>NW_026844319.1:8220205-9420205 GCF_029955315.1 Cylas formicarius | reverse complement strand
GAAAACTAAAGTTAAAGACCCTTATTTACCGAAGGCCTTAAGAATAAAATAGAAATCATTTCCTGAGAGTTTATAAAACACTACGGACACTACAAAAATGTTTGTAAAATATGAATTACAACACTGAAATTTCTGACGTTTCCCGGTAAAATGGTAGTAGTCGCGGACAATTATGTCTTTCGATGAGAAAGGCTCTTTGCAAAAATGACAATGCGTCGAAACTTGAGACAAACTAATTTCTCCTTCCATCGGTACGATATCCGATCCGATCCGATGTTTTAAATAATATGGGGCACTGCACATGCCTCTTGCTTTTGATGTTTTCGCGTTTTATCGGAAGTTGTTAAATCTCATCTTTAAACTGACTTTCGGAATCGTTGTAGATTAAAAATGGCGTGGTTTGTTTGTACATATGGTTACTTATTGGTTCGTTTCCCGAACTGATATATATATATTTACTGCTGATGCTTATGATACGGAACCGTTACATAACTCATTGGCTAAGTTGAAGCTAATAAAAAAAATGGGCATTTCAATCAACCTCTATTGTTGTTGGTAACCGTTACATTTCGATTGCCCATTTTATAAAATCTATATGTTCCCATCAATTGTTCTAGAAATATTTTTGTTACTCTTAGAAGGCCCTTTAATGAAGAATCTTTAAAGGTAACCGTGTGCCAATTTTAATGAATTATAACGGCAGGGGATACATTTTCGTCACGACTATAAAATCTATCTAAATATTTATAAAAGATATTATTAACTAAAATATATAAAAAATCATATTTCATTTCGTGTCCTTGTTATTGCACTTTCGCTTTTAGTCTAAAGTTAAAAGCATTTTTTAATTTGACATTATTATGAAAATTAAAACGTTTTGGATACAATATTATTAAACCATTTTGTATTTCGCATTTTAAAATTTATTAGGCGTTCTACAAAGAACTGCTTTCTTGTCAGAACGGTATAAATGAGTCTGGTCTTGGACTTGAACGAAGTACACCTTTTTTTACGTAAAAAAGTTTCGATAATTGATTTTGTTAATATTCACATGCTGCAAACTGAATAAAAAATGTTGATAATTTAAATGAATTGAACGGCAACACAAATAAAGTTGCCAAATTTTAGCTGACTATATCTGCGATGCAAAGTGTCCATCCTTGTTTGTACGCAAGTGTCTCGGATTTTTAAAAGCTGTTTTCGTTACACAGGAAGTGAATGTAACGCAGAGAAATATCTGCACTTTTTGGAGAAGACAGGAAGTATTGTGAAGTTATTGTAGTTGGGCAAATTGCTAGGTCAGAATCTCAAGACGTCTTCGCATTTTTTAGATAAATTTAAATTCTGATTTTATTTCAAACGGCATTAAAGAATTATTTTCAAAAAAAATCGTCAAAGTCTTTTTTACTAAATGGTATGAAAGTTAAAATCAATCTCAATCTATGTAGAAGATATCTGTTATTCTTCAGTTCTAATTTTAAAATAAAAACGAAATCTCATAAAATGGTCATAACAAGGCAATGTATCAAAAAGATGACAAAGACGAACCAAAGTAATGACATATAGTCATTTACCCAACACCATAATGAACCTTACAAAACTCCCCACCATTCCCAAATTCGTTATTATTAAAAACCAACACGCGCAAAGAAATTGCATTTTTAATGGAAATTGACGGTTATTTAACTATTAAGAACTTTTGTTTTTTTTTCATCATGTTTTACTCAGTTATAAATGTATTTTCTCTGTTTATAGGGTGCAAGAAAAACTATTTTATACTACACCGAGCTTTCGGAAACGTTTATTTCCTTTTTCAAGGCTAAAACATTTTTACGGACACTCCGTATATACATAATTAAAATAAAATAAAAATTTACTTACTGTGCAGGTTGAGTTTAAAATTTGTTTACGTTAACATTGGAAAAACAGGCAGCAGTTTTCTAAAAGTTACTTAATATTTATAATTTGCAATCGATTATTGCGGCTACATTTTTATTAATTTTTAACCCAACTGATTTTCTGCGAACCATGTAGACACCCGCTGACGATACGAGAGAAGAAAAAACCCAACAAAAACAGCTTGTAAATCTAAGTTAAGGTTTTCGAACGAAGGGTCTCGTTTTTAAAAAACACCTTTTTTGTTTTACAAACAGAACTACGAGATTTTATTTAACCCGTTACAAGAACTGAACGCAAAGTACAAAGTTGTCATATATATAAAGTTTTTATGCAAGCGTAGCGTCGCTGGCACTTAGAATACTGAAGCTAGCATTTCCTGTTAGTCATCAGCATATTATATCACATAATTTCTATGTGATTTTATTTGGTAGGAAATTTTGCAAATACCAGGCGACACCGAAACAAATTATACCCGGATTATTAAAAGTATCCTGAGTTCTATTCGTATGTTTGGGTTAGGGAAAGTAAGTATGAGTATATATGTGCTAGATGTTGTGTGTCACGTTTTTTGTAGCACAAATTTTGGTTTCGTTGAAATTTGGACGATGTCCATTATCTCTACTATGCTTAGTCAACACACATGCTCTTTTTTCTATCCTAATTTCAATCTTATGTGTATTTTAGAACTCTTGGTGTTTGTTCTATATATACTCTCTCACAGTCCCGGCAAGGAACACGATGTATCACTCCCGATTTCATTAATAGCTCATCTTTATCTTAAAGTTTTACTGGGGATATTCCCCACAGTTTTCGTATATTTTTGTGTCAGTCGAAATGTACTCTTATTCTTAAAAACATTCATGAGCTTAGAAGAAATAATTTTTATATGTGGAATAGCTCTATATGACAGGGTGTGCGGCTCTTCCAAGTGTTCACCGTCTTGTTCGTTAAGTTTTGTGCGTACGTTTCTTTCGATTAGGTTATGTAAGGGTTGAACTGTTGGTTCCTTCCGCATTTCAAAACTGTAAATCAGCCTTTCCAACAATGACCGTGGGTAGTCGATTCTACGGACTCTCGCTTTTTGTGCAAGCACTAAGTTGATTTTTATTTTCTTTGAATGTTCGGAGTTAAAGTTTATTAGGTTTTGTATACCAGTCTAAAATGGCGGTATTCGTGTCACTTCTAATCAGACACTTGAGATCGATTCCCACCACTTCTCAATATTGTTTTTTGCAAAGTCTGTAAACAGAAAGACAACATTGAGACTAACTATCATAAAATTATCAGGTAATTGTTTATTTTGAATCTTTTCAGCAAAAGTAAAAGAGTCGGGCACACAATATTTATTGTCGAAAGTGCATGCTGACGTTAATATTTTAGTAATGAAAAGTGATAGTTTACTGTTTGGAGCATTGATTGATGATATTGTCGGCCTTAATGTCAAAGTTGGTTTATGTATTTTTTTTTGGGCTGCCCATAGTATTTTGAACAAATTTGATTGTAAATTTTAAATGTTAATTTTTTACCCTGGGTTTCTTCAATATATTTTTTCTTTTTTAAATTGTCTCGCCTGTAACAAGTTTGACAAAATATTAAAGAGGCATTACACATTACTGTAAAATGAAGATTATCCATGACTTTGAGACAAGCAGGACTTTCAAACGTAAATTTTACAATAACAGCAGTTATTATTATTTATTATTTAAAATGCCCAAAGACGCCGATTTTGACTAGAATTTGAAAGATATTGACATGAATATATAACTGTTTGTATCAAAAAATGATAGTTTAAACTGATATTTGCAGTTTTGATGCGGTTTTAGATACGATATGAATCGAAGAAGCCGATTTTGACTGGAATCTGTTTAAAATGACAAAGAAAAACCTATTATCAATTCAAGGAAGTGAATTTTTAAGTAGTTATCTGCAGTTTTAATGTAGATTTCAGTTCGCTAAGTTATGAAAATGCATGTTTTGGCTATAATCTTCCGTAAATCAAGGGCGAAAACCAATTATTTGTCCCAAAAGAAGGTGTTTTAAGTATATATCTGCATTTCTAAGGTAGATTTGGGTACAATAAGAGGCGAAAAAGCAGATTCTGACTAAGGTTTTATCGAAATCGGCAACTATTTGACTCAGAAAGGTTGCCTTACGTCGAAATCTAATAGTTTATTAAGGTTTTCGTTACTAAAATGCCCAAAGACGCCGATTTTGACTAGAATTTGAAAGATATTGACATGAATATATAACTGTTTGTATCAAAAAATGATAGTTTAAACTGATATTTGCAGTTTTGATGCGGTTTTAGGTACGATATGAGTCGAAGAAGCCGATTTTGACTGGAATCTGTTTAAAATGACAAGGAAAAACCTACTATCAATCCAAGAAAGTGAATTTTGTATAAAGTTGGTGAAGTTACCTGTAGTTTTAATGTAAATTTCATTCCGCTAAGTTATGGCCACGTGGAGACGTCGGGCCAGTTCGTACCTATATCCGCAGCAGGTTTCCAAGGTGAAGAGCGTCTAGTCGATAGAATAATGTCGGTAATTGAAGTCGGCAAATTGGATCCGTAACTTCGGGATAAGGATTGGCTCTAAGGATCGGGGCATGTCGGGCTTGGCGAGGAAGCGAGTTCCGGTTAACGAGCCGATCCGAACCCGGTCCCGAGCTTTGGCCTCCCGCGGAACCGCCTCGCTACGAGACCTGGAAAACTCCGGTTTTCCGGTGTTCTCTTCGCCCGCTATTTAACAGTCAGCTCAGAACTGGCACGAACCGGGGGAATCCGACTGTCTAATTAAAACAAAGCATTGCGATGGTCTTAACGTGATGTTGACGCAATGTGATTTGTGCCCAGTGCTCTGAATGTCAAAGTGAAAAAATTCAATCCAGCGCGGGTAAACGGCGGGAGTAACTTAACTATGCCTCTCTTGAGAGAGGTCGTCGAGTGTGGACATGCGTTTCGCGGCTGCTCGTAAATCGGGGCTTTTCGCCATCGCCCTTGCGCCATCGAATCCGGGATAGTCGCGTGTGTCGTCTTAACGTGTTGTGTGCGTTCTGTGGCTTTCCCGATGGGCGTTTCGGGCATTTCGGGACAGATTGTGGAGACAGTGACAACCCCCTCATCTACACTATCTTGGAGCATTTCTAAACCTAATATGCGCCCCAGCCCTTCACTATTGCAGTAGAATGTCGCAACAGCACAGGGGTTAAGCGCCAAACAACTTCGTGCGCGTCGTATTGCTTCCCAGGGGATTTCCCCTGCCGACTTCCCTTACCGACATTATTCTATCGACTAGAGGCTCTTCACCTTGGAGACCTGCTGCGGATATAGGTACGAACTGGCCCGACGTCTCCACGTGGCCATAACTTAGCGGAATGAAATTTACATTAAAACTACAGGTAACTTCACCAACTTCACACAAAATTCACTTTCTTGGATTGATAGTAGGTTTTTCCTTATCATTTTAAACAGATTCCAGTCAAAATCGGCTTCTTCGACCCATATCGTACCTAAAACCGCATCAAAACTGCAAATATCAGTTTAAACTATCATTTTTTGATACAAACAGTTATATATTCATGTCAATATCTTTCAAATTCTAGTCAAAATCGGCGTCTTTTTTTGCATTTTAGTAACGAAAACCTTAATAAACTATTAGATTTCGACGTAAGGCAACCTTTCTGAGTCAAATAGTTGCCGATTTCGATAAAATCTTAGTCAGAATCTGCTTTTTCGCCTCTTATTGTATTATCAATTCAAGGAAGTGAATTTTTAAGTAGTTATCTGTAGTTTTAATGTAGATTTCAGTTCGCTAAGTTATGAAAATGCATGTTTTGGCTATAATCTTCCGTAAATCAACGGCGAAAACCAATTATTTGTCCCAAAAGAAGGTGTTTTAAGTATATATCTGCATTTCTAAGGTAGATTTGGGTACAATAAGAGGCGAAAAAGCAGATTCTGACTAAGATTTTATCGAAATCGGCAACTATTTGACTCAGAAAGGTTGCCTTACGTCGATATCTAATAGTTTATTAAGGTTTTCGTTACCAAAATGCCCAAAGACGCCGATTTTGACTAGAATTTGAAAGATATTGACATGAATATATAACTGTTTGTATCAAAAAATGATAGTTTAAACTGACATTTGCAGTTTTGATGCGGTTTTAGGTACGATATGAGTCGAAGAAGCCGATTTTGATAAAGTATTAGATTTCGACGTAAGGCAACCTTTCTGAGTCAAATAGTTGCCGATTTCGTAAAAATTTTATGCAGAATCTGCTTTTTCGCCTCTTATTGTACCCAAATCTACCTTAGAAATGCAGATATATACTTAAAACACCTTCTTTTGGGACAAATAATTGGTTTTCGCCCTTGATTTACGGAAGATTATAGCCAAAACATGCATTTTCATAACTTAGCGAACTGAAATCTACATTAAAACTGCAGATAACCACTTAAAAATTCACTTCCTTGAATTGATAATAGGTTTTTCTTTGTCATTTTAAACAGATTCCAGTCAAAATCGGCTTCTTCGATTCATATCGTATCTAAAACCGCATCAAAACTGCAAATATCAGTTTAAACTATCATTTTTTGATACAAACAGTTATATATTCATGTCAATATCTTTCAAATTCTAGTCAAAATCGGCGTCTTTGGGCATTTTAGTAACGAAAACCTTAATAAACTATTAGATTTCGACGTAAGGCAACCTTTCTGAGTCAAATAGTTGCCGATTTCGATAAAATCTTAGTCAGAATCTGCTTTTTCGCCTCTTATTGTATTATCAATTCAAGGAAGTGAATTTTTAAGTAGTTATCTGTAGTTTTAATGTAGATTTCAGTTCGCTAAGTTATGAAAATGCATGTTTTGGCTATAATCTTCCGTAAATCAACGGCGAAAACCAATTATTTGTCCCAAAAGAAGGTGTTTTAAGTATATATCTGCATTTCTAAGGTAGATTTGGGTACAATAAGAGGCGAAAAAGCAGATTCTGACTAAGATTTTATCGAAATCGGCAACTATTTGACTCAGAAAGGTTGCCTTACGTCGAAATCTAATAGTTTATTAAGGTTTTCGTTACTAAAATGCCCAAAGACGCCGATTTTGACTAGAATTTGAAAGATATTGACATGAATATATAACTGTTTGTATCAAAAAATGATAGTTTAAACTGATATTTGCAGTTTTGATGCGGTTTTAGATACGATATGAATCGAAGAAGCCGATTTTGACTGGAATCTGTTTAAAATGATAAAGAAAAACCTATTATCAATTCAAGGAAGTGAATTTTTAAGTAGTTATCTGCAGTTTTAATGTAGATTTCAGTTCGCTATGTTATGAAAATGCATGTTTTGGCTATAATCTTTCGTAAATCAAGGGCGAAAACCAATTATTTGTCCCAAAAGAAGGTGTTTTAAGTATATATCTGCATTTCTGAGGTAGATTTCGGTACAATAAGAGGCGAAAAAGCAGATTCTGACTAAGATTTTATCGAAATCGGCAACTATTTGGCTCAGAAAGGTTGCCTTACGTCGAAATCTAATAGTTTATCAAAATCGGCTTCTTCGACTCATATCGTACCTAAAACCGCATCAAAACTGCAAATATCAGTTTAAACTATCATTTTTTGATACAAACAGTTATATATTCATGTCAATATCTTTCAAATTCTAGTCAAAATCGGCGTCTTTGGGCATTTTAGTAACGGAAACCTTAATAAACTATTAGATTTCGACGTAAGGCAACCATTCTGAGTCAAATAGTAGCCGATTTCGATAAAATCTTAGTCAGAATCTGCTTTTTCGCCTCTTATTGTGTTATCAATTCAAGGAAGTGAATTTTTAAGTACTTATCTGCAGTTTTAATGTAGATTTCAGTTCGCTAAGTTATGAAAATGCATGTTTTGGCTATAATCTTCCGTAAATCAAGGGCGAAAACCAATTATTTGTCCCAAAAGAAGGTGTTTTAAGTATATATCTGCATTTCTAAGGTAGATTTGGGTACAATAAGAGGCGAAAAAGCATCGGCAACTATTTGACTCAGAAAGGTTGCCTTACGTTGAAATCTAATAGTTTATTAAGGTTTTCGTTACTAAAATGCCCAAAGACGCCGATTTTGACTAGAATTTGAAAGATATTGACATGAATATATAACTGTTTGTATCAAAAAATGATAGTTTAAACTGATATTTGCAGTTTTGATGCGGTTTTAGGTACGATATGAGTCGAAGAAGCCGATTTTGAATGGAATCTGTTTAAAATGATAAGGAAAAACCTACTATCAATCCAAGAAAGTGAATTTTGTGTGAAGTTGGTGAAGTTACCTGTAGTTTTAATGTAAATTTCATTCTGCTAAGTTATGGCCACGTGGAGACGTCGGGCCAGTTCGTACCTATATCGGCAGCAGGTCTCCAAGGTGAAGAGCCTCTAGTCGATAGAATAATGTCGGTAAGGGAAGTCGGCAGGGGAAATCCCCTGGGAAGCAATACGACGCGCACGAAGTTGTTTGGCGGTTAACCCCTGTGCTGTTGCGACATTCTACTGCCACATTCGCTACGAAAGATGGTATACAAACAAAAACGATCTTAAGCGGCAGCCGCAACCGCAAGTCTTTTTTTACCTAACCGTTTTTGCAAATTTGACCCTTTCTCTCTGCTTCGCTGGCAGCCGTGATGTCCACGACAGGGCTTCATTATTTTACTAATTAAAAATAAACGATCCATCCGATTATAGTTTTTGAAAAAGTAGCTGATTCGTTGATCTTCAATGCATATGATTTATAAAAAGCATTTTTTTGATAAACCAAATAGTTTTCAATTTACAGCGAGGTAAACGATAACATAAAAATGAGTTTTCAGAACAAGCGTGTATTCGTTAAAGATATAAAAGCATTATGCGGTGTGTTTTTAAAATGAAAAAAAAAAAAGATTTCTAATAAAAATATTGAAAAGCGGTTTTATCAGTTTAATGGCTGTATGTTGTAGATAACAACAACATAATATTTTTTTGTCATTTTTATTATAAAATTCACTCCCACCACCCCCTGCACCATACGATTTTTGTACGACCAGTTGGTTTTGTATTCTTAGGGACAGTGTAAAATTGCTACACATTTATGTTTTTAAAATAGGAAAATAATCACTCAGACCAGCCTGTAGAACTCCAGAGTTTTTGATTAAAGTTACATCAAAAACACAAATGTAATCGAGCCATTTTAATGAAGTTTTTGTAGTTCTTGTAATTTTTGTAAGGTATTTAATAATATACAGAGGGTCCAAATGAATTTTTTAGGGGTGGAACTATTATAAAATAATTTTTTAAAAATGTATCTGGATTGTTAGGCCTTTAAAATTTCTTAAAGAGCAAATACCCCTTAGCCTATGAATTCATTATAAGAGGCAAAAATATATATAAAAACAATTTCAGTTTGAAATGTTTGTTTGCGTTTTGTTTACGTTGACGCAATCAAATGAATATTAATATTTTTGATCGCATTATTTAAAAGGAAGTTTGAATTAAGATTCTAAAATTTGTAAAATTTTTATCTTGACATCAATTTATAGAAGTTTATGCCTCTTTCAAAAAAAAAGTAATTTTTTTAAGATTAACTTTTTATTTCTACATACTTTCAAGTGTTATTATAGATATAATTTTAGTTTTTATTCTAGCTTCTATGTACACTTATGTATTATTAGTTTAATATGAAGTGTTGCCAATAAAATATAATACAAATAATTACTAATGTCAAATATAATAAAACGGCACCATTCCTATGTAACAAGTAATTAATCAAAAAATTCAACTATGAGAGAAATACGTGTATCATATTCCCTACGAAAGACAAAAACAAAACAAAAACGATCCTAAGCGCCCGCCGGAACCGCTAAGTCGTTTATTGTCTGACCGTTGCTTTTTGTAATCCTTGTAATTTATTTCCGTTTTAATATTTTGGCAAATCTTCGTCATTGCTGACGAAGCAAAGGATAAATAGTTGGACGTTTCCGTCTTAGTGTGATGCACTACTGCTTCAATAACTTGCTCCTTAGAAAACCGTTTCAAAAAATTTCTATGTTCTTCTAGGTATAAATTTCTTCTTGGAGAATTCACTAATTCAATCAACAAACTTGCCTTTAACTGTTTAAAACAAAAATCCCAATGTGCAATTTGCACATTCAATTAATTTTTGTTTGGATATTTGTTTTGACGTTACGAGCTTTCCGCCTTATTGACAAGTTACACATAATTGGAAGTTAAAAACTTTTCCTTTAGTGTTAGCAGCTTTTTTCGTTAAAGGCTTTAATTTCATTGTAGAATCAAGTTCGCAATTAGAACTTGTACTTATTTTAATATCCATTTGGATGAAAATTATAACTAATGCGTTATTATTTATCATTCTCACACAAAAATAAATATATTTTAGTCATATTATAAACTATTTCACTCCCTCAAAGAAAACTATTTTGACACTTAAAACTCAGACATAAAAAATAAATAAAATCATCCACGCTGCGAAAGCGGGTGTACAAGCGCACATCGGAACCGCAAAGTCGTTTATTGCCTGACCGTCCTCGCAAATCTGACCCTTCCTCACTGCTTCGCTGGCGGCCATGATATTCACGACATGGTTTCACATTTTGCTAATGAAAAAAAAACTGTCCATCAGATTGGGGTTTTCAAAAAAATAACGGATTCGTTGACCTTCAATGCATATCTATTAGAGGAAACACTTTTTTGATAAGCCAAATAGTTTTCAAGTTACAGCGAGGTAAACGATAACATAAAAATGAGATTTCAGAGCAAGCTTTTATTCAGTAGAGACTCCCATATAAAAGCATTATGCGGTGTATTTAAAATGAAAAAATAAAGTATTTCTAATAAAAATATTGAAAAGCGGTTTTGTCAATTTAAGAGCAGTATGGTGTATACAACAAAATAATAATAATTTCTTGACAATTTTTAGAAAATTCACCCCCACCACCCCCTGCACCGCACGATTTTTATACGACCAATTGATGATGCATTCTTAGTGTACAAGAAAAGATAAAAAGTGATTATTACGTTTTAGCAAGAAAGTGCAAACGAAAATCCAGTTTAATAGAATTTTGCGAACTTATTAAATCTACTAAGGAAAAAGGCATTTCTACTACTACAAAAATATAAACGAAGTCGGGACATTTTTACATCTTGACTTTTCACAACCCAACTTGCATGTCAAGGGTTCCATTCTTGTGAGTGTATTGTGTCGCTGTCAGTTAAGGGCATAAATTTTATGCTTTATTGAATTTTGTATCACATAATTTTAATGGAGAAACTGAACGCAGAGGCAGTTAATGAACTTTATTTCGATAAATATCCGGGACAGCAACAACTAGACAAGGAGGCAACGCAAAATCAAAGCGACTTAAATGAGGAAGAGAAAATCCGGAAATTGAATATGATTGCACAAGTTGCAAAATCCAAGCATTAATTCTTGAAAAGAGTATTAAATGAAGTGTTTGGATAGTGTTGGATTGGAAGTAGTGGATAGTGGTGTGTGATGCTAACTCCTCTAGTTTTTTTTATGGGGGATATTTACAGATCTTATATTAAAGAATTTTCTAAACCAAATCACAATTAGAGGAAGTCGCTCGCGAAGCGTTTACTCCCATCAATCTTATAGAGTTAGTGAATAGTTGCCATTCAGTAAGAAAACTGACGTTCGGTGTATAAGAAGTATTCAGGATATTTTGTATTCGAATACTTATTGCTTTCTGTTTATTAAAATAACTATAATTTATGAATAATAAATAAAATTCCAATAAAAGTATTAAATGGTTCTTAGTTTTCGTGTTTTTCACTTAAATTATTTTAAATTGTCCTTATCTTATCTTTATGTTAAGTTCCAGAGTTTATTAAGTAAAGTAAACAAACCAGACTCTTTTAAAAAACTCCACTAAACATTTTGCCCACTCTGTCCAAAATTCTGAAAAAATTCATAAAGCAACAAATTCAGTCACATGTAAGAAAAAATTCTTGTGAGCTTTCAGTCGTCCTGACAAGTAAAATGCTGTGACGCAGTGTTTAAATCAAACTAACCTTTACAGAGCTCAGCAATTGCAGAACTATTGCCTAAGACTAAGATAAGGTATCCCAACATCTTACACGATATTTATAGTCTGCGACCTTATTTTTCATAATTATAAAAAACCATATTCCAAAGTATTTGCAGCAAAGACTGCATTTTAGCATAGATGTATATACGTCAAACCGTCGTTTTCGGGCTATAGTATAACACTATTTTGAACTATTCAAAAATAGTTCATAAATTTCCGGCTAAAATACTACAATCAAAAAATGAATTTATTGTATGTATTTTGGAAGTTGTAGAGTACGTTTCTCAATATATATATATATATATATATATATATATATATATATATATATATATATATATATATATATATATATATATATATATATATATATATGTTTAAAAAATTCGACGAATGCAAAGAGCTGGGCGTCGCGACGCGTCGAAAAATTATTCGATTGCAGAGACTTTGGAAATACGCGCATACAAAAGTACATATTATTTAAAAACTTTTTTGTTATTTACTCAAATTTGTTTACGTTACCCGTTTCTAAGTTATACCGATTTAAAGTAAACATTTCTTGATTAATAAAAAATGTGATTAACGCTTATTTTTACAAGTATGCCATGAATATTGGTTACTATGGCAACCATTGTTATCGCAGTTGTTTTAAGTACAATTACAAACGTAAGTTGTTATTGCTGTATCAAAAAATTGTCACAGGAAATATCCAAATTTGTTCGGTTTAAAAAAAACTAAGAATTATTATGTGAAAATGGTGCAATTTAGCAATGAGGAAAAAGTAGACATGTTACTGGTGTTTGAAGAATGCAGATGCAATTGTAGAGAAGCAAAAAGAGTTTACGCACGGCGTTATCCGCATAGAAGAGTCCCCGATGCAAAAACCTTTTCAAGTTTATGTAAAAACTTAAGAGAATATGGCAGCTTCATAAAACCTAAAAGACATAGGAACAGGACGGCTACAAATGATGAAAATACTGCTGCTGTAATTCAGCAGGTTGATAATAACCCCAAGATATCCCTATCAGAGATAAAAGAAAATACCGGTGTTACCATAAGTTCTTCGTGGAGAATTCTACATAGAAACTCTTTTCACCCGTACAAAAGTAAACTAGTTCATAAACTAGAACCAGGCGATTATGCTAGAAGAATGTGTTTCTTAGCGATATTGTCCGATTTGTATAGCCAAGATGCAAATTTTCTCTCGAAAATTTTATGGAGCGACGAAAGTCGATTTCAAAATAATGGAATCGTTAATAGACACAACTGTCGTTTTTGGTCCGAAAACCATCCTCCTTGGATTACAGAAAGAGGTAACCAACGAATTTTTAGTATCAATGTTTGGTGTGGCATATTAAATGGATTCCTTATTGGACATTACTTTTACGAAGGAACTTTAAATGCAGATCGCTAGTTAAGATTTCTTCAAACTACACTTCCGGAACTATTAGAAGAAGTGCCTCTTGACACTAGAATGAATATGTGGCTACAGCAGGATGGAGCGCCTGCACATAATGCCCAAATAGTAACGAGGTATTTGAACCGAGAATATCCCAATAGATGGTTTGGTACTAATGGACCGGTAAGGTGGCCGGCGAGGTCCCCGGACATTACACCACCAGATTATTTTCTTTGGGGCTACCTAAAAAACCTATCGAAGATATGGCTGATCTCATTAACAAAATTAGTGCAGCGTGTGCCGCTATCACAAGGACTCTCCTACAAGTGACCCAAGCTCATCTGTTAAGAGTTTTTAATAGTTGTGTTCGAGCAGATAGACATAATTTTGAAAAAAATTTTTGAAATGTCTTATTATGTAGTTAATTACAATAATAATTTTGGTTATTAACTTGTAGGTATTTTACTGTTTTTTCATTTATCATGTTATCAGAACTAAATCGATAAAAAATAATAAATAAAATCATACTAAAATAGTTGAAATCTATTGTTTGTAATTGCACTTAAAACAACTGCGATAACAATGGTTGCCATAGTAACTAATATTCATGGCATACTTGTAAAAATAAGCGTTAATCATATTTTTTATTAATCAAGAAATGTTTACTTTAAATCGGTATAACTTAGAAACGGGTAAAGTAAATAAGTTGATAATAATAAGTAGATAACAAAAAAGTTTTTAAATAATATGTACTTTTGTATGCGCGTATTTCCAAAGTCTCTGCAATCGAATAATTTTTCGACGCGTCGCGACGCCCAGCTCTTTGCAGGCGTCGAATTTTTTAAACTTTAGGAAATATCTACTTGACCCCACACTTTGACTACTTTTTACATAAATTAAATATTTCTTTTCGTTTTGGAGTTGTTGGCGTGCGGAGTTTTAAGTGAAAAACCCTGTATATATATATATATATATATATATATATATATATATATATATATATATATATATATATATATATATATATATATATATATATATATATATATATATATATATATATATATATATAATCACTCTCTCGGAGTGAATTTTGTAGGATTTTTTATACAAAATATAGTTAACCCAATGCTTTATTTTGTATTTTTTTATTTAAATGGGGCTTTAAGATGCCGTCCAATAGTTCGAATTTTACCTATGGAACTGTACAGACAAAAATTAAAATAGATAAATTAAAATCAGTGGGAAATGATTTTCTCAAAAATGCAACCCCACCCCAGGAACGCCTAAATTCCTTGCTTTATTTTGCTAGAGTCCAATACCTCTGATTTTATTCAAAAACAATTACCGATTCTAACGGTGTTTGCTTGTGATATGGTAGAAAACGTTCCGCTCCCGCAGTAATTATGTGCATTTCGAAGAGTCTGACCGGTTGACGTTATAGCCAACTTGTCAGCGTGACAATTTGAAGACTGCAACAAAAATAGTACTAATTTAAAGAAACCTGAAATTTTCTATTGATTATTGCCCCACAAAAATATTCTCTTTTGATTTTATTTAAAAAAACTGCATTCAGTTGCAGTTGCAGTTGTCATTAGAAGATTTTTTTTTGTAAACGAAAGATTATTTTTTGATAAATTTGTTGTTACCAACCTTGGGCAATAAGACATCGGTACAGGACAAGACAATTTTGGTACCGATATCACTTTTCACCACCCATCTACACGATGAACCTCGGCTGTAGTTTTGAGGGTATTCTTTGTTATGGATGTAGTACTCCTTCCCGATTATCATTACCTGATACATGTCGCAGTTCGGATCGACTGCTGCGTGCATTGGCACCATAAGATTCCATAATGCTACCAGGACTGTTGCGCTGGTTGAGAAACTTCCTGAAAAATCAAACGTTATCAGAAAGTGGGCAATATAACAATTGTAAAGATGGATATTCATAATTTAAAATTATTTAAAAGTCTAAAGGTGGCTCAAAAAAGCGAATAAACACAATTGTTTTTAAGTGGAACTTCCCATTTATTATTTTTTTAAAATTCTTTTAATTTCTTTTTTATTAATAACAAAACACGCCTAACCCTAATAGTTTTTAAAATATTTAAATTTTTTTAAATATATATATATATATATATATATATGATGACACTATATTCCGGGATATCATCCGTTCGCTCGTTGAACTCCGACTGGAATCCTGCATCCGACTGGAATCCTGCAAATCTTGCATCCGACTGGAATCCTGCAGACGTTTCGCCAAAATCTCACTTGGCATCTTCAATGCTCGCGCTCCGAAAACACTTCGAACCTGTTCGAAGTGTTTTCGGAGCGCGAGCATTGAAGATGCCAAGTGAGATTTTGGCGAAACGTCTGCAGGATTCCAGTCGGATGCAAGATTTGCAGGATTCCAGTCGGATGCAGGATTCCAGTCGGAGTTCAACGAGCGAACGGATGATATCCCGGAATATAGTGTCATCACATTTTTCCATCCGTGAATCAATACGTGAGATATATATATATATATATATATATATATATATATATATATATATATATATATATATATATATATATATATATATATATATATATATATATATATATATATATGTTAAATTTTATTTGATATTAAGATGTTTCGACGATGATTTAAAATATATTGCCATAGATTGTGAATTAGATGCTACTCAAATTAAATGAATATCTCGATTTTCTTAAATGGAACATAGTACATATATATTATTTTTTCTTAAAAATCTTACAAAAATCTCCAACTTTTATTAAGCATGTCATATACCTACTTTAATGCTTTGCGATTTATATTTACTATTTCTTTCCTTCTATCTAAGACTATCCATATAAAATTAGAGGCCATGACACAATGACATCAAATTTTTACCTGACAACTGAGTAAATCAATTGGTAAAATTTATTGTGGTGTAGTTAATTAAGAAAAAATAAGTATAGACTTTCCTAACGCTGAATTAATTGATATGATTTATATGCTGTTTGACTTGTGACACTGTGAGACTTTACAAGCCGCATAAGCGCAAAGCGATAAACCGGAATGCTACCAATGAGGAAAAATAATTGGATAATTTACTTCAATTTCAAGATAATCTCCAGGTAAGTTTAGTAGCCTTCAAGTAGATGTGATACATCCCAATCGACGGTTAATCGTACCACTAGGAAGTACAAATATTATCTCTTCCATATGGAACGCAACAAGACCTTCTAGACCATGATTCTGAAAAAGAGTAAACTTCTGCATCGTGATAAATGAAACAATAGAGGTCGATCCAAATGTTTTATCTAAAATAATGTTTTCCGATGAAGCTACTTTTTGCAGTAACGGGGCAACTAAAATAACCAAAACTAACCAAAACCAGTTGATGTGTAGTGTGGAATAAAAGAGTTTTAAGTTATTGGACCATATGTTTTTCGCGGATCACTTAATTTTACCTAAGTTAAAATATATCTAAAAGTATTAAAAGTAGGTATATACTATACTTAATGTAATTTAGTCTTTTCAGAAAAAATAATAATATTAATTTCATTGGTAGAAGAATTATTTTACATGCAAGAATTTTAGTTTTATCGAATAATATCTTATGTCCGGTTTCGTGATTGTGTTCAACTGCAACTGCTGATGAGTTTATTTGTATTAGCCTTAAGGCTCTTTCATGTTCTTTGAGTCTAGTTGATATTTTTCGTCCGGTCACTCCAGTGTATTCTTTGCCGCACTCCTGGTATCTCAAATGTTGAGAGTTTTTTGGACAAGTGGTAACTCGGGTTTTGACATTATATTTCCTTAGAACTTTTTATATGTGGTCAGTGATATTTTGAATGTAAGGAAGGACCACAGTGGCAAGTGTAGGGTTGCTTTCGGCCTCATTGCTATTGGAAGGTTGCGGTGAAGTGTATTTTGTGATGGAACGCTTAACATCTTTAATGTGGACATTATTATTGAGAAGAGCAGAGGTAAGTTGTTTTAATTCTGAATTCAGTGACTAGGGGGCTGAGAGAGTTTTATGGTTCTGTAAACTAGAGAGTTGATAACCATGCAATCCATTAAGGTATCGGTCTGTGTGCGTAGGTTTTCTGTAAAGACAATGACCCAATGTTAGGTCTGATTTCCTATAGATAAGCATATATAAGAATGGTAGGTTATTATTAGTTTCCAACTCAATGGTAAAACATAAGTCGGGGTGTATAGAGTTTAAATGTCTAAAAAAATCTACTAGGGGGTCAAATACCAAAAGCATCATCGATGTAACGTTTTCATAATTTTGGCTTTAGATTAAAGGGTGTCGAGAGCTTTCTTCTCAAAGGCTTCCATATATATATTGGCGATCATTGGTGATAGTGGAGAACCCATAGCTGTTCCCGACGTTTGTTCAAAAATTTGACCGTTATAAGAAAAATATGTTCCCGACAAGCATTTTTCAATTAAGGTGAGAAGGTTTGGTTTCAGATTCTCGGACTTCAATATATATGAAATGATGACGAGAGTTTCAGGAATTGGGACTTTGGTAAACGTCGAAACTAACCAGAATATCTTGTGGATCTAATATAACAGTTTTTAATTGTTCAATGAAGTGAAAGGAATTAAGTACGAAACTATCAGTTTTCCCTGTAAATGATTTTAATAAGGAAGGTAGATATTGTGCTAGAGAATATGTTGGAGAACCGGTGGTGCTGACAATAGGATTTTAGGGCAATGCGTTCAGGCTTTGCAATATTAGATTTAGGAAGTTTTTTGAAATGGACACTTGAAATGATTTCGTTTTTCGGGATAATACCTGAGGCACTGACGAACTTGGAACCTTTTGAAACAATTGATTTTTATACAGTGACACATTTATTACAGTGTTTGGTAGCTGAGAACAGCTTGATGGTTTTCCTAGTGTTGACGTTAGTTTTTCAATTTTCTGAATGTGATTTTGGGTAGAAGATAAACGAAGATTTAAAGCTTTGTCATGAATCATGTTTGAAAGTGTACCGAACTCGGATGGTTACAAGATGGAAGCAATTTCAAGGTGTAGAGACAGAAGTTTCTTTGAAAAATTAAGGAGTTCTAAAATTTCTAGAACAAAAGGGGTGCTACCAGTATTATTTCACTATTTTACACAAATAGGTACCTTTTCAGGAAAGTTCATATAAACAACATGTTTCATTATTGAGATGGAAAAGGTTTAAAAAATTTTTTTATTATGTCAAAGATAGTTAAAATCCTCAACTATGAACAAGTTGGAGTAAATCGCATTTGGATCACTAAAGGTAAAAAGGAAATAATAGTCCTTTATTGTATATTTTATTTAGAGAAAAAGGAAAATCTGTGAACCCCTTAACTGGTACTTCAAAACTCTTCCCCTAACTCCCAGGCGTGAATAAGTGCGTTTTTACACATTGTATTTTTATGAATATCTATTTTTTGGACTCTTTGATATATGTGAATCTAGTTCTAAAAAATTAATCTTTCGGACTTACCTTTTTTAAAAACATATCGAAAGTTGCAAACCGATCGATAATATATTATTATATTATAATGATTTTTTTTAATGTTTGAAAGGAATTTTATCTATTCAGAATCACTTCAAATTCACGACAAACATAAAATAAACTTTTCACAATTAATTGATGAAATGAGCCGTTAAGTAACTTCTAAAAGGCAAAAAAAATGAATTAGCTTTCTTATGGTGTGCTTAAGAATAATATATTCTACACAACACTAAACTTTACGATAGTTGTGCGACTTTTAAACGTTATCAAATTACTGCTATCGCATTTCATTTAATTGTTGACAATCATTATTTTTCCAAATTCGATTATAGAAAACAATACCTTTTTACCGCTATCCACATGCTTTAAATCTAAGTTCGTTATTAAACTTATGTTATCGTGCTATCGTCTATAGCTAGTGGCTTATAATATGTAGTTATTGAAGTCAAAACAATCAAATTAAATGTAAAAACAAAAAAAAACTTATTTTGAATTTTTAATGCCTGGTCGTTAATAGTAGATTCATTAGAACCCCACATGTTTAAGTTTATAGCCTCTAACTGCTGACTCTGTATATGTATCAAAAAAAGTGTCAAAGAAAAGTAAGTTGAATAAAAACTTATTGTTTTTTTTATGGGATGAATTATAAAAAATTAATCAGTTTTGGTTAATGCATATTTTATTAAATTTAAGTACTCTTGCACCTTTATATAACGTATACGTTACCGTTTATATTACAATTTTCTTACAATGCAAATTTTTTATTAACTCTTTGCAAAATTTTTATTGCATCATTTAACCACAGAAAATGGTCAATTTTGTTTTTAAATTATCCTAAGTACAAAACTTTGGAATTATGAAATTGTATGCACTACTAAAATAAGTAATTATTGAAAATTTTCATGACATTTGGTGACTGCCGCTCGAACATAAATGCTTTGAACTGCCAATGCTTAATTACATTATTTCCGTCAGAGAAAGTTTTAATTCTAATATCAATGGGACTGATAGTAGATTTGTTATTTTGAATTTTGGCGCTACATATCTCGTATCTTCCTAGAATGTTTATAATCATAAGATTTACTAATACCAATTGTGTGGACTGTCTTTGAGCGCATATTTGATTTTCGTTTTAGTAAAGTTTCAAGACCGACAGATATATTGCACGACTCCTTGGCCACTGGAAGTAAAGAAAAAAGCAGATTTCATAAGTTTGCTCTTATAATTAAATAATAAACGACTTTCTTAGTTACTAGAACTCACATAAATTGATATATTTATAATCACAGCAACATAAAACAAAAATCAAAGTAAAATTATTTTTCAGTTTCATTTTCAATTGCCTCATCTTCAATATTTTCACACTCATTTTTATTTTTAAAATCATACATGTTTTTGTTGAATTTCTTCATGTGCTTTTCTGTAGCTTCAAATGAATAGCAATCAGTTATTTCGGATTTAGTGTGTAATACTCCTTTAATAGTTGTAGTCGATATTCTATTGCATAATTTGGTTTTCATAATATTTATAGTAAAAAATAACCTTTCCACGGCGGCGCTGCTATGTGGTAGGCACAAAAGCTTTTTTACCAATTCACACAATGTAGGGAATGTTTGAGATTCGTCTTCATTTCTTAATTCTTGTACATGTTTCCAAAAGTCGATAATATCGAGAGTTTTGTTTTGGTCGAAAGAAAAATCGACATTTCTTAACATTCGCCATTCTCTATCTAGTTCCATTATATTATTTGGACAAATCTTTGGGAAGAAATAATGTAAATCTGCAATGGAAGGGAATTTCTTTTTTATTTCAGCATCCAGAATTGCTTTAGGATTTAGCATCTTCAGACTTTTTAATGCTTGACAGTCTTGGTCGTCAAAAGGAAACCTTTCTGTTTTGCAGCCTCGATATAACACTTTAAGTAGAAATTTTTCAGCTGTTCTTCCTCTACTTCTCCTACTTCTCTCTTTCTTCTGATCAAATTTGGCATCATTCCACCAACGTATATATGTTGCATCGGTAAATGTTTCTGCTCACTCGAGAAGTCAAGGTTTAATATTTTAGTTTCTTTTGCGTATAAAATATTTTGTGCTTCATTTTTTTCTTGTTCAGTGAGATTCAAGTATTCACCTTCTACAAAGCATTCCAAGATCGTTGTGTATGCGGTCAGTATTTTGTCGTATAGTAAATATAATTTCGGAGTCTCGGATTGCATTTCTTTATTGAGATCGTTAAATATAGGTAATGCAAATTTCAAAAAATCCAGGTACAATTCAGTTGTCGGTTCGAGAGCCTTGGAGAGAATTTATTGCACAGAAAGTAATATATCTATATGAACTGCAGCTTGAAAATACAATTTGAGAGCTGGTAATTGTTCTAGAAGCCTATTTACTACCTCCATAAGCGACAACCATCTGGTTTTTCTAGGGTGGAGTAATTTGTGTGGTTTAATATTTGTGAATGCTTGAAATATTTTGAAATCTCCAATACGTTTTGGAGAATTTTGTACATGATTATATACGTCTCTACAGAAATCTTTCACGCCTGTTGAGTCGTTTAATGTTACAACTCTAAATTCGTATCTTAATTTCTTGTGATTTTTTGAGTAGAAATCAAACACACACGTGTTGACATTGCGAGATTTTATTCTTGACTATATATGGGCATGGACCCGGGTCGAACACAGAACACAAAATTAGACAGTTCATCTCAGCTGTGATGCTGCGGTGTCGGTTGTATGCGACGTTGCCAGAACGTGCGATTTGTGCCTAACATGCCGGCCGCCTTGACAGCCGCTAGGCTTCAACGGATGTTTGATTGTCATCATTCGGAAGGAGACAAAGTTTGACTGCTCGTCGCTTTACAGTTGTGGATGGTGTCTTTACAGTTGCTGCACGAACTATTCCGTCACTTCCTGGATGAACATCTTGTACGATTCCAAGCTTTCATTTCAATGGGGGCAAATCGTCCTCCTTGATGATAACCAAGGAACCTGGCTTTAGCAATTTCGGATAGCATTTAGTCCAATTCTACCTTTGCTGCAGTTCCGATATAAATTCGTTGGACCAACGCTTCCAGAAGTGTTGTACTAGACGTTGACATCTTTGAAACTTCGATAAACGGTTTTCTGGTATTGGTGTGAAGTCCGATTCGGGAATTTTTGTCAGCCTTTCTCCAATCAGGAAGTGCGAAGGTGTCAAGGCTTGAGGATCATTGGGGTCTGAACTGAGAGGAGTTAATGGCCGGGAATTTAAATAAGCTTCAATTTGGCATAAAATCGTTGAAAATTCTTCATAGGCTAAAGGTGTGTCCTTTAACACTCGTTTTAAATGGTGTTTTGTCGAACGAACTCCAGCCTCCCAGAGGCCACCGAAATGAGGTGCTTTGGGGGGAATAAAATGCCAGGTAGTTCCGTTAACACTTAATTGTCTTTGAATTTCGTCTTGATTTTTAATGATTAATTTTTCTAATTCATTTTTTGATCCTACAAAATTAGTGCCATGATCAGAAAATTATTGAGAGCTTATACCACGGCGTGAAAGAAATGTTTGCATGGCAGCAAGAAAACAGTTAGTTGACAATTCTGTAACCAGTTCTGGGTGGATTGCCTTTGTGGACAAACAGACAAATAAACAAATCCAAGATTTAATTACCTTGAAATTTTTGGTTGTTCTGTCCTTTAACAAAAATGGACCACGATAATCTACGCCACTGTTTTGAAAAGGCCTGCTTGGTGTTAAACGAACTTGCGGTAAATTGCCCATCAAATATTGGGTTGGAATTGGATTACTTCGAAAGCATTGAATACATTCTCGTGTTACCCTCTTTACAATGCTTTTTCCGGAAATGAGCCAAAATCTGCCGCGAAATGATGCTAGTACTATTTGCGCACCAGTATGTAACAATCTGCGATGTTCATACATTGCGATAAGTTTTGTTAGGTGATGATTGGATGGCAGAATTGCGGAGTATTTTTTGTCGGAGTTGAAATTGGAATCCTTTAATCTCCCGCCGCCTCTTAAAGTGCCGAATGAATCCAAAAAAGGACTGAGTTTTATCAGTTTGCTACTTGCTTTAATTTGTCTTGATTAATTAATCAATTAATGAGTGTCATTAACGCATTGTTTAATTCAGCTGTTAAAAGAGATGCGTAATTTCGTTGATTTTGGGGAAGACGACAATTCTGAATGAATCTTAGCCAATAACAAGTTATTCTCTGTAATTTTGTTAAATCTGGGTATTTATTGATTAAATCAAAGTTGTTTGCAGTTGAAACAAGGGTGAATGATCTAGTAACTCGTTTTTCAGGTACGTCTGAATCTGAATCTGTATTTGTCGTAAAAATGGGTCACCCTTCGGTCGGTTTAGATAGCCAGTTTGGTTCCATTGAACCATAATTTATTTTTGAGAAAATCGATTGGACTTAATCCTCTAGATAGAAGATCAGCTGGATTTTCTTGAGTATTGACGTACTGCCATGAATTAGTTTCAGTCAAGTTTTGAATTTGGGTGACTCTGTTTGAGACGAATATTTTCCACTGATGTGGCGAGCCTTTAATCCAAGCAAGAGTGGTTGTTGAATCACACCAGTAGTAGCATTCGTCAAAATTTATGTTCAGAGCCCGTTTTGCTTTGTCAACGAGTTCTGCTAACAGTAAAGCTCCACATAATTCGAGACGAGGAATGGTAATAGTTTTTAAGGGATTTTGCACAAAGCAACTGAGTGCAATAATTTTCAAAATTGTCTAGACATCTTATGTAAATGCAGGCTCCATACGCGATCTCACTGGCATCAGAAAAACCGTGAATTTCAATGGAAACTGAATGGGGCGAAAAAACTAGTCTTTGAACCTTAAGTTAATTTAAAAGGTGAAGTTGATCTTGAAGCTGTTTCCATTTTGTAAATAAATCAAGTGGTATGGACTCATCCCAGTCGATTTTGCATTGCCACAATTTTTGAATAATGACTTTAGTGACTATAACAACAGGTGCTAGAAGACCAAGTGGGTCATAGATGAGTGCAATACAAGATAAAATACCACGTTTAGTTGAAGGATGATATGTGAATGTGTTAATGGAAAAACGTAAAATATCTTGTCGCGAATCCCACAATAGACCGAGAGTTTTATTTTGTGAGTCTCCAATTGAAAGAAATTCCATTGGAGCAGAATTTTCCATTATTTCCATTTTGTTTGACATAAGTTTTCTAAGTTCGAAGCCACCTTGTTTGAGTATGTCAATTATTTGATTTTTGAGTTCAATGACTTCTTCAATAGAATCTCCGCCGGTAAAAAGGTCATCAGCATAGAAATCTGAGGAAATGATCGAACTTGCCTTTGGATGTAATTGGGAATTGAGTTTTGACAATTCGAATCTTCACCAAAATTGTTGTTCGGGTGATAGAATCCTTTCATCATTATTAATCTCTTCTAGATGCCAGAACCTTTTCAATTGAGAATCTAGATCATGTGCAACACTAAGATTGCAAGAAATTTCATTGTGAGTAGTAGAATATTTTCGAGGAAACACTGTTCCAGAAACTATCCAACCTAAAGATGTTTTTTGTAATGTTCGTAGTTTTTTCCCAAGCTTAATTTGTCCTACACATATAAGTTCCCAAAAATGATCAGCCCGTATTAATAGGTCAATTCCACTAGACTTGTTGTAGGTGGGATCAGCTAATACAAGACTTGGAGGAATCTTTAGGAAAGATGTGTCAATAGTGACAGCTGGCAAGTTGCCTGTGATTTTGGGTATTACAAGACAGTTCAGTTGTACATTGAATGAATTTTGACGTGACTGAATCTTGAGTGATGTTGATTCTAAAGCCTTGGAATTTTGTTGACCAATACCAGCAACGGTAAAATTAACTGATTTGGTAGGCAGTTGCAATTTCTTGCACAATGATTGTGTTACAAAGCTTGATTCACTTGCATTGTCTAGAAGTACTCGAATTTGATGTGAGTTTCCAAGTTTGTCAAATGTATTCACTAACGCAGTAGAAAATAATACTGTACCTAAACTAACATTGCTAAAATGGCTTGATTTAATGTTGTCATTTTGATTGCTTTCTGAATTTTTTGAGTGATCAACTATCGGCAATGGTTTAGTTGGTGTGTTTTCATCTTTACTATTTTCAAAATGTAGTAAAGTGTTGTGTCTCTTTACGCATTTTTTACAAAGCACAGATCTACATTTATCAGATGTATGATTGTTAAGCAAACAATTCAGACATAGCTTCGGTCGTTTAGCTTCAGTGTATCTCGCATTTGGATTTAGCGCGATAAAACCAGGACAATTAAAAATTAAATGACCCTTGCTGCAAATTGGTGTTTGCGATACCTTATAAGCCTTTACTAATTTTTGAGGTTTTGATTTAATTTGATGATTGTTGTTCCCAAAATCTAAATTTTCAAGGACCTTACATTTTTGTTCAAGAAAATTTGTAAAAATGTCTTTAGTTACCTTGTCATGTTTTATGCATTCATTTTCCCACTGACGCCGAGTTGATGAGTCAAGTTTCAAGGACATGATTTGTAAAATTAACGCATCCCAAGTATTTATTTGTTGGCCTAGTGCCTCTAATGCTCTTAAATGCCGTGTCATACCATCAAGTAATTTTCTTAAATTTGTATGATTTTCCCTAGTTAGAGTTTCAAGTTCAAGAATTGCATAATGTGGTTTCTGACTAAAATTTGTTTATTTTCATATCTGTCACACAAAAGTTTTCACGCTACTGTGTAATTTTCTGAAGATGTTTCGAGAGAGCTTAAAAGTGAAGCCGCTTGGCCTTTAAGCGATAAACGTAAATAATGAAATTTTTGTATGTTCGGTATTGAGTCATTATCACATATAAGTGAAGAAAATGTATCTCTGAAAAATGGCCATTGTTCATATTCTCCCTCAAAACAGGGAAGATGTATGGGCGGTAATTTTATATTAGCATTGTAGCCGACTTGAGAATTTTGTGCAATGTTACTGTGTACCCCTCCTGAGAGATCTTCCATCTCTGGATGGTTAGTTGATAAAAATACCTTAGCCTGACTTATTATACTGTAATAAGAGTCCTCGAAATTTGCTCTTTCCTGATCATGTACTTCAAAACCTGTTTCATGGTCACAATTTTCAATTTCGGTTTGAATTTGACAAAAATTATCTAGAATGCCTTGAATGTCTGTAAAGCGAACTTCAAATTCAACTAAATTTGGAGGTGCCTGGATTTTTGTCCTTTCGAAAAATGTATTGAATCTTGTTAACTGCGATTTGATGTTTCGACGTTTGTTTTTCAATGTTTGAAGATTTGTTTGATTTTCATTCGACATGCTTGCTCATTGGTAATCGACTAAAACTTTTGGATTGGTAGGAACACCTTGAAGGGACGCACTAACCTGAATGGATTAAGCTTTGTATCCCATCGGATGTGCATACGAGATCTTCGGAATCGCCTGTTTGTTGGCTTCACTTTTTGATTGTTTTTGATGAATTTCTTGCTTTACTGATTGATATCCGTAATCGAAGGACCAATGTTGAGTCGTTTAATTCGTAGCTTAATTTCCTGTGATTTTTTGAGTAGAAATCAAACACACACGTGTTGACATGGCGAGATTTTATTCTTGACCATATATGGTCATGGACCCGGGTCGAACACAGAACACAAAATTAGACAGTTCATATCAGCTGTGATGCTGCGGTGTCGGTTGTATGAGATGTTGCCGGAACGTGCGATTTGCCCCTTACAAAGCCCCTTGGCAATTTCTCACATGCGTATGATGCGCATAGGTTAAAAGAATGACAAATGCACTTCATAGTAAAAAGGTGAGGTATGTCATTTTTAAACAAAGTGACTAATGAACATAACGTTAGCACTATCAAAAGCAAAGCCTATCATGTTTGATTTGTAAGGAATATTTTTTCAACAAAATATTCTACTATTTTGCCATACAACGCTGTTGCTGTACCATCTACGATTGGTATTAAAGTCAGAAATCTATCTTCAACGCTGAAATCTAATTTTACTATTCTACCGACAAGCCCTAATGTTCTATCGTAGATTTATCTGTGCTTTCGTCAACAAGTAATGCAAAGCAATTGTTCTGTAACATCTCTATTATATTTTCTTCAGCTGTCTGCCCAATTACATTAACAATAATAGCTCTAGCTTTTGTGCGGCTTATAGATAATTGTTTAGCAATTTTCGAATCTGGACATACAGCGCAAATCAATTTATTCAAATGAGATGCTATGTTAAAAGACAGATTATGCTCAGCAATAAAGCAGGCCATTTTTACTTCACCCGCTTTAGCTGCAATTTTCGTATCTTGTGAATTGGAAGCTGAGGTAAACATTGATGTCAGTTTTTGTTGTTTTTGTAACTTCAAACTATTCTTCGCGTGTTTGGTTGAATCTTTGTGTCGTAACAGTTCGTGTATACCACATTTTCTGACGCAATTACACGCAGAACAAAAGAAATAAGTCTCACCTTTAGTGCTTTTCTTTAAGCAGCCTTTAACCTATCATCTTTTAACCACGAATTTACGAATTTCTGTTCATATTTCACATTTTTCTTCTTAGGAGGACTTTTTCCAGTCGATGAATCACTACTCATTTTATCAAAAACTTTGTAATTATTTTTTCAAAATAGACGCCGCAATTCAAAGAAACTGTTGTAACGTGTGACTATAAAACAATACTTACGCTACGCAATACAATAGGCATGTAGCTGTAGTGTAGAAGATACTGCCATCTAGTATCAATGCGTTTGATAAGCTATTATCTTCATTCGGGTTTAAAGGCCGTCGTCGATTGGAATTACTTCCTAACGTTTCGCTAGCAGGAGTGGCGAGCTTCTTCAGAGGTCCTTCCATCTCCGATGTTGGACGTAGACTGACGATTTCTCCTGCGCAGGTTGTATTTATGCCGATTGGTGGAGGGCGGGGCTTGTTCCGCTTCGGTTGGTCTCGGGATATCGATCGGTACTGCTCGGGCGTTCCTAAGGATCGGGTTCCAGATTTGGTTGAGTCTAAGGGTCTCCTCCTTTCGGTTGAAATTGTGTGGGTGTTTTTGAATCTCAATGGCTTCCCTGACTAGTCTGTTGTGATAGCCGTTGACCGATGCTAGTAACTTACTGCTCTCAAAGTGTATCCTGTGTTCCCCGCTGCCCAGTGCGTGTTCAGCCACTGCAGACTTCTCTGTATGTCCTAGCCTGCAGCTTGCTTTATGCTCCTTAAGTCTCGTTCCCATTGATCTCTTGGTAGTTCCGATGTAGACCTTTCCGCATGAACACGGAATGCGGTAGACTCCCGCAGCTGAAAGTGAGCCCCTCTTGTCCATCGCTGACCTGATGGTCTGCTGGATCTTCTTTGTAGGCTTAAAGATTGTTTTGATGTCGTGTCTTTTCAATACTCTGCCAATCCTGTCGGTGACACTCGGAATATACGGCAGATATGCGTGGGAGGTGGAAGGTGGTTGTTCGGTATCCCGTGATCTTGATGATCTTGAGTTCATTGATCTCTCGATCTCCCTCTTACTGTAGCCATTTGCCTCGAACGCAGTTTTTAGGTGTTCAAGTTCCATCTGGAGTTTCTCCTGTTCGCAAATCCTTCGGGCTCGTTCTGTCAGGGTTCTGATAACCCCATACTTTTGACTTGGGTGATGGTTGGATAGAGCATGCAGGTATCTGTCTGTATGGGTTGGTTTTCTGTAAACTGTGTGTCCCAGCTTGTTACCTCGCTTCCTCACTAGTACGTCCAAGAATGCAAGTTGTTGGTCATTTTCAGTCTCCATAGTAAACTGGATGCTGGGATGCTGACTGTTGAGATGCTGCAGAAAGTTGTTGAGCTTGTCCATACCATGTTTCCAAATCACGAAAGTGTCATCCACGTACCGGAACCACGTTGCTGGCTTGTACTCTGAGGTCTCGATCACTTTTTCCTCAAAGTGTTCCATAAATAAGTTGGCTATAACCGGGCATAGATGCGTTATCAGAGTCTTCGTATTGCCACCGTTGTTATTTGACGTGTGTATCAAGTCGCAAGTAATTTCAATCTCCGTTTTTTCTACTATAAGTCTTGGTGTTATTATAGCAAGTGGTAAGTACCTACAGTTTCATTATGGTTTCATATTTTCACAACGATTAAATAAAAAATACCACATTAATGAATACTGAGAATATTAAATATTTTCAAAATATCGAGGACTTTGCTATGCGTAGAATCATCCGATATGAGATTTCACATTAAATAAAACATCACCATTCTGACCCAGTCACTAAATTTAGAATACAATATTTCGTTGGAATTATGAACGTTCAATTATATTCTACAAATTTTAATTTGACCTTTTGATCTTAAGTTTTGACTTATTTTGGGTATTAAGGGTTCTGATGTAAAAAACAAGATTGATTTACCATTTTTTTGAGTTTGGCAATAATGATCTATAAAAATTATTGTGGTTTCTTTATAGGTTGCTGCTATATTAACGTTTGATGTCAACGAAACTTTTACTTTTGTTTAGTTTGCCAAAGTTAAATTTTGTGATACTTTAAATAAACGATTTGACGTAAATAAAATTTATGCACGCGTCGTTGGACCGATTTATTTTAAAAAATCTGTGTTATTACTCAACAGTTCACAAAAATCTTCTATCGAAGGTCCGGACCACACAATAGCGTTCAGTGCTACGTCCTTCCAAAGTTTACCTTACAGGACACTCAAATTGGGATTTTCTGTTGTGCTCTAGCTTTAGAGTTGTAGTACGTGTGCGGCACATTGAAAAAGATGTCTGTGGTCGAAGAGCTTATTGGAGCCATTAGAGCTTTGTTGGCTCTTTTACTGACTTCTCCTAAAAATGATGGTGTCGCTCAGGGTATGAAAGAATGTACTCAAGCGATAAGAAGAATCCAAAAGGAAATGCGGACTACGAAAACGGTGCGAGAAAAACAACGTCTCGTAGCTCAAATGGTCCAAGTTAAATCGTTTCGGAGTCAATTTAAAGGAATGCTGAAGAGAGGTTCCGGAAGTAGACCCGTAACTGCGAGAGATCGCGTTCACTGGGATGATGTTAATTCAACATTTGAATCGCGCATCAGGACTGGTGTCATAACTAACCTTCATCATAAGGACGTGCAGAGTTTCCTCCAAGATTGTTTCGCACTATTTCGACGACGTGTCAACAACGCGCTGAAAACGGACCAGGCTGTTAAGATAAACGCTGTCTTCGGGGGAGAATTTCAAATTCAAAAGGCTGATCAAATCCAGACGGAAATTAAATATTTTACAACTTTGAAAGCAGCAATCTATAAAGATACTAATTTACAACGATGGTTTGATAGAAATGTTGTATTACCAATTAAAACCCAATTAGAGGAGTTCCAAGAAAAAGATTCCGGGTGGGCTTTGAAGAAAATCCTAAATTTAATGGTCAATATCAACATGTTTAATCCACTTCACGCCGGAAGTTACCTGAAGTTACCGGAGTCGATAGCAAGAAAACACGCTTGTATTAACGTGCAAAATTCTGATGAAATGTGCTTTGCCTGGGCCGCGGTTTCTGCTCTGTTTCCTGCTCCATCAGAATTCGCTAAAAGGATTTCGTCGTATTCCCCCCCCCCCCCCAGTCTGTTTTAAATCTTAAAGGTGTCCAGTTTCCAATGACATGGCGGCAAATTTCAAAATTCGAAGGTCAAAATAATGTTTCGGTGAATGTTTATAGGCTGCTGAAAAAATCATCAAATAGGTTTCAAATTGTTCCTGCTTATCTGACAAAAGATAAAAAGGTTAACACGTCAACCTACTACAGATACAAAGTCAGTATTTTACCGAAAAAGACCCCATCGATTTTACGCCGGTTTGCCACGTCTCTTTTCCACTGAAGGTGGAGGGAAGACCGAAGCAATCCTACTATACTTTGCTCACTTTGCTACCGATTGGAAGCAGTAAGTATAGGGCCCAAGCAGCTCAGTTTCTCAAAATATGGGCGGGGTATAAAAAAAGAAAGTAAATAAATCAAAGGTTGGAAACCGGGGCGCCAGCTAGGACAAAACCCCAACCTATACTATAAGTTAGTGATAGTGACTTGCTCACCAGCCACCCAACAAACTCACAAAGTTAAAAAAGTTCGAACCCAAATAACCAAAAACCAAATAAATAATAATAAATAAACCGGCACGTCAGTTTAAATCTCCATATATTGGCTCAAGTACACACTAAGCACAGGAAGCTTGGTTACGATCGATCGTTTACAAATAGCTCTTGCAAACAAATGTATCTATAATTGGGTACTTTATCTTTACCCTAACTGAGCTCTTTAATTTATATTGATATTTAAATTGAAATTTGTATTTAATAGGTATAAAATTAACCGAAACGTAAATAGAGGCTTATCTGTGATCCTCCAGTTACCAATTATAACAATATAATGCCCTTATATTTCAAAGCATGGCACATCACCAGAAATCGTTCTACTTTCAAACAGATTTAGCTTTGGTCTGTCCGTTAAAGCGTCTGTCTAGAAATCAGATTCTCCATGGCAGCGTAGGTTCGAAACCTACCTACTGCAAATGGCCATTGTTTTGCTTGAAATATATATTTTTTAATTAACAGCTCAGCCCAGAAATTTTTCTCATATATGGGAATTGAGTACATAAATTTATAAAAATATAATGGACTTATATTTCAACGCATGGCACATCACCAGAAATAGTTCTACTTTCAAACAGATTTAGCCCTGGTCTGTCGGTTAAGCCGTCTGACTAGAAATCAGATTCTCTATGGCAGCGTAGTTTCGAAACCCACCTACTACAAACGGCCATTGTTTTGCTTGAAATATATAATTTTTAATTAACAGCTCAGAACAGAAATTTTTCTTAAATATGGGGATTGAGTACATAAATTTATAAAAATATAATTTACTTATATTTCAACGCATGGCACATCACCAGAAATATTTCGACTTTTAAACAGATTTAGCCTTGGTCTGCCTGTTAAGGCGTCTGACTAGAAATCAGATTCTCTATCAGCATCGGTTCGAAACCTACCTACTGCAAACGACTATTGTTTTGCTTGAAATATAATTTTCGTAAATAGCAGCTTATCCCAGAAAATTTTGTCAATTATTTGGATTGAGTTCATAAATTTAAAATAATATAATGCCCTTATACTTCAAATGGCACATCACCAGAAATAGTTCTACTTTCAAAAAGATTTAGCCCTGGTCTGTCGGTTATGGCGTCTGACTAGAAATCAGATTCTCTATTGCAGCGTAGGTTCGAAACCTACCTGCTGCAAACGAACATTGTTTTGCTTGAAATATAATTTTTGTAATTAGCAGCTCAGGCAAGAAAATTTTGTCAATTATCGGGATTGAGTGCATAAATTTATAACAATGTAATGCCCTTATATTTCGAATTTCACATCACCAGAAATAGTTCTACTTTCAAACAGGTTTAGCCCTGGTCTGTCGGTTAAGGCGTCTAACTAGAAATCAGATTCTCTATGGCAGCGTAGGTTCGAAACCCACCTGCTGCAAACGACCATTGTTTTGCTTGAAATATAATTTTTGTAATTAGCAGCTCAGCCAAGAAAATTTTGTCAATTATGAGAATTTAGTGCATAAATTTATAACAACATAATGCCCTTATCTTTCAAATAGCACATCACCAGAAATAGTTCTACTTTAAAACAGATTTAGCCCTGGTCTGTCGGTTAAGGCGCTTGACTGGAAATCAGATTCACTATGGCAGCGTATGTTCGAAACCTACCTACTGCAAACGGAAATTGTTTTGCTTGAAATATATATTTTTTAATTAACAGCTCAGCCCAGAAAATTTTCTAAAATCTGGGTATTGATTACATAAATTTATAAAAATATAATGGAATTTTATACCAGAAATAGTTCTACTTTCAAACAGATTTAGCCCTGGTCTGTCGGTTAAGGCGTCTGACTAGAAATCAGATTCTCTATGGCAGCGTAGGTTCGAAACCCACCTACTGCAAACGGCCATTGTTTTGCTTGAAATATATAATTTTTAATTAACAGCTCAGAACAGAAATTTTTCTTAAATATGGGGATTGAGTACATAAATTTATAAAAATATAATTTACTTATATTTCAACGCATGGCACATCACCAGAAATAGTTCGACTTTCAAACAGATTTAGCCTTGTTCTGTCGGTTAAGGCGTCTGACTTGAAATCAGATTCTCTATGGTAGCGTAGGTTCGAAACCTACCCACTGCAAACGGCCATTGTTTTGCTTGAAATATATATTTTTTAATTAACAGCTCAGCCCGGAAATTTTTCTCAAATATGGGGATTGACTACATAAATTTAAAAATATATAATGGCCTTATATTTCAACGCATGGCACATCACCAGAAATAGTTCGACTTTCAAACAGATTTATCGAAACCTACCTACTGCTAACGGCCATTGTTTTGCTTGAAATATATAATTTTTAGTTAACAGCTCAGCCCAGAAATTTTTCTCAAATATGGGGATTGACTACATAAATTTAAAAATATATAATGGCCTTATATTTCAACGCATGGCACATCACCAGAAATAGTTCGACTTTCAAACAGATTTATCGAAACCTACCTACTGCTAACGGCCATTGTTTTGCTTGAAATATATAATTTTTAATTAACAGCTCAGAACAGAAATATTTCTTAAATATGGGGATTGAGTACATAAATTTATAAAAATATAATTTACTTATATTTCAACGCATGGCACATCACCAGAAATAGTTCTACTTTCAAACAGATTTAGCCCTGGTCTGTCGGTTAAGCCGTCTGACTAGAAATCAGATTCTCTATGGCAGCGTAGTTTCGAAACCCACCTACTACAAACGGCCATTGTTTTGCTTGAAATATATAATTTTTAATTAACAGCTCAGAACAGAAATTTTTCTTAAATATGGGGATTGAGTACATAAATTTATAAAAATATAATTTACTTATATTTCAACGTATGGCACATCACCAGAAATAGTTCGACATTCAAACAGATTTAGCCTTGTTCTGTCGGTTAAGGCGTCTGACTTGAAATCAGATTCTCTATGGCAGCGTAGGTTCGAAACCTACCCACTGCAAACCGCCATTGTTTTGCTTGAAATATATATTTTTTAATTAACAGCTCAGCCCAGAAATTTTTCTCAAATATGGGGATTGACTACATAAATTTAAAAAAATATAATGGACTTATATTGCAACCCCTGGCACATCACCAGAAATAGTTCGACTTTCAAACAGATTTAGCCTTGGTCTGTCGGTTAAGGGGTCTGACTAGAAATCAGATTCTCCATGGCAGCGTAGGTTCGAAACCTACCTACTGCAAACGACCATTGGTTTTGCTTGAAATATAATTTTTGTAATTAGCAGCTCAGCCCAGAAAATTTTGTCAATTATAGGGATTGAGTGCATACATATAAAACAATATAATGCCCTTAAATTTCAAATGGCACATCACCAGAAATAGTTCTACTTTCAAACAGATTTAGCCCTGGTCTGTCGACTAAGGCGTCTGACTTGAAATCAGATTCTCCATGGCAGCGTAGGTTCGAAACCTACCTACTGCAAACGAAAATTGTTTTGCTTGAAATATATATTTTTTAATTAAAAGCTCAGCAAAGAAGTTTTTCTCAAATATGGGAATTGAGTACATAAATTTATAAACATATAATGGCGTTATATTTCAACGCATGGCACATCACCAGAAATAGTTCGACTTTCAAACAGATTTAGCTTTGGTCTGTCGTTTAAGGCGTCTGATTAGAAATCAGATTCTCCATGGCAGCGTAGATTCGAAACCTACCTACTGCAAACGGAAATTGTTTTGCTTGAAATATATATTTTTTAATTAACAGCTCAGCCCAGATATTTTTCTCAGATATGGGGATTGAGTACATAAATTTATAAAAATATAATGGCCCTATATTTCAACGCATGGCACATCACCAAAAATAGTTCCACTTTCAAACAAATTTAGATTTGGTCTGTCGGTAAAGGCGTCTGACTAGAAATCAGATTCTCTATCAGCATAGGTTCCAAACCTACCTACTGCAAACGACTATTTGTTTTGCTTGAAATATACTTTTTGTAATTAGCAGCTCAGTCCAGAAAATTTTGTCAATTATGGGGATTGAGTGCATACATTTAAAACAATATAATGTCCTTATATTTCAAATGGCACATCAAAAGAAATAGTTCTACTTTCAAACAGATTTAGCCCTGGTCTGTGGGTTAAGGCGTCTGACTACTAATCAGATTCTCCATGGCAGCGTAGGTATGAAACCTACCTACTGCAAACAACCATTTGTTTTGCGTGAAATATAATTTTTGTAATTAGCAGCTCAGTCCAGAAAATTTTGTTAATTATGTGGATTGAGTGCATACATTTAAAACAATATAATGTCCTTATATTTCAAATGGCACATCAAAAGAAATAGTTCTACTTTCAAACAGATTTAGCCCTGGTCTGTGGGTTAAGGCGTCTGACTACAAATCAGATTCTCCATGGCAGCGTAGGTATGAAACCTACCTACTGCAAACAACCATTTGTTTTGCGTGAAATATAATTTTTGTAATTAGCAGCTCAGTCCAGAAAATTTTGTCAATTATGGGGATTGAGTGCATACATTTAAAACCATATAATGCTCTTATATTTCAAATGGCATATCACCAGAAATAGTTCTTATTTCAAACAGATTTAGCCCTGGTCTGTCGGTTAAGGCGTCTGACTAGAAATCAGATTCTCAATGGCAGCGTAGATTCGAAACCTACCTACTGCAAACGGAAATTGTTTTGCTTGAAATATATATTTTTTAATTAACAGCTCAGCCCAGAAATTTTTCTCAGATATGGGGATTGAGTACATAAATTTATAAAAATATAATGGCCTTATATTTCAACGCATGGCACATCACCAGAAATAGTACCACTTTCAAACAAATTTAGATTTGGTCTGTCGGTAAAAGCGTCTGACTAGAAATCAGATTCTCCATATCAGCGTAGGTTCGAAACCTACCTACTGCAAACGGCCATTTGTTTTGCTTGAAATATAATTTTTATAATTAGCAGCTCAGTCCAGAAAATTTTGTCAATTATGGGGATTGAGTTCGAAACCTACCTACTGCAAACGGCCATTGTTTTGCTTGAAATATATATTTTTTAATTTACAGCTCAGCCCAGAAATTTTTTCAAATATGAAGATTGGGTACATAAATTTATAAAAATATAATGGCCTTATATTTCAACGCATGGCACATCACCAAAAATAGTTCCACTTTCAAACAAATTTAGATTTGGTCTGTCGGTAAAGGCGTCTGACTAGAAATCAGATTCTCTATCAGCATAGGTTCCAAACCTACCTACTGCAAACGACCATTTGTTTTGCTTGAAATATAATTTTTGTAATTAGCAGCTCAGTCCAGAAAATTTTGTCAATTATGGGGATTGAGTGCATACATTTAAAACAATATAATGTCCTTATATTTCAAATGGCACATCAAAAGAAATAGTTCTACTTTCAAACAGATTTAGCCCTGGTCTGTGGGTTAAGGCGTCTGACTACAAATTAGATTCTCCATGGCAGCGTAGGTTCGAAACCTACCTGCTGCAAACGACCATTTGTTTTGCTTGAAATATAATTTTTGTAATTAGCAACTCAGTCCAGAAAATTTTGTCAATTATGGGGATTGAGTACATACATTTAAAACAATATAATGTCCTAATATTTCAAATGGCACATCAAAAGAAATAGTTCTACTTTCAAAAAGATTTAGCCCTGGTCTGTCAATTAAGGCGCCTGACGAGAAATCAGATTCTCCATGGCAGCGTAGGTTCGAAACCTACCTACTGCAAACGGCCATTGTTTTGCTTGAAATATATATTTTTTAATTAACAGCTCAGCCTAGAAATTTTTCTCAAATATGGGGATTGAGTACATAAATTTATAAAAATGTAATGGACTTATTTTGCAACGCATGGCACATCACCAGAAATAGTTTGACTTTCAAACAGATTTAGCCCTGGTCTGTCGGTTAAGGCGTCTGACTAGAAATCAGATTCTCTATCAGCATAGGTTCGAAACCTACCTATTGCAAACGACCATTTGTTTTGCTTGAAATATAATTTTTGTAATTAGCAGCTCAGCCCTGAAAATTTTGTCAAACAATATAATGCCCTTATATTTTAAATGGCACATCACCAGAAATAGTTCTTCTTTCAAGCAAATTTAGCTTTGGTCTGTCGTTTAAGGCGTCTGACTAGAAATCAGATTCTCCATATCAGCGTAGGTTCGAAACCTACCTACTGCAAACGGCCGCGTAGAGTGGTGCGGTTTCGTAAACACCATAGCGTGGTAGGTTTCCGACGTTCCTATCAAACCGCCACCGAAGAGGTTCACGGTGTAGGCAATCTATATACTCAACTTTGGTCCATTTTGGTTTGTTTTGGTTATCGCTTTGGTGATGCCAACCACCACGGAGGCGGTCTACCATCTAGGCGGTCTATATACTTCAATTTGGTCCATTTTGGTTAGTTTCGGTTATGGAAGCGGTCTATATATAGAGACGACCTATATATGGGGGCGGTCTGTATATAGAGGCGATCTGTATATGGAGGCGGTATATAAAGGCGGTCTATATATACAGGCGGTCTATATATGGAGCCGGTCCGCATATGGAAGCGGTTTATATATAGAGGCGGTCTGTATATGGAGGCGGTCCGTATATGGAGGCGGTCCGTATACGAAGGCGGTCTGTATTTAGAGACGGTCCGTATATAATGGCGGTCCGTATATGGAGGTGATCCGTATATGGAGGCGATCAGTATATGGAGGCGTTCTGTATATCAAGACGGTCCGTATACGAAGGCGGTCTGTATTTGGAGGCGGTCCATATATAAAGGCGTTCCATATATGGAGGCGATCCCTATATGGAGGCGGTTCGTATAGGGAGGCGGTCGGTATACGGAGGCGGTCCGTATACAAAGGCGATCCATATACGAAGGCGGTCTATATATGGAGCCGGTCCGCATACAAAGGCGATCCATATACGTATACCAAATTCAAGGTGAAACCGCGAAAGGCTCATTAAATCAGTTATGGTTCCTTAGATCGTACCCACAATTACTTGGATAACTGTGGTAATTCTAGAGCTAATACATGCAAACAGAGGTCCGACCGGAGACGGAAGGAGTGCTTTTATTAGATCAAAACCAATCGGTGGCGGGTTCGCGCCCGACATCGTTCAACTTGGTGACTCTGAATAACTTTACGCTGATCGCACGGTCTCGCACCGGCGACGCATCTTTCAAATGTCTGCCTTATCAACTGTCGATGGTAGGTTCTGCGCCTACCATGGTCGTAACGGGTAACGGGGAATCAGGGTTCGATTCCGGAGAGGGAGCCTGAGAAACGGCTACCATATCCAAGGAGGGCAGCAGGCGCGCAAATTACCCACTCCCGGCACGGGGAGGTACTGACGAAAAATAACGATACGGGACTCATCCGAGGCCCCGTAATCGGAATGAGTACACTCTAAACCCTTTAACGCGAGGATCAATTGGGGGGCAAGTCTGGTGCCAGCAGCCGCGGTAATTCCAGCTCCAATAGCGTATATTAAAGTTGTTGCGGTTAAAAAGCTCGTAGTCGAATTTGTGTCTCGCGCCGCCGGTTCATCGTCCGCGGTGTTAACAGGCGTGCCGCGAGACTTTCTGCCGGTGGACTTAGCCCGTTCACGCGGGCGGTCCAACTCAATCCTGCCGCGGTGCTCTTCATTGAGTGTCGAGGTGGGCCGGCACGTTTACTTTGAACAAATTAGAGTGCTTAAAGCAGGCTAAAACTTCGCCTGAATACTGTGTGCATGGAATAATGGAATAGGACCTCGGTTCTATTTTGTTGGTTTTCGGAACCCCGAGGTAATTTTACTTACTGCACCGACTGGCAAAGCCGCGTTTCTAATTTGAGGTTTGACACTACACTCTTCCTTTGTTTTACCAGTAAATCAGTCAGTTATTGACATAATACCTTTAAACGCAGACACTTTAAACAGTATTCACACTACACTGATCAACCTAAAGTTGATCATCGTGGACGAGTTTTCCATGGTGGGTGCAAGAATGCTACATCATGTCGATCAAAGACTAAAGCAAATTTTCCAAAGCGATACTGAATTTGGTGGAATCTCGATACTTCTATTTGAAGATTTAAAAGAATTACCCCCAGTTGGAGACAAGTGGATATTCTCTCATTTTACAAACTATATATTTGCCCCAATATGTGGTACATATTTATGGGATAAATTTAAATATTTCGAACTTACGGAAATTATGCGCCAAAGAGAAGATAAAACATTCGCAATCGCTTTAAATAACATGGGCTTAGGAAATATGTCAAACGAAGACATTAAATTAATAAAGTTCAGGCAAATGAAAGGTAACGAAACTACCAGAAATGAAAAAACATTTGTTTAGAAGTAACGACGAAGTTGACGCATACAATTTAAATTTAAAAAAACTAGCAACCTATACAACTGAGCGAGCTATATCAATTGCAAAAGATGTAGTGAAAGGTGCATGTTCAGAGCAATTGTGACAAACCTTTCTAACTCACGCTCTCGAACTAAAAAAATCCGAAAGTTTTGGTCTTATACATACATTGACACTACAGATCGATGCCAAATATATGATCACGGTGAATATTAATACTCAAGACGGTATTGTTAATGGCGCGACGGGAATTTTAAGAAAAATTGATTACGATAACACCACTACACCTATTAGGTTATGGATGGAATTTTACGATTCAAAAGTCGGCCAACATGTACGAAAACAATATGAAAAAGTTATTAAAGCTCAAAAGTTACCAAACAGTTGGACTCCAATTCTTAAGACTGCTAGAGCGATAAAAGTGAAAAAAGGAAGTAATATTCATGTGGAAGGTCACAATACCCCATTCTTCAAGCGGAAGGCATTACTGTTCATAAAAGTCAAGGAGCAACTTATAAACATATTGCGGTACATATTCTAAAAAATATGAACCGGAGCTCGATTTATGTGGCTTGCAGTCGGGCGACTTCGTTACAAGGTTTGTATATTTTTGGTGATTTCAAAGCGCCCTCTGAACCTCTCGCAACCGACATAACGTTTACAGAATTGAGGAATTTAAAAGAGAATAAAACATTAATTACAACGTACGCCAAACAATATTTTTGTGATAATGATAAAGTTACGTTAACTTATCAAAACATCTAAAGTTTCAACAAAAACAAAAAATTTGCGGTAAATAACCCAGTGTTCAAAAACGCCGACATTTTGGTGTTTGTAGAAACTTGGGTTCGCGATACAGACAGCATCGATGTTGGAAACTTTACCTGTTTCGGGAAAATCTGCAACAATATAATGCGCAAACCCTATGGGATTTTGTGCTACCGAAAGTCTGGAAAGGATAATGTTAAAATAACAAACGAATATACAAATGAAATAAACTCCATTGTGTTTCAAGCTATATTATTTGAAATTAATGACGAGGTCAAAGTGTTAACAGTAAATATATTGGAACGCATTTTTACCGATATCAAACACGAAAAGTGTTTGATAATAGGCGATTTCAATTGCGACCTGCTTTTAGCAAACAATAATTTATTATTCGAATGCCTAAAAAGGAATAATTTTACACCAGCCTTAAAAAGTAACGTTCCAACGACCAAGGGAAATACCCATATAGATTGGTGTTTTAGCAATTTCCCAACTATAATAGCTAATATATTCCAAACCGTCTACTGTTACCATAACACCATTGCGATTAATATCTATAAAGATTATGTTCCCCATACCTGTATCGAGCAAGTATGCAATTCAATTATAAGTAACTTCATTTATAATCTTTACACTAACCAGCAGATTAGTCCGTCTTCGCCAGAAAGAAATTTTATAAATATGTCATCTGATTCTAGTGACATATCCGTTATTACAATTAACGACGAATCGCAATCAAGGGAACACAATTTTGTAAATCCGAAATTAATAAATAATGATCACGTGTCCTGTTACGCAAATTCCAGTGTTCAATGTTTGCTCGCATTGCAAGAATTTCGTAATTCAATTTCAAAAAATGACACTGCAATTAATAAATCTCTTTATAAAATTATGAACAAAACAATGAACAATGTTGTTGAACTACGTCGCTGCGTCGGAAATTTATTTATTCAGAATCAGCAGCAGGACGCAAATGAGTTTTTACTCGCGCTTTTAAGCTGGTTGGATATTGACTTTAGTTATTATATCGTTTTCCAACAGCATTCAAATGTAAGATTTTGTAGTAATTGTTTAATGGAAGAGCAGGGTGAAGCAACTTACCATAAAATTTTAACTTTATATTTTCCTGAAGGTTCCTACGAATCAATCGATTTTAATAGGATGAGTGAAGCAAGATTTTCTGACATTGTATGTCCCAACTGCCCGCAAAATTACTTACAAACTAACTTCAAATTCACTGAAGTTCACAAATATTTAATTATAACGCTTCAAAGAACGCAACTAATTGGTAATCACTTTGAAAAAATTAGTACGACATTCACCAACTTTAATAATGAACGAGTCGTCATCCAAAATTCTATTTTCAAAACTTCCTCCGTAATATTACATTACGGAGAAAATATAACGTCTGGCCATCATATTGCCATTACGAGACAGCCAAACGGTAACTGGTTATATTGCAACGATTCAAATTTGGCTGAGCAAACGCATTTCGACAACACCCTTAAAGATATTTTAATATTGGAAAAAATACATTAAAATTTGTATTATATGACGCATTATATTAGATTACGGTTGACAAATTTCATATTTATGTATTTCTTCGACGGTATGTTATTGCTATCGTTTACTATTTAAATTTTTCCAAAAATGTTCAATACTTGCAAAATAATAAATTTTCAAGTTATTGCAAGTAAATGACAATTTCATAAATCGTTTCAATTTAACAAAAGTTTTCACAATAAAAATCTTGCAAAATTTAATTAAATGTGCATCATTTTTATATGTGCATAATTTTTAAACAAATTTGCCAAGCAACTTAAACTTGGTTTAATAAACACCACTTTAGAATGCTCATTGATAATTATGTTGCAAAATATTAAATTTTTATATATTTTACAATTATTATATTTTAGCAACTTGAAAGAAATCAAATTCCAGATGTTTCGATAACATCAAATACGGAATTAAATATAGTAATTATTTACAACGTTATATTCAAACCAAACTTTAAATTAACTGAAGTTGAACAATGAGAATATAATCTGAGTTTACTGCGTTGCTATTACGAGGCAGTTAAATAACAAATAGTTATACTGCAGCTATGAAAAATCATCTGAACAAACAAATTTCCGGATTTTATATTAATTGGAATTTGCAAAAATGCATAAATTTATTTAAATACTTGATTTAATTGAAATAAAAGCCATAACTAATTTTAATAATGTTTACAAACGTATTCAAGTACAGTTTATATAATAGGTAAAATTCTCAACTATTTGCAATCAATATTGATAGAAAAATAACATATACCTATTAAAATATTCTATAAAGATAGAAAATGCTATTTCTATGATATAAATAATACTTAGATATATACTTACATCTACTATAATAAATTTTACTTCATATGGTGAACTAAATAAAACAGAATTTCACCAAAGGGCACAAATTCAAGCAAAACAGTGTTTTACCTTGTTAAAACGCATATGCCCGTATCCAGAGTCACTATTAGTGGGCGGGGAGTACACCGTTGTCACATATATAAACGACTTTAATTTTTAACAAATAAATCTTATCAATTTCTTTCATGATTTTTTATATAATATCAATTTGATGTAATAAAGTCAACATTATATCCTAACGGGTTTTACTTCAGGTGGCCCGGGAATATATAGTTATGATATTAATTATATAAGAATTATGACAACTATCATACAATATTCCCGATTGCCATGGGATGACCGGTTCAGATGTAGGCGTGAAGGAGTCTGGAAAATAAATTATGCTCTCGATTTAATCGAAGCATAAGGCAGCGTCATCGCTAGTTGCTCCAACACAATAGCTAAAATATGACGTGCAATAATTTTTGAAAACATTTAACGTCATTAAGTAAAAAAAAAATATGTTCAATTTATCATTTGTATAATCTAGTGATTAAATTGATATAAAAATGATGAATGTAGATATTTAATACCAATATTAAATAAATTTAGAAAATTACTGACGTTATTGAATTAAGCATCCGCCTGTATCCAATACCATAGCTTTGATTGATTGACTGTTGGAAAAAAGGAGAAAAACCTCTGTAAGTGTTAATCGAAGTTTACGTGCAAATGCATCAACAAATAGGCATAATGCGTGATAAATATTCAACTCTGAAAGTTATGTGGACAACCGGCATGAAAATAAATCCAAAAACATTCAAAGATACAATCAATATATCGTTATAAAAGTCTATTCGATCAATCTTTGGCGTATATAAAAATCACTAAAATCACACCGAAAAATTTAATTATACCGCACAACCAATTCAAACGGTACGGAAACTAAAAATCTTTTGTCAAAATCAATTTTTTTCACATGCAGAATCCACCACCACGAACACAGATGGTTAAAACATTCTTATCCAACACTCATACAGTCGTCCCATTGCACATCTCACTCCATCACATTCACGATCACAGGTGGTAGTAAACTCAAGGCATAATGGCAAATCAATGTATCCAGGCGCAGTCAATTTCAATAATCAAGAATGTGGAGCAAAACCTAACACTTAACAGGAAATAAAGACCATTGACTATTGAGGTAAATTATCCAAAAACTGAAAAAGAATTAATTTTAGCAACAAATTATTATCCTCCACTACAAACTTTAAAGAATATTCCACAGCCTGGCAACTGCGCCAGTAACGAAACCCATGACATTTGTTAACTTGACGTATAATTGCCGTAAACAATGGCAAAACTAAGATTGCAACAAGTTTTACTCCAAAATATGTATATAAACAAGATAATGTACAAAATATTACCGAAGAATAATAAATATCACAAGCACAATAACTGCTAAACCGATGGAGAACATTCTGGATAGTTAAACTAAGAAATAAACTATTAGAAGAACTCGAGCATCTAAATCAGTATACGGCAAGGTTAAAAATAATATTTTAATGTATTATTAATAGTATATTATGTATTATTTAGTATATTACCAAGGAAATCAATTATAAGTATATTATTTTCTTTTTAATTAATCCACAAATTTAATTTAGCAAATTGGGATGTTACAATATTTTAATTAGATCAAATGCATCCTAAAGAATTTCTGACATCATCAACATAACATTTGACGAAACTACAATTAGTAGATGGTTTACTTCCATTTGCTTTAAACATGGATAGTCTAGACTATTCAATTAATGGAGTTTCACCACTCATCAACATGAATATTATAAGTTATTTGATGTTTTCCTTATTTTTATTGAGTTGTATGTAGGAAAATCATATTCTGAATTAATTCAAATTCCAAAATACATTTTTCTGTTAGCAGGGAATAAATTTCAGCGATAGAGAAGGCTTTTGACAATTAAAATCATAACTGGTATGCCCAATGATCTGGCACAATAACTGCATCCAACTTTAAATTGTTGTCCTTAATAAAAACAATTTGCTACCCAACAAAAATGGCATTCACAACAAAGACAACTATTTGGTAATTATCTAATAAACATGTGACAAACCAAAAATATCACAAACATGGAGGAAGGGGAAAAACACTCTTTTGTAATAAATGAAGTGGACTTCTCAACAACAAGGGGAAAGTGGCCTCAACTAGCTGCGTGACAGAGAGGGTTTTGTAAATTGTAAAATCAAAAATTAATAAGCTTTTATCGTTTATAAAACATTTAAATACATTCAACAAACAGAAAATAAGATCATTTAATAAAATAACACAGTTTTGCTTTTTTACGCAACTATAAACAAATTTTATTTACTTTCTTTATTTACTGTTGAATTTCATTTGATAGGTCGTTGGAATGCCTAATTGATGATGCGTTAATTGATAAATTTATTCCATGAATTAAATTCTAAATGTTTGTAATTAAAAATTGTCATAACTAAATCTATAACTAATAATTTTGAAAACTTACCAATTTTTTTCTTTTACTTTTAACTAATTACTAACTAACCTCTAAAAAGTTAGTCTATATCAAGCTTTTTTTAAAAAATAAGTCCATAAGATACTTTCATTTCAAAAACAAACATTTAAAAATTTAAAATTAAAAGTACCAATCAAAATGTTGAATAGTTGAACATTTATCAATTTACGATTTATATTTATATAACATGTTTTAAAATGAATAAGAAACAAAAATTTAAATCATAATAAAATTAAAAATTTGGTAAAAATTCAAGTAATTTTTTTTATTGAGGTATTACTACTCATTTCATTTAATATCACTACTTCTTTACAGATATATTTTAATTATATTTTTTATTGTATTTTATGTACGTAACTGCAAAATATATTATTTATCACTATCAAATCTTTAACAATCATTACACACTTTTTAAATTATTTTGTAATTAATCAGCTATATTATCAAATGGTTTTTAAAATATTATTGTTTTTTTTTAATATTAATCAAGAAAGATTTTAGTAGAAACTAATACGCTTAAATCAATTCGCATACTGAACCAAAATCAATGTTGCTGTTTATGCTACGATACCGAAGAAATAAGACAGCTTTATTATTATAATTATTTACTCATTTAACTTAATCTTCAGAGATTGTCCGAATTTTAGTACTGACTTTTCTTAAATCCTTTGTATAATTTTTTTTAATATCATTCAAAATTGCAAATATATTTACTGTAATATAGTAATACATTAAAAAAAAAGTATACAACTACATTCCAAATAAAAATGCATTATTTCAAAATTTTTAATATTTTTTTTTTTGAAAAAAAAACACAAAATAATACTTAACCTTATAGTAGTCCAATACCTATGCATTAAATCAAATGAAAAATTTACTTTTTTTAACAGACTATATTTTTGTTTGGAATGTGCAATATTTAATTTTTAAACATTTATATATTTTTGATTGTATATATTTAATTTGCAATATAATAGAAATAACATTTTGTTGACCTTAATAAACTAGTAAAAAATTGTTAATAATAAAGCTCTTTAATATTAAATTAATGTGTAAATTCAACAAATATGTTTTTAAACCGTTTATGATTAAATATGTTATAGTTATACAGTAAATGCAAATTATATATACAACAATAAAAATAATTAAATATTTATTAACATTATTAAATGTAATATACTCTGAGTAACCCACAATAATTTTAATTTTTCTTTAAATTTTTAAAAATTCTTTTTGAGTTATTTTAAATTATAAAAAGAAAATTATTTTCCAATTGGGATATTACAATGGACCGATTACAATGCTATCTTACCAAATATCCTAATACCAAATATGATGAAAAGTCTAATATAACATAAATTAAATCGGAATGGAGAAAGGTGGAAGAAGAATGACAAGAGGTGGACGAGGAAGTAAAAGAGGACCCAGAGGAAAAAATTACAATTGTATTAAATAACAGTAAATATCTTTTATTTATATTAAATTAATCAATAAGCAATAATTAATTCATTCCTTTTCAGAAAATTATTTCATATCTATGAAATAATTTTAACAAACTAATAAAGTAAAAAAAAAAGCAATTTAATAAAACGGAAATTAAAAAGATATTCCAAATACCAAAAACAATTGACCTGTTTTAATTATACTTTACAACTTTTAATTAAAATTGACGGTACATTATCAGAAACACTTAAAACAAATTTACCAATAAATTTTTATTAATTCACAATCTTCATAATAAACAAATTATTTTATTAAATAACAAGACATTGGCTTTTATCTTAATTGATCTTGTCTGGTTTTGAAATCAACAAGCAATATAACTGTCAACTAATCTCATACAATAAATTGAATTTTAGCCTCAACAAAAAGAATATAATAAATAAACAAACATTAACAACAATGAATTTCTACTAATTTACGTGCACCAAAAAAAATCAAATTAAATATTCGCTAATGAATCTTTCCTCCCTATCACATTCATATCCCTTAAACTAAATAGCCTTATCCTGATATCCCGAATTTCCCTTACATTTGTCTTTCTTTTATCCTCGCCATCCACATATAATTTTTCGAAAGAATTGTTAGAAAAGCGAAGTCTAACAACAAACACGCTCCACAAGTGATAATACTATAACCTAAACAATAAAAAACAAAAATAAATTAACACACAATAAAATCCATTAAAACACTATCTTACCAAAGAGCTAAACACAATCTATACTTAAAAGGGATGAATGTACCATAAATTAAGTACTGACTCTAAAATATAAATATTGTAAAATTTTTCCATAAAACGAAACTAAAACATGCAAATTACCTCCGCAAAAGTTGCCAATAAGGTTTAAATTTCACCTTGACCTAATACAATACTGAAAACTAAAAGGTAACTTAAAGACTACTAAGTATCCGATTTCTAAAGTACGGTTGTGATTTTAACAAATATAACAGCACATTCCAATTCCGGAAGTATTCATTCATATAACCTTCAACCTAAATTGTCAATCCATAGATCTAATTAATGTTCTTCCTCCAATTCGGATCGGTCCAATTTCATAGATTATTAATAACATACATGAAAACATAACAAACGTTAGACATGTCTTTTTCATAATTGTTCGAAATAAAACTTTTCGAAATTATTTTCCATTTCTTTTAATTTGCTTTAAATAACACATTAAAATCATAATGTTTTCCGATTTATTGCACCTCCCCAAAAACAAAATCATTTTCTTAGAATTATTCTTGCAACCTCCCGAATACTTTTTCACCTAATTCAAAATAAATTGCTGCAAATATAATTGGTATAAAATCCTTAATCTTATTTCTAAAAGGTCATGTCTTCTAAAAAAATACCACCCAATTGCATATAGTCCATGAATAAATTTATTAAACAGAGAAGAGAAAATGGTTAATAAAACTTTCACTGGCGGCAGCTTATTTGATTTAAATTCTAAAAGTTGGTCATGATATCAAAGCACTCTTCGAAACCGAAATTGGCTACATTTATAAAAATCGTGTCAAAGAGGTAAGAATTTTTTTATTGTTTATGAAACATTTCCTTAGAAATTATTACAAATTTGTGAAATTGAATATACCTAATAACATCGAGCATTTACGACTACTTATGCCATCATAATTTACTTCGGTATTTTAAAATTTTTTTTATAAATAGCTAGTTTTCACGTTTAATAATCAATAATCGACAAATTCTGCCTGAACAAATCTAATATACAAATTTTTGTAGTGTGTTATTCGTAAAATTTGTTATTAAAATATTGAGACAACAGAATTTTGAATCTTAACATATTAATATCGCTATCTACAGATTTAAACAATCCAAAAACATGACAATTCCGACCATTGAAATAGAAGATAATTTAAATGATAAGTATATATTATTTTATTATAAAAATACCGTATTTACCGTATTATTTTTTATTTATTTTCTTAAACACTTGGATAAATTACTCAAAAGAAAATTGCTAAAGTATTACAATTTTAATAAAAATATCTTATCAACAAAAAAATAATTCAACAAAATAGTTTTAAAAAACGTCAACTTAATTCATTTAAAAAATATTGAAAAATAATAACCTCATGATTAAACAATAAGTAAATATCATATTAATTGAAAATTAAATAACCTACTATAGCACTTTTCTAAATTTTCATTTAAATGTAAATTCAATTAATATAGACACACATATTTTTTCAAAAATTTCTAAATAATAAAAAATTCATAAAAATAATATTACAGAACTTCCACCTATTGATGTACAAGAAAAAAATAAAGACAGGGAAATGAATGGTAAGTTTAATTAAGAAACCAATAATTAATTTTTTAGATTTAATTAGTAGTAAAATCAAAAAATTGCAAAAATTAAGAGTTTATTATTACTAAAATATATATACAATAACAATTACTTTAAATAACTACTAATAAAATTCTTCCCATTACTTTTCGAGATAAATAAGAGATATGGCAAGAAACATTTTACTTCTGCATAACAATTTTTTATGCGAAATAAGCCCAGATATAATGACAATATTCTATTTACTATATATATTGTTTTTTATTTAACGTCTAGATAAAATTGAAGATTTAAAGAAAAATATCCAAATATCCAACAAGTAGAAATTGAACAATTAAAAAAAAAGAAAACGAAAAAGTAGAGGGAGGAATGTGGTATAAGAGAGGGGAAAGAGGACAACGAAGTGGTGGCCGGAATGGAAGAGGTGGAACAAGAGCCGGAAGAGGTGGAAGAAGAGCCGGAAGGGGTGGAACACTTTTTTATTTATATTACATTTTTACATCATTAGAAATTAATGCATAATTAAACAATAAGTAATAATTAATTTATTACATTTCAGAAAATTATTTTATATCTATGAAATAATCTTAATAAAATGAAGTAAAAAAAAACAATTTAATAACACTGAAATTAAAAATTTATTGCAAATGCCAAAAAAAACTTAACTTTTCTTAACAATTATTTACAATTTTTAATTAAAATTAACAACACATTATCAGAAACACATTAAATAATATATTGCCTCTTATCTTAATCGAACTTGTCAGGTTTTGAAATCAACAAGTAGTTAGTACAACTGTCAATTTATCTGATATAACATGGCATATAACAAATAAGCAAACATTAACAAAAATGAATTTCTACTAATTTATTTCCTCACGTGCACCAAAAAACAAATCAAATTAATTTTTCGCTAATGAACCTTACTCAATCACATTCATATCACTCACACCTGTGGTCCTTTGATCGGCGCCTTCGACATAAAATTTTCAAAAGAATTGTTAGAAAAGCGAAGTCTAACAACAAACAAGCTCCATAAGTAATATCACTATAAGCAAAATAATACAATAAATAAAAACAAAGAAAAATAACCACACAACATACTAGAAATTGGTTCCATTGTATGGATTAAGTGTTCTAAGTGTCTAGTGAACGTTATAAGTGTTTATTCATTGTCGGTCCCGCTGTTTTTTCCTGTCCACGCCCGTATGGTGGCCGGATAGGTCCGAATGGTCCACGGGGGAAGCGAGGGAAGCCGTTTTTCATGATCGGTCGAAGATTTTTGAATAAAGTTTAATTGTTGTTTCTGCTCTCCTCGAAGGAGATGGATCTATCCAGTCCCTTTTAATTAAGGCACCCTCCAGGATCATAAAGAAAGTGTCAAACTATTTGTGTAAGTGGCCGAGTGACTCTGGTCGATTTGCCCAATAGAAGTAAAAGAAAAAGATCTTTATATCCATTTGTTTTTAATATTTTTGTTCTGCAAATAAAATGACAATACCATGTTAATCAAACCCCTTGCAATAACCTGAAATAAAAAAAATCATGGAAAATAGTATAATCTTGAAACCACTACTGTTGCTTAGGTACCTAATAATGTATTTTCTGTAGGTTTTCTTTTAGTATAAATTTAAGGTAAAAAACAAGTTTACACCAGCTTAAATGTTCTTGAAACTAGTATAACACAAATAACTAATACAATGGACTCTACAACCAGCGAACTAAACTTCTGTTATACTTATCAGCTACTAATAAAATTTATATTACAAAGAAAATAATAAATTGCAACGATATATTATATATATATATATATATATATATATATATATATATATATATATATATATATATATATATATATATATATATATTCTCACGTATTGATTCACGGATGGAAAAATGTGATGACACTATATTCCGGGATATCATCCGTTCGCTCGTTGAACTCCGACTGGAATCCTGCATCCGACTGGAATCCTGCAAATCTTGCATCCGACTGGAATCCTGCAGACGTTTCGCCAAAATCTCACTTGGCATCTTCAATGCTCGCGCTCCGAAAACACTTCGAACACTGAGTGTTCGAAGTGTTTTCGGAGCGCGAGCATTGAAGATGCCAAGTGAGATTTTGGCGAAACGTCTGCAGGATTCCAGTCGGATGCAAGATTTGCAGGATTCCAGTCGGATGCAGGATTCCAGTCGGAGTTCAACGAGCGAACGGATGATATCCCGGAATATAGTGTCATCATATATATATATATATATATATATATATTTTTTTTTTTTTTTTTCGGAAATCATACATTCCTGAACCTTCGATAGTAAAACTTATTAACAAACCTGAACCACGTTGACAATCCTGAACCTGTATATTGGATCAGGATTGTTTTCTTGTCATATTTCACGTAAACTTTGATATTTTTAGATATAATACAAACTAGAATTAGAGGCGCCATCGGGTCGCAAAAGTGGCTAACTTTTGTTTCAGTGGCTCAATTGGAACCTTATAGAAATCTATTTTTATGGTGGTTCAGGATCGTATGGTATATCTAGTATTTTAGTTCAACTATTTGGCCGTTTTTGGCGCTGCAGACAATTTCAAAATTATACACGTTTCTCTGTGTATATCTTACCATTAGTCCAATCCTGATCCACACTACATGGCAACACTGTTAGTTATTTTTTTGAGGCAGTGAGATGGCACACTAAGTTTTATAGAGTTGGAATTTTGTATACCGTGGTTCAGGTTTGTCATCGTTCTTGCGTCGGCCTCGCGTCGGTCGTCGGTTTGAAAATGAATAATAGCGGCCGTTGCAAATTAATGGTTGATTTGTGTTTAGTGAAAGGTAAGTTATTGTCTCTTTCTCCTTTTTCTCTTTCTACACAAAAAGTATTTTTTCGAGGATCCACTTTAAAACAATAAAATTTTTAGAAAAGAAAACGACAGAAGTTAGTGATAATTGTTCGAATATTTCCGAAAATTATTTGTCACGACCTCCATCAGAAATAAATAAATTAAATAAAGATTCGCCTTTAAATGTGAAATCTCATTCTTCAAATTCAAATATTTGTTTTCAAAATGATGAAAATGCAAAAGAAGAGGATGGAAGGTCTGTAATTGATCAAGTTGTGGCTGATGTGTATTTAATGAATAGGAATAGTAAGTACTTATTCAAATCTTTCATATTATCGATTTATTCATGGAATAAGTTTGTTTATTTTTCCCATCCTACTAGAAAAAAAGTTGCACCTAACACGTGTGTAAAGTGCATATTCGCACTTAATTGCTGTCTGAACTGCGCTTCACGTGCCATGTGCAATCGTGTGCGGAAAAGGAGAACTTTCTACACGTGTTAGGTACAACTTTTTTGGTACGAGTGGTGCAATAATCCAAAGACTTCTAAATGGCAAACAATATATATTCGCGATAAAATATTGTTATTGTATGTATTTTTAGATCAGAAAATAAGAAGCTCTGATACTGCATGCTGTAATACTCACAAAAATAATTTATCGCCTGCAAAAATACAGATCATTGAAGATTGGCTTTTGGGTGTAAAGCCTAAATGTATATATTCAAAACTTTCTTCTCAAAATGATCAGTCAGGTATAGAAGAGGATCACGAAAACGAAAAAAAAAGAAACCGAAAACATAACGGTGATGTCAGATCTACAGATGATCAAACTAAAGGATTACCAGATGAACGGGAGTCCTGTGTGAATAGTGCTGATATTGAAAATGACGACGATTCTGTAGAAGATCCTGATTATATTCCAGATGATTACCCAGCTAAAAAAAAAAGGGTGCGCTATTCGCTTAATTCTTTTTGAATTTGATTAAGCTTTAAAATTGCAGTTTTTCAATTTGAAAAAGCTACCAAAAAACCTCTTAGCCACTGATTGTCAACCACGGATACTTGGAGAATTGCAAGATGAAAGCAGAAGCGATAATGTAGCTCAACAAATTTCAGATCTTGCTCTAGAAAATGAGGTAACCTACTATTTTTACGTAATGTAGGTAAAAAATAATTTCGCTACTAAAATGTTTGTTAATTAAACAATTTCGTCGGAAAAGAAAAAATTTCAGTTACAACTGTCCTATAATACAAAAAGGAATAAATATTGCTTCATCCCTTATTTAGGAATACAAGTTAAAGAAAGCAGATAGTTTAACTATGTTATTGTCATAGTTCTATTGAAAGGTTGCAGTTTAATTGAAAATCATTTTGTTGACGATGTTTTGTCTGCATTTAAGATTAAGATTATACTTAAATTTTATTTAAAATTTGAAACAAACATTTTTCGATCTATACAACTCTAGTAATTAAATTTGTGACTATTTCTAAGTTTTCACCATTTCTTTCAGCCAATGGTGGAAAAAGCATTAAGAAAGAACTACAAAGATCGGAGAGATTTTTGCCTCTATTGCGAAAAAGATGTATCGCATTTTGCTAGACATGTTTCTAAATGGCACTCCGAGGAGATTGATGTAGTCAGACTACTTTGTCATCATGTTAATTCAAAGGAGAGGCGACTGGCTTTATCAAACTTAAAAAAAAAAGGAAATTTTATCAAAAATAGGGCAGATACTGTAGTAAGACCTGTCAAGAGATTAAAAATTACTGAAAAATTTTCAACCTCAGACGAGTATCTTCCCTGCAAATATTGTTTAGGTTACTATAAAAAAAAAAGTTTATATAGGCACACCAAAATATGTCCATCTAATTATGATAAAGAAAACAAAAGAAGACAAACTTCCCAAAGCGATGGACAAACTGCTTTACTTTTACAAGATTTTAAACAAGACGATTTATTGAAAACTAAAATTTTCTGTAGAATGCGCGCAGACGACATAAGCCTTATAGCTAAAAAAGATACTTTAATTTGTCAATATGCATTTTCCTATATAAAGGGCCGCCAAAGTAAAGGTAATATTGACTTGGTAAGACAAAATATGCGAAGACTTGCAAAACTTTTGCGGTGTGCTAGAAAAGAGAATTCCGACGTTCAGAATCTTATAGATATTCTCCGACCAAAGCACTTTAAACTAATAATATCTGGAGTTAATAAAATTGCAAAATATAATACGCAAACAGAAAATTATGAATCTCCAACTTTGGCTATTAATTTTGGAACACTTATAAAAAAATGTTGTGACCTCGCATATATTAATCTCGTTCAAATGGAAAACACAAGCGATCAACGAAAAGATCTTAAAATATTAAAGAACCTAATAGAATCTCAATGGTGTAATGAAGTTTCCGCGCAAGCATGTACTAATTTAAATAAAAGTAAATGGAACAAAGAAGAATTATTGCCTCTTACTAGCGACCTAAAGAGGTTTAATATTTTTTTGCAAAATGCTGCAGAGCAATCATTTAACAGTTTGAAATCAAATGAACACGATTTCAAAGCCTATAATTCATTAAAAGAAATATTGTATACCCAAGTTATTCTTCTTAACAGAAGGCGACCAGCTGAGGTAGCTCAGCTAAAAGTTCAAACTTTTAAATCAATTAATTTAGAAACTGATTCCAATAACGAATTTGAAAAATGTTTAACAGAATCCGAAAAGATTTTATTAAAAACCTACAGTCGTTTAGTTATAAGAGGAAAGCGTGGAAGAGGGGTACCCATATTATTATCACCAATAATGAAAACGCATTTCGAATGTATTTTGCAAACTAGAGATAACTTTGCAATTCAAAGTGATTTTGTGTTTCACACAACTGGTCGAGGGTTTGTTGATGGAACTAAAATTATTCACAAATATGCCAAGAAATGCCAACTGGAGAAAGCTGCCAATATAACAGCAACAAAACTTCGAAAGCATTTAGCTACCATCACTCAACTTCTTCAGTTTTCAAATAACGATATGGAACAATTAAGCAAATTCATGGGTCACACATTACAAACTCATTCAAACTTTTACCGTATGTCCGATAAAGTGTATCAAACAGCTAAAATTTCAAAACTTTTACTTTTAATGATGGAAGGCGGAGCCGACAAATACAAATCTAAAACACTAGATGAAATTGATTTATCCCCTGTTTTTGATAATGAAGAAATGGAAACAATCTATGCAAGTAACAATAATCTGAACATTGACTGCGAGATGCCATCCACTTCAAATAATTCTGAAATACCAACAAAAGCGATAAAACCAAAAAAGCCAATCCCCATTAACGAACGACAATCATGGACAAACATACAAAAAACAAAAATTTCGGAATATTTTTCTGATCATATTAAAAAAAGAAAAGCTCCGAATCGGCAGGAAGTTACTGAATTCTCTAATCAATATCCTGAATTATTTAAAGACAGAAAATGGACAAGCATAAAAGCTGTAGTTTATAATATGTACAGTGGAAAACTTAAATATTAAGACGTTGAGATGTTAAATTTTATTTTTTACGCTCTATTTCTAGAATCTTTTATATATTTGATTCATTACTTTGTATTCTTGAGTTGATTTTGTTTTTAGTTTAGTATTAATTCATTAAACCATAAAGTGAGGTGCATCTTTAATTCTATTTTGTCCTTAAAAATAATTGTTTCGTGGAAGTCAATTTGCGATAGTTACATAAAAAGTTGAGGAAATTAAAAAGGAGACTGTACACATAACCAAAAACATTTTACCTTCTGACAAAATTTCTGTAATTTTGATATGTAATTAGTTAAAACTGAAAAGTATTTTTGGTGACTTTCATACTCAATTTATTTTATGTAATGGCAGGTTTGTTACAAGAAGGGCTAAGTAAACAAAGATTTTCTTAGCATTTTCCTATTCACCTTAAAATTGGCAACCCTGCGCAGGTTCAGCTTTGCCGCATATATGTGTATTTTGGCTCAGGATTGTGTGAAATAACAAAGGGTTCAGGATGACATCAATAATATTAAAAATCCTTAAATATACAACTCTGAAATTATTGAATAAATCTCATGTATATACACATTTTTGGAACGCCCGCCTCAAAAAAGGCTTAAAAACACCACGTAGGCAACTGTAACTACTCTAGAAATGGGAGGTTCAGGATTGTACGATATGTCTAATGGTTCAGCTTTGTTAGAAGGATGTAAATATATATATATATATATATATATATATATATATATATATATATATATATATATATATATATATATATATATATATATATATATTCTCACGTATTGATTCACGGATGGAAAAATGTGATGACACTATATTCCGGGATATCATCCGTTCGCTCGTTGAACTCCGACTGGAATCCTGCAAATCCTGCATCCGACTGGAATCCTGCAGACGTTTCGCCAAAATCTCACTTGGCATCTTCAATGCTCGCTCTCCGAGTGTTCGAAGTGTATATATATATATATATATATATATATATATATATATATATATATATATATATATATATATATATATATATATATATATATATATTCTCACGTATTGATTCACGGATGGAAAAATGTGATGAGACTATATTCCGGGATATCATCCGTTCGCTCGTTGAACTCCGACTGGAATCCTGCATCCGACTGGAATCCTGCAAATCTTGCATCCGAGCGAACGGATGATATCCCGGAATATAGTGTCATATATATATATATATATATATGTGCAGTGTTCGAAGTGTTTTCGGAGCGCGAGCATTGAAGATGCCAAGTGAGATTTTGGCGAAACGTCTGCAGGATTCCAGTCGGATGCAAGATTTGCAGGATTCCAGTCGGATGCAGGATTCCAGTCGGAGTTCAACGAGCGAACGGATGATATCCCGGAATATAGTGTCATCATATATATATATATATATATATATATATATATATATATATATATATATATATATATATATATATATATATATATATATATATATATATATATATATATATATATATATATATATATATATATATATATATCAACATGGAGCAGTGGTCAAATGAGCAACGAGCGTTTATGGTCGAAGCGTTCTTTAAATCCTTTAATCCTTGCTCCGTCAAACAATTTATTGAAATCGTAGGTTAAAAGATTTAGACAAAGTGGTACAGTGGCAAATCAGAAGCGTCCCGGTCAACAGAGGTCCATCAGAACGCCAGAGAATATTGAGATTGTGCGACGTGCTGCGACTGAACATCCGAGGCGCTCAATTCGAAAACATGGCCAGGCCCTGAATATTCATCGCTCAAGTGTGCAACGGATTTTAAGCAAAGACTTACGATTCCATCCCTACAAAATTCAATTGGTGCAGTTTCTAAAGCCCACAGACTACGAATTACGAAAAAATTATTGTGAGGCAATGATGAATATGTTTTGGAACGAAGGAGGATTGGACAACATTTTATTCAGTGATGAGGCTCACTTCCATCTAGAGGGGTATTGTTAACAAACAAAACTGTCGCTTTTGGAGCTCCGACAACCCAAAGAAAAGCATGAAAAACAATTGCATTCCAAGAAGGTAACAGTTTGGTGTGCCATGTCAGCTACTGGAATAATTGGGCCCCCTAAATAAAAAGGATCAGTATATTTAAAACACTCTTTTTTATTAATCGAGGTATTAGTTACAAGATGTCAAAATCAATGTAAACTTTTACTGTTTTCTTAACTTCAGCAAATGTTGTATTTTGGATTTTATGACGGATACACTTCTCTTAGAGTTAAAGGTTGTAATAAATTCTCTTATTTTAGCTGACGGTGGGTAAGTGTTTGTTTGGAGGTATTGTGCAAACTCCTTCTGGATGCAATTCACTTCATTCTCGCTCCATACTAAAATAAAAAATATTTTTCATAAAACGTGTTCGAAAAATTAGTTAAGGTGTGTTTGTCGTTATTTTATAAATTAGTATTTGTCACTTACATCGTTTATTTACAACTTTGGAGACTTTTGGCTTATCTGAAAGAAACAGTGTTTTGTCAAAAACACACAACTGTTTTACTTACATTCGCACTAGTATTATTAGTTTTTTAACACCACAGTAACAAAATAAATTTATTAAAAACAAATCTGACCTAAATTTTCGTTAACTCGCATCGGTTTATTTTTACCTCTTATTCTAATGAACCATGCCTATGGCAGTATAACTGAGTAAAAGTAATAAAAACATAGAGAATTCAGTTTCAGCAGTTTCTTGATCTTCGTTCTTCTTAATGTTTTCAGGAATTGGTTGGTCAAAAATATTATTATCTTTATTCGCTTCAATATTTTCTTTTTTCCACACAAACAATATTTCATTGTCTTGTGTGGGCGCATTTGGTGACGAGGACTCTGAAACCATTTAGATATAAAATGGCAAACTAGTAGTAAACAGAAAACTTTTTGCATGACTACCTTTAGGTTCATTTTCTTCGGGATAGTCAATATCAATGTCCATTTCGTTTATCGATTTGCCTTTATATTCGACAGGAAGGGTTCCTTTTTCTATCATCAATGGTATTTTTGAAACCTTTGCGGTCTGGTAAATATCTACAGGCAGCCTGGAATAACAAGTATGAAATTCATACACAAATAAGACTACCTAATTAGCAAACAAAAAAAGAAGACAAGGGAAGAAAAGTGCCTCAACTATGCAAGTTCACACAAGTTATTTTTCTTCAATGGCCTTGTTTTTGTGCAATATTAATATGCGAAAGACAATACCTTTTGGAAAGATCGCACGTCTGTCCAGTAAGTTCTGCGAATTGCGTAGCAAAACTTACAGCAAAGAGGAAGCAGGCCTGCTGAGGAGACGGAGGCGTGCGCTTAAGGTGAGACCTTAAAGTTCTTTAGCGGCCCGTTTGGCGATCGGTAGTATTTCTAAATTTTTAAAGCCTACAGTCCACTTTAAAGCTCTTCCGAGCGCGCCGCCCATTTTCTTTTCATATCGGTGGTTATTCCGCGAAAAGAAATTATTTGGTCCTTCGAGCCGGATTCGGCAGTTTTTAGCCTTAGCTACGCAACGGAAAACATTTCTCTCTTACAGAAATTAAAATAAATTCATTATTTCAATCCGCATTATTTTGATTTCGATTATTACCACGGAGAGGGCACAATTTTAATTAAGTTACTTGAAATTGGATTTAAACATTTTCTGTCAAGATCTAATTCTTGAGCAAAACAAAAAAATTGATGACCTTCGCATTCCGTTTTATGTACCTTTCGTCCATACAATACGCAGTTGTTCATTTTAGATAATTTAATTTTTAGTCAGGTAAATAGAGCAGGGCACATAATTTAATATTAGTGTGTGAAGAGTTTGACCAGTTTTTATTAGGTTTGAACCGTTTACTTTTTACTCACCGAAAAGAAAAAAAATGGGTGATTATAAAAAGAATAAAGTACTCCGGTCGACTGAAATTCATAAATTGAACGAAATATACGATGTTGCTCTGAAAGTTAATGCCGAAGATGAAAGTTTTTATCCCATTCTTGAAGCTATGTATAAAGAACTTGAGGAAACTCGAACAAATTTTTATAAACTTCACAATAAAATTATATCAATCATATGTGATAAGCAAAATCCGGATGAACTATACAAGATTGAGGATGATTTTCGAAAAAAATTCGATATTCAATATTATAGAATTCAAGCTATTTATACGCAACGTTTAATGAAGCCGACGACGCAATCTGTGGCTATACCGGGTGAACAATTGCCCATCTCTGCATATTTAAATTTACCCAAGCCTGAGTTACCGACATTTAGCGGAGAAGTTACCGAGTTTCGGAGTTTTCTCGATCAATTTCATGCGCGTGTTCATACGGTCCCCCACTTAAAAGCGATTGACAAATTTAACCTATTAGTTTCTTGCTTGAAAGGTGTCGCTCGGGACGCTGTCGACCATTTGGATATCACAGCAGATAATTACACAATTGCTTACGATTTACTAAAAGAAAGGTTCAATAATGTGAGAGTTATTGCTTCAAATTTATGGAATAACCTCGAATGCTCACCCAAACTTACCTCAGATAATTCAAAAGAGTTACGCTCTTTATTAGATATGTTTTCAAAAAATGTCGCAGCTTTGCAAAAACTAGGGTTACCCACGGAACACTGGGACTTTATACTTGTTCAATTGATGCTGAAAAGACTCACGGTTTCTCTAGTTACACGATTTGAACTTCATCACAACGACAGTACTATTCCAAGTTATGCTAAATTAAAGCAATTTTTAAGTAAAAATTGTCTGGCGTTGGACAATATTAATTTTCAAACTAAAACAAAGCAAATTTTTCTCAAAAAGCCAACTTTCTCCAACTCTACAGCAATGCTGGCTCAAACTGAAAATCCACCAAAATGTCCTGTTTGTAAAAATTCTAATTTTATTTATAAATGCAGCGAGTTTTTGGAAAAATCTCCCGCAGAGCGCTACAATCTGGTTAAGAGGGGAAAAATGTGCGTAAATTGTTTAGGCTCTCACCGTTTTAGTACCTGTACCTCTACGTGGAGTTGTCATATGTGCCACAAAAAACATCACACATTACTTCACTTTCAGTCACCCCCCGCTAACAATGATTCGCTTAAGCTCTCTGACCACATAAATCCATTAACCGTAACTGCAGGTTTTTCTTCAGCAAATTCGAGCGTTTTACTTTCCACTGCTTTTCTCGAAATACTCGACGGTCGCGGAATCTACCAGCCGATACGATGCTTACTCAATTCAGGAAGTATGTCGTCATTCATAACTCAAAAAACAGTTAACCGGTTAGGCTTACGACCGTCTCCCCTAGAGGTTCGTATAAACGGCTTAGGCGCCATGCATTCGCAAGCTGATTTAGGTGGAGTAACTATATTTTTTAGACCGATGTATAAAACTCATCATGTTTTAACCACTGACGCTTTAATTCTGAAAAAAATTTGCGAAGACCTGCCTGCTTTGGATGTTAAACATAGTCACTGGTCCCGCTTAACTAATTTACACTTGGCCGATGACCAATTTTCCCGCAGGGGACCTATAGACCTCCTTCTGGGTGCCGACGTCTTTTCTAAAATTCTGTTGGACGGACGCATCCCTGGATCTAAAGACCAGCCCGACGCAATTAATATATTCTTCGGCTATGTCCTTATGGGGAAAATAAATCATTTCAAAGCGCCTGCACTCGCTACGTTGCTTTGTCATCTTGAGGACACGGTTTCCCTTGATCAAGAATTGGACAAATTCTGGGAATTAAAGACACTTCCTGATGCACCTCGTCTATCTCCCGATGACATTAAGGCGGAACAAACATTTGTCTGGTCGGTTCATCGTCGACTTACCTTTTAAGGAAGAAGCCCCTATCTTCCCAAATATCCGATCTCTGGCTTTACAGAGGTTTTATTCCCTTGAGCGGAGACTTAAGAAGCAGCCTGAGATTTACTCGCAATATCGCGATTTCATGAACGAATTTATTGCGCTTAACCACATGGAATCTATTCCAGACGACGACCTTCCCAACCAGCCTTCCCTCAATGATATATTCACCGGTCCAAAACTCCAGAGTGATATATCTACAATATTATTAAATTTTCGTTTATTCAAGCCGGCATCGTATAGTCTTAGGAGCCTACCTCGATTTAAAATTTAAAACTTAAATGGATAGAAGGAACGTCGGAAACCTAGCAGGATATAGTGTTTACGAAACCGCACCACTCTACGCGCTGTTTAAGAAACTCGGTACGAAAATTCGCTTATTTTTCGCCTCCGACGCACCCTTACCGAAATACGGCCCTTTTTCGAATTTTTTTTTCAATTTTAAAATGGCCATAACTCGAAAACGGTTCGTTTTTTGGAAAAACCGAGCAATTTTTTGTCCCATAGGGGACGTTTTACCACCTTATTTTACGGGAATCCGGTATCGGTTTCCCCATTTTCTTGATTTTGATACCCCCGCCGGCATCGTATAGAGTATTGCGAGCCTACCTCGATTTAAAATTTAAAACTTGAATGGATAGGAGGAACGTCGGAAACCTACCAGGCTATAGTGGTTACGAATCCGCACCATTCTACGCGCATTATAATGAGCTCGGTACGAAAATTCGCTTATTTTTCGCCTCCGACGCACCCTTACCGAGATACGGCCCTTTTTCGTATTTTTTTTTTCGATTTTAAAATGGCCATAACTCGAAAACGGTTCGTCCAATCAAAAAAAGGACAAAATTTTCACCCCAATAGGGTCGCTTCTCACCCCCCTTTACTCTTAGAAGACATTTTCTCCGATTTTTTTTTTCAAAAATTACAAAATTCGAGGCGGTAAAATTTGGAGGGGGGGGGTTGAGACTTTGTCAGTCGATTCCCCACGCCGAGTCGGCCGGTCCGCCTAATTAATAATGCCGAGGCCGGTACGAAAATTCGCTTATTTTTCGCCTCCGACGCACCGTTTCCGAGATACGGCCTTTTTTCGAAAATTTTTCGAAAATGTCGAAATTGCGAAAACGGCTCGTCGGATCGAAAAACGCACGAAATTTTTACCCCAAAGGGGTCGCTTCATACCCCCCTTTACCCTTAGAAGACATTTTCTCCGATTTTTTTTTTCAAAAATTACAAAATTCGGGGGGGTAAAATTTGGAGGGGGGGGTTGAGACTTTGTCAGTCGATTCCCCACGCCGAGTCGGCCGGTCCGCTTAATTAATAATGCCGAGGCCGGTACGAAAATTCGCTTATTTTTCGCCTCCGACGCACCGTTTCCGAGATACGGCCTTTTTTCGAAAATTTTTCGAAAATGTCGAAATTGCGAAAACGGCTCGTCGGATCGAAAAACGCACGAAATTTTTACCCCAAAGGGGTCGCTTCATACCCCCCTTTACCCTTAGAAGACATTTTCTCCGATTTTTTTTTTCAAAAATTACAAAATTCGGGGGGGTAAAATTTGGAGGGGGGGGGGTTGAGACTTTGTCAGTCGATTCCCCACGCCGAGTCGGCCGTTTCTCCTAATCAATAACGCCGAGGTCGGTACGAAAATTCGCTTATTTTTCGCCTCCGACGCACCGTTTCCGAGATACGGCCCTTTTTCGAAAATTTTTCGAAAATGTCGAAATCTCGAAAACGACTCGTCGGATCGAAAAACGCACGAAATTTTCGCCCCAAAGGGGTCGCTTCTCACCCCCGTTTACCCTCAGAAGGCATTTTCTCAGATTTTTTTTTTCAAAAATTACAAAATCCGAGTGGGTAAAATTTGGAGGGGGGGGTTGAGACTTTGTCAGTCGATTCCCCACGCCGAGTCGGCCGGTCCACTTAATTAATAATGCCGAGGCCGGTACGAAAATTCGCTTATTTTTCGCCTCCGACGCACCGTTTCCGAGATACGGCCTTTTTTCGAAAATTTTTCGAAAATGTCGAAATTGCGAAAACGGCTCGTCGGATCGAAAAACGCACGAAATTTTTACCCCTAAGGGGTCGCTTCATACCCCCCTTTACCCTTAGAAGACATTTTCTCCGATTTTTTTTTTCAAAAATTACAAAATTCGGGGGGGTAAAATTTGGAGGGGGGGGGTTGAGACTTTGTCAGTCGATTCCCCACGCCGAGTCGGCCGGTCCTCCTAATTAATAAGGCCGAGGTCTGTACGAAAATTCGCTTATTTTTCGCCTCCGACGCACCGTTTTCGAGATACGACGATTTGAAAATTTTGAAAATTTTTCCAAAAAACCGCCGTATCTCGGAAACGGTTCGTCGTAGCGAGAAACGGAGCGAATTTTCGTCCCACACGGGACGGTTTCCGACCCCGTTTTACCCGGATCCGACATCGTTTCCGCCATTTTCCGGAAAAAAATTCTTTCGGAGGCGGTAACTCCGCCCCCCGCGCCCCGCTTTTATGCGGGGACTAGGGCGGTATCTGATCGCCTTCGAACCTCTAACTTTCGTTCTTGATCAATGAAAACGTTTTTGGCAAATGCTTTCGCTTCTGTCCCTCTTGCGACGATCCAAGAATTTCACCTCTAACGTCACAATACGAATGCACCCATCCGTTCCTATTAATCATTACCTCGGGGTTCCGAAAACCAACAAAATAGAACCGAGGTCCTATTCCATTATTCCATGCACACAGTATTCAGGCGAAGTTTTAGCCTGCTTTAAGCACTTGTTCAAAGTAAACGTGCCGGCCCACCTCGACACTCAATGAAGAGCACCGCGGCAGGATTGAGTTGGACCGCCCGCGTGAACGGGCTAAGTCCACCGGCAGGACGTCTCGCGGCACGCCAGTTAACACCGCGGACGATGAACCGGCGGCGCGAGACACAAATTCGATTACGAGCTTTTTAACCGCAACAACTTTAATATACGCTATTGGAGCTGGAATTACCGCGGCTGCTGGCACCAGACTTGCCCTCCAATTGATCCTCGTTAAAGGGTTTAGAGTGTACTCATTCCGATTACGGGGCCTCGGATGAGTCCCGTATTGTTATTTTTCGTCACTACCTCTCCGTGCTGGGAGTGGGTAATTTGCGCGCCTGCTGCCCTCCTTGGATATGGTAGCCGTTTCTCAGGCTCCCTCTCCGGAATCGAAACCTGATTCCCCGTTACCCGTTACGACCATGGTAGGCGCAGAACCTACCATCGACAGTTGAGAAGGCAGACATTTGAAAGATGCGTCGCCGGTGCGAGACCGTGCGATCAGCGTAAAGTTATTCAGAGTCACCAAGTTGAACGATGTCGGGCGCGAACCCGCCACCGATTGGTTTTGATCTAATAAAAGCACTCCTTCCGTCTCCGATCGGACCTCTGCTTGCATGTATTAGCTCTAGAATTACCACAGATATCCAAGTAATTGTGGGTACGATCTAAGGAACCATAACTGATTTAATGAGCCTTTCGCGGTTTCACCTTGAATTTGGTATACGTATATGGATCGCCTTTGTATGCGGACCGGCTCCATATATAGACCGCCTTCGTATATGGATCGCCTTTGTATACGGACCGCCTCCGTATACCGACCGCCTCCCTATACGAACCGCTTCCATATAGGGATCGCCTCCATATATGGAACGCCTTTATATATGGACCGCCTCAAAATACAGACCGCCTTCGTATACGGACCGCCTTGATATACAGAACGCCTCCATATACTGATCGCCTCCATATACGGATCACCTCCATATACGGACCGCCATTATATACGGACCGTCTCTAAATACAGACCGCCTTCGTATACGGACCGCCTCCATATACGGACCGCCTCCATATACAGACCACCTCTATATATAAACCGCTTCCATATGCGGACCGGCTCCATATATAGACCGCCTATATATATAGACCGCCTCCATTTATAGACCGCCTCCATTTATATGCCGCCTCCATATACAGATCGCCTCTATATACAGACCGCCCCCATATATAGGTCGTCTCTATATATAGACCGCTTCCATAACCAAAACTAACCAAAATGGACCAAATTGAAGTATATAGACCGCCTAGATGGTAGACCGCCTCTGTGGTGGTTGGCATCACCAAAGCGATAACCAAAACTAACCAAAATGGACCAAAGTTGAGTATATAGATTGCCTAGACCGTGAACCTCTTCGGTGGCGGTTTGATAGGAACGTCGGAAACCTACCACGCTATGGTGTTTACGAAACCGCACCACTCTACGCGGCCGTTTGCAGTAGGTAGGTTTCGAACCTACGCTGATATGGAGAATCTGATTTCTAGTCAGACGCTTTTACCGACAGACCAAATCTAAATTTGCTTGAAAGTGGTACTATTTCTGGTGATGTGCCATGCGTTGAAATATAAGTCCATTATATTTTTATAAATTTATGTACTCAATCCCCATATCTGAGAAAAATTTCTGGGCTGAGCTGTTAATTAAAAAATATATATTTCAAGCAAAACAATTTCCGTTTGCAGTAGGTAGGTTTCGAATCTACGCTGCCATGGAGAATCTGATTTCTAGTCAGACGCCTTAACCGACAGACCAGGGCTAAATCTGTTTGAAAGAAGAGCCTATTTGACTCAGAATGGTTGCCTTACGTCGAAATCTAATAGTTTATTAAGGTTTTCGTTACTAAAATGCCCAAAGACGCCGATTTTGACTAGAATTTGAAAGATATTGACATGAATATATAACTGTTTGTATCAAAAAATGATAGTTTAAACTGATATTTGCAGTTTTGATGCGGTTTTAGATACGATATGAATCGAAGAAGCCGATTTTGACTGGAATCTGTTTAAAATGACAAAGAAAAACCTATTATCAATTCAAGGAAGTGAATTTTTAAGTAGTTATCTGCAGTTTTAATGTAGATTTCAGTCCGCTAAGTTATGAAAATGCATGTTTTGGCTATAATCTTCCGTAAATCAAGGGCGAAAACTAATTATTTGTCCCAAAAGAAGGTGTTTATCTGCATTTCTAAGGTAGATTTGGGTGCAATAAGAGGCGAAAAAGCAGATTCTGACTAAGATTTTATCGAAATCGGCAACTATTTGACTCAGAAAGGTTGCCTTACGTCGAAATCTAATAGTTTATTAAGGTTTTCGTTACTAAAATGCCCAAAGACGCCGATTTTGACTAGAATTTGAAAGATATTGACATGAATATATAACTGTTTGTATCAAAAAATGATAGTTTAAACTGATATTTGCAGTTTTGATGCGGTTTTAGGGACAATATGAGTCGAAGAAGCCGATTTTGACTGGAATCTGTTTAAAATGATAAGGAAAAACCTACTATCAATCCAAGAAAGTGAATTTTGTGTGAAGTTGGTGAAGTTACCTGTAGTTTTAATGTAAATTTCATTCCGCTAAGTTATGGCTACGTGGAGACGTCGGGCCAGTTCGTACCTATATCCGCAGCAGGTCTCCAAGGTGAAGAGCCTCTAGTCGATAGAATAATGTCGGTAAGCGAAGTCGGCAGGGGAAATCCCCTGGGAAGCAATACGACGCGCACGAAGTTGTTTGGCGCTTAACCCCTGTGCTGTTGCGACATTCTACGGCAATAGTGAAGGGCTGGGGCGCATATTAGGTTTAGAAATGCTCCAAGATAGTGTAGATGAGGAAGTTGTCACTGTCTCCACAATCTGTCCCGAAATGCCCGAAACGCCCATCGGGAAAGCCACAGAACGCACACAACACGTTAAGACGACACACGCGACTATCCCGGATTCGATGGCGCAAGGGCGATGGCGAAAAGCCCCGATTTACGAGCAGCCGCGAAACGCATGTCCACACTCGAGGACCTCTCTCAAGAGAGGCATAGTTAAGTTACTCCCGCCGTTTACCCGCGCTGGATTGAATTTTTTCACTTTGACATTCAGAGCACTGGGCACAAATCAAATTGCGTCAACATCACGTTAAGACCATCGCAATGCTTTGTTTTAATTAGACAGTCGGATTCCCCCGGTTCGTGCCAGTTCTGAGCTGACTGTTAAATAGCGGGCGAAGAGAACACCGGAAAAACGGAGTTTTCCAGGTCTCGTAGCGAGGCGGTTCCGCGGGAGGCCAAAGCTCGGGACCGGGTTCGGATCGGCTCGTTAACCGGAACTCGCTTCCTCGCCAAGCCCGACATGCCCCGATCCTTAGAGCCAATCCTTATCCCGAAGTTACGGATCCAATTTGCCGACTTCCCTTACCGACATTATTCTATCGACTAGAGGCTCTTCACCTTGGAGACCTGCTGCGGATATAGGTACGAACTGGCCCGACGTCTCCACGTGGCCATAACTTAGCGGAATGAAATTTACATTAAAACTACAGGTAACTTCACCAACTTCACACAAAATTCACTTTCTTGGATTGATAGTAGGTTTTTCCTTATCATTTTAAACAGATTCCAGTCAAAATCGGCTTCTTCGACTCATATCGTACCTAAAACCGCATCAAAACGGCAAATATCAGTTTAAACTATCATTTTTTGATACAAACAGTTATATATTCATGTCAATATCTTTCAAATTCTAGTCAAAATCGGAGTCTTTATTCATTTTAGTAACGAAAACCTTAATAAACTATTAGATTTCGACGTAAGGCAACCTTTCTGAGACAAATAGTTGCCGATTTCGATAAAATCTTAGTCAGAATCTGCTTTTTCGCCTCTTATTGTACCCAAATCTACCTTAGAAATGCAGATATATACTTAAAACACCTTCTTTTGGGACAAATAATTGGTTTTCGCCCTTGATTTACGGAAGATTATAGCCAAAACATGCATTTTCATAACTTAGCGAACTGAAATCTACATTAAAACTGCAGATAACTACTTAAAAATTCACTTCCTTGAATTGATAATAGGTTTTTCTTTGTCATTTTAAACAGATTAAAGTCAAAATCGGCTTCTTCGATTCATATCGTATCTAAAACCGCATCAAAACTGCAAATATCAGTTTAAACTATCATTTTTTGATACAAACAGTTATATATTCATGTCAATATCTTTCAAATTCTAGTCAAAATCGGCGTCTTTGGGCATTTTAGTAACGAAAACCTTAATAAACTATTAGATTTCGACGTAAGGCAACCTTTCTGAGTCAAATAGTTGCCGATTTCGATAAAATCTTAGTCAGAATCTGCTTTTTCGCCTCTTATTGTACCCAAATCTTCCTTAGAAATGCAGATATATACTTAAAACACCTTCTTTTGGGACAAATAATTGGTTTTCGCCCTTGATTTACGGAAGATTATAGCCAAAACATGCATTTTCATAACTTAGCGAACTGAAATCTACATTAAAACTGCAGATAACTACTTAAAAATTCACTTCCTTGAATTGATAATAGGTTTTTCTTTATCATTTTAAACAGATTCCAGTCAAAATCGGCTTCTTCGACTCATATCGTACCTAAAACCGCATCAAAACTGCAAATATCAGTTTAAACTATCATTTTTTGATACAAACAGTTATATATTCATGTCAATATCTTTCAAATTCTAGTCAAAATCGGCGTCTTTAGGCATTTTAGTAACGAAAACCTTAATAAACTATTAGATTTCGACGTAAGGCAACCTTTCTGAGTCAAATAGTTGCCGATTTCGATAAAATCTTAGTCAGAATCTGCTTTTTCGCCTCTTATTGTACCCAAATCTACCTTAGAAATGCAGATATATACTTAAAACACCTTCTTTTGGGACAAATAATTGGTTTTCGCCCTTGATTTACGGAAGAATATAGCCAAAACATGCATTTTCATAACTTAGCGAACTGAAATCTACATTAAAACTGCAGATAACTACTTAAAAATTCACTTCTTTGAATTGATAATAGGTTTTTCTTTGTCATTTTAAACAGATTCCAGTCAAAATCGGCTTCTTCGAATCATATCGTATCTAAAACCGCATCAAAACTGCAAATATCAGTTTAAACTATCATTTTTTGATACAAACAGTTATATATTCATGTCAATATCTTTCAAATTCTAGTCAAAATCGGCGTCTTTGGGCATTTTAGTAACGAAAACCTTAATAAACTATTAGATTTCGACGTAAGGCAACCTTTCTGAGTCAAATAGTTGCCGATTTCGATAAAATCTTAGTCAGAATCTGCTTTTTCGCCTCTTATTGTACCCCAATCTACCTTAGAAATGCAGATATATACTTAAAACACCTTCTTTTGGGACAAATAATTGGTTTTCGCCCTTGATTTACGGAAGATTATAGCCAAAACATGCATTCTCATAACTTAGCGAACTGAAATCTACATTAAAACTGCAGATAACTACTTAAAAATTCACTTCCTTGAATTGATAATAGGTTTTTCTTTGTCATTTTAAACAGATTCCAGTCAAAATCGGCTTCTTCGATTCATATCGTATCTAAAACCGCATCAAAACTGCAAATATCAGTTTAAACTATCATTTTTTGATACAAACAGTTATATATTTATGTCAATATCTTTCAAATTCTAGTCAAAATTGGCGTCTTTGGGCATTTTAGTAACGAAAACCTTAATAAACTATTAGATTTCGACGTAAGGCAACCATTCTGAGTCAAATAGTTGCCGATTTCGATAAAATCTTGGTCAGAATCTGCTTTTTCGCCTCTTATTGTACCCAAATCTACCTTAGAAATGCAGATATATACTTAAAACACCTTCTTTTGGCACAAGTAATTGGTTTTCGCCCTTGATTTACGGAAGATTATAGCCAAAACATGCATTTTCATAACTTAGCGAACTGAAATCTACATTAAAACTGCAGATAACTACTTAAAAATTCACTTCCTTGAATTGATAATAGGTTTTTCTTTGTAATTTTAAACAGATTCCAGTCAAAATCGGCTTCTTCGATTCATATCGTATCTAAAACCGCATCAAAACTGCAAATATCAGTTTAAACTATCATTTTTTGATACAAACAGTTATATATTCATGTCAATATCTTTCAAATTCTAGTCAAAATCGGCGTCTTTGGGCGTTTTAGTAACGAAAACCTTAATAAACTATTAGATTTCGAAGTAAGGCAACCTTTCTGAGTCAAATAGTTGCCGATTTCGATAAAATCTTAGTCAGAATCTGCTTTTTCGCCTCTTATTGTACCCAAATCTACCTTAGAAATGCAGATATATACTTAAAACACCTTCTTTTGGGACAAATAATTGGTTTTCGCCCTTGATTTACGGAAGATTATAGCCCAAACATGCATTTTCATAACTTAGCGAACTGAAATCTACATTAAAACTGCAGATAACTACTTAAAAATTCACTTCCTTGAATTGATAATAGGTTTTTCTTTGCCATTTTAAACAGATTCCAGTCAAAATCGGCTTCTTCGATTCATATCGTATCTAAAACCGCATCAAAACTGCAAATATCAGTTTAAACTATCATTTTTTGATACAAACAGTTTATATATTCATGTCAATATCTTTCAAATTCTAGTCAAAATCGGCGTCTTTGGGCATTTTAGTAACGAAAACTAAACTATTAGATTTCGACGTAAGGCAACCATTCTGAGTCAAATAGTTGCCGATTTCGATAAAATCTTAGTCAGAATCTGCTTTTTCGCCTCTTATTGTACCCAAATCTACCTTAGAAATGCAGATATATACTTAAAACACCTTCTTTTGGGACAAATAACTGGTTTTCGCCCTTGATTTAAGGAAGATTATAGCCAAAACATGCATTTTCATAACTTAGCGAACTGAAATCTACATTAAAACTGCAGATAACTACTTAAAAATTCACTTCCTTGAATTGATAATAGGTTTTTCTTTGTCATTTTAAACTGATTCCAGTCAAAATCGGCTTCTTCGATTCATATCGTATCTAAAACCGCATCAAAACTGCAAATATCAGTTTAAACTATCATTTTTTGATACAAAGAGTTATATATTCATGTCAATATCATTCAAATTCTAGTCAAAATCGGCGTCTTTGGGCATTTTAGTAACGAAAACCTTAATAAACTATTAGATTTCGACGTAAGGCAACCTTTCTGAGTCAAATAGTTGCCGATTTCGATAAAATCTTAGTCAGAATCTGCTTTTTCGCCTCTTATTGTACCCAAATCTACCTTAGAAATGCAGATATATACTTAAAACACCTTCTTTTGGGACCAAAACTGCAAATATCAGTTTAAACTATCATTTTTTGATACAAACAGTTATATATTCATGTCAATATCTCTCAAATTCTAGTCAAAATCGGCGTCTTTGGGCATTTTAGTAACGAAAACCTTAATAAACTATTAGATTTCGACGTGAGGCAACCTTTCTGAGTCAAATAGTTGCCGATTTCGATAAAATCTTAGTCAGAATCTGCTTTTTCGCCTCTTATTGTACCCAAATCTACCTTAGAAATGCAGATATATACTTAAAACACCTTCTTTTGGGACAAATAATTGGTTTTCGCCCTTGATTTACGGAAGATTATAGCCAAAACATGCATTTTCATAACTTAGCGAACTGAAATCTACATTAAAACTGCAGATAACTACTTAAAAATTCACTTCCTTGAATTGATAATAGGTTTTTCTTTGTCATTTTAAACAGATTCCAGTCAAAATCGGCTTCTTCGACTCATATCGTACCGAAAACCGCATCAGAACTGCAAATATCAGTTTAAACTATCATTTTTTGATACAAACAGTTATATATTCATGTCAATATCTTTCAAATTCTAGTCAAAATCGGCGTCTTTGGGCATTTTAGTAACGAAAACCTTAATAAACTATTAGATTTCGACGTAAGGCAACCATTCTGAGTCAAATAGTTGCCGATTTCGATAAAATCTTAGTCAGAATCTGCTTTTTCGCCTCTTATTGTACCCAAATCTACCTTAGAAATGCAGATATATACTTAAAACACCTTCTTTTGGGACAAATAATTGGTTTTCGCCCTTGATTTACGGAAGATTATAGCCAAAACATGCATTTTCATAACTTAGCGAACTGAAATCTACATTAAAACTGCAGATAACTACTTAAAAATTCACTTCCTTGAATTGATAATAGGTTTTTCTTTGACATTTTAAACAGATTCCAGTCAAAATCGGCTTCTTCGATTCATATCGTATCTAAAACCGCATCAAAACTGCAAATATCAGTTTAAACTATCATTTTTTGATACAAACAGTTATATATTTATGTCAATATCTTTCAAATTCTAGTCAAAATTGGCGTCTTTGGGCATTTTAGTAACGAAAACCTTAATAAACTATTAGATTTCGACGTAAGGCAACCATTCTGAGTCAAATAGTTGCCGATTTCGATAAAATCTTGGTCAGAATCTGCTTTTTCGCCTCTTATTGTACCCAAATCTACCTTAGAAATGCAGATATATACTTAAAACACCTTCTTTTGGCACAAGTAATTGGTTTTCGCCCTTGATTTACGGAAGATTATAGCCAAAACATGCATTTTCATAACTTAGCGAACTGAAATCTACATTAAAACTGCAGATAACTACTTTAAAATTCACTTCCTTGAATTGATAATAGGTTTTTCTTTGTCATTTTAAAAAGATTCCAGTCAAAATCGGCTTCTTCGATTCATATCATATCTAAAACCGCATCAAAACTGCAAATATCAGTTTAAACTATCATTTTTTGATACAAACAGTTATATATTCATGTCAATATCTTTCAAATTCTAGTCAAAATCGGCGTCTTTGGGCGTTTTAGTAACGAAAACCTTAATAAACTATTAGATTTCGAAGTAAGGCAACCTTTCTGAGTCAAATAGTTGCCGATTTCGATAAAATCTTAGTCAGAATCTGCTTTTTCGCCTCTTATTGTACCCAAATCTACCTTAGAAATGCAGATATATACTTAAAACACCTTCTTTTGGGACAAATAATTGGTTTTCGCCCTTGATTTACGGAAGATTATAGCCCAAACATGCATTTTCATAACTTAGCGAACTGAAATCTACATTAAAACTGCAGATAACTACTTAAAAATTCACTTCCTTGAATTGATAATAGGTTTTTCTTTGCCATTTTAAACAGATTCCAGTCAAAATCGGCTTCTTCGATTCATATCGTATCTAAAACCGCATCAAAACTGCAAATATCAGTTTAAACTATCATTTTTTGATACAAACAGTTTATATATTCATGTCAATATCTTTCAAATTCTAGTCAAAATCGGCGTCTTTGGGCATTTTAGTAACGAAAACCTTAATAAACTATTAGATTTTGACGTAAGGCAACCATTCTGAGTCAAATAGTTTCCGATTTCGATAAAATCTTAGTCAGAATCTGCTTTTTCGCCTCTTATTGTACCCAAATCTACCTTAGAAATGCAGATATATACTTAAAACACTTTCTTTTGGGACAAATAACTGGTTTTCGCCCTTGATTTACGGAAGATTATAGCCAAAACATGCATTTTCATAACTTAGCGAACTGAAATCTACATTAAAACTGCAGATAACTACTTAAAAATTCACTTCCTTGAATTGATAATAGGTTTTTCTTTGTCATTTTAAACAGATTCCAGTCAAAATCGGCTTCTTCGATTCATATCGTATCTAAAACCGCATCAAAACTGCAAATATCAGTGTAAACTATCATTTTTTGATACAAAGAGTTATATATTTATGTCAATATCTTTCAAATTCTAGTCAAAATCGGCGTCTTTGGGCATTTTAGTAACGAAAACCTTAATAAACTATTAGATTTCGACGTAAGGCAACCATTCTGAGTCAAATAGTTGCCGATTTCGATAAAATCTTAGTCAGAATCTGCTTTTTCGCCTCTTATTGTACCCAAATCTACCTTAGAAATGCAGATATATACTTAAAACACCTTCTTTTGGGACAAATAACTGGTTTTCGCCCTTGATTTACGGAAGATTATAGCCAAAACATGCATTTTCATAACTTAGCGAACTGAAATCTACATTAAAACTGCAGATAACTACTTAAAAATTCACTTCCTTGAATTGATAATAGGTTTTTCTTTGTCATTTTAATCAGATTCCAGTCAAAATCGGCTTCTTCGACTCATATCGTACCGAAAACCGCATCAGAACTGCAAATATCAGTTTAAACTATCATTTTTTGATACAAACAGTTATATATTCATGTCAATATCTTTCAAATTCTAGTCAAAATCGGCGTCTTTGGGCATTTTAGTAACGAAAACCTTAATAAACTATTAGATTTCGACGTAAGGCAACCATTCTGAGTCAAATAGTTGCCGATTTCGATAAAATCTTAGTCAGAATCTGCTTTTTCGCCTCTTATTGTACCCAAATCTACCTTAGAAATGCAGATATATACTTAAAACACCTTCTTTTGGGACAAATAATTGGTTTTCGCCCTTGATTTACGGAAGATTATAGCCAAAACATGCATTTTCATAACTTAGCGAACTGAAATCTACATTAAAACTGCAGATAACTACTTAAAAATTCACTTCCTTGAATTGATAATAGGTTTTTCTTTGACATTTTAAACAGATTCCAGTCAAAATCGGCTTCTTCGATTCATATCGTATCTAAAACCGCATCAAAACTGCAAATATCAGTTTAAACTATCATTTTTTGATACAAACAGTTATATATTTATGTCAATATCTTTCAAATTCTAGTCAAAATTGGCGTCTTTGGGCATTTTAGTAACGAAAACCTTAATAAACTATTAGATTTCGACGTAAGGCAACCATTCTGAGTCAAATAGTTGCCGATTTCGATAAAATCTTGGTCAGAATCTGCTTTTTCGCCTCTTATTGTACCCAAATCTACCTTAGAAATGCAGATATATACTTAAAACACCTTCTTTTGGCACAAGTAATTGGTTTTCGCCCTTGATTTACGGAAGATTATAGCCAAAACATGCATTTTCATAACTTAGCGAACTGAAATCTACATTAAAACTGCAGATAACTACTTTAAAATTCACTTCCTTGAATTGATAATAGGTTTTTCTTTGTCATTTTAAAAAGATTCCAGTCAAAATCGGCTTCTTCGATTCATATCATATCTAAAACCGCATCAAAACTGCAAATATCAGTTTAAACTATCATTTTTTGATACAAACAGTTATATATTCATGTCAATATCTTTCAAATTCTAGTCAAAATCGGCGTCTTTGGGCGTTTTAGTAACGAAAACCTTAATAAACTATTAGATTTCGAAGTAAGGCAACCTTTCTGAGTCAAATAGTTGCCGATTTCGATAAAATCTTAGTCAGAATCTGCTTTTTCGCCTCTTATTGTACCCAAATCTACCTTAGAAATGCAGATATATACTTAAAACACCTTCTTTTGGGACAAATAATTGGTTTTCGCCCTTGATTTACGGAAGATTATAGCCCAAACATGCATTTTCATAACTTAGCGAACTGAAATCTACATTAAAACTGCAGATAACTACTTAAAAATTCACTTCCTTGAATTGATAATAGGTTTTTCTTTGCCATTTTAAACAGATTCCAGTCAAAATCGGCTTCTTCGATTCATATCGTATCTAAAACCGCATCAAAACTGCAAATATCAGTTTAAACTATCATTTTTTGATACAAACAGTTTATATATTCATGTCAATATCTTTCAAATTCTAGTCAAAATCGGCGTCTTTGGGCATTTTAGTAACGAAAACCTTAATAAACTATTAGATTTTGACGTAAGGCAACCATTCTGAGTCAAATAGTTTCCGATTTCGATAAAATCTTAGTCAGAATCTGCTTTTTCGCCTCTTATTGTACCCAAATCTACCTTAGAAATGCAGATATATACTTAAAACACTTTCTTTTGGGACAAATAACTGCTTTTCGCCCTTGATTTACGGAAGATTATAGCCAAAACATGCATTTTCATAACTTAGCGAACTGAAATCTACATTAAAACTGCAGATAACTACTTAAAAATTCACTTCCTTGAATTGATAATAGGTTTTTCTTTGTCATTTTAAACAGATTCCAGTCAAAATCGGCTTCTTCGATTCATATCGTATCTAAAACCGCATCAAAACTGCAAATATCAGTGTAAACTATCATTTTTTGATACAAAGAGTTATATATTTATGTCAATATCTTTCAAATTCTAGTCAAAATCGGCGTCTTTGGGCATTTTAGTAACGAAAACCTTAATAAACTATTAGATTTCGACGTAAGGCAACCATTCTGAGTCAAATAGTTGCCGATTTCGATAAAATCTTAGTCAGAATCTGCTTTTTCGCCTCTTATTGTACCCAAATCTAACTTAGAAATGCAGATATATACTTAAAACACCTTCTTTTGGGACAAATAACTGGTTTTCGCCCTTGATTTACGGAAGATTATAGCCAAAACATGCATTTTCATAACTTAGCGAACTGAAATCTACATTAAAACTGCAGATAACTACTTAAAAATTCACTTCCTTGAATTGATAATAGGTTTTTCTTTGTCATTTTAATCAGATTCCAGTCAAAATCGGCTTCTTCGACTCATATCGTACCTAAAACCGCATCAAAACTGCAAATATCAGTTTAAACTATCATTTTTTGATACAAACAGTTATATATTCATGTCAATCTCTTTCAAATTCTAGTCAAAATCGGCGTCTTTGAGCATTTTAGTAACGAAAACCTTAATAAACTATTAGATTTCGAAGTAAGGCAACCATTCTGAGTCAAATAGTTGCCGATTTCGATAAAATCTTAGTCAGAATCTGCTTTTTCGCCTCTTATTGTACCCAAATCTACCTTAGAAATGCAGATATATACTTAAAACACCTTCTTTTGGGACAAATAATTGGTTTTCGCCCTTGATTTACGGAAGATTATAGCCAGAACATGCATTTTCATAACTTATCGAACTGAAATCTACATTAAAACTGCAGATAACTACTTAAAAATTCACTTCCTTGAATTGATAATAGGTTTTTCTTTGTCATTTTAAACAGATTCCAGTCAAAATCGGCTTCTTCGATTCATATCGTATCTAAAACCGCATCAAAACTGCAAATATCAGTTTAAACTATCATTTTTTGATACAAAGAGTTATATATTCATGTCAATATCATTCAAATTCTAGTCAAAATCGGCGTCTTTGGGCATTTTAGTAACGAAAACCTTAATAAACTATTAGATTTCGACGTAAGGCAACCTTTCTGAGTCAAATAGTTGCCGATTTCGATAAAATCTTAGTCAGAATCTGCTTTTTCGCCTCTTATTGTACCCAAATCTACCTTAGAAATGCAGATATATACTTAAAACACCTTCTTTTGGGACCAAAACTGCAAATATCAGTTTAAACTATCATTTTTTGATACAAACAGTTATATATTCATGTCAATATCTCTCAAATTCTAGTCAAAATCGGCGTCTTTGGGCATTTTAGTAACGAAAACCTTAATAAACTATTAGATTTCGACGTGAGGCAACCTTTCTGAGTCAAATAGTTGCCGATTTCGATAAAATCTTAGTCAGAATCTGCTTTTTCGCCTCTTATTGTACCCAAATCTACCTTAGAAATGCAGATATATACTTAAAACACCTTCTTTTGGGACAAATAATTGGTTTTCACCCTTGATTTACGGAAGATTATAGCCAAAACATGCATTTTCATAACTTAGCGAACTGAAATCTACATTAAAACTGCAGATAACTACTTAAAAATTCACTTCCTTGAATTGATAATAGGTTTTTCTTTGTCATTTTAAACAGATTCCAGTCAAAATCGGCTTCTTCGATTCATATCGTATCTAAAACCGCATCAAAACTCAAATATCAGTTTAAACTATCATTTTTTGATACAAACAGTTATATATTCATGTCAATATCTTTCAAATTCTAGTCAAAATCGGCGTCTTTGGGCATTTTAGTAACGAAAACCTTAATAAACTATTAGATTTCGACGTAAGGCATCCTTTCTGAGTCAAATAGTTGCCGATTTCGATAAAATCTTAGTCAGAATCTGCTTTTTCGCCTCTTATTGTACCCAAATCTACCTTAGAAATGCAGATATATACTTAAAACACCTTCTTTTGGGACAAATAATTGGTTTCCGCCCTTGATTTACGGAAGATTATAGCCAAAACATGCATTTTCATAACTTAGCGAACTGAAATCTACATTAAAACTGCAGATAACTACTTAAAAATTCACTTCCCTGAATTGATAATAGGTTTTTCTTTGTCATTTTAAACAGATTCCAGTCAAAATCGGCTTCTTCGACTCATATCGTACCGAAAACCGCATCAAAACTGCAAATATCAGTATAAACTATCATTTTTTGATGCAAACTGTTATATATTCATGTCAATATCTTTCAAATTCTAGTCAAAATCGGCGTCTTTGGGCATTTTAGTAACGAAAACCTTAATAAACTATTAGATTTCGACGTAAGGCAACCATTCTGAGTCAAATAGTTGCCGATTTCGATAAAATCTTAGTCAGAATCTGCTTTTTCGCCTCTTATTGTACCCAAATCTACCTTAGAAATGCAGATATATACTTAAAACACCTTCTTTTGGGACAAATAATTGGTTTTCGCCCTTGATTTACGGAAGATTATAGCCAAAACATGCATTTTCATAACTTAGCGAACTGAAATCTACATTAAAACTGCAGATAACTACTTAAAAATTCACTTCCTTGAATTGATAATAGGTTTTTCTTTGTCATTTTAAACAGATTCCAGTCAAAATCTGAAACTAACCAAAACATGCATTTTCATAACTTAGCGAACTGAAATCTACATTAAAACTGCAGATAACTACTTAAAAATTCACTTCCCTGAATTGATAATAGGTTTTTCTTTGTCATTTTAAACAGATTCCAGTCAAAATCGGCTTCTTCGACTCATATCGTACCGAAAACCGCATCAAAACTGCAAATATCAGTTTAAACTATCATTTTTTGATACAAACAGTTATATATTCATGTCAATATCTTTCAAATTCTAGTCAAAATCGGCGTCTTTGGGCGTTTTAGTAACGAAAACCTTAATAAACTATTAGATTTCGACGTAAGGCAACCTTTCTGAGTCAAATAGTTGCCGATTTCGATAAAATCTTAGTCAGAATCTGCTTTTTCGCCTCTTATTGTACCCAAATCTACCTTAGAAATGCAGATATATACTTAAAACACCTTCTTTTGGGACAAATAATTGGTTTTCGCCCTTGATTTACGGAAGAATATAGCCCAAACATGCATTTTCATAACTTAGCGAACTGAAATCTACATTAAAACTGCAGATAACTACTTAAAAATTCACTTCCTTGAATTGATAATAGGTTTTTCTTTGCCATTTTAAACAGATTCCAGTCAAAATCGGCTTCTTCGATTCATATCGTATCTAAAACCGCATCAAAACTGCAAATATCAGTTTAAACTATCATTTTTTGATACAAACAGTTATATATTCATGTCAATATCTTTCAAATTCTAGTCAAAATCGGCGTCTTTGGGCATTTTAGTAACGAAAACCTTAATAAACTATTAGATTTTGACGTAAGGCAACCATTCTGAGTCAAATAGTTGCCGATTTCCATAAAATCTTAGTCAGAATCTGCTTTTTCGCCTCTTATTGTACCCAAATCTACCTTAGAAATGCAGATATATACTTAAAACACCTTCTTTTGGGACAAATAATTGGTTTTCGCCCTTGATTTACGGAAGATTATAGCCAAAACATGCAGTTTCATAACTTAGCGAACTGAAATCTATATTAAAACTGCAGATAACTACTTAAAAATTCACTTCCTTGAATTGATAATAGGTTTTTCTTTGTCATTTTAAACAGATTCCAGTCAAAATCGGCTTCTTCGATTCATATCGTATCTAAAACCGAATCAAAACTGCAAATATCAGTTTAAACTATCATTTTTTGATACAAAGAGTTATATATTCATGTCAATATCTTTCAAATTCTAGTCAAAATCGGCGTCTTTGGGCATTTTAGTAACGAAAACCTTAATAAACTATTAGATTTCGACGTAAGGCAACCATTCTGAGTCAAATAGTTGCCGATTTCGATAAAATCTTAGTCAGAATCTGCTTTTTCGCCTCTTATTGTACCCAAATCTACCTTAGAAATGCAGATATATACTTAAAACACCTTCTTTTGGGACAAATAACTGGTTTTCGCCCTTGATTTACGGAAGATTATAGCCAGAACATGCATTTTCATAACTTATCGAACTGAAATCTACATTAAAACTGCAGATAACTACTTAAAAATTCACTTCCTTGAATTGATAATAGGTTTTTCTTTGTCATTTTAAACAGATTCCAGTGAAAATCGGCTTCTTCGACTCATATCGTACCTAAAACCGCATCAAAACTGCAAATATCAGTTTAAACTATCATTTTTTGATACAAACAGTTATATATTCATGTCAATATCTTTCAAATTCTAGTCAAAATCGGCGTCTTTGGGCATTTTAGTAACGAAAACCTTAATAAACTATTAGATTTCGACGTAAGGCAACCTTTCTGAGTCAAATAGTTGCCGATTTCGATAAAATCTTAGTCAGAATCTGCTTTTTCGCCTCTTATTGTACCCAAATCTTCCTTAGAAATGCAGATATATAATTAAAACACCTTCTTTTGGGACAAATAATTGGTTTTCGCCCTTGATTTACGGAAGATTATAGCCAAAACATGCATTTTCATAACTTAGCGAACTGAAATCTACATTAAAACTGCAGATAACTACTTAAAAATTCACTTCCTTGAATTGATAATAGGTTTTTCTTTGTCATTTTAAACAGATTCCAGTCAAAATCGGCTTCTTCGATTCATATCGTATCTAAAACCGCAGCAAAACTGCAAATATCAGTTTAAACTATCATTTTTTGATACAAACAGTTATATATTCATGTCAATATCTTTCAAATTCTAGTCAAAATCGGCGTCTTTGGGCATTTTAGTAACGAAAACCTTAATAAACTATTAGATTTCGACGTAAGGCAACCATTCTGAGTCAAATAGTTGCCGATTTCGATAAAATCTTAGTCAGAATCTGCTTTTTCGCCTCTTATTGTACCCAAATCTACATTAGAAATGCAGATATATACTTAAAACACCTTCTTTTGGGACAAATAATTGGTTTTCGCCCTTGATTTACGGAAGATTATAGCCAAAACATGCATTTTCATAACTTAGCGAACTGAAATCTACATTAAAACTGCCGATAACTACTTAAAAATTCACTTCCTTGAATTGATAATAGGTTTTTCTTTGTCATTTTAAACAGATTCCAGTGAAAATCGGCTTCTTCGACTCATATCGTACCTAAAACCGCATCAAAACTGCAAATATCAGTTTAAACTATCATTTTTTGATACAAACAGTTATATATTCATGTCAATATCTTTCAAATTCTAGTCAAAATCGGCGTCTTTGGGCATTTTAGTAACGAAAACCTTAATAAACTATTAGATTTCGACGTAAGGCATCCTTTCTGAGTCAAATAGTTGCCGATTTCGATAAAATCTTAGTCAGAATCTGCTTTTTCGCCTCTTATTGTACCCAAATCTACCTTAGAAATGCAGATATATACTTAAAACACCTTCTTTTGGGACAAATAATTGGTTTCCGCCCTTGATTTACGGAAGATTATAGCCAAAACATGCATTTTCATAACTTAGCGAACTGAAATCTACATTAAAACTGCAGATAACTACTTAAAAATTCACTTCCCTGAATTGATAATAGGTTTTTCTTTGTCATTTTAAACAGATTCCAGTCAAAATCGGCTTCTTCGACTCATATCGTACCGAAAACCGCATCAAAACTGCAAATATCAGTATAAACTATCATTTTTTGATGCAAACTGTTATATATTCATGTCAATATCTTTCAAATTCTAGTCAAAATCGGCGTCTTTGAGCATTTTAGTAACGAAAACCTTAATAAACTATTAGATTTCGACGTAAGGCAACCATTCTGAGTCAAATAGTTGCCGATTTCGATAAAATCTTAGTCAGAATCTGCTTTTTCGCCTCTTATTGTACCCAAATCTACCTTAGAAATGCAGATATATACTTAAAACACCTTCTTTTGGGACAAATAATTGGTTTTCGCCCTTGATTTACTTAAGATTATAGCCAAAACATGCATTTTCATAACTTAGCGAACTGAAATCTACATTAAAACTGCAGATAACTACTTAAAAATTCACTTCCTTGAATTGATAATAGGTTTTTCTTTGTCATTTTAAACAGATTCCAGTCAAAATCTGAAACTAACCAAAACATGCATTTTCATAACTTAGCGAACTGAAATCTACATTAAAACTGCAGATAACTACTTAAAAATTCACTTCCCTGAATTGATAATAGGTTTTTCTTTGTCATTTTAAACAGATTCCAGTCAAAATCGGCTTCTTCGACTCATATCGTACCGAAAACCGCATCAAAACTGCAAATATCAGTTTAAACTATCATTTTTTGATACAAACAGTTATATATTCATGTCAATATCTTTCAAATTCTAGTCAAAATCGGCGTCTTTGGGCGTTTTAGTAACGAAAACCTTAATAAACTATTAGATTTCGACGTAAGGCAACCTTTCTGAGTCAAATAGTTGCCGATTTCGATAAAATCTTAGTCAGAATCTGCTTTTTCGCCTCTTATTGTACCCAAATCTACCTTAGAAATGCAGATATATACTTAAAACACCTTCTTTTGGGACAAATAATTGGTTTTCGCCCTTGATTTACGGAAGAATATAGCCCAAACATGCATTTTCATAACTTAGCGAACTGAAATCTACATTAAAACTGCAGATAACTACTTAAAAATTCACTTCCTTGAATTGATAATAGGTTTTTCTTTGCCATTTTAAACAGATTCCAGTCAAAATCGGCTTCTTCGATTCATATCGTATCTAAAACCGCATCAAAACTGCAAATATCAGTTTAAACTATCATTTTTTGATACAAACAGTTATATATTCATGTCAATATCTTTCAAATTCTAGTCAAAATCGGCGTCTTTGGGCATTTTAGTAACGAAAACCTTAATAAACTATTAGATTTTGACGTAAGGCAACCATTCTGAGTCAAATAGTTGCCGATTTCCATAAAATCTTAGTCAGAATCTGCTTTTTCGCCTCTTATTGTACCCAAATCTACCTTAGAAATGCAGATATATACTTAAAACACCTTCTTTTGGGACAAATAACTGGTTTTCGCCCTTGATTTACGGAAGATTATAGCCAAAACATGCAGTTTCATAACTTAGCGAACTGAAATCTACATTAAAACTGCAGATAACTACTTAAAAATTCACTTCCTTGAATTGATAATAGGTTTTTCTTTGTCATTTTAAACAGATTCCAGTCAAAATCGGCTTCTTCGACTCATATCGTACCTAAAACCGCATCAAAACTGCAAATATCAGTTTAAACTATCATTTTTTGATACAAACAGTTATATATTCATGTCAATATCTTTCAAATTCTAGTCAAAATCGGCGTCTTTGGGCATTTTAGTAACGAAAACCTTAATAAACTATTAGATTTTGACGTAAGGCAACCATTCTGAGTCAAATAGTTGCCGATTTCGATAAAATCTTAGTCAGAATCTGCTTTTTCGCCTCTTATTGTACCCAAATCTACCTTAGAAATGCAGATATATACTTAAAACACCTTCTTTTGGGACAAATAATTGGTTTTCGCCCTTGATTTACGGAAGATTATAGCCAAAACATGCATTTTCATAACTTAGCGAACTGAAATCTATATTAAAACTGCAGATAACTACTTAAAAATTCACTTCCTTGAATTGATAATAGGTTTTTCTTTGTCATTTTAAACAGATTCCAGTCAAAATCGGCTTCTTCGATTCATATCGTATCTAAAACCGAATCAAAACTGCAAATATCAGTTTAAACTATCATTTTTTGATACAAAGAGTTATATATTCATGTCAATATCTTTCAAATTCTAGTCAAAATCGGCGTCTTTGGGCATTTTAGTAACGAAAACCTTAATAAACTATTAGATTTCGACGTAAGGCAACCATTCTGAGTCAAATAGTTGCCGATTTCGATAAAATCTTAGTCAGAATCTGCTTTTTCGCCTCTTATTGTACCCAAATCTACCTTAGAAATGCAGATATATACTTAAAACACCTTCTTTTGGGACAAATAACTGGTTTTCGCCCTTGATTTACGGAAGATTATAGCCAGAACATGCATTTTCATAACTTATCGAACTGAAATCTACATTAAAACTGCAGATAACTACTTAAAAATTCACTTCCTTGAATTGATAATAGGTTTTTCTTTGTCATTTTAAACAGATTCCAGTGAAAATCGGCTTCTTCGACTCATATCGTACCTAAAACCGCATCAAAACTGCAAATATCAGTTTAAACTATCATTTTTTGATACAAACAGTTATATATTCATGTCAATATCTTTCAAATTCTAGTCAAAATCGGCGTCTTTGGGCATTTTAGTAACGAAAACCTTAATAAACTATTAGATTTCGACGTAAGGCAACCATTCTGAGTCAAATAGTTGCCGATTTCGATAAAATCTTAGTCAGAATCTGCTTTTTCGCCTCTTATTGTACCCAAATCTACCTTAGAAATGCAGATATATACTTAAAACACCTTCTTTTGGGACAAATAATTGGTTTTCGCCCTTGATTTACGGAAGATTATAGCCAAAACATGCATTTTCATAACTTAGCGAACTGAAATCTACATTAAAACTGCAGATAACTACTTAAAAATTCACTTCCTTGAATTGATAATAGGTTTTTCTTTGTCATTTTAAACAGATTCCAGTCAAAATCTGAAACTAACCAAAACATGCATTTTCATAACTTAGCGAACTGAAATCTACATTAAAACTGCAGATAACTACTTAAAAATTCACTTCCTTGAATTGATAATAGGTTTTTCTTTGTCATTTTAAACAGATTCCAGTGAAAATCGGCTTCTTCGACTCATATCGTACCTAAAACCGCATCAAAACTGCAAATATCAGTTTAAACTATCATTTTTTGATACAAACAGTTATATATTCATGTCAATATCTTTCAAATTCTAGTCAAAATCGGCGTCTTTGGGCATTTTAGTAACGAAAACCTTAATAAACTATTAGATTTCGACGTAAGGCAACCATTCTGAGTCAAATAGTTGCCGATTTCGATAAAATCTTAGTCAGAATCTGCTTTTTCGCCTCTTATTGTACCCAAATCTACCTTAGAAATGCAGATATATACTTAAAACACCTTCTTTTGGGACAAATAATTGGTTTTCGCCTTGATTTACGGAAGATTATAGCCAAAACATGCATTTTCATAACTTAGCGAACTGAAATCTACATTAAAACTGCAGATAACTACTTAAAAATTCACTTCCCTGAATTGATAATAGGTTTTTCTTTGTCATTTTAAACAGATTCCAGTCAAAATCGGCTTCTTCGACTCATATCGTACCGAAAACCGCATCAAAACTGCAAATATCAGTTTAAACTATCATTTTTTGATACAAACAGTTATATATTCATGTCAATATCTTTCAAATTCTAGTCAAAATCGGCGTCTTTGGGCGTTTTAGTAACGAAAACCTTAATAAACTATTAGATTTCGACGTAAGGCAACCTTTCTGAGTCAAATAGTTGCCGATTTCGATAAAATCTTAGTCAGAATCTGCTTTTTCGCCTCTTATTGTACCCAAATCTACCTTAGAAATGCAGATATATACTTAAAACACCTTCTTTTGGGACAAATAATTGGTTTTCGCCCTTGATTTACGGAAGAATATAGCCCAAACATGCATTTTCATAACTTAGCGAACTGAAATCTACATTAAAACTGCAGATAACTACTTAAAAATTCACTTCCTTGAATTGATAATAGGTTTTTCTTTGTCATTTTAAACAGATTCCAGTGAAAATCGGCTTCTTCGACTCATATCGTACCTAAAACCGCATCAAAACTGCAAATATCAGTTTAAACTATCATTTTTTGATACAAACAGTTATATATTCATGTCAATATCTTTCAAATTCTAGTCAAAATCGGCGTCTTTGGGCATTTTAGTAACGAAAACCTTAATAAACTATTAGATTTCGACGTAAGGCAACCTTTCTGAGTCAAATAGTTGCCGATTTCGATAAAATCTTAGCCAGAATCTGCTTTTTCGCCTCTTATTGTACCCAAATCTTCCTTAGAAATGCAGATATATAATTAAAACACCTTCTTTTGGGACAAATAATTGGTTTTCGCCCTTGATTTACGGAAGATTATAGCCAAAACATGCATTTTCATAACTTAGCGAACTGAAATCTACATTAAAACTGCCGATAACTACTTAAAAATTCACTTCCTTGAATTGATAATAGGTTTTTCTTTGTCATTTTAAACAGATTCCAGTGAAAATCGGCTTCTTCGACTCATATCGTACCTAAAACCGCATCAAAACTGCAAATATCAGTTTAAACTATCATTTTTTGATACAAACAGTTATATATTCATGTCAATATCTTTCAAATTCTAGTCAAAATCGGCGTCTTTGGGCATTTTAGTAACGAAAACCTTAATAAACTATTAGATTTCGACGTAAGGCATCCTTTCTGAGTCAAATAGTTGCCGATTTCGATAAAATCTTAGTCAGAATCTGCTTTTTCGCCTCTTATTGTACCCAAATCTACCTTAGAAATGCAGATATATACTTAAAACACCTTCTTTTGGGACAAATAATTGGTTTCCGCCCTTGATTTACGGAAGATTATAGCCAAAACATGCATTTTCATAACTTAGCGAACTGAAATCTACATTAAAACTGCAGATAACTACTTAAAAATTCACTTCCCTGAATTGATAATAGGTTTTTCTTTGTCATTTTAAACAGATTCCAGTCAAAATCGGCTTCTTCGACTCATATCGTACCGAAAACCGCATCAAAACTGCAAATATCAGTATAAACTATCATTTTTTGATGCAAACTGTTATATATTCATGTCAATATCTTTCAAATTCTAGTCAAAATCGGCGTCTTTGGGCATTTTAGTAACGAAAACCTTAATAAACTATTAGATTTCGACGTAAGGCAACCATTCTGAGTCAAATAGTTGCCGATTTCGATAAAATCTTAGTCAGAATCTGCTTTTTCGCCTCTTATTGTACCCAAATCTACCTTAGAAATGCAGATATATACTTAAAACACCTTCTTTTGGGACAAATAATTGGTTTTCGCCCTTGATTTACGGAAGATTATAGCCAAAACATGCATTTTCATAACTTAGCGAACTGAAATCTACATTAAAACTGCAGATAACTACTTAAAAATTCACTTCCTTGAATTGATAATAGGTTTTTCTTTGTCATTTTAAACAGATTCCAGTCAAAATCTGAAACTAACCAAAACATGCATTTTCATAACTTAGCGAACTGAAATCTACATTAAAACTGCAGATAACTACTTAAAAATTCACTTCCCTGAATTGATAATAGGTTTTTCTTTGTCATTTTAAACAGATTCCAGTCAAAATCGGCTTCTTCGACTCATATCGTACCGAAAACCGCATCAAAACTGCAAATATCAGTTTAAACTATCATTTTTTGATACAAACAGTTATATATTCATGTCAATATCTTTCAAATTCTAGTCAAAATCGGCGTCTTTGGGCGTTTTAGTAACGAAAACCTTAATAAACTATTAGATTTCGACGTAAGGCAACCTTTCTGAGTCAAATAGTTGCCGATTTCGATAAAATCTTAGTCAGAATCTGCTTTTTCGCCTCTTATTGTACCCAAATCTACCTTAGAAATGCAGATATATACTTAAAACACCTTCTTTTGGGACAAATAATTGGTTTTCGCCCTTGATTTACGGAAGAATATAGCCCAAACATGCATTTTCATAACTTAGCGAACTGAAATCTACATTAAAACTGCAGATAACTACTTAAAAATTCACTTCCTTGAATTGATAATAGGTTTTTCTTTGCCATTTTAAACAGATTCCAGTCAAAATCGGCTTCTTCGATTCATATCGTATCTAAAACCGCATCAAAACTGCAAATATCAGTTTAAACTATCATTTTTTGATACAAACAGTTATATATTCATGTCAATATCTTTCAAATTCTAGTCAAAATCGGCGTCTTTGGGCATTTTAGTAACGAAAACCTTAATAAACTATTAGATTTTGACGTAAGGCAACCATTCTGAGTCAAATAGTTGCCGATTTCCATAAAATCTTAGTCAGAATCTGCTTTTTCGCCTCTTATTGTACCCAAATCTACCTTAGAAATGCAGATATATACTTAAAACACCTTCTTTTGGGACAAATAACTGGTTTTCGCCCTTGATTTACGGAAGATTATAGCCAAAACATGCAGTTTCATAACTTAGCGAACTGAAATCTACATTAAAACTGCAGATAACTACTTAAAAATTCACTTCCTTGAATTGATAATAGGTTTTTCTTTGTCATTTTAAACAGATTCCAGTCAAAATCGGCTTCTTCGACTCATATCGTACCTAAAACCGCATCAAAACTGCAAATATCAGTTTAAACTATCATTTTTTGATACAAACAGTTATATATTCATGTCAATATCTTTCAAATTCTAGTCAAAATCGGCGTCTTTGGGCATTTTAGTAACGAAAACCTTAATAAACTATTAGATTTTGACGTAAGGCAACCATTCTGAGTCAAATAGTTGCCGATTTCGATAAAATCTTAGTCAGAATCTGCTTTTTCGCCTCTTATTGTACCCAAATCTACCTTAGAAATGCAGATATATACTTAAAACACCTTCTTTTGGGACAAATAATTGGTTTTCGCCCTTGATTTACGGAAGATTATAGCCAAAACATGCATTTTCATAACTTAGCGAACTGAAATCTATATTAAAACTGCAGATAACTACTTAAAAATTCACTTCCTTGAATTGATAATAGGTTTTTCTTTGTCATTTTAAACAGATTCCAGTCAAAATCGGCTTCTTCGATTCATATCGTATCTAAAACCGAATCAAAACTGCAAATATCAGTTTAAACTATCATTTTTTGATACAAAGAGTTATATATTCATGTCAATATCTTTCAAATTCTAGTCAAAATCGGCGTCTTTGGGCATTTTAGTAACGAAAACCTTAATAAACTATTAGATTTCGACGTAAGGCAACCATTCTGAGTCAAATAGTTGCCGATTTCGATAAAATCTTAGTCAGAATCTGCTTTTTCGCCTCTTATTGTACCCAAATCTACCTTAGAAATGCAGATATATACTTAAAACACCTTCTTTTGGGACAAATAACTGGTTTTCGCCCTTGATTTACGGAAGATTATAGCCAGAACATGCATTTTCATAACTTATCGAACTGAAATCTACATTAAAACTGCAGATAACTACTTAAAAATTCACTTCCTTGAATTGATAATAGGTTTTTCTTTGTCATTTTAAACAGATTCCAGTGAAAATCGGCTTCTTCGACTCATATCGTACCTAAAACCGCATCAAAACTGCAAATATCAGTTTAAACTATCATTTTTTGATACAAACAGTTATATATTCATGTCAATATCTTTCAAATTCTAGTCAAAATCGGCGTCTTTGGGCATTTTAGTAACGAAAACCTTAATAAACTATTAGATTTCGACGTAAGGCAACCTTTCTGAGTCAAATAGTTGCCGATTTCGATAAAATCTTAGTCAGAATCTGCTTTTTCGCCTCTTATTGTACCCAAATCTTCCTTAGAAATGCAGATATATAATTAAAACACCTTCTTTTGGGACAAATAATTGGTTTTCGCCCTTGATTTACGGAAGATTATAGCCAAAACATGCATTTTCATAACTTAGCGAACTGAAATCTACATTAAAACTGCAGATAACTACTTAAAAATTCACTTCCTTGAATTGATAATAGGTTTTTCTTTGTCATTTTAAACAGATTCCAGTCAAAATCGGCTTCTTCGATTCATATCGTATCTAAAACCGCAGCAAAACTGCAAATATCAGTTTAAACTATCATTTTTTGATACAAACAGTTATATATTCATGTCAATATCTTTCAAATTCTAGTCAAAATCGGCGTCTTTGGGCATTTTAGTAACGAAAACCTTAATAAACTATTATATTTCGACGTAAGGCAACCATTCTGAGTCAAATAGTTGCCGATTTCGATAAAATCTTAGTCAGAATCTGCTTTTTCGCCTCTTATTGTACCCAAATCTACATTAGAAATGCAGATATATACTTAAAACACCTTCTTTTGGGACAAATAATTGGTTTTCGCCCTTGATTTACGGAAGATTATAGCCAAAACATGCATTTTCATAACTTAGCGAACTGAAATCTACATTAAAACTGCCGATAACTACTTAAAAATTCACTTCCTTGAATTGATAATAGGTTTTTCTTTGTCATTTTAAACAGATTCCAGTGAAAATCGGCTTCTTCGACTCATATCGTACCTAAAACCGCATCAAAACTGCAAATATCAGTTTAAACTATCATTTTTTGATACAAACAGTTATATATTCATGTCAATATCTTTCAAATTCTAGTCAAAATCGGCGTCTTTGGGCATTTTAGTAACGAAAACCTTAATAAACTATTAGATTTCGACGTAAGGCATCCTTTCTGAGTCAAATAGTTGCCGATTTCGATAAAATCTTAGTCAGAATCTGCTTTTTCGCCTCTTATTGTACCCAAATCTACCTTAGAAATGCAGATATATACTTAAAACACCTTCTTTTGGGACAAATAATTGGTTTCCGCCCTTGATTTACGGAAGATTATAGCCAAAACATGCATTTTCATAACTTAGCGAACTGAAATCTACATTAAAACTGCAGATAACTACTTAAAAATTCACTTCCCTGAATTGATAATAGGTTTTTCTTTGTCATTTTAAACAGATTCCAGTCAAAATCGGCTTCTTCGACTCATATCGTACCGAAAACCGCATCAAAACTGCAAATATCAGTATAAACTATCATTTTTTGATGCAAACTGTTATATATTCATGTCAATATCTTTCAAATTCTAGTCAAAATCGGCGTCTTTGGGCATTTTAGTAACGAAAACCTTAATAAACTATTATATTTCGACGTAAGGCAACCATTCTGAGTCAAATAGTTGCCGATTTCGATAAAATCTTAGTCAGAATCTGCTTTTTCGCCTCTTATTGTACCCAAATCTACATTAGAAATGCAGATATATACTTAAAACACCTTCTTTTGGGACAAATAATTGGTTTTCGCCCTTGATTTACGGAAGATTATAGCCAAAACATGCATTTTCATAACTTAGCGAACTGAAATCTACATTAAAACTGCCGATAACTACTTAAAAATTCACTTCCTTGAATTGATAATAGGTTTTTCTTTGTCATTTTAAACAGATTCCAGTGAAAATCGGCTTCTTCGACTCATATCGTACCTAAAACCGCATCAAAACTGCAAATATCAGTTTAAACTATCATTTTTTGATACAAACAGTTATATATTCATGTCAATATCTTTCAAATTCTAGTCAAAATCGGCGTCTTTGGGCATTTTAGTAACGAAAACCTTAATAAACTATTAGATTTCGACGTAAGGCATCCTTTCTGAGTCAAATAGTTGCCGATTTCGATAAAATCTTAGTCAGAATCTGCTTTTTCGCCTCTTATTGTACCCAAATCTACCTTAGAAATGCAGATATATACTTAAAACACCTTCTTTTGGGACAAATAATTGGTTTCCGCCCTTGATTTACGGAAGATTATAGCCAAAACATGCATTTTCATAACTTAGCGAACTGAAATCTACATTAAAACTGCAGATAACTACTTAAAAATTCACTTCCCTGAATTGATAATAGGTTTTTCTTTGTCATTTTAAACAGATTCCAGTCAAAATCGGCTTCTTCGACTCATATCGTACCGAAAACCGCATCAAAACTGCAAATATCAGTATAAACTATCATTTTTTGATGCAAACTGTTATATATTCATGTCAATATCTTTCAAATTCTAGCCAAAATCGGCGTCTTTGGGCATTTTAGTAACGAAAACCTTAATAAACTATTAGATTTCGACGTAAGGCAACCATTCTGAGTCAAATAGTTGCCGATTTCGATAAAATCTTAGTCAGAATCTGCTTTTTCGCCTCTTATTGTACCCAAATCTACCTTAGAAATGCAGATATATACTTAAAACACCTTCTTTTGGGACAAATAATTGGTTTCCGCCCTTGATTTACGGAAGATTATAGCCAAAACATGCATTTTCATAACTTAGCGAACTGAAATCTACATTAAAACTGCAGATAACTACTTAAAAATTCACTTCCTTGAATTGATAATAGGTTTTTCTTTGTCATTTTAAACAGATTCCAGTCAAAATCTGAAACTAACCAAAACATGCATTTTCATAACTTAGCGAACTGAAATCTACATTAAAACTGCAGATAACTACTTAAAAATTCACTTCCCTGAATTGATAATAGGTTTTTCTTTGTCATTTTAAACAGATTCCAGTCAAAATCGGCTTCTTCGACTCATATCGTACCGAAAACCGCATCAAAACTGCAAATATCAGTTTAAACTATCATTTTTTGATACAAACAGTTATATATTCATGTCAATATCTTTCAAATTCTAGTCAAAATCGGCGTCTTTGGGCGTTTTAGTAACGAAAACCTTAATAAACTATTAGATTTCGACGTAAGGCAACCTTTCTGAGTCAAATAGTTGCCGATTTCGATAAAATCTTAGTCAGAATCTGCTTTTTCGCCTCTTATTGTACCCAAATCTACCTTAGAAATGCAGATATATACTTAAAACACCTTCTTTTGGGACAAATAATTGGTTTTCGCCCTTGATTTACGGAAGAATATAGCCCAAACATGCATTTTCATAACTTAGCGAACTGAAATCTACATTAAAACTGCAGATAACTACTTAAAAATTCACTTCCTTGAATTGATAATAGGTTTTTCTTTGCCATTTTAAACAGATTCCAGTCAAAATCGGCTTCTTCGATTCATATCGTATCTAAAACCGCATCAAAACTGCAAATATCAGTTTAAACTATCATTTTTTGATACAAACAGTTATATATTCATGTCAATATCTTTCAAATTCTAGTCAAAATCGGCGTCTTTGGGCATTTTAGTAACGAAAACCTTAATAAACTATTAGATTTTGACGTAAGGCAACCATTCTGAGTCAAATAGTTGCCGATTTCGATAAAATCTTAGTCAGAATCTGCTTTTTCGCCTCTTATTGTACCCAAATCTACCTTAGAAATGCAGATATATACTTAAAACACCTTCTTTTGGGACAAATAATTGGTTTTCGCCCTTGATTTACGGAAGATTATAGCCAAAACATGCATTTTCATAACTTAGCGAACTGAAATCTATATTAAAACTGCAGATAACTACTTAAAAATTAACTTCCTTGAATTGATAATAGGTTTTTCTTTGTCATTTTAAACAGATTCCAGTCAAAATCGGCTTCTTCGATTCATATCGATCATATTCATCTAAAACCGAATCAAAACTGCAAATATCAGTTTAAACTATCATTTTTTGATACAAAGAGTTATATATTCATGTCAATATCTTTCAAATTCTAGTCAAAATCGGCGTCTTTGGGCATTTTAGTAACGAAAACCTTAATAAACTATTAGATTTCGACGTAAGGCAACCATTCTGAGTCAAATAGTTGCCGATTTCGATAAAATCTTAGTCAGAATCTGCTTTTTCGCCTCTTATTGTACCCAAATCTACCTTAGAAATGCAGATATATACTTAAAACACCTTCTTTTGGGACAAATAACTGGTTTTCGCCCTTGATTTACGGAAGATTATAGCCAGAACATGCATTTTCATAACTTATCGAACTGAAATCTACATTAAAACTGCAGATAACTACTTAAAAATTCACTTCCTTGAATTGATAATAGGTTTTTCTTTGTCATTTTAAACAGATTCCAGTGAAAATCGGCTTCTTCGACTCATATCGTACCTAAAACCGCATCAAAACTGCAAATATCAGTTTAAACTATCATTTTTTGATACAAACAGTTATATATTCATGTCAATATCTTTCAAATTCTAGTCAAAATCGGCGTCTTTGGGCATTTTAGTAACGAAAACCTTAATAAACTATTAGATTTCGACGTAAGGCAACCTTTCTGAGTCAAATAGTTGCCGATTTCGATAAAATCTTAGTCAGAATCTGCTTTTTCGCCTCTTATTGTACCCAAATCTTCCTTAGAAATGCAGATATATAATTAAAACACCTTCTTTTGGGACAAATAATTGGTTTTCGCCCTTGATTTACGGAAGATTATAGCCAAAACATGCATTTTCATAACTTAGCGAACTGAAATCTACATTAAAACTGCAGATAACTACTTAAAAATTCACTTCCTTGAATTGATAATAGGTTTTTCTTTGTCATTTTAAACAGATTCCAGTCAAAATCGGCTTCTTCGATTCATATCGTATCTAAAACCGCAGCAAAACTGCAAATATCAGTTTAAACTATCATTTTTTGATACAAACAGTTATATATTCATGTCAATATCTTTCAAATTCTAGTCAAAATCGGCGTCTTTGGGCATTTTAGTAACGAAAACCTTAATAAACTATTAGATTTCGACGTAAGGCAACCATTCTGAGTCAAATAGTTGCCGATTTCGATAAAATCTTAGTCAGAATCTGCTTTTTCGCCTCTTATTGTACCCAAATCTACATTAGAAATGCAGATATATACTTAAAACACCTTCTTTTGGGACAAATAATTGGTTTTCGCCCTTGATTTACGGAAGATTATAGCCAAAACATGCATTTTCATAACTTAGCGAACTGAAATCTACATTAAAACTGCCGATAACTACTTAAAAATTCACTTCCTTGAATTGATAATAGGTTTTTCTTTGTCATTTTAAACAGATTCCAGTGAAAATCGGCTTCTTCGACTCATATCGTACCTAAAACCGCATCAAAACTGCAAATATCAGTTTAAACTATCATTTTTTGATACAAACAGTTATATATTCATGTCAATATCTTTCAAATTCTAGTCAAAATCGGCGTCTTTGGGCATTTAAGTAACGAAAACCTTAATAAACTATTAGATTTCGACGTAAGGCAACCATTCTGAGTCAAATAGTTGCCGATTTCGATAAAATCTTAGTCAGAATCTGCTTTTTCGCCTCTTATTGTACCCAAATCTACCTTAGAAATGCAGATATATACTTAAAACACCTTCTTTTGGGACAAATAATTGGTTTTCGCCCTTGATTTACAGAAGATTATAGCCAAAACATGCATTTTCATAACTTAGCGAACTGAAATCTACATTAAAACTGCAGATAACTACTTAAAAATTCACTTCCTTGAATTGATAATAGGTTTTTCTTTGTCATTTTAATCAGATTCCAGTCAAAATCGGCTTCTTCGACTCATATCGTACCTAAAACCGCATCAAAACTGCAAATATCAGTTTAAACTTTCATTTTTTGATACAAACAGTTATATATTCATGTCAATATCTTTCAAATTCTAGTCAAAATCGGCGTCTTTGAGCATTTTAGTAACGAAAACCTTAATAAACTATTAGATTTCGAAGTAAGGCAACCATTCTGAGTCAAATAGTTGCCGATTTCGATAAAATCTTAGTCAGAATCTGCTTTTTCGCCTCTTATTGTACCCAAATCTACCTTAGAAATGCAGATATATACTTAAAACACCTTCTTTTGGGACAAATAATTGGTTTTCGCCCTTGATTTACGGAAGATTATAGCCAAAACATGCATTTTCATAACTTAGCGAACTGAAATCTACATTAAAACTGCAGATAACTACTTAAAAATTCACTTCCTTGAATTGATAATAGGTTTTTCTTTGTCATTTTAAACAGATTCCAGTCAAAATCGGCTTCTTCGATTCATATCGTATCTAAAACCGCATCAAAACTGCAAATATCAGTTTAAACTATCATTTTTTGATACAAACAGTTATATATTCATGTCAATATCTTTCAAATTCTAGTCAAAATCGGCGTCTTTGGGCATTTTAGTAACGAAAACCTTAATAAACTATTAGATTTCGACGTAAGGCAACCTTTCTGAGTCAAATAGTTGCCGATTTCGATAAAATCTTAGTCAGAATCTGCTTTTTCGCCTCTAATTGTACCCAAATCTACCTTAGAAATGTAGATATATACTTAAAACACCTTCTTTTGGGACAAATAATTGGTTTTCGCCCTTGATTTACGGAAGATTATAGCCAAAACATGCATTTTCATAACTTAGCGAACTGAAATCTACATTAAAACTGCAGATAACTACTTAAAAATTCACTTCCTTGAATTGATAATAGGTTTTTCTTTGTCATTTTAAACAGATTCCAGTCAAAATCGGCTTCTTCGACTCATATCGTACCTAAAACCGCATCAAAACTGCAAATATCAGTTTAAACTATCATTTTTTGATACAAACAGTTATATATTCATGTCAATATCTTTCAAATTCTTGTCAAAATCGGCGTCTTTGGGCATTTTAGTAACGAAAACCTTAATAAACTATTAGATTTCGACGTAAGGCAACCATTCTGAGTCAAATAGTTGCCGATTTCGATAAAATCTTAGTCAGAATCTGCCTTTTCGCCTCTTATTGTACCCAAATCTACCTTAGAAATGCAGATATATACTTAGAACACCTTCTTTTGGGACAAATAATTGGTTTTCGCCCTTGATTTACGGAAGATTATAGCCAAAACATGCATTTTCATAACTTAGCGAACTGAAATCTACATTAAAACTGCAGATAACTACCTAAAAATTCACTTCCTTGTAATGATAATAGGTTTTTCTTTGTCATTTTAAACAGATTCCAGTCAAAATCTGAAACTAACCAAAACATGCATTTTCATAACTTAGCGAACTGAAATCTACATTAAAACTGCAGATAACAACTTAAAAATTCACTTCCCTGAATTGATAATAGGTTTTTCTTTGTCATTTTAAACAGATTCCAGTCAAAATCGGCTTCTTCGACTCATATCGTACCGAAAACCGCATCAAAACTGCAAATATCAGTTTAAACTATCATTTTTTGATACAAACAGTTATATATTCATGTCAATATCTTTCAAATTCTAGTCAAAATCGGCGTCTTTGGGCGTTTTAGTAACGAAAACCTTAATAAACTATTAGATTTCGACGTAAGGCAACCTTTCTGAGTCAAATAGTTGCCGATTTCGATAAAATCTTAGTCAGAATCTGCTTTTTCGCCTCTTATTGTACCCAAATCTACCTTAGAAATGCAGATATATACTTAAAACACCTTCTTTTGGGACAAATAATTGGTTTTCGCCCTTGATTTACGGAAGAATATAGCCCAAACATGCATTTTCATAACTTAGCGAACTGAAATCTACATTAAAACTGCAGATAACTACTTAAAAATTCACTTCCTTGAATTGATAATAGGTTTTTCTTTGCCATTTTAAACAGATTCCAGTCAAAATCGGCTTCTTCGATTCATATCGTATCTAAAACCGCATCAAAACTGCAAATATCAGTTTAAACTATCATTTTTTGATACAAACAGTTATATATTCATGTCAATATCTTTCAAATTCTAGTCAAAATCGGCGTCTTTGGGCATTTTAGTAACGAAAACCTTAATAAACTATTAGATTTTGACGTAAGGCAACCATTCTGAGTCAAATAGTTGCCGATTTCGATAAAATCTTAGTCAGAATCTGCTTTTTCGCCTCTTATTGTACCCAAATCTACCTTAGAAATGCAGATATATACTTAAAACACCTTCTTTTGGGACAAATAATTGGTTTTCGCCCTTGATTTACGGAAGATTATAGCCAAAACATGCATTTTCATAACTTAGCGAACTGAAATCTATATTAAAACTGCAGATAACTACTTAAAAATTCACTTCCTTGAATTGATAATAGGTTTTTCTTTGTCATTTTAAACAGATTCCAGTCAAAATCGGCTTCTTCGATTCATATCGTATCTAAAACCGAATCAAAACTGCAAATATCAGTTTAAACTATCATTTTTTGATACAAAGAGTTATATATTCATGTCAATATCTTTCAAATTCTAGTCAAAATCGGCGTCTTTGGGCATTTTAGTAACGAAAACCTTAATAAACTATTAGATTTCGACGTAAGGCAACCATTCTGAGTCAAATAGTTGCCGATTTCGATAAAATCTTAGTCAGAATCTGCTTTTTCGCCTCTTATTGTACCCAAATCTACCTTAGAAATGCAGATATATACTTAAAACACCTTCTTTTGGGACAAATAACTGGTTTTCGCCCTTGATTTACGGAAGATTATAGCCAGAACATGCATTTTCATAACTTATCGAACTGAAATCTACATTAAAACTGCAGATAACTACTTAAAAATTCACTTCCTTGAATTGATAATAGGTTTTTCTTTGTCATTTTAAACAGATTCCAGTGAAAATCGGCTTCTTCGACTCATATCGTACCTAAAACCGCATCAAAACTGCAAATATCAGTTTAAACTATCATTTTTTGATACAAACAGTTATATATTCATGTCAATATCTTTCAAATTCTAGTCAAAATCGGCGTCTTTGGGCATTTTAGTAACGAAAACCTTAATAAACTATTAGATTTCGACGTAAGGCAACCTTTCTGAGTCAAATAGTTGCCGATTTCGATAAAATCTTAGTCAGAATCTGCTTTTTCGCCTCTTATTGTACCCAAATCTTCCTTAGAAATGCAGATATATAATTAAAACACCTTCTTTTGGGACAAATAATTGGTTTTCGCCCTTGATTTACGGAAGATTATAGCCAAAACATGCATTTTCATAACTTAGCGAACTGAAATCTACATTAAAACTGCAGATAACTACTTAAAAATTCACTTCCTTGAATTGATAATAGGTTTTTCTTTGTCATTTTAAACAGATTCCAGTCAAAATCGGCTTCTTCGATTCATATCGTATCTAAAACCGCAGCAAAACTGCAAATATCAGTTTAAACTATCATTTTTTGATACAAACAGTTATATATTCATGTCAATATCTTTCAAATTCTAGTCAAAATCGGCGTCTTTGGGCATTTTAGTAACGAAAACCTTAATAAACTATTAGATTTCGACGTAAGGCAACCATTCTGAGTCAAATAGTTGCCGATTTCGATAAAATCTTAGTCAGAATCTGCTTTTTCGCCTCTTATTGTACCCAAATCTACATTAGAAATGCAGATATATACTTAAAACACCTTCTTTTGGGACAAATAATTGGTTTTCGCCCTTGATTTACGGAAGATTATAGCCAAAACATGCATTTTCATAACTTAGCGAACTGAAATCTACATTAAAACTGCCGATAACTACTTAAAAATTCACTTCCTTGAATTGATAATAGGTTTTTCTTTGTCATTTTAAACAGATTCCAGTGAAAATCGGCTTCTTCGACTCATATCGTACCTAAAACCGCATCAAAACTGCAAATATCAGTTTAAACTATCATTTTTTGATACAAACAGTTATATATTCATGTCAATATCTTTCAAATTCTAGTCAAAATCGGCGTCTTTGGGCATTTAAGTAACGAAAACCTTAATAAACTATTAGATTTCGACGTAAGGCAACCATTCTGAGTCAAATAGTTGCCGATTTCGATAAAATCTTAGTCAGAATCTGCTTTTTCGCCTCTTATTGTACCCAAATCTACCTTAGAAATGCAGATATATACTTAAAACACCTTCTTTTGGGACAAATAATTGGTTTTCGCCCTTGATTTACAGAAGATTATAGCCAAAACATGCATTTTCATAACTTAGCGAACTGAAATCTACATTAAAACTGCAGATAACTACTTAAAAATTCACTTCCTTGAATTGATAATAGGTTTTTCTTTGTCATTTTAATCAGATTCCAGTCAAAATCGGCTTCTTCGACTCATATCGTACCTAAAACCGCATCAAAACTGCAAATATCAGTTTAAACTTTCATTTTTTGATACAAACAGTTATATATTCATGTCAATATCTTTCAAATTCTAGTCAAAATCGGCGTCTTTGAGCATTTTAGTAACGAAAACCTTAATAAACTATTAGATTTCGAAGTAAGGCAACCATTCTGAGTCAAATAGTTGCCGATTTCGATAAAATCTTAGTCAGAATCTGCTTTTTCGCCTCTTATTGTACCCAAATCTACCTTAGAAATGCAGATATATACTTAAAACACCTTCTTTTGGGACAAATAATTGGTTTTCGCCCTTGATTTACGGAAGATTATAGCCAAAACATGCATTTTCATAACTTAGCGAACTGAAATCTACATTAAAACTGCAGATAACTACTTAAAAATTCACTTCCTTGAATTGATAATAGGTTTTTCTTTGTCATTTTAAACAGATTCCAGTCAAAATCGGCTTCTTCGATTCATATCGTATCTAAAACCGCATCAAAACTGCAAATATCAGTTTAAACTATCATTTTTTGATACAAACAGTTATATATTCATGTCAATATCTTTCAAATTCTAGTCAAAATCGGCGTCTTTGGGCATTTTAGTAACGAAAACCTTAATAAACTATTAGATTTCGACGTAAGGCAACCTTTCTGAGTCAAATAGTTGCCGATTTCGATAAAATCTTAGTCAGAATCTGCTTTTTCGCCTCTAATTGTACCCAAATCTACCTTAGAAATGTAGATATATACTTAAAACACCTTCTTTTGGGACAAATAACTGGTTTTCGCCCTTGATTTACGGAAGATTATAGCCAGAACATGCATTTTCATAACTTATCGAACTGAAATCTACATTAAAACTGCAGATAACTACTTAAAAATTCACTTCCTTGAATTGATAATAGGTTTTTCTTTGTCATTTTAAACAGATTCCAGTGAAAATCGGCTTCTTCGACTCATATCGTACCTAAAACCGCATCAAAACTGCAAATATCAGTTTAAACTATCATTTTTTGATACAAACAGTTATATATTCATGTCAATATCTTTCAAATTCTAGTCAAAATCGGCGTCTTTGGGCATTTTAGTAACGAAAACCTTAATAAACTATTAGATTTCGACGTAAGGCAACCTTTCTGAGTCAAATAGTTGCCGATTTCGATAAAATCTTAGTCAGAATCTGCTTTTTCGCCTCTTATTGTACCCAAATCTTCCTTAGAAATGCAGATATATAATTAAAACACCTTCTTTTGGGACAAATAATTGGTTTTCGCCCTTGATTTACGGAAGATTATAGCCAAAACATGCATTTTCATAACTTAGCGAACTGAAATCTACATTAAAACTGCAGATAACTACTTAAAAATTCACTTCCTTGAATTGATAATAGGTTTTTCTTTGTCATTTTAAACAGATTCCAGTCAAAATCGGCTTCTTCGATTCATATCGTATCTAAAACCGCAGCAAAACTGCAAATATCAGTTTAAACTATCATTTTTTGATACAAACAGTTATATATTCATGTCAATATCTTTCAAATTCTAGTCAAAATCGGCGTCTTTGGGCATTTTAGTAACGAAAACCTTAATAAACTATTAGATTTCGACGTAAGGCAACCATTCTGAGTCAAATAGTTGCCGATTTCGATAAAATCTTAGTCAGAATCTGCTTTTTCGCCTCTTATTGTACCCAAATCTACATTAGAAATGCAGATATATACTTAAAACACCTTCTTTTGGGACAAATAATTGGTTTTCGCCCTTGATTTACGGAAGATTATAGCCAAAACATGCATTTTCATAACTTAGCGAACTGAAATCTACATTAAAACTGCCGATAACTACTTAAAAATTCACTTCCTTGAATTGATAATAGGTTTTTCTTTGTCATTTTAAACAGATTCCAGTGAAAATCGGCTTCTTCGACTCATATCGTACCTAAAACCGCATCAAAACTGCAAATATCAGTTTAAACTATCATTTTTTGATACAAACAGTTATATATTCATGTCAATATCTTTCAAATTCTAGTCAAAATCGGCGTCTTTGGGCATTTAAGTAACGAAAACCTTAATAAACTATTAGATTTCGACGTAAGGCAACCATTCTGAGTCAAATAGTTGCCGATTTCGATAAAATCTTAGTCAGAATCTGCTTTTTCGCCTCTTATTGTACCCAAATCTACCTTAGAAATGCAGATATATACTTAAAACACCTTCTTTTGGGACAAATAATTGGTTTTCGCCCTTGATTTACAGAAGATTATAGCCAAAACATGCATTTTCATAACTTAGCGAACTGAAATCTACATTAAAACTGCAGATAACTACTTAAAAATTCACTTCCTTGAATTGATAATAGGTTTTTCTTTGTCATTTTAATCAGATTCCAGTCAAAATCGGCTTCTTCGACTCATATCGTACCTAAAACCGCATCAAAACTGCAAATATCAGTTTAAACTTTCATTTTTTGATACAAACAGTTATATATTCATGTCAATATCTTTCAAATTCTAGTCAAAATCGGCGTCTTTGAGCATTTTAGTAACGAAAACCTTAATAAACTATTAGATTTCGAAGTAAGGCAACCATTCTGAGTCAAATAGTTGCCGATTTCGATAAAATCTTAGTCAGAATCTGCTTTTTCGCCTCTTATTGTACCCAAATCTACCTTAGAAATGCAGATATATACTTAAAACACCTTCTTTTGGGACAAATAATTGGTTTTCGCCCTTGATTTACGGAAGATTATAGCCAAAACATGCATTTTCATAACTTAGCGAACTGAAATCTACATTAAAACTGCAGATAACTACTTAAAAATTCACTTCCTTGAATTGATAATAGGTTTTTCTTTGTCATTTTAAACAGATTCCAGTCAAAATCGGCTTCTTCGATTCATATCGTATCTAAAACCGCATCAAAACTGCAAATATCAGTTTAAACTATCATTTTTTGATACAAACAGTTATATATTCATGTCAATATCTTTCAAATTCTAGTCAAAATCGGCGTCTTTGGGCATTTTAGTAACGAAAACCTTAATAAACTATTAGATTTCGACGTAAGGCAACCTTTCTGAGTCAAATAGTTGCCGATTTCGATAAAATCTTAGTCAGAATCTGCTTTTTCGCCTCTAATTGTACCCAAATCTACCTTAGAAATGTAGATATATACTTAAAACACCTTCTTTTGGGACAAATAATTAGTTTTCGCCCTTGATTTACGGAAGATTATAGCCAAAACATGCATTTTCATAACTTAGCGAACTGAAATCTACATTAAAACTGCCGATAACTACTTAAAAATTCACTTCCTTGAATTGATAATAGGTTTTTCTTTGTCATTTTAAACAGATTCCAGTGAAAATCGGCTTCTTCGACTCATATCGTACCTAAAACCGCATCAAAACTGCAAATATCAGTTTAAACTATCATTTTTTGATACAAACAGTTATATATTCATGTCAATATCTTTCAAATTCTAGTCAAAATCGGCGTCTTTGGGCATTTAAGTAACGAAAACCTTAATAAACTATTAGATTTCGACGTAAGGCAACCATTCTGAGTCAAATAGTTGCCGATTTCGATAAAATCTTAGTCAGAATCTGCTTTTTCGCCTCTTATTGTACCCAAATCTACCTTAGAAATGCAGATATATACTTAAAACACCTTCTTTTGGGACAAATAATTGGTTTTCGCCCTTGATTTACAGAAGATTATAGCCAAAACATGCATTTTCATAACTTAGCGAACTGAAATCTACATTAAAACTTTTGATACAAACAGTTATATATTCATGTCAATATCTTTCAAATTCTTGTCAAAATCGCCGTCTTTGGGCATTTTAGTAACGAAAACCTTAATAAACTATTAGATTTCGACGTAAGGCAACCATTCTGAGTCAAATAGTTGCCGATTTCGATAAAATCTTAGTCAGAATCTGCCTTTTCGCCTCTTATTGTACCCAAATCTACCTTAGAAATGCAGATATATACTTAGAACACCTTCTTTTGGGACAAATAATTGGTTTTCGCCCTTGATTTACGGAAGATTATAGCCAAAACATGCATTTTCATAACTTAGCGAACTGAAATCTACATTAAAACTGCAGATAACTACTTAAAATTCACTTCCTTGAATTGATAATAGGTTTTTCTTTGTCATTTTAAACAGATTCCAGTCAAAATCGGCTTCTTCGACTCATATCGTACCTAAAACCGCATCAAAACTGCAAATATCAGTTTAAACTATCATTTTTTGATACAAACAGTTATATATTCATTTCAATATCTTTCAAATTCTAGTCAAAATCGGCGTCTTTGGGCATTTTAGTAACGAAAACCTTAATAAACTATTAGATTTCGACGTAAGGCAACCATTCTGAGTCAAATAGTTGCCGATTTCGATAAAATCTTAGTCAGAATCTGCTTTTTCGCCTCTTATTGTACCCAAATCTACCTTAGAAATGCAGATATATACTTAGAACACCTTCTTTTGGGACAAATAATTGGTTTTCGCCCTTGATTTACGAAAGATTATAGCCAAAACATGCATTTTCATAACTTAGCGAACTGAAATCTACATTAAAACTGCAGATAACTACTTAAAAATTCACTTCCTTGAATTGATAATAGGTTTTTCTTTGTCATTTTAAACAGATTCCAGTCAAAATCGGCTTCTTCGATTCATATCGTATCTAAAACCGCATCAAAACTGCAAATATCAGTTTAAACTATCATTTTTTGATACAAACAGTTATATATTCATGTCAATATCTTTCAAATTCTAGTCAAAATCGGCGTCTTTGGGCATTTTAGTAACGAAAACCTAAATAAACTATTAGATTTCGACGTAAGGCAACCTTTCTGAGTCAAATAGTTGCCGATTTCGATAAAATCTTAGTCAGAATCTGCTTTTTCGCCTCTTATTGTATCCAAATCTACCTTAGAAATGCAGATATATACTTAGAACACCTTCTTTTGGGACAAATAATTGGTTTTCGCCCTTGATTTACGGAAGATTATAGCCAAAACATGCATTTTCATAACTTAGCGAACTGAAATCTACATTAAAACTGCAGATAACTACTTAAAAATTCACTTCCTTGAATTGATAATAGGTTTTTCTTTGTCATTTTAAACAGATTCCAGTCAAAATCGGCTTCTTCGACTCATATCGTACCTAAAACCGCATCAAAACTGCAAATATCAGTTTAAACTATCATTTTTTGATACAAACAGTTATATATTCATGTCAATATCTTTCAAATTCTAGTCAAAATCGGCGTCTTTGGGCATTTTAGTAACGAAAACCTTAATAAACTATTAGATTTCGACGTAAGGCAACCATTCTGAGTCAAATAGTTGGCGATTTCGATAAAATCTTAGTCAGAATCTGCTTTTTCGCCTCTTATTGTACCCAAATCTACCTTAGAAATGCAGATATATACTTAAAACACCTTCTTTTGGGACAAATAATTGGTTTTCGCCCTTGATTTACGGAAGATTATAGCCAAAACATGCATTTTCATAACTTAGCGAACTGAAATCTATATTAAAACTGCAGATAACTACTTAAAAATTCACTTCCTTGAATTGATAATAGGTTTTTCTTTGTCATTTTAAACAGATTCCAGTCAAAATCGGCTTCTTCGATTCATATCTTATCTAAAACCGCATCAAAACTGCAAATATCAGTTTAAACTATCATTTTTTGATACAAAGAGTTATATATTCATGTCAATATCTTTCAAATTCTAGTCAAAATCGGCGTCTTTGGGCATTTTAGTAACGAAAACCTTAATAAACTATTAGATTTCGACGTAAGGCAACCATTCTGAGTCAAATAGTTGCCGATTTCGATAAAATCTTAGTCAGAATCTGCTTTTTCGCCTCTTATTGTACCCAAATCTACCTTAGAAATGCAGATATATACTTAAAACACCTTCTTTTGGGACAAATAACTGGTTTTCGCCCTTGATTTACGGAAGATTATAGCCAAAACATGCATTTTCCTAACTTAGCGAACTGAAATCTACATTAAAACTGCAGATAACTACTTAAAAATTCACTTCCTTGAATTGATAATAGGTTTTTCTTTGTCATTTTAAACAGATTCCAGTCAAAATCGGCTTCTTCGATTCATATCGTATCTAAAACCGCATCAAAACTGCAAATATCAGTTTAAACTATCATTTTTTGATACAAAGAGTTATATATTCATGTCAATATCTTTCAAATTCTAGTCAAAATCGGCGTCTTTGAGCATTTTAGTAACGAAAACCTTAATAAACTATTAGATTTCGAAGTAAGGCAACCATTCTGAGTCAAATAGTTGCCGATTTCGATAAAATCTTAGTCAGAATCTGCTTTTTCGCCTCTTATTGTACCCAAATCTACCTTAGAAATGCAGATATATACTTAAAACACCTTCTTTTGGGACAAATAATTGGTTTTCGCCCTTGATTTACGGAAGATTATAGCCAAAACATGCATTTTCATAACTTAGCGAACTGAAATCTACATTAAAACTGCAGATAACTACTTAAAAATTCACTTCCTTGAATTGATAATAGGTTTTTCTTTGTCATTTTAAACAGATTCCAGTCAAAATCGGCTTCTTCGATTCATATCGTATCTAAAACCGCATCAAAACTGCAAATATCAGTTTAAACTATCATTTTTTGATACAAACAGTTATATATTCATGTCAATATCTTTCAAATTCTAGTCAAAATCGGCGTCTTTGGGCATTTTAGTAAAGAAAACCTTAATAAACTATTAGATTTCGACGTAAGGCAACCTTTCTGAGTCAAATAGTTGCCGATTTCGATAAAATCTTAGTCAGAATCTGCTTTTTCGCCTCTAATTGTACCCAAATCTACCTTAGAAATGTAGATATATACTTAAAACACCTTCTTTTGGGACAAATAATTGGTTTTCGCCCTTGATTTACGGAAGATTATAGCCAAAACATGCATTTTCATAACTTAGCGAACTGAAATCTACATTAAAACTGCAGATAACTACTTAAAAATTCACTTCCTTGAATTGATAATAGGTTTTTCTTTGTCATTTTAAACAGATTCCAGTCAAAATCGGCTTCTTCGACTCATATCGTACCTAAAACCGCATTAAAACTGCAAATATCAGTTTAAACTATCATTTTTTGATACAAACAGTTATATATTCATGTCAATATCTTTCAAATTCTTGTCAAAATCGGCGTCTTTGGGCATTTTAGTAACGAAAACCTTAATAAACTATTAGATTTCGACGTAAGGCAACCATTCTGAGTCAAATAGTTGCCGATTTCGATAAAATCTTAGTCAAAATCTGCTTTTTCGCCTCTTATTGTACCCAAATCTACCTTAGAAATGCAGATATATACTTAAAGCACCTTCTTTTGGGACAAATAATTGGTTTTCGCCCTTGATTTACGGAAGATTATAGCCAAAACATGCATTTTCATAATTTAGCGAACTGAAATCTACATTAAAACTGCAGATAACTACTTAAAAATTCACTTCCTTGAATTGATAATAGGTTTTTCTTTGTCATTTTAAACAGATTCCAGTCAAAATCGGCTTCTTCGATTCATATCGTATCTAAAACCGCATCAAAACTGCCAATATCAGTTTAAACTATCATTTTTTGATACAAACAGTTATATATTCATGTCAATATCTTTCAAATTCTAGTCAAAATCGGCGTCTTTGGGCATTTTAGTAACGAAAACCTTAATAAACTATTAGATTTCGACGTAAGGCAACCTTTCTGAGTCAAATAGTTGCCGATTTCGATAAAATCTTAGTCAGAATCTGCTTTTTCGCCTCTTATGGTACCCAAATCTACCTTAGAAATGCAGATATATACTTAAAACACCTTCTTTTGGGACAAATAATTGGTTTTCGCCCTTGATTTACGGAAGATTATAGCCAAAACATGCATTTTCATAACTTAGCGAACTGAAATCTACATTAAAACTGCAGATAACTACTTAAAAATTCACTTCCTTGAATTGATAATAGGTTTTTCTTTGTCATTTTAAACAGATTCCAGTCAAAATCGGCTTCTTCGATTCATATCGTATCTAAAACCGCATCAAAACTGCAAATATCAGTTTAAACTATCATTTTTTGATACAAACAGTTATATATTCATGTCAATATCTTTCAAATTCTAGTCAAAATCGGCGTCTTTGGGCATTTTAGAAACGAAAACCTAAATAAACTATTAGATTTCGACGTAAGGCAACCTTTCTGAGTCAAATAGTTGCCGATTTCGATAAAATCTTAGTCAGAATCTGCTTTTTCGCCTCTTATTGTACCCAAATCTACCTTAGAAATGCAGATATATACTTAAAACACCTTATTTTGGGACAAATAATTGGTTTTCGCCCTTGATTTACGGAAGATTATAGCCAAAACATGCATTTTCATAACTTAGCGAACTGAAATCTACATTAAAACTGCAGATAACTACTTAAAAATTCACTTCCTTGAATTGATAATAGGTTTTTCTTTGTCATTTTAAACAGATTCCAGTCAAAATCGGCTTCTTCGACTCATATCGTACCTAAAACCGCATCAAAACTGCAAATATCAGTTTAAACTATCATTTTTTGATACAAACAGTTATATATTCATGTCAATATCTTTCAAATTCTAGTCAAAATCGGCGTCTTTGGGCATTTTAGTAACGAAAACCTTAATAAACTATTAGATTTCGACGTAAGGCAACCTTTCTGAGTCAAATAGTTGCCGATTTCGATAAAATCTTAGTCAGAATGTGCTTTTTCGCCTCTTATGGTACCCAAGTCTACCTTAGAAATGCAGATATATACTTAAAACACCTTCTTTTGGGACAAATAATTGGTTTTCGCCCTTGATTTACGGAAGATTATAGCCAAAACATGCATTTTCATAACTTAGCGAACTGAAATCTACATTAAAACTGCAGATAACTACTTAAAAATTCACTTCCTTGAATTGATAATAGGTTTTTCTTTGTCATTTTAAACAGATTCCAGTCAAAATCGGCTTCTTCGACTCATATCGTACCTAAAACCGCATCAAAACTGCAAATATCAGTTTAAACTATCATTTTTTGATACAAACAGTTATATATTCATGTCAATATCTTTCAAATTCTTGTAAAAATCGGCGTCTTTGGGCATTTTAGTAACGAAAACCTTAATAAACTATTAGATTTCGACGTAAGGCAACCATTCTGAGTCAAATAGTTGCCGATTTCGATAAAATCTTAGTCAGAATCTGCTTTTTCGCCTCTTATTGTATTCAAATCTACCTTAGAAATGCAGATATATACTTAAAGCACCTTCTTTTGGGACAAATAATTGGTTTTCGCCCTTGATTTACGGAAGATTATAGCCAAAACATGCATTTTCATAATTTAGCGAACTGAAATCTACATTAAAACTGCAGATAACTACTTAAAAATTCACTTCCTTGAATTGATAATGGGTTTTTCTTTGTCATTTTAAACAGATTCCAGTCAAAATCGGCTTCTTCGACTCATATCGTACCTAAAACCGCATCAAAACTGCAAATATCAGTTTAAACTATCATTTTTTGATACAAAGAGTTATATATTCAAGTCAATATCTTTCAAATTCTAGTCAAAATCGGCGTCTTTGAGCATTTTAGTAACGAAAACCTTAATAAACTATTAGATTTCGACGTAAGGCAACCTTTCTGAGTAAAATAGTTGCCGATTTCGATAAAATCCTAGTCAGAATCTGCTTTTTCGCCTCTTATTGTACCCAAATCTACCTTAGAAATGCAGATGTATACTTAAAACACCTTCTTTTGGGACAAATAATTGGTTTTCGCCCTTGATTTACGGAAGATTATAGCCAAAACATGCATTTTCATAACTTAGCGAACTGAAATCTACATTAAAACTGCAGATAACTAGTTAAAAGTTCACTTCCTTGAATTGATAATAGGTTGTTCTTTGTCATTTTAAACAGATTCCAGTCAAAATCGGCTTCTTCGACTCATATCGCACCTAAAACCGCATCAAAACTGCAAATATCAGTTTAAACTATCATTTTTTGATACAAACAGTTATATATTCATGTCAATATCTTTCAAATTCTAGTCAAAATCGGCGTCTTTGGGCATTTTAGTAACGAAAACCTTAATAAACTATTAGATTTCGACGTAAGGCAACCATTCTGAGTCAAATAGTTGCCGATTTCGATAAAATCTTAGTCAGAATCTGCTTTTTCGGCTCTTATTGTACCCAAATCTACCTTAGAAATGCAGATATATACTTAAAACACCTTCTTTTGTGACAAATAATTGGTTTTCGCCCTTGATTTACGGAAGATTATAGCCAAAACATGCATTTTCATAACTTAGCGAACTGAAATCTATATTAAAACTGCAGATAACTACTTAAAAATTCACTTCCTTGAATTGATAATAGGTTTTTCTTTGTCATTTTAAACAGATTCCAGTCAAAATCGGCTTCTTCGATTCATATCGTTTCTAAAACCGCATCAAAACTGCCAATATCAGTTTAAACTATCATTTTTTGATACAAACAGTTATATATTCATGTCAATATCTTTCAAATTCCAGTCAAAATCGGCGTCTTTGGGCATTTTAGTAACGAAAACCTTAATAAACTATTAGATTTCGACGTAAGGCAACCTTTCTGAGTCAAATAGTTGCCGATTTCGATAAAATCTTAGTCAGAATCTGCTTTTTCGCCTCTTATGGTACCCAAATCTACCTTAGAAATGCAGATGTATACTTAAAACACCTTCTTTTGGGACAAATAATTGGTTTTCGCCCTTGATTTACGGAAGATTATAGCCAAAACATGCATTTTCATAACTTAGCGAACTGAAATCTACATTAAAACTGCAGATAACTACTTAAAAATTCACTTCCTTGAATTGATAATAGGTTGTTCTTTGTCATTTTAAACAGATTCCAGTCAAAATCGGCTTCTTCGACTCATATCGTACCTAAAACCGCATCAAAACTGCAAATATCAGTTTAAACTATCATTTTTTGATACAAAGAGTTATATATTCAAGTCAATATCTTTCAAATTCTAGTAAAAATCGGCGTCTTTGAGCATTTTAGTAACGAAAACCTTAATAAACTATTAGATTTCGACGTAAGGCAACCTTTCTGAGTAAAATAGTTGCCGATTTCGATAAAATCCTAGTCAGAATCTGCTTTTTCGCCTCTTATTGTACCCAAATCTACCTTAGAAATGCAGATGTATACTTAAAACACCTTCTTTTGGGACAAATAATTGGTTTTCGCCCTTGATTTACGGAAGATTATAGCCAAAACATGCATTTTCATAACTTAGCGAACTGAAATCTACATTAAAACTGCAGATAACTAGTTAAAAGTTCACTTCCTTGAATTGATAATAGGTTGTTCTTTGTCATTTTAAACAGATTCCAGTCAAAATCGGCTTCTTCGACTCATATCGTACCTAAAACCGCATCAAAACTGCAAATATCAGTTTAAACTATCATTTTTTGATACAAAGAGTTATATATTCATGTCAATATCTTTCAAATTCTAGTCAAAATCGGCGTCTTTGGGCATTTTAGTAACGAAAACCTTAATAAACTATTAGATTTCGACGTAAGGCAACCTTTCTGAGTCAAATAGTTGCCGATTTCGATAAAATCCTAGTCAGAATCTGCTTTTTCGCCTCTTATTGTACCCAAATCTACCTTAGAAATGCAGATGTATACTTAAAATACCTTCTTTTGGGACAAATAATTGGTTTTCGCCCTTGATTTACGAAAGATTATAGCCAAAACATGCATTTTCATAACTTAGCGAACTGAAATCTACATTAAAACTGCAGATAACTAGTTAAAAATTCACTTCCTTGAATTGATAATAGGTTGTTCTTTGTCATTTTAAACAGATTCCAGTCAAAATCGGCTTCTTCGACTCATATCGTACCTAAAACCGCATCAAAACTGCAAATATACTTAAAACACCTTCTTTTGGGACAAATAATTGGTTTTCGCCCTTGATTTACGGAAGATTATAGCCAAAACATGCATTTTCATAACTTAGCGAACTGAAATCTACATTAAAACTGCAGATAACTACTTAAAAATTCACTTCCTTGAATTGATAATAGGTTTTTCTTTGTCATTTTAAACAGATTCCAGTCAAAATCGGCTTCTTCGACTCATATCGTACCTAAAACCGCATCAAAACTGCAAATATCAGTTTAAACTATCATTTTTTGATACAAACAGTTATATATTCATGTCAATATCTTTCAAATTCTAGTCAAAATCGGCGTCTTTGGGCATTTTAGTAACGAAAACCTTAATAAACTATTAGATTTCGACGTAAGGCAACCTTTCTGAGTCAAATAGTTGCCGATTTCGATAAAATCTTAGTCAGAATGTGCTTTTTCGCCTCTTATGGTACCCAAGTCTACCTTAGAAATGCAGATATATACTTAAAACACCTTCTTTTGGGACAAATAATTGGTTTTCGCCCTTGATTTACGGAAGATTATAGCCAAAACATGCATTTTCATAACTTAGCGAACTGAAATCTACATTAAAACTGCAGATAACTACTTAAAAATTCACTTCCTTGAATTGATAATAGGTTTTTCTTTGTCATTTTAAACAGATTCCAGTCAAAATCGGCTTCTTCGACTCATATCGTACCTAAAACCGCATCAAAACTGCAAATATCAGTTTAAACTATCATTTTTTGATACAAACAGTTATATATTCATGTCAATATCTTTCAAATTCTTGTAAAAATCGGCGTCTTTGGGCATTTTAGTAACGAAAACCTTAATAAACTATTAGATTTCGACGTAAGGCAACCATTCTGAGTCAAATAGTTGCCGATTTCGATAAAATCTTAGTCAGAATCTGCTTTTTCGCCTCTTATTGCATTCAAATCTACCTTAGAAATGCAGATATATACTTAAAGCACCTTCTTTTGGGACAAATAATTGGTTTTCGCCCTTGATTTACGGAAGATTATAGCCAAAACATGCATTTTCATAATTTAGCGAACTGAAATCTACATTAAAACTGCAGATAACTACTTAAAAATTCACTTCCTTGAATTGATAATGGGTTTTTCTTTGTCATTTTAAACAGATTCCAGTCAAAATCGGCTTCTTCGACTCATATCGTACCTAAAACCGCATCAAAACTGCAAATATCAGTTTAAACTATCATTTTTTGATACAAAGAGTTATATATTCAAGTCAATATCTTTCAAATTCTAGTCAAAATCGGCGTCTTTGAGCATTTTAGTAACGAAAACCTTAATAAACTATTAGATTTCGACGTAAGGCAACCTTTCTGAGTAAAATAGTTGCCGATTTCGATAAAATCCTAGTCAGAATCTGCTTTTTCGCCTCTTATTGTACCCAAATCTACCTTAGAAATGCAGATGTATACTTAAAACACCTTCTTTTGGGACAAATAATTGGTTTTCGCCCTTGATTTACGGAAGATTATAGCCAAAACATGCATTTTCATAACTTAGCGAACTGAAATCTACATTAAAACTGCAGATAACTAGTTAAAAGTTCACTTCCTTGAATTGATAATAGGTTGTTCTTTGTCATTTTAAACAGATTCCAGTCAAAATCGGCTTCTTCGACTCATATCGCACCTAAAACCGCATCAAAACTGCAAATATCAGTTTAAACTATCATTTTTTGATACAAACAGTTATATATTCATGTCAATATCTTTCAAATTCTAGTCAAAATCGGCGTCTTTGGGCATTTTAGTAACGAAAACCTTAATAAACTATTAGATTTCGACGTAAGGCAACCATTCTGAGTCAAATAGTTGCCGATTTCGATAAAATCTTAGTCAGAATCTGCTTTTTCGGCTCTTATTGTACCCAAATCTACCTTAGAAATGCAGATATATACTTAAAACACCTTCTTTTGTGACAAATAATTGGTTTTCGCCCTTGATTTACGGAAGATTATAGCCAAAACATGCATTTTCATAACTTAGCGAACTGAAATCTATATTAAAACTGCAGATAACTACTTAAAAATTCACTTCCTTGAATTGATAATAGGTTTTTCTTTGTCATTTTAAACAGATTCCAGTCAAAATCGGCTTCTTCGATTCATATCGTTTCTAAAACCGCATCAAAACTGCCAATATCAGTTTAAACTATCATTTTTTGATACAAACAGTTATATATTCATGTCAATATCTTTCAAATTCCAGTCAAAATCGGCGTCTTTGGGCATTTTAGTAACGAAAACCTTAATAAACTATTAGATTTCGACGTAAGGCAACCTTTCTGAGTCAAATAGTTGCCGATTTCGATAAAATCTTAGTCAGAATCTGCTTTTTCGCCTCTTATGGTACCCAAATCTACCTTAGAAATGCAGATGTATACTTAAAACACCTTCTTTTGGGACAAATAATTGGTTTTCGCCCTTGATTTACGGAAGATTATAGCCAAAACATGCATTTTCATAACTTAGCGAACTGAAATCTACATTAAAACTGCAGATAACTACTTAAAAATTCACTTCCTTGAATTGATAATAGGTTGTTCTTTGTCATTTTAAACAGATTCCAGTCAAAATCGGCTTCTTCGACTCATATCGTACCTAAAACCGCATCAAAACTGCAAATATCAGTTTAAACTATCATTTTTTGATACAAAGAGTTATATATTCAAGTCAATATCTTTCAAATTCTAGTAAAAATCGGCGTCTTTGAGCATTTTAGTAACGAAAACCTTAATAAACTATTAGATTTCGACGTAAGGCAACCTTTCTGAGTAAAATAGTTGCCGATTTCGATAAAATCCTAGTCAGAATCTGCTTTTTCGCCTCTTATTGTACCCAAATCTACCTTAGAAATGCAGATGTATACTTAAAACACCTTCTTTTGGGACAAATAATTGGTTTTCGCCCTTGATTTACGGAAGATTATAGCCAAAACATGCATTTTCATAACTTAGCGAACTGAAATCTACATTAAAACTGCAGATAACTAGTTAAAAGTTCACTTCCTTGAATTGATAATAGGTTGTTCTTTGTCATTTTAAACAGATTCCAGTCAAAATCGGCTTCTTCGACTCATATCGTACCTAAAACCGCATCAAAACTGCAAATATCAGTTTAAACTATCATTTTTTGATACAAAGAGTTATATATTCATGTCAATATCTTTCAAATTCTAGTCAAAATCGGCGTCTTTGGGCATTTTAGTAACGAAAACCTTAATAAACTATTAGATTTCGACGTAAGGCAACCTTTCTGAGTCAAATAGTTGCCGATTTCGATAAAATCCTAGTCAGAATCTGCTTTTTCGCCTCTTATTGTACCCAAATCTACCTTAGAAATGCAGATGTATACTTAAAATACCTTCTTTTGGGACAAATAATTGGTTTTCGCCCTTGATTTACGAAAGATTATAGCCAAAACATGCATTTTCATAACTTAGCGAACTGAAATCTACATTAAAACTGCAGATAACTAGTTAAAAATTCACTTCCTTGAATTGATAATAGGTTGTTCTTTGTCATTTTAAACAGATTCCAGTCAAAATCGGCTTCTTCGACTCATATCGTACCTAAAACCGCATCAAAACTGCAAATATCAGTTTAAACTATCATTTTTTGATACAAACAGTTATATATTCATGTCAATATCTTTCAAATTCTAGTCAAAATCGGCGTCTTTGGGCATTTTAGTAACGAAAACCTTAATAAACTATTAGATTTTGACGTAAGGCAACCATTCTGAGTCAAATAGTTGCCGATTTCGATAAAATCTTAGTCAGAATCTTCTTTTTCGCCTCTTATTGTACGCAAATCTACCTTAGAAATGTAGATATATACCTCAAACACCTTCTTTTGGGACAAATAATTGGTTTTCGCCCTTGATTTACGGAAGATTATAGCCAAAACATGCATTTTCATAACTTAGCGAACTGAAATCTACATTAAAACTGCAGATAACTACTTAAAAATTCACTTCCTTGAATTGATAATAGGTTTTTCTTTGTCATTTTAATCAGATTCCCGTCAAAATCGGCTTCTTCGACTCATATCGTACCTAAAACCGCATCAAAACTGCAAATATCAGTTTAAACTATCATTTTTTGATACAAACAGTTATATATTAATGTCAATATCTTTCAAATTCTAGTCAAAATCGGCGTCTTTGAGCATTCTAGTAACGACAACCTTAATAAACTATTAGATTTCGAAGTAAGGCAACCATTCTGAGTCAAATAGTTGCCGATTTCGATAAAATCTTAGTCAGAATCTGCTTTTTCGCCTCTTATTGTACCCAAATCTACCTTAGAAATGCAGATATATACTTAAATAATTGGTTTTCGCCCTTGATTTACGGAAGATTATAGCCAAAACATGCATTTTCATAACTTAGCGAACTGAAATCTACATTAAAACTGCAGATAACTAGTTAAAAGTTCACTTCCTTGAATTGATAATAGGTTGTTCTTTGTCATTTTAGACAGATTCCAGTCATAATCGGCTTCTTCGACTCATATCGCACCTAAAACCGCATCAAAACTGCAAACATCAGTTTAAACTATCATTTTTTGATACAAAGAGTTATATATTCATGTCAATATCTTTCAAATTCTAGTCAAAATCGGCGTCTTTGGGCATTTTAGTAACGAAAACCTTAATAAACTATTAGATTTCGACGTAAGGCAACCTTTCTGAGTCAAATAGTTGCCGATTTCGATAAAATCCTAGTCAGAATCTGCTTTTTCGCCTCTTATTGTACCCAAATCTACCTTAGAAATGCAGATGTATACTTAAAATACCTTCTTTTGGGACAAATAATTGGTTTTCGCCCTTGATTTACGAAAGATTATAGCCAAAACATGCATTTTCATAACTTAGCGAACTGAAATCTACATTAAAACTGCAGATAACTAGTTAAAAATTCACTTCCTTGAATTGATAATAGGTTGTTCTTTGTCATTTTAAACAGATTCCAGTCAAAATCGGCTTCTTCGACTCATATCGTACCTAAAACCGCATCAAAACTGCAAATATCAGTTTAAACTATCATTTTTTGATACAAACAGTTATATATTCATGTCAATATCTTTCAAATTCTAGTCAAAATCGGCGTCTTTGGGCATTTTAGTAACGAAAACCTTAATAAACTATTAGATTTTGACGTAAGGCAACCATTCTGAGTCAAATAGTTGCCGATTTCGATAAAATCTTAGTCAGAATCTTCTTTTTCGCCTCTTATTGTACGCAAATCTACCTTAGAAATGTAGATATATACCTAAAACACCTTCTTTTGGGACAAATAATTGGTTTTCGCCCTTGATTTACGGAAGATTATAGCCAGAACATGCATTTTCATAACTTATCGAACTGAAATCTACATTAAAACTGCAGATAACTACTTAAAAATTCACTTCCTTGAATTGATAATAGGTTTTTCTTTGTCATTTTACACAGATTCCAGTCAAAATCGGCTTCTTCGATTCATATCGTATCTAAAACCGCATCAAAACTGCAAATATCAGTTTAAACTATCATTTTTTAATACAAAGAGTTATATATTCATGTCAATATCTCTCAAATTCTAGTCAAAATCGGCGTCTTTGGGCATTTTAGTAACGAAAACCTTAATAAACTATTAGATTTCGACGTAAGGCAACCTTTCTGAGTCAAATAGTTGCCGATTTCGATAAAATCTTAGTCAGAATCTGCTTTTTCGCCTCTTATTGTACCCAAATCTACCTTAGAAATGCAGATATATACTTAAAACACCTTCTTTTGGGACAAATAATTTGTTTTCGCCCTTGATTTACGGAAGATTATAGCCAAAACATGCATTTTCATAACTTAGCGAACTGAAATCTACATTAAAACTGCAGATAACTACTTAAAAATTCACTTCCTTGAATTGATAATAGGTTTTTCTTTGTCATTTTAAACAGATTCCAGTCAAAATCGGCTTCTTCGATTCATATCGTATCTAAAACCGCATCAAAACTGCAAATATCAGTTTAAACTATCATTTTTTGATACAAACAGTTATATATTCATGTCAATATCTTTCAAATTCTAGTCAAAATCGGCGTCTTTGGGCATTTTAGTAACGAAAACCTTAATAAACTATTAGATTTCGACGTAAGGCAACCATTCTGAGTCAAATAGTTGCCGATTTCGATAAAATCTTAGTCAGAATCTGCTTTTTCGGCTCTTATTGTACCCAAATCTACCTTAGAAATGCAGATATATACTTAAAACACCTTCTTTTGGGACAAATAATTGGTTTTCGCCCTTGATTTACGGAAGATTATAGCCAAAACATGCATTTTCATAACTTAGCGAACTGAAATCTATATTAAAACTGCAGATAACTACTTAAAAATTCACTTCCTTGAATTGATAATAGGTTTTTCTTTGTCATTTTAAACAGATTCCAGTCAAAATCGGCTTCTTCGATTCATATCGTTTCTAAAACCGCATCAAAACTGCCAATATCAGTTTAAACTATCATTTTTTGATACAAACAGTTATATATTCATGTCAATATCTTTCAAATTCTAGTAAAAATCGGCGTCTTTGAGCATTTTAGTAACGAAAACCTTAATAAACTATTAGATTTCGACGTAAGGCAACCTTTCTGAGTAAAATAGTTGCCGATTTCGATAAAATCCTAGTCAGAATCTGCTTTTTCGCCTCTTATTGTACCCAAATCTACCTTAGAAATGCAGATGTATACTTAAAACACCTTCTTTTGGGACAAATAATTGGTTTTCGCCCTTGATTTACGGAAGATTATAGCCAAAACATGCATTTTCATAACTTAGCGAACTGAAATCTACATTAAAACTGCAGATAACTAGTTAAAAGTTCACTTCCTTGAATTGATAATAGGTTGTTCATTGTCATTTTAAACAGATTCCAGTCAAAATCGGCTTCTTCGACTCATATCGTACCTAAAACCGCATCAAAACTGCAAATATCAGTTTAAACTATCATTTTTTGATACAAAGAGTTATATATTCATGTCAATATCTTTCAAATTCTAGTCAAAATCGGCGTCTTTGGGCATTTTAGTAACGAAAACCTTAATAAACTATTAGATTTCGACGTAAGGCAACCTTTCTGAGTCAAATAGTTGCCGATTTCGATAAAATCCTAGTCAGAATCTGCTTTTTCGCCTCTTATTGTACCCAAATCTACCTTAGAAATGCAGATGTATACTTAAAATACCTTCTTTTGGGACAAATAATTGGTTTTCGCCCTTGATTTACGAAAGATTATAGCCAAAACATGCATTTTCATAACTTAGCGAACTGAAATCTACATTAAAACTGCAGATAACTAGTTAAAAATTCACTTCCTTGAATTGATAATAGGTTGTTCTTTGTCATTTTAAACAGATTCCAGTCAAAATCGGCTTCTTCGACTCATATCGTACCTAAAACCGCATCAAAACTGCAAATATCAGTTTAAACTATCATTTTTTGATACAAACAGTTATATATTCATGTCAATATCTTTCAAATTCTAGTCAAAATCGGCGTCTTTGGGCATTTTAGTAACGAAAACCTTAATAAACTATTAGATTTTGACGTAAGGCAACCATTCTGAGTCAAATAGTTGCCGATTTCGATAAAATCTTAGTCAGAATCTTCTTTTTCGCCTCTTATTGTACGCAAATCTACCTTAGAAATGTAGATATATACCTCAAACACCTTCTTTTGGGACAAATAATTGGTTTTCGCCCTTGATTTACGGAAGATTATAGCCAAAACATGCATTTTCATAACTTAGCGAACTGAAATCTACATTAAAACTGCAGATAACTACTTAAAAATTCACTTCCTTGAATTGATAATAGGTTTTTCTTTGTCATTTTAATCAGATTCCCGTCAAAATCGGCTTCTTCGACTCATATCGTACCTAAAACCGCATCAAAACTGCAAATATCAGTTTAAACTATCATTTTTTGATACAAACAGTTATATATTAATGTCAATATCTTTCAAATTCTAGTCAAAATCGGCGTCTTTGAGCATTTTAGTAACGACAACCTTAATAAACAATTAGATTTCGAAGTAAGGCAACCATTCTGAGTCAAATAGTTGCCGATTTCGATAAAATCTTAGTCAGAATCTGCTTTTTCGCCTCTTATTGTACCCAAATCTACCTTAGAAATGCAGATATATACTTAAAACACCTTCTTTTGGGACAAATAATTGGTTTTCGCCCTTGATTTACGGAAGATTATAGCCAAAACATGCATTTTCATAACTTAGCGAACTGAAATCTACATTAAAACTGCAGATAACTACTTAAAAATTCACTTCCTTGAATTGATAATAGGTTTTTCTTTGACATTTTAAACAGATTCCAGTCAAAATCGGCTTCTTCGATTCATATCGTATCTAAAACCGCATCAAAACTGCAAATATCAGTTTAAACTATCATTTTTTAATACAAAGAGTTATATATTCATGTCAATATCTCTCAAATTCTAGTCAAAATCGGCGTCTTTGGGCATTTTAGTAACGAAAACCTTAATAAACTATTAGATTTCGACGTAAGGCAACCTTTCTGAGTCAAATAGTTGCCGATTTCGATAAAATCTTAGTCAGAATCTGCTTTTTCGCCTCTTATTGTACCCAAATCTACCTTAGAAATGCAGATATATACTTAAAACACCTTCTTTTGGGACAAATAATTGGTTTTCGCCATTGATTTAGGGAAGATTATAGCCAAAACATGCATTTTCATAACTTAGCGAACTGAAATCTACATTAAAACTGCAGATAACTACTTAAAAATTCACTTCCTTGAATTGATAATAGGTTTTTCTTTGTCATTTTAAACAGATTCCAGTCAAAATCGGCTTCTTCGATTCATATCGTATCTAAAACCGCATCAAAACTGCAAATATCAGTTTAAACTATCATTTTTTGATACAAACAGTTATATATTCATGTCAATATCTTTCAAATTCTAGTCAAAATCGGCGTCTTTGGGCACTTTAGTAACGAAAACCTTAATAAACTATTAGATTTCGACGTAAGGCAACCATTCTGAGTCAAATAGTTGCCGATTTCGATAAAATCTTAGTCAGAATCTGCTTTTTCGCCTCTTATTGTACCCAAATCTACATTAGAAATGCAGATATATACTTAAAACACCTTCTTTTGCCCTTGATTTACGGAAGATTATAGCCAAAACATGCATTTTCATAACTTAGCGAACTGAAATCTACATTAAAACTGCAGATAACTACTTAAAAATTCACTTCCTTAAATTGATAATAGGTTTTTCTTTGTCATTTTAAACAGATTCCAGTCAAAATCGGCTTCTTCGACTCATATCTTACCTAAAACCGCATCAAAACTGCAAATATCAGTTTAAACTATCATTTTTTGATACAAACAGTTATATATTCATGTCAATATCTTTCAAATTCTAGTCAAAATCGGCGTCTTTGGGCATTTTAGTAACGAAAACCTTAATAAACTATTAGATTTCGACGTAAGGCAACCATTCTGAGTCAAATAGTTGCCGATTTCGATAAAATCTTAGTCAGAATCTGCTTTTTCGCCTCTTATTGTACCCAAATCTACCTTAGAAATGCAGATATATACTTAAAACACCTTCTTTTGGGACAAATAATTGGTTTTCGTCCTTGATTTACAGAAGATTATAGCCAAAACATGCATTTTCATAACTTAGCGAACTGAAATCTACATTAAAACTGCAGATAACTACTTAAAAATTCACTTCCTTGAATTGATAATAGGTTTTTCTTTGTCATTTTAATCAGATTCCAGTCAAAATCGGCTTCTGCGACTCATATCGTACCTAAAACCGCATCAAAACTGCAAATATCAGTTTAAACTATCATTTTTTGATACAAACAGTTATATATTCATGTCAATATCTTTCAAATTCTAGTCAAAATCGGCGTCTTTGAGCATTTTAGTAACGAAAACCTTAATAAACTATTAGATTTCGAAGTAAGGCAACCATTCTGAGTCAAATAGTTGCCGATTTCGATAAAATCTTAGTCAGAATCTGCTTTTTCGCCTCTTATTGTACCCAAATCTACCTTAGAAATTCAGATATATACTTAAAACACCTTCTTTTGGGACAAATAATTGGTTTTCGCCCTTGATTTACGGAAGATTATAGCCAAAACATGCATTTTCATAACTTAGCGAACTGAAATCTACATTAAAACTGCAGATAACTACTTAAAAATTCACTTCCTTGAATTGATAATAGGTTGTTCTTTGTCATTTTAAACAGATTCCAGTCAAAATCGGCTTCTTCGACTCATATCGTACCTAAAACCGCATCAAAACTGCAAATATCAGTTTAAACTATCATTTTTTGATACAAACAGTTATATATTCAAGTCAATATCTTTCAAATTCTAGTCAAAATCGGCGTCTTTGAGCATTTTAGTAACGAAAACCTTAATAAACTATTAGATTTCGACGTAAGGCAACCTTTCTGAGTCAAATAGTTGCCGATTTCGATAAAATCCTAGTCAGAATCTGCTTTTTCGCCTCTTATTGTACCCAAATCTACCTTAGAAATGCAGATGTATACTTAAAACACCTTCTTTTGGGACAAATAATTGGTTTTCGCCCTTGATTTACGGAAGATTATAGCCAAAACATGCATTTTCATAACTTAGCGAACTGAAATCTACATTAAAACTGCAGATAACTAGTTAAAAATTCACTTCCTTGAATTGATAATAGGTTGTTCTTTGTCATTTTAAACAGATTCCAGTCAAAATCGGCTTCTTCGACTCATATCGTACCTAAAACCGCATCAAAACTGCAAATATCAGTTTAAACTATCATTTTTTGATACAAACAGTTATATATTCATGTCAATATCTTTCAAATTCTAGTCAAAATCGGCGTCTTTGGGCATTTTAGTAACGAAAACCTTAATAAACTATTAGATTTCGACGTAAGGCAACCATTCTGAGTCAAATAGTTGCCGATTTCGATAAAATCTTAGTCAGAATCTTCTTTTTCGCCTCTTATTGTACCCAAATCTACCTTAGAAATCTAGATATATACTTAAAACACCTTCTTTTGGGACAAATAAGTTCGCTAAGTTATGAAAATGCATGTTTTGGCTATAATCTTCCGTAAATCAAGGGCGAAAACCAATTATTTGTCCCAAAAGAAGGTGTTTTAAGTATATATCTGCATTTTTAAGGTAGATTTGGGTACAATAAGAGGCGAAAAAGCAGATTCTGACTAAGATTTTATCGAAATCGGCAACTATTTGACTCAGAAAGGTTGCCTTACGTCGAAATCTAATAGTTTATTAAGGTTTTCGTTACTAAAATTCCCAAAGACGCCGATTTTGACTAGAATTTGAAAGATATTGACATGAATATATAACTGTTGGTATCAAAAAATGATAGTTTAAACTGATATTTGCAGTTTTGATGCGGTTTTAGATACGATATGAATCGAAGAAGCCGATTTTGACTGGAATCTGTTTAAAATAACAAAGAAAAACCTATTATCAATTCAAGGAAGTGAATTTTTAAGTAGTTATCTGCAGTTTTAATGTAGATTTCAGTTCGCTAAGTTATGAAAATGCAAGTTTTGGCTATAATCTTCCGTAAATCAAGGGCGAAAACCAATTATTTGTCCCAAAAGAAGGTGTTTTACGTATATATCTGCATTTCTAAGGTAGATTTGGGTACAATAAGAGGCGAAAAAGCAGATTCTGACTAAGATTTTATCGAAATCGGCAACTATTTGACTCAGAATGGTTCCCTTACGTCGAAATCTAATAGTTTATTAAGGTTTTCGTTACTAAAATGCCCAAAGACGCCGATTTTGACTAGAATTTGAAAGATATTGACATGAATATATAACTGTTTGTATCAAAAAATGATAGTTTAAACTGATATTTGCAGTTTTGATGCGGTTTTAGGTACGATATGAGTCGAAGAAGCCGATTTTGACTGGAATCTGTTTAATATGACAAAGAACAACCTATTATCAATTCAAGGAAGTGAATTTTTAAGTAGTTATCTGCAGTTTTAATGTAGATTTCAGTTCGCTAAGTTATGAAAATGCATGTTTTGGCTATAATCTTCCGTAAATCAAGGGCGAAAACCAATTATTTGTCCCAAAAGAAGGTGTTTTAAGTATATATCTGCATTTCTAAGGTAGATTTGGGTACAATAAGAGGCGAAAAAGCAGATTCTGATTAAGATTTTATCGAAATCGGCAACTATTTGACTCAGAATGGTTGCCTTACGTCGAAATCTAATAGTTTATTAAGGTTTTCGTTACTAAAATGCCCAAAGACGCCGATTTTGACTAGAATTTGACATGAATATATAACTGTTTGTATCAAAAAATGATAGTTTAAACTGATATTTGCAGTTTTGATGCGGTTTTAGGTACCATATGAGTCGAAGAAGCCGATTTTGACTGGAATCTGTTTAAAATGACAAAGAACAACCTATTATCAATTCAAGGAAGTGAATTTTTAAGTAGTTATCTGCAGTTTTAATGTAGATTTCAGTTCGCTAAGTTATGAAAATTCATGTTTTGGCTATAATCTTCCGTAAATCAAGGGCGAAAACCAATTATTTGTCCCAAAAGAAGGTGTTTTAGGTATATATCTGCATTTCTAAGGTAGATTTGGGTACAATAAGAGGCGAAAAAGCAGATTCTGACTAAGATTTTATCGAAATCGGCAACTATTTGACTCAGAAAGGTTGCATTACGTCGAACTCTAATAGTTTATTAAAGTTTTCGTTACTAAAATGCCCAAAGACGCCGATTTTGACTAGAATTTGAAAGATATTGACATGAATATATAACTGTTTGTATCAAAAATGATAGTTTAAACTGATATTTGCAGTTTTGATGCGGTTTTAGGTACGATATGAGTCGAAGAAGCCGATTTTGACTGGAATCTGTTTAAAATGACAAAGAAAAACCAATTATCAATTCAAGGAAGTGAATTTTTAAGTAGTTATCTGCAGTTTTAATGTAGATTTTAGTTCGCTAAGTTATGAAAATGCATGTTTTGGCTATAATCTTCTGTAAATCAAGGGCGAAAACCAATTATTTGTCACAAAAGAAGGTGTTTTTAGTATATATCTGCATTTCTAAGGTAGATTTGGGTACAATAAGTGGCGAAAAAGCAGATTCTGACTAAGATATTAGCGAAATCGGCAACTATTTGACTCAGAAAGGTTGCCTTACGTCGAAATCTAATAGTTTATTAAGGTTTTCGTTACTAAAATGCTTAAAGACGCCGATTTTGACTAGAATTTGAAAGATATTGACATGAATATATAACTGTTTGTATCAAAAAATGATAGTTTAAACTGATATTGTACCCAAATCTACCTTAGAAATGCAGATATATACTTAAAGCACCTTCTTTTGGGACAAATAATTGGTTTTCGCCCTTGATTTACGGAAGATTATAGCCAAAACATGCATTTTCATAATTTAGCGAACTGAAATCTACATTAAAACTGCAGATAACTACTTAAAAATTCACTTCCTTGAATTGATAATAGGTTTTTCTTTGTCATTTTAAACAGATTCCAGTCAAAATCGGCTTCTTCGATTCATATCGTATCTAAAACCGCATCAAAACTGGTTTAAACTATCATTTTTTGATACAAACAGTTATATATTCATGTCAAATTCTAGTCAAAATCGGCGTCTTTGGGCATTTTAGTAACGAAAACCTTAATAAACTATTAGATTTCGACGTAAGGCAACCTTTCTGAGTCAAATAGTTGCCGATTTCGATAAAATCTTAGTCAGAATCTGCTTTTTCGCCTCTTATTGTACCCAAATCTACCTTAGAAATGCAGATATATACTTAAAACACCTTCTTTTGGGACAAATAATTGGTTTTCGCCCTTGATTTACGGAAGATTATAGCCAAAACATGCATTTTCATAACTTAGCGAACTGAAATCTACATTAAAACTGCAGATAACTACTTAAAAATTCACTTCCTTGAATTGATAATAGGTTTTTCTTTGTCATTTTAAACAGATTCCAGTCAAAATCGGCTTCTTCGACTCATATCGTACCTAAAACCGCATCAAAACTGCAAATATCAGTTTAAACTATCATTTTTTGATACAAACAGTTATATATTCATGTCAATATCTTTCAAATTCTAGTCAAAATCGGCGTCTTTGGGCATTTTAGTAACGAAAACCTTAATAAACTATTAGATTTCGACGTAAGGCAACCATTCTGAGTCAAATAGTTGCCGATTTCGATAAAATCTTAGTCAGAATCTGCTTTTTTGCCTCTTATTGTACCCAAATCTACCTTAGAAATGCAGATATATACTTAGAACACCTTCTTTTGGGACAAATAATTGGTTTTCGCCCTTGATTTACGGAAGATTATAGCCCAAACATGCATTTTCATAACTTAGCGAACTGAAATCTACATTAAAACTGCAGATAACTACTTAAAAATTCACTTCCTTGAATTGATAATAGGTTTTTCTTTGTCATTTTAAACAGATTCCAGTCAAAATCGGCTTCTTCGATTCATATCGTATCTAAAACCGCATCAAAACTGCAAATATCAGTTTAAACTATCATTTTTTGATACAAACAGTTATATATTCATGTCAATATCTTTCAAATTCTAGTCAAAATCGGCGTCTTTGGGCATTTTAGTAACGAAAACCTTAATAAACTATTAGATTTCGACGTAAGGCAACCTTTCTGAGTCAAATAGTTGCCGATTTCGATAAAATCCTAGTCAGAATCTGCTTTTTCGCCTCTTATTGTACCCAAATCTACCTTGGAAATGCAGATGTATACTTAAAGCACCTTCTTTTGGGACAAATAATTGGTTTTCGCCCTTGATTTACGGAAGATTATAGCCAAAACATGCATTTTCATAACTTAGCGAACTGAAATCTACATTAAAACTGCAGATAACTACTTAAAAATTCACTTCCTTGAATTGATAATAGGTTGTTCTTTGTCATTTTAAACAGATTCCAGTCAAAATCGGCTTCTTCGACTCATATCGTACCTAAAACCGCATCAAAACTGCAAATATCAGTTTAAACTATCATTTTTTGATACAAACAGTTATATATTCATGTCAATATCTTTCAAATTCTAGTCGAAATCGGCGTCTTTGGGCATTTTATTAACGAAAACCTTAATAAACTATTAGATTTCGACGTAAGGCAACCATTCTGAGTCAAATAGTTGCCGATTTCGATAAAATCTTAGTCAGAATCTGCTTTTTCGCCTCTTATTGTACCCAAATCTACCTTAGAAATCTAGATATATACTTAAAACACCTTCTTTTGGGACAAATAAGTTCGCTAAGTTATGAAAATGCATGTTTTGGCTATAATCTTCCGTAAATCAAGGGCGAAAACCAATTATTTGTCCCAAAAGAAGGTGTTTTAAGTATATATCTGCATTTCTAAGGTAGATTTGGGTACAATAAGAGGCGAAAAAGCAGATTCTGACTAAGATTTTATCGAAATCGGCAACTATTTGACTCAGAATGGTTCCCTTACGTCGAAATCTAATAGTTTATTAAGGTTTTCGTTACTAAAATGTCCAAAGACGCCGATTTTGACTGGAATTTGAAAGATATTGACATGAATATATAACTGTTTGTATCAAAAAATGATTGTTTAAACTGATATTTGCAGTTTTGATGCGGTTTTAGGTACGATATGAGTCGAAGATGCCGATTTTGACTGGAATCTGTTTAAAATGACAAAGAAAAACCTATTATCAATTCAAGGAAGTGAATTTTTAAGTTGTTATCTGCAGTTTTAATGTAGATTTCAGTTCGCTTAGTTATGAAAATGCATGTTTTGGCTATAATCTTCCGTAAATCAAGGGCGAAAACCAATTATTTGTCCCAAAAGAAAGTGTTTTAGGTATATATCTACATTTCTAAGGTAGATTTGCGTACAATAAGAGGCGAAAAAGCAGATTCTCACTAAGATTTTATCGAAATCGGCAACTATTTGACTCAGAATGGTTGCCTTACGTCGAAATCTAATAGTTTATTAAGGTTTTCGTTACTAAAATGCCCAAAGACGCCGATTTTGACTAGAATTTGAAAGATATTGACATGAATATATAACTGTTTGTATCAAAAAATGATAGTTTAAACTGATATTTGCAGTTTTGATGCGGTTTTAGATACGATATGAATCGAAGAAGCCGATTTTGACTGGAATCTGTTTAAAATGACAAAGAAAAACCTATTATCAATTCAAGGAAGTGAATTTTTAAGTAGTTATCTGCAGTTTTAATGTAGATTTCAGTTCGCTAAGTTATGAAAATGCATGTTTGGGCTATAATCTTCCGTAAATCAAGGGCGAAAACCAATTATTTGTCCCAAAAGAAGGTGTTTTAGGTATATATCTACATTTCTAAGGTAGATTTGCGTACAATAAGAGGCGAAAAAGCAGATTCTGACTAAGATTTTATCGAAATCGGCAACTATTTGACTCAGAATGGTTGCCTTACGTCGAAATCTAATAGTTTATTAAGGTTTTCGTTACTAAAATGCCCAAAGACGCCGATTTTGACTAGAATTTGAAAGATATTGACATGAATATATAACTGTTTGTATCAAAAAATGATAGTTTAAACTGATATTTGCAGTTTTGATGCGGTTTTAGATACGATATGAATCGAAGAAGCCGATTTTGACTAAAATCTGTTTAAAATGACAAAGAAAAACCTATTATCAATTCAAGGAAGTGAATTTTTAAGTAGTTATCTGCAGTTTTAATGTAGATTTCAGTTCGCTAAGTTATGAAAATGCATGTTTTGGCTATAATCTTCCGTAAATCAAGGGCGAAAACCAATTATTTGTCCCAAAAGAAGGTGTTTTAAGTATATATCTGCATTTCTAAGGTAGATTTGGGTACAATAAGTGGCGAAAAAGCAGATTCTGACTAAGATATTAGCGAAATCGGCAACTATTTGACTCAGAAAGGTTGCCTTACGTCGAAATCTAATAGTTTATTAAGGTTTTCGTTACTAAAATGCTTAAAGACGCCGATTTTGACTAGAATTTGAAAGATATTGACATGAATATATAACTGTTTGTATCAAAAAATGATAGTTTAAACTGATATTGTACCCAAATCTACCTTAGAAATGCAGATATATACTTAAAGCACCTTCTTTTGGGACAAATAATTGGTTTTCGCCCTTGATTTACGGAAGATTATAGCCAAAACATGCATTTTCATAATTTAGCGAACTGAAATCTACATTAAAACTGCAGATAACTACTTAAAAATTCACTTCCTTGAATTGATAATAGGTTTTTCTTTGTCATTTTAAACAGATTCCAGTCAAAATCGGCTTCTTCGATTCATATCGTATCTAAAACCGCATCAAAACTGGTTTAAACTATCATTTTTTGATACAAACAGTTATATATTCATGTCAAATTCTAGTCAAAATCGGCGTCTTTGGGCATTTTAGTAACGAAAACCTTAATAAACTATTAGATTTCGACGTAAGGCAACCTTTCTGAGTCAAATAGTTGCCGATTTCGATAAAATCTTAGTCAGAATCTGCTTTTTCGCCTCTTATTGTACCCAAATCTACCTTAGAAATGCAGATATATACTTAAAACACCTTCTTTTGGGACAAATAATTGGTTTTCGCCCTTGATTTACGGAAGATTATAGCCAAAACATGCATTTTCATAACTTAGCGAACTGAAATCTACATTAAAACTGCAGATAACTACTTAAAAATTCACTTCCTTGAATTGATAATAGGTTTTTCTTTGTCATTTTAAACAGATTCCAGTCAAAATCGGCTTCTTCGACTCATATCGTACCTAAAACCGCATCAAAACTGCAAATATCAGTTTAAACTATCATTTTTTGATACAAACAGTTATATATTCATGTCAATATCTTTCAAATTCTAGTCAAAATCGGCGTCTTTGGGCATTTTAGTAACGAAAACCTTAATAAACTATTAGATTTCGACGTAAGGCAACCATTCTGAGTCAAATAGTTGCCGATTTCGATAAAATCTTAGTCAGAATCTGCTTTTTTGCCTCTTATTGTACCCAAATCTACCTTAGAAATGCAGATATATACTTAGAACACCTTCTTTTGGTACAAATTATTGGTTTTCGCCCTTGATTTACGGAAGATTATAGCCAAAACATGCATTTTCATAACTTAGCGAACTGAAATCTACATTAAAACTGCAGATAACTACTTAAAAATTCACTTCCTTGAATTGATAATAGGTTTTTCTTTGTCATTTTAAACAGATTCCAGTCAAAATCGGCTTCTTCGATTCATATCGTATCTAAAACCGCATCAAAACTGCAAATATCAGTTTAAACTATCATTTTTTGATACAAATAGTTATATATTCATGTCAATATCTTTCAAATTCTAGTCAAAATCGGCGTCTTTGGGCATTTTAGTAACGAAAACCTTAATAAACTATTAGATTTCGACGTAAGGCAACCTTTCTGAGTCAAATAGTTGCCGATTTCGATAAAATCCTAGTCAGAATCTGCTTTTTCGCCTCTTATTGTACCCAAATCTACCTTGGAAATGCAGATGTATACTTAAAGCACCTTCTTTTGGGACAAATAATTGGTTTTCGCCCTTGATTTACGGAAGATTATAGCCAAAACATGCATTTTCATAACTTAGCGAACTGAAATCTACATTAAAACTGCAGATAACTACTTAAAAATTCACTTCCTTGAATTGATAATAGGTTGTTCTTTGTCATTTTAAACAGATTCCAGTCAAAATCGGCTTCTTCGACTCATATCGTACCTAAAACCGCATCAAAACTGCAAATATCAGTTTAAACTATCATTTTTTGATACAAACAGTTATATATTCATGTCAATATCTTTCAAATTCTAGTCGAAATCGGCGTCTTTGGGCATTTTATTAACGAAAACCTTAATAAACTATTAGATTTCGACGTAAGGCAACCATTCTGAGTCAAATAGTTGCCGATTTCGATAAAATCTTAGTCAGAATCTGCTTTTTCGCCTCTTATTGTACCCAAATCTACCTTAGAAATCTAGATATATACTTAAAACACCTTCTTTTGGGACAAATAAGTTCGCTAAGTTATGAAAATGCATGTTTTGGCTATAATCTTCCGTAAATCAAGGGCGAAAACCAATTATTTGTCCCAAAAGAAGGTGTTTTAAGTATATATCTGCATTTCTAAGGTAGATTTGGGTACAATAAGAGGCGAAAAAGCAGATTCTGACTAAGATTTTATCGAAATCGGCAACTATTTGACTCAGAATGGTTCCCTTACGTCGAAATCTAATAGTTTATTAAGGTTTTCGTTACTAAAATGTCCAAAGACGCCGATTTTGACTGGAATTTGAAAGATATTGACATGAATATATAACTGTTTGTATCAAAAAATGATTGTTTAAACTGATATTTGCAGTTTTGATGCGGTTTTAGGTACGATATGAGTCGAAGATGCCGATTTTGACTGGAATCTGTTTAAAATGACAAAGAAAAACCTATTATCAATTCAAGGAAGTGAATTTTTAAGTTGTTATCTGCAGTTTTAATGTAGATTTCAGTTCGCTTAGTTATGAAAATGCATGTTTTGGCTATAATCTTCCGTAAATCAAGGGCGAAAACCAATTATTTGTCCCAAAAGAAAGTGTTTTAGGTATATATCTACATTTCTAAGGTAGATTTGCGTACAATAAGAGGCGAAAAAGCAGATTCTCACTAAGATTTTATCGAAATCGGCAACTATTTGACTCAGAATGGTTGCCTTACGTCGAAATCTAATAGTTTATTAAGGTTTTCGTTACTAAAATGCCCAAAGACGCCGATTTTGACTAGAATTTGAAAGATATTGACATGAATATATAACTGTTTGTATCAAAAAATGATAGTTTAAACTGATATTTGCAGTTTTGATGCGGTTTTAGATACGATATGAATCGAAGAAGCCGATTTTGACTGGAATCTGTTTAAAATGACAAAGAAAAACCTATTATCAATTCAAGGAAGTGAATTTTTAAGTAGTTATCTGCAGTTTTAATGTAGATTTCAGTTCGCTAAGTTATGAAAATGCATGTTTGGGCTATAATCTTCCGTAAATCAAGGGCGAAAACCAATTATTTGTCCCAAAAGAAGGTGTTTTAGGTATATATCTACATTTCTAAGGTAGATTTGCGTACAATAAGAGGCGAAAAAGCAGATTCTGACTAAGATTTTATCGAAATCGGCAACTATTTGACTCAGAATGGTTGCCTTACGTCGAAATCTAATAGTTTATTAAGGTTTTCGTTACTAAAATGCCCAAAGACGCCGATTTTGACTAGAATTTGAAAGATATTGACATGAATATATAACTGTTTGTATCAAAAAATGATAGTTTAAACTGATATTTGCAGTTTTGATGCGGTTTTAGATACGATATGAATCGAAGAAGCCGATTTTGACTAAAATCTGTTTAAAATGACAAAGAAAAACCTATTATCAATTCAAGGAAGTGAATTTTTAAGTAGTTATCTGCAGTTTTAATGTAGATTTCAGTTCGCTAAGTTATGAAAATGCATGTTTTGGCTATAATCTTCCGTAAATCAAGGGCGAAAACCAATTATTTGTCCCAAAAGAAGGTGTTCTAAGTATATATCTGCATTTCTAAGGTAGATTTGGGTACAATAAGAGGCGAAAAAGCAGATTCTGACTAAGATTTTATCGAAATCGGCAACTATTTGACTCAGAATGGTTGCCTTACGTCGAAATCTAATAGTTTATTAAGGTTTTCGTTACTAAAATGCCCAAAGACGCCGATTTTGACTAGAATTTGAAAGATATTGACATGAATATATAACTGTTTGTATCAAAAAATGATAGTTTAAACTGATATTTGCAGTTTTGATGCGGTTTTAGGTACGATATGAGTCGAAGAAGCCGATTTTGACTGGAATCTGTTTAAAATGACAAAGAAAAACCTATTATCAATTCAAGGAAGTGAATTTTTAAGTAGTTATCTGCAGTTTTAATGTAGATTTCAGTTCGCTAAGTTATGAAAATGCATGTTTTGGCTATAATCTTCCGCAAATCAAGGGCGAAAACCAATTATTTGTCCCAAAAGAAGGTGTTTTAGGTATATATCTACATTTCTAAGGTAGATTTGCGTACAATAAGAGGCGAAAAAGCAGATTCTGACTAAGATTTTATCGAAATCGGCAACTATTTGACTCAGAATCGTTGCCTTACGTCGAAATCTAATAGTTTATTAAGGTTTTCGTTACTAAAATGCCCAAAGACGCCGATTTTGACTAGAATTTGAAAGATATTGACATGAATATATAACTGTTTGTATCAAAAAATGATAGTTTAAACTGATATTTGCAGTTTTGATGCGGTTTTAGGTACGATATGAGTCGAAGAAGCCGATTTTGACTGGAATCTGTTTAAAATGACAAAGAACAACCTATTATCAATTCATGGAAGTGAATTTTTAAGTAGTTATCTGCAGTTTTAATGTAGATTTCAGTTTGCTAAGTTATGAAAATGCATGTTTTGGCTATAATCTTCCGTAAATCAAGGGCGAAAACCAATTATTTGTCCCAAAAGAAGGTGTTTTAAGTATATATCTGCATTTCTAAGGTAGATTTGGGTACAATAAGAGGCGAAAAAGCAGATTCTGACTAGGATTTTATCGAAATCGGCAACTCTTTGACTCAGAAAGGTTGCCTTACGTCGAAATCTAATAGTTTATTAAGGTTTTCGTTACTAAAATGCCCAAAGACGCCGATTTTGACTAGAATTTGAAAGATATTGACATGAATATATAACTGTTTGTATCAAAAAATGATAGTTTAAACTGATATTTGCAGTTTTGATGCGGTTTTAGATACGATATGAATCGAAGAAGCCGATTTTGACTAAAATCTGTTTAAAATGACAAAGAAAAACCTATTATCAATTCAAGGAAGTGAATTTTTAAGTAGTTATCTGCAGTTTTAATGTAGATTTCAGTTCGCTAAGTTATGAAAATGGATGTTTTGGCTATAATCTTCCGTAAATCAAGGGCGAAAACCAATTATTTGTCCCAAACGAAGGTGTTCTAAGTATATATCTGCATTTCTAAGGTAGATTTGGGTACAATAAGAGGCGAAAAAGCAGATTCTGACTAAGATTTTATCGAAATCGGCAACTATTTGACTCAGAATGGTTGCCTTACGTCGAAATCTAATAGTTTATTAAGGTTTTCGTTACTAAAATGCCCAAAGATGCCGATTTTGACTAGAATTTGAAAGATATTGACATGAATATATAACTGTTTGTATCAAAAAATGATAGTTTAAACTGATATTTGCAGTTTTGATGCGGTTTTAGGTACGATATGAGTCGAAGAAGCCGATATTGACTGGAATCTGTTTAAAATGACAAAGAACAACCTATTATCAATTCAAGGAAGTGAATTTTTAAGTAGTTATCTGCAGTTTTAATGTAGATTTCAGTTCGCTAAGTTATGAAAATGCATGTTTTGGCTATAATCTTCCGTAAATCAAGGGCGAAAACCAATTATTTGTCCCAAAAGAAGGTGTTTTAAGTATATATCTGCATTTCTAAGGTAGATTTGGGTACAATAAGAGGCGAAAAAGCAGATTCTGACTAAGATTTTATCGAAATCGGCAACTATTTGACTCAGAATGGTTGCCTTACGTCGAAATCTAATAGTTTATTAAGGTTTTCGTTACTAAAATGCCCAAAGACGCCGATTTTGACTAGAATTTGACTTGAATATATAACTGTTTGTATCAAAAAATGATAGTTTAAACTGATATTTGCAGTTTTGATGCGGTTTTAGGTACCATATGAGTCGAAGAAGCCGATTTTGACTGGAATCTGTTTAAAATGACAAAGAACAACCTATTATCAATTCAAGGAAGTGAATTTTTAAGTAGTTATCTGCAGTTTTAATGTAGATTTCAGTTCGCTAAGTTATGAAAATTCATGTTTTGGCTATAATCTTCCGTAAATCAAGGGCGAAAACCAATTATTTGTCCCAAAAGAAGGTGTTTTAGGTATATATCTGCATTTCTAAGGTAGATTTGGGTACAATAAGAGGCGAAAAAGCAGATTCTGACTAAGATTTTATCGAAATCGGCAACTATTTGACTCAGAATGGTTGCCTTACGTCGAAATCTAATAGTTTATTAAGGTTTTCGTTACTAAAATGCCCAAAGACGCCGATTTTGACTAGAATTTGAAAGATATTGACATGAATATATAACTGTTTGTATCAAAAAATGATAGTTTAAACTGATATTTGCAGTTTTGATGCGGTTTTAGATACGATATGAATCGAAGAAGCCGATTTTGACTAAAATCTGTTTAAAATGACAAAGAAAAACCTATTATCAATTCAAGGAAGTGAATTTTTAAGTAGTTATCTGCAGTTTTAATGTAGATTTCAGTTCGCTAAGTTATGAAAATGCATGTTTTGGCTATAATCTTCCGTAAATCAAGGGCGAAAACCAATTATTTGTCCCAAAAGAAGGTGTTCTAAGTATATATCTGCATTTCTAAGGTAGATTTGGGTACAATAAGAGGCGAAAAAGCAGATTCTGACTAAGATTTTATCGAAATCGGCAACTATTTGACTCAGAATGGTTGCCTTACGTCGAAATCTAATAGTTTATTAAGGTTTTCGTTACTAAAATGCCCAAAGACGCCGATTTTGACTAGAATTTGAAAGATATTGACATGAATATATAACTGTTTGTATCAAAAAATGATAGTTTAAACTGATATTTGCAGTTTTGATGCGGTTTTAGGTACGATATGAGTCGAAGAAGCCGATTTTGACTGGAATCTGTTTAAAATGACAAAGAAAAACCTATTATCAATTCAAGGAAGTGAATTTTTAAGTAGTTATCTGCAGTTTTAATGTAGATTTCAGTTCGCTAAGTTATGAAAATGCATGTTTTGGCTATAATCTTCCGCAAATCAAGGGCGAAAACCAATTATTTGTCCCAAAAGAAGGTGTTTTAGGTATATATCTACATTTCTAAGGTAGATTTGCGTACAATAAGAGGCGAAAAAGCAGATTCTGACTAAGATTTTATCGAAATCGGCAACTATTTGACTCAGAATCGTTGCCTTACGTCGAAATCTAATAGTTTATTAAGGTTTTCGTTACTAAAATGCCCAAAGACGCCGATTTTGACTAGAATTTGAAAGATATTGACATGAATATATAACTGTTTGTATCAAAAAATGATAGTTTAAACTGATATTTGCAGTTTTGATGCGGTTTTAGGTACGATATGAGTCGAAGAAGCCGATTTTGACTGGAATCTGTTTAAAATGACAAAGAACAACCTATTATCAATTCATGGAAGTGAATTTTTAAGTAGTTATCTGCAGTTTTAATGTAGATTTCAGTTTGCTAAGTTATGAAAATGCATGTTTTGGCTATAATCTTCCGTAAATCAAGGGCGAAAACCAATTATTTGTCCCAAAAGAAGGTGTTTTAAGTATATATCTGCATTTCTAAGGTAGATTTGGGTACAATAAGAGGCGAAAAAGCAGATTCTGACTAGGATTTTATCGAAATCGGCAACTCTTTGACTCAGAAAGGTTGCCTTACGTCGAAATCTAATAGTTTATTAAGGTTTTCGTTACTAAAATGCCCAAAGACGCCGATTTTGACTAGAATTTGAAAGATATTGACATGAATATATAACTGTTTGTATCAAAAAATGATAGTTTAAACTGATATTTGCAGTTTTGATGCGGTTTTAGATACGATATGAATCGAAGAAGCCGATTTTGACTAAAATCTGTTTAAAATGACAAAGAAAAACCTATTATCAATTCAAGGAAGTGAATTTTTAAGTAGTTATCTGCAGTTTTAATGTAGATTTCAGTTCGCTAAGTTATGAAAATGGATGTTTTGGCTATAATCTTCCGTAAATCAAGGGCGAAAACCAATTATTTGTCCCAAAAGAAGGTGTTCTAAGTATATATCTGCATTTCTAAGGTAGATTTGGGTACAATAAGAGGCGAAAAAGCAGATTCTGACTAAGATTTTATCGAAATCGGCAACTATTTGACTCAGAATGGTTGCCTTACGTCGAAATCTAATAGTTTATTAAGGTTTTCGTTACTAAAATGCCCAAAGACGCCGATTTTGACTAGAATTTGAAAGATATTGACATGAATATATAACTGTTTGTATCAAAAAATGATAGTTTAAACTGATATTTGCAGTTTTGATGCGGTTTTAGGTACGATATGAGTCGAAGAAGCCGATATTGACTGGAATCTGTTTAAAATGACAAAGAACAACCTATTATCAATTCAAGGAAGTGAATTTTTAAGTAGTTATCTGCAGTTTTAATGTAGATTTCAGTTCGCTAAGTTATGAAAATGCATGTTTTGGCTATAATCTTCCGTAAATCAAGGGCGAAAACCAATTATTTGTCCCAAAAGAAGGTGTTTTAAGTATATATCTGCATTTCTAAGGTAGATTTGGGTACAATAAGAGGCGAAAAAGCAGATTCTGACTAAGATTTTATCGAAATCGGCAACTATTTGACTCAGAATGGTTGCCTTACGTCGAAATCTAATAGTTTATTAAGGTTTTCGTTACTAAAATGCCCAAAGACGCCGATTTTGACTAGAATTTGACTTGAATATATAACTGTTTGTATCAAAAAATGATAGTTTAAACTGATATTTGCAGTTTTGATGCGGTTTTAGGTACCATATGAGTCGAAGAAGCCGATTTTGACTGGAATCTGTTTAAAATGACAAAGAACAACCTATTATCAATTCAAGGAAGTGAATTTTTAAGTAGTTATCTGCAGTTTTAATGTAGATTTCAGTTCGCTAAGTTATGAAAATTCATGTTTTGGCTATAATCTTCCGTAAATCAAGGGCGAAAACCAATTATTTGTCCCAAAAGAAGGTGTTTTAGGTATATATCTGCATTTCTAAGGTAGATTTGGGTACAATAAGAGGCGAAAAAGCAGATTCTGACTAAGATTTTATCGAAATCGGCAACTATTTGACTCAGAAAGGTTGCATTACGTCGAACTCTAATAGTTTATTAAAGTTTTCGTTACTAAAATGCCCAAAGACGCCGATTTTGACTAGAATTTGAAAGATATTGACATGAATATATAACTGTTTGTATCAAAAAATGATAGTTTAAACTGATATTTGCAGTTTTGATGCAGTTTTAGATACGATATGAATCGAAGAAGCCGATTTTGACAGGAATCTGTTTAAAATGACAAAGAAAAACTTATTATCAATTCAAGGAAGTGAATTTTTAGGTAGTTATCTGCAGTTTTAATGTAGATTTCAGTTCGCTAAATTATGAAAATGCATGTTTTGGCTATAATCTTCCGTAAATCAAGGGCGAAAACCAATTATTTGTCCCAAAAGAAGGTGCTTTAAGTATATATCTGCATTTCTAAGGTAGATTTGGGTACAATAGGAGGCGAAAAAGCAGATTCTGAATAAGATTTTATCGAAATCGGCAAACTATTTGACTCAGAATGGTTGCCTTACGTCGAAATCTAATAGTTTATTAAGGTTTTCGTTACTAAAATGCCCAAAGACGCCGATTTTGACTAGAATTTGAATGATATTGACATGAATATATAACTGTTTGTATCAAAAAATGATAGTTTAAACTGATATTTGCAGTTTTGATGCGGTTTTAGGTACGATATGAGTCGAAGAAGCCGATTTTGACTGGAATCTGTTTAAAATGACAAAGAAAAACCAATTATCAATTCAAGGAGGTGAATTTTTAAGTAGTTATCTGCAGTTTTAATGTAGATTTTAGTTCGCTAAGTTATGAAAATGCATGTTTTGGCTATAATCTTCTGTAAATCAAGGGCGAAAACCAATTATTTGTCGCAAAAGAAGGTGTTTTTAGTATATATCTGCATTTCTAAGGTAGATTTGGGTACAATAAGAGGCGAAAAAGCAGATTCTGACTAAGATATTAGCGAAATCGGCAACTATTTGACTCAGAAAGGTTGCCTTACGTCGAAATCTAATAGTTTATTAAGGTTTTCGTTACTAAAATGCTTAAAGACGCCGATTTTGACTAGAATTTGAAAGATATTGACATGAATATATAACTGTTTGTATCAAAAAATGATAGTTTAAACTGATATTGTACCCAAATCTACTTTAGAAATGCAGATATATACTTAAAGCACCTTCTTTTGGGACAAATAATTGGTTTTCGCCCTTGATTTACGGAAGATTATAGCCAAAACATGCATTTTCATAATTTAGCGAACTGAAATCTACATTAAAACTGCAGATAACTACTTAAAAATTCACTTCCTTGAATTGATAATAGGTTTTTCTTTGTCATTTTAAACAGATTCCAGTCAAAATCGGCTTCTTCGATTCATATCGTATCTAAAACCGCATCAAAACTGGTTTAAACTATCATTTTTTGATACAAACAGTTATATATTCATGTCAAATTCTAGTCAAAATCGGCGTCTTTGGGCATTTTAGTAACGAAAACCTTAATAAACTATTAGATTTCGACGTAGGGCAACCTTTCTGAGTCAAATAGTTGCCGATTTCGATAAAATCTTAGTCAGAATCTGCTTTTTCGCCTCTTATTGTACCCAAATCTACCTTAGAAATGCAGATATATACTTAAAACACCTTCTTTTGGGACAAATAATTGGTTTTCGCCCTTGATTTACGGAAGATTATAGCCAAAACATGCATTTTCATAACTTAGCGAACTGAAATCTACATTAAAACTGCAGATAACTACTTAAAAATTCACTTCCTTGAATTGATAATAGGTTTTTCTTTGTCATTTTAAACAGATTCCAGTCAAAATCGGCTTCTTCGACTCATATCGTACCTAAAACCGCATCAAAACTGCAAATATCAGTTTAAACTATCATTTTTTGATACAAACAGTTATATATTCATGTCAATATCTTTCAAATTCTAGTCAAAATCGGCGTCTTTGGGCATTTTAGTAACGAAAACCTTAATAAACTATTAGATTTCGACGTAAGGCAACCATTCTGAGTCAAATAGTTGCCGATTTCGATAAAATCTTAGTCAGAATCTGCTTTTTCGCCTCTTATTGTAACCAAATCTACCTTAGAAATGCAGATATATACTTAAAACACCTTCTTTTGGGACAAATAATTGGTTTTCGCCCTTGATTTGCGGAAGATTATAGCCAAAACATGCATTTTTATAACTTAGCGAACTGAAATCTACTATAAAACTGCAGATAACTACTTAAAAATTCACTTCCTTGAATTGATAATAGGTTTTTCTTTGTCATTTTAAACAGATTCCAGTCAAAATCGGCTTCTTCGACTCATATCGTACCTAAAACCGCATCAAAACTGCAAATATCAGTTTAAACTATCATTTTTTGATACAAACAGTTATATATTCATGTCAATATCTTTCAAATTCTAGTCAAAATCGGCGTCTTTGGGCATTTTAGTAACGAAAACCTTAATAAACTATTAGATTTCGACGTAAGGCAACCATTCTGAGTCAAATAGTTGCCGATTTCGATAAAATCTTAGTCAGAATCTGCTTTTTTGCCTCTTATTGTACCCAAATCTACCTTAGAAATGCAGATATATACTTAGAACACCTTCTTTTGGGACAAATAATTGGTTTTCGCCCTTGATTTACGGAAGATTATAGCCAAAACATGCATTTTCATAACTTAGCGAACTGAAATCTACATTAAAACTGCAGATAACTACTTAAAAATTCACTTCCTTGAATTGATAATAGGTTTTTCTTTGTCATTTTAAACAGATTCCAGTCAAAATCGGCTTCTTCGATTCATATCGTATCTAAAACCGCATCAAAACTGCAAATATCAGTTTAAACTATCATTTTTTGATACAAATAGTTATATATTCATGTCAATATCTTTCAAATTCTAGTCAAAATCGGCGTCTTTGGGCATTTTAGTAACGAAAACCTTAATAAACTATTAGATTTCGACGTAAGGCAACCTTTCTGAGTCAAATAGTTGCCGATTTCGATAAAATCCTAATCAGAATCTGCTTTTTCGCCTCTTATTGTACCCAAATCTACCTTGGAAATGCAGATGTATACTTAAAGCACCTTCTTTTGGGACAAATAATTGGTTTTCGCCCTTGATTTACGGAAGATTATAGCCAAAACATGCATTTTCATAACTTAGCGAACTGAAATCTACATTAAAACTGCAGATAACTACTTAAAAATTCACTTCCTTGAATTGATAATAGGTTGTTCTTTGTCATTTTAAACAGATTCCAGTCAAAATCGGCTTCTTCGACTCATATCGTACCTAAAACCGCATCAAAACTGCAAATATCAGTTTAAACTATCATTTTTTGATAAAAACAGTTATATATTCATGTCAATATCTTTCAAATTCTAGTCGAAATCGGCGTCTTTGGGCATTTTATTAACGAAAACCTTAATAAACTATTAGATTTCGACGTAAGGCAACCATTCTGAGTCAAATAGTTGCCGATTTCGATAAAATCTTAGTCAGAATCTGCTTTTTCGCCTCTTATTGTACCCAAATCTACCTTAGAAATCTAGATATATACTTAAAACACCTTCTTTTGGGACAAATAATTGGTTTTCGCCCTTGATTTACGGAAGATTATAGCCAAAACATGCATTTTCATAACTTAGCGAACTGAAATCTACATTAAAACTGCAGATAACTACTTAAAAATTCACTTCCTTGAATTGATAATAGGTTTTTCTTTGTCATTTTAAACAGATTCCAGTCAAAATCGGCTTCTTCGATTCATATCGTATCTAAAACCGCATCAAAACTGCAAATATCAGTTTAAACTATCATTTTTTGATACAAATAGTTATATATTCATGTCAATATCTTTCAAATTCTAGTCAAAATCGGCGTCTTTGGGCATTTTAGTAACGAAAACCTTAATAAACTATTAGATTTCGACGTAAGGCAACCTTTCTGAGTCAAATAGTTGCCGATTTCGATAAAATCCTAATCAGAATCTGCTTTTTCGCCTCTTATTGTACCCAAATCTACCTTGGAAATGCAGATGTATACTTAAAGCACCTTCTTTTGGGACAAATAATTGGTTTTCGCCCTTGATTTACGGAAGATTATAGCCAAAACATGCATTTTCATAACTTAGCGAACTGAAATCTACATTAAAACTGCAGATAACTACTTAAAAATTCACTTCCTTGAATTGATAATAGGTTGTTCTTTGTCATTTTAAACAGATTCCAGTCAAAATCGGCTTCTTCGACTCATATCGTACCTAAAACCGCATCAAAACTGCAAATATCAGTTTAAACTATCATTTTTTGATAAAAACAGTTATATATTCATGTCAATATCTTTCAAATTCTAGTCGAAATCGGCGTCTTTGGGCATTTTATTAACGAAAACCTTAATAAACTATTAGATTTCGACGTAAGGCAACCATTCTGAGTCAAATAGTTGCCGATTTCGATAAAATCTTAGTCAGAATCTGCTTTTTCGCCTCTTATTGTACCCAAATCTACCTTAGAAATCTAGATATATACTTAAAACACCTTCTTTTGGGACAAATAAGTTCGCTAAGTTATGAAAATGCATGTTTTGGCTATAATCTTCCGTAAATCAAGGGCGAAAACCAATTATTTGTCCCAAAAGAAGGTGTTTTAAGTATATATCTGCATTTCTAAGGTAGATTTGGGTACAATAAGAGGCGAAAAAGCAGATTCTGACTAAGATTTTATCGAAATCGGCAACTATTTGACTCAGAATGGTTCCCTTACGTCGAAATCTAATAGTTTATTAAGGTTTTCGTTACTAAAATGTCCAAAGACGCCGATTTTGACAAGAATTTGAAAGATATTGACATGAATATATAACTGTTTGTATCAAAAAATGATAGTTTAAACTGATATTTGCAGTTTTGATGCGGTTTTAGATACGATATGAATCGAAGAAGCCGATTTTGACTGGAATCTGTTTAAAATGACAAAGAAAAACCTATTATCAATTCAAGGAAGTGAATTTTTAAGTTGTTATCTGCAGTTTTAATGTAGATTTCAGTTCGCTTAGTTATGAAAATGCATGTTTTGGCTATAATCTTCCGTAAATCAAGGGCGAAAACCAATTATTTGTCCCAAAAGAAAGTGTTTTAGGTATATATCTACATTTCTAAGGTAGATTTGCGTACAATAAGAGGCGAAAAAGCAGATTCTGACTAAGATTTTATCGAAATCGGCAACTATTTGACTCAGAATGGTTGCCTTACGTCGAAATCTAATAGTTTATTAAGGTTTTCGTTACTAAAATGCCCAAAGACGCCGATTTTGACAAGAATTTGAAAGATATTGACATGAATATATAACTGTTTGTATCAAAAAATGATAGTTTAAACTGATATTTGCAGTTTTGATGCGGTTTTAGATACGATATGAATCGAAGAAGCCGATTTTGACTGGAATCTGTTTAAAATGACAAAGAAAAACCTATTATCAATTCAAGGAAGTGAATTTTTAAGTAGTTATCTGCAGTTTTAATGTAGATTTCAGTTCGCTAAGTTATGAAAATGCATGTTTTGGCTATAATCTTCCGTAAATCAAGGGCGAAAACCAATTATTTGTCCCAAAAGAAGGTGTTTTAGGTATATATCTACATTTCTAAGGTAGATTTGCGTACAATAAGAGGCGAAAAAGCAGATTCTGACTAAGATTTTATCGAAATCGGCAACTATTTGACTCAGAATGGTTGCCTTACGTCGAAATCTAATAGTTTATTAAGGTTTTCGTTACTAAAATGCCCAAAGACGCCGATTTTGACTAGAATTTGAAAGATATTGACATGAATATATAACTGTTTGTATCAAAAAATGATAGTTTAAACTGATATTTGCAGTTTTGATGCGGTTTTAGGTACGATATGAGTCGAAGAAGCCGATTTTGACTGGAATCTGTTTAAAATGACAAAGAAAAACCTATTATCAATTCAAGGAAGTGAATTTTTAAGTAGTTATCTGCAGTTTTAATGTAGATTTCAGTTCGCTAAGTTATGAAAATGCATGTTTTGGCTATAATCTTCCGTAAATCAAGGGCGAAAACCAATTATTTGTCACAAAAGAAGGTGTTTTAGGTATATATCTACATTTCTAAGGTAGATTTGCGTACAATAAGAGGCGAAAAAGCAGATTCTGACTAAGATTTTATCGAAATCGGCAACTATTTGACTCAGAATGGTTGCCTTACGTCGAAATCTAATAGTTTATTAAGGTTTTCGTTACTAAAATGCCCAAAGACGCCGATTTTGACTAGAATTTGAAAGATATTGACATGAATATATAACTGTTTGTATCAAAAAATGATAGTTTAAACTGATATTTGCAGTTTTGATGCGGTTTTAGGTACGATATGAGTCGAAGAAGCCGATTTTTACTGGAATCTGTTTAAAATGACAAAGAACAACCTATTATCAATTCATGGAAGTGAATTTTTAAGTAGTTATCTGCAGTTTTAATGTAGATTTCAGTTTGCTAAGTTATGAAAATGCATGTTTTGGCTATAATCTTCCGTAAATCAAGGGCGAAAACCAATTATTTGTCCCAAAAGAAGGTGTTTTAAGTATATATCTGCATTTCTAAGGTAGATTTGGGTACAATAAGAGGCGAAAAAGCAGATTCTGACTAGGATTTTATCGAAATCGGCAACTCTTTGACTCAGAAAGGTTGCCTTACGTCGAAATCTAATAGTTTATTAAGGTTTTCGTTACTAAAATGCCCAAAGACGCCGATTTTGACTAGAATTTGAAAGATATTGACATGAATATATAACTGTTTGTATCAAAAAATGATAGTTTAAACTGATATTTGCAGTTTTGATGCGGTTTTAGATACGATATGAATCGAAGAAGCCGATTTTGACTAAAATCTGTTTAAAATGACAAAGAAAAACATATTATCAATTCAAGGAAGTGAATTTTTAAGTAGTTATCTGCAGTTTTAATGTAGATTTCAGTTCGCTAAGTTATGAAAATGCATGTTTTGGCTATAATCTTCCGTAAATCAAGGGCGAAAACCAATTATTTGTCCCAAAAGAAGGTGTTTTTAGTATATATCTGCATTTCTAAGGTGGATTTGGGTACAATAAGAGGCGAAAAAGCAGATTCTGACTAAGATTTTATCGAAATCGGCAACTATTTGACTCAGAAAGGTTGCATTACGTCGAAATCTAATAGTTTATTAAGGTTTTCGTTACTAAAATGCCCAAAGACGCCGATTTTGACTAGAATTTGACATGAATATATAACTGTTTGTATCAAAAAATGATAGTTTAAACTGATATTTGCAGTTTTGATGCGGTTTTAGGTACGATATGAGTCGAAGAAGCCGATTTTGACTAAAATCTGTTTAAAATGACAAAGAAAAACCTATTATCAATTCAAGGAAGTGAATTTTTAAGTAGTTATCTGCAGTTTTAATGTAGATTTCAGTTCGCTAAGTTATGAAAATGCATGTTTTGGCTATAATCTTCCGTAAATCAAGGGCGAAAACCAATTATTTGTCCCAAAAGAAGGTGTTTTTAGTATATATCTGCATTTCTAAGGTGGATTTGGGTACAATAAGAGGCGAAAAAGCAGATTCTGACTAAGATTTTATCGAAATCGGCAACTATTTGACTCAGAAAGGTTGCATTACGTCGAACTCTAATAGTTTATTAAGGTTTTCGTTACTAAAATGCCCAAAGACGCCGATTTTGACTAGAATTTGAAAGATATTGACATGAATATATAACTGTTTGTATCAAAAAATGATTGTTTAAACTGATATTTGCAGTTTTGATGCGGTTTTAGGTACGATATGAGTCGAAGATGCCGATTTTGACTGGAATCTGTTTAAAATGACAAAGAAAAACCTATTATCAATTCAAGGAAGTGAATTTTTAAGTAGTTATCTGCAGTTTTAATGTAGATTTCAGTTCGCTAAGTTATGAAAATGCATGTTTTGGCTATAATCTTCCGTAAATCAAGGGCGAAAACCAATTATTTGTCCCAAAAGAAGGTGTTCTAAGTATATATCTGCATTTCTAAGGTAGATTTGGGTACAATAAGAGGCGAAAAAGCAGATTCTGACTAGGATTTTATCGAAATCGGCAACTCTTTGACTCAGAAAGGTTGCCTTACGTCGAAATCTAATAGTTTATTAAGGTTTTCGTTACTAAAATGCCCAAAGACGCCGATTTTGACTAGAATTTGAAAGATATTGACATGAATATATAACTGTTTGTATCAAAAAATGATAGTTTAAACTGATATTTGCAGTTTTGATGCGGTTTTAGATACGATATGAATCGAAGAAGCCGATTTTGACTAAAATCTGTTTAAAATGACAAAGAAAAACCTATTATCAATTCAAGGAAGTGAATTTTTAAGTAGTTATCTGCAGTTTTAATGTAGATTTCAGTTCGCTAAGTTATGAAAATGCATGTTTTGGCTATAATCTTCCGTAAATCAAGGGCGAAAACCAATTATTTGTCCCAAAAGAAGATGTTCTAAGTATATATCTGCATTTCTAAGGTAAATTTGGGTACAATAAGAGGCGAAAAAGCAGATTCTGACTAAGATTTTATCGAAATCGGCAACTATTTGACTCAGAATGGTTGCCTTACGTCGAAATCTAATAGTTTATTAAGGTTTTCGTTACTAGAATGCCCAAAGACGCCGATTTTGACTAGAATTTGACATGAATATATAACTGTTTGTATCAAAAAATGATAGTTTAAACTGATATTTGCAGTTTTGATGCGGTTTTAGGTACGATATGAGTCGAAGAAGCCGATTTTGACTAAAATCTGTTTAAAATGACAAAGAAAAACCTATTATCAATTCAAGGAAGTGAATTTTTAAGTAGTTATCTGCAGTTTTAATGTAGATTTCAGTTCGCTAAGTTATGAAAATGCATGTTTTGGCTATAATCTTCCTTAAATCAAGGGCGAAAACCAATTATTTGTCCCAAAAGAAGGTGTTTTAGGTATATATCTACATTTCTAAGGTAGATTTGCGTACAATAAGAGGCGAAAAAGCAGATTCTGACTAAAATTTTATCGAAATCGGCAACTATTTGACTCAGAATGGTTGCCTTACGTCGAAATCTAATAGTTTATTAAGGTTTTCGTTACTAAAATGCCCAAAGACGCCGATTTTGACTAGAATTTGAAAGATATTGACATGAATATATAACTGTTTGTATCAAAAAATGATAGTTTAAACTGATATTTGCAGTTTTGATGCGGTTTTAGATACGATATGAATCGAAGAAGCCGATTTTGACTAAAATCTGTTTAAAATGACAAAGAAAAACCTATTATCAATTCAAGGAAGTGAATTTTTAAGTAGTTATCTGCAGTTTTAATGTAGATTTCAGTTCGCTAAGTTATGAAAATGCATGTTTTGGCTATAATCTTCCGTAAATCAAGGGCGAAAACCAATTATTTGTCCCAAAAGAAGGTGTTCTAAGTATATATCTGCATTTCTAAGGTAGATTTGGGTACAATAAGAGGCGAAAAAGCAGATTCTGACTAAGATTTTATCGAAATCGGCAACTATTTTACTCAGAATGGTTGCCTTACGTCGAAATCTAATAGTTTATTAAGGTTTTCGTTACTAAAATGCCCAAAGACGCCGATTTTGACTAGAATTTGACATGAATATATAACTGTTTGTATCAAAAAATGATAGTTTAAACTGATATTTGCAGTTTTGATGCGGTTTTAGGTACGATATGAGTCGAAGAAGCCGATTTTGACTGGAATCTGTTTAAAATGACAAAGAAAAACCTATTATCAATTCAAGGAAGTGAATTTTTAAGTAGTTATCTGCAGTTTTAATGTAGATTTCAGTTCGCTAAGTTATGAAAATGCATGTTTTGGCTATAATCTTCCGTAAATCAAGGGCGAAAACCAATTATTTGTCCCAAAAGAAGGTGTTTTTAGTATATATCTGCATTTCTAAGGTAGATTTGGGTACAATAAGAGGCGAAAAAGCAGATTCTGACTAAGATTTTATCGAAATCGGCAACTATTTTACTCAGAATGGTTGCCTTACGTCGAAATCTAATAGTTTATTAAGGTTTTCGTTACTAAAATGCCCAAAGACGCCGATTTTGACTGGAATTTGAAAGATATTGACATGAATATATAACTGTTTGTATCAAAAAATGATTGTTTAAACTGATATTTGCAGTTTTGATGCGGTTTTAGGTACGATATGAGTCGAAGATGATGATTTTGACTGGAATCTGTTTAAAATGACAAAGAAAAACCTATTATCAATTCAAGGAAGTGAATTTTTAAGTAGTTATCTGCAGTTTTAATGTAGATTTCAGTTCGCTTAGTTATGAAAATGCATGTTTTGGCTATAATCTTCCGTAAATCAAGGGCGAAAACCAATTATTTGTCCCAAAAGAAGGTGTTTTAGGTATATATCTACATTTCTAAGGTAGATTTGCGTACAATAAGAGGCGAAAAAGCAGATTCTGACTAAGATTTTATCGAAATCGGCAACTATTTGACTCAGAATGGTTGCCTTACGTCGAAATCTAATAGTTTATTAAGGTTTTCGTTACTAAAATGCCCAAAGACGCCGATTTTGACTAGAATTTGAAAGATATTGACATGAATATATAACTGTTTGTATCAAAAAATGATAGTTTAAACTGATATTTGCAGTTTTGATGCGGTTTTAGGTACGATATGAGTCGAAGAAGCCGATTTTGACTGGAATCTGTTTAAAATGACAAAGAAAAACCTATTATCAATTCAAGGAAGTGAATTTTTAAGTAGTTATCTGCAGTTTTAATGTAGATTTCAGTTCGCTAAGTTATGAAAATGCATGTTTTGGCTATAATCTTCCGTAAATCAAGGGCGAAAACCAATTATTTGTCCCAAAAGAAGGTGTTTTTAGTATATATCTGCATTTCTAAGGTAGATTTGGGTACAATAGGAGGCGAAAAAGCAGATTCTGACTAAGATTTTATCGAAATCGGCAACTATTTGACTCAGAAAGGTTGCCTTACGTCGAAATCTAATAGTTTATTAAGGTTTTCGTTACTAAAATGCTTAAAGACGCCGATTTTGACTAGAATTTGAAAGATATTGACATGAATATATAACTGTTTGTATCAAAAAATGATAGTTTAAACTGCCTTAGAAATGCAGATATATACTTAAAACACCTTCTTTTGGGACAAATAATTGGTTTTCGCCCTTGATTTACGGAAGATTATAGCCAAAACATGCATTTTCATAACTTAGCGAACTTATTTGTCCCAAAAGAAGGTGTTCTAAGTATATATCTGCATTTCTAAGGTAGATTTGGGTACAATAAGAGGCGAAAAAGCAGATTCTGACTAAGCTTTTATCGAAATCGGCAACTATTTGACTTAGAATGGTTGCCTTACGTCGAAATCTAATAGTTTATTAAGGTTTTCGTTACTAAAATGCATAAAGACGCCGATTTTGACTAGAATTTGAAAGATATTGACATGAATATATAACTGTTTGTATCAAAAAATGATAGTTTAAACTGATATTTGCAGTTTTGATGCGGTTTTAGGTACGATATGAGTCGAAGAAGCCGATTTTGACTGGAATCTGTTTAAAATGACAAAGAAAAACCTATTATCAATTCAAGGAAGTGAATTTTTAAGTAGTTATCTGCAGTTTTAATGTAGATTTCAGTTCGCTAAGTTATGAAAATGCATGTTTTGGCTATAATCTTCCGTAAATCAAGGGCGAAAACCAATTATTTGTCCCAAAAGAAGGTGTTTTAGGTATACATCTGCATTTCTAAGGTAGATTTGGGTACAATAAGAGGCGAAAAAGCAGATTCTGACTAAGATTTTATCGAAATCGGCAACTATTTGACTCAGAAAGGTTGCTTTACGTCGAACTCTAATAGTTTATTAAGGTTTTCGTTACTAAAATGCCCAAAGACGCCGATTTTGACTAGAATTTGAAAGATATTGACATGAATATATAACTGTTTGTATCAAAAAATGATAGTTTAAACTGATATTTGCAGTTTTGATGCGGTTTTAGATACGATATGAATCGAAGAAGCCGATTTTGACTGGAATCTGTTTAAAATGACAAAGAAAAACTTATTATCAATTCAAGGAAGTGAATTTTTAAGTAGTTATCTGCAGTTTTAATGTAGATTTCAGTTCGCTAAATTATGAAAATGCATGTTTTGGCTATAATCTTCCGTAAATCAAGGGCGAAAACCAATTATTTGTCCCAAAAGAAGGTGCTTTAAGTATATATCTGCATTTCTAAGGTAGATTTGGGTACAATAAGAGGCGAAAAAGCAGATTCTGAATAAGATTTTATCGAAATCGGCAAACTATTTGACTCAGAATGGTTGCCTTACGTCGAAATCTAATAGTTTATTAAGGTTTTCGTTACTAAAATGCCCAAAGACGCCGATTTTGACTAGAATTTGAATGATATTGACATGAATATATAACTGTTTGTATCAAAAAATGATAGTTTAAACTGATATTTGCAGTTTTGATGCGGTTTTAGGTACGATATGAGTCGAAGAAGCCGATTTTGACTGGAATCTGTTTAAAATGACAAAGAAAAACCAATTATCAATTCAAGGAAGAGAATTTTTAAGTAGTTATCTGCAGTTTTAATGTAGATTTTAGTTCGCTAAGTTATGAAAATGCATGTTTTGGCTATAATCTTCTGTAAATCAAGGGCGAAAACCAATTATTTGTCCCAAAAGAAGGTGTTTTTAGTATATATCTGCATTTCTAAGGTAGATTTGGGTACAATAAGAGGCGAAAAAGCAGATTCTGACTAAGATTTTATCGAAATCGGCAACTATTTGACTCAGAATGGTTGCCTTACTTCGAAATCTAATAGTTTATTAAGGTTTTCGTTACTAAAATGCCCAAAGACGCCGATTTTGACTAGAATTTGAAAGATATTGACATGAATATATAACTGTTTGTATCAAAAAATGATAGTTTAAACTGATATTTGCAGTTTTGATGCGGTTTTAGGTACGATATGAGTCGAAGAAGCCGATTTTGACTAAAATCTGTTTAAAATGACAAAGAAAAACCTATTATCAATTCAAGGAAGTGAATTTTTAAGTAGTTATCTGCAGTTTTAATGTAGATTTCAGTTCGCTAAGTTATGAAAATGTATGTTTTGGCTATAATCTTCCGTAAATCAAGGGCGAAAACCAATTATTTGTCCCAAAAGAAGGTGTTTTTAGTATATATCTGCATTTCTAAGGTAGATTTGGGTACAATAAGAGGCGAAAAAGCAGATTCTGACTAAGATTTTATCGAAATCGGCAACTATTTGACTCAGAAAGGTTGCATTACGTCGAACTCTAATAGTTTATTAAGGTTTTCGTTACTAAAATGCCCAAAGACGCCGATTTTGACTGGAATTTGAAAGATATTGACATGAATATATAACTGTTTGTATCAAAAAATGATTGTTTAAACTGATATTTGCAGTTTTGATGCGGTTTTAGGTACGATATGAGTCGAAGATGCCGATTTTGACTGGAATCTGTTTAAAATGACAAAGAAAAACCTATTATCAATTCAAGGAAGTGAATTTTTAAGTAGTTATCTGCAGTTTTAATGTAGATTTCAGTTCGCTAAGTTATGAAAATGCATGTTTTGGCTATAATCTTCCGTAAATCAAGGGCGAAAACCAATTATTTGTCCCAAAAGAAGGTGTTCTAAGTATATATCTGCATTTCTAAGGTAGATTTGGGTACAATAAGAGGCGAAAAAGCAGATTCTGACTAGGATTTTATCGAAATCGGCAACTCTTTGACTCAGAAAGGTTGCCTTACGTCGAAATCTAATAGTTTATTAAGGTTTTCGTTACTAAAATGCCCAAAGACGCCGATTTTGACTAGAATTTGACATGAATATATAACTGTTTGTATCAAAAAATGATAGTTTAAACTGATATTTGCAGTTTTGATGCGGTTTTAGGTACGATATGAGTCGAAGAAGCCGATTTTGACTAAAATCTGTTTAAAATGACAAAGAAAAACCTATTATCAATTCAAGGAAGTGAATTTTTAAGTAGTTATCTGCAGTTTTAATGTAGATTTCAGTTCGCTAAGTTATGAAAATGCATGTTTTGGCTATAATCTTCCTTAAATCAAGGGCGAAAACCAATTATTTGTCCCAAAAGAAGGTGTTTTAGGTATATATCTACATTTCTAAGGTAGATTTGCGTACAATAAGAGGCGAAAAAGCAGATTCTGACTAAAATTTTATCGAAATCGGCAACTATTTGACTCAGAATGGTTGCCTTACGTCGAAATCTAATAGTTTATTAAGGTTTTCGTTACTAAAATGCCCAAAGACGCCGATTTTGACTAGAATTTGAAAGATATTGACATGAATATATAACTGTTTGTATCAAAAAATGATAGTTTAAACTGATATTTGCAGTTTTGATGCGGTTTTAGATACGATATGAATCGAAGAAGCCGATTTTGACTAAAATCTGTTTAAAATGACAAAGAAAAACCTATTATCAATTCAAGGAAGTGAATTTTTAAGTAGTTATCTGCAGTTTTAATGTAGATTTCAGTTCGCTAAGTTATGAAAATGCATGTTTTGGCTATAATCTTCCGTAAATCAAGGGCGAAAACCAATTATTTGTCCCAAAAGAAGGTGTTCTAAGTATATATCTGCATTTCTAAGGTAGATTTGGGTACAATAAGAGGCGAAAAAGCAGATTCTGACTAAGATTTTATCGAAATCGGCAACTATTTTACTCAGAATGGTTGCCTTACGTCGAAATCTAATAGTTTATTAAGGTTTTCGTTACTAAAATGCCCAAAGACGCCGATTTTGACTAGAATTTGACATGAATATATAACTGTTTGTATCAAAAAATGATAGTTTAAACTGATATTTGCAGTTTTGATGCGGTTTTAGGTACGATATGAGTCGAAGAAGCCGATTTTGACTGGAATCTGTTTAAAATGACAAAGAAAAACCTATTATCAATTCAAGGAAGTGAATTTTTAAGTAGTTATCTGCAGTTTTAATGTAGATTTCAGTTCGCTAAGTTATGAAAATGCATGTTTTGGCTATAATCTTCCGTAAATCAAGGGCGAAAACCAATTATTTGTCCCAAAAGAAGGTGTTTTTAGTATATATCTGCATTTCTAAGGTAGATTTGGGTACAATAAGAGGCGAAAAAGCAGATTCTGACTAAGATTTTATCGAAATCGGCAACTATTTTTCTCAGAATGGTTGCCTTACGTCGAAATCTAATAGTTTATTAAGGTTTTCGTTACTAAAATGCCCAAAGACGCCGATTTTGACTGGAATTTGAAAGATATTGACATGAATATATAACTGTTTGTATCAAAAAATGATTGTTTAAACTGATATTTGCAGTTTTGATGCGGTTTTAGGTACGATATGAGTCGAAGATGATGATTTTGACTGGAATCTGTTTAAAATGACAAAGAAAAACCTATTATCAATTCAAGGAAGTGAATTTTTAAGTAGTTATCTGCAGTTTTAATGTAGATTTCAGTTCGCTTAGTTATGAAAATGCATGTTTTGGCTATAATCTTCCGTAAATCAAGGGCGAAAACCAATTATTTGTCCCAAAAGAAGGTGTTTTAGGTATATATCTACATTTCTAAGGTAGATTTGCGTACAATAAGAGGCGAAAAAGCAGATTCTGACTAAGATTTTATCGAAATCGGCAACTATTTGACTCAGAATGGTTGCCTTACGTCGAAATCTAATAGTTTATTAAGGTTTTCGTTACTAAAATTCCCAAAGACGCCGATTTTGACTAGAATTTGAAAGATATTGACATGAATATATAACTGTTTGTATCAAAAAATGATAGTTTAAACTGATATTTGCAGTTTTGATGCGGTTTTAGATACGATATGAATCGAAGAAGCCGATTTTGACTAAAATCTGTTTAAAATGACAAAGAAAAACCTATTATCAATTCAAGGAAGTGAATTTTTAAGTAGTTATCTGCAGTTTTAATGTAGATTTCAGTTCGCTAAGTTATGAAAATGCATGTTTTGGCTATAATCTTCCGTAAATCAAGGGCGAAAACCAATTATTTGTCCCAAAAGAAGGTGTTCTAAGTATATATCTGCATTTCTAAGGTAGATTTGGGTACAATAAGAGGCGAAAAAGCAGATTCTGACTAAGATTTTATCGAAATCGGCAACTATTTTACTCAGAATGGTTGCCTTACGTCGAAATCTAATAGTTTATTAAGGTTTTCGTTACTAAAATGCCCAAAGACGCCGATTTTGACTAGAATTTGACATGAATATATAACTGTTTGTATCAAAAAATGATAGTTTAAACTGATATTTGCAGTTTTGATGCGGTTTTAGGTACGATATGAGTCGAAGAAGCCGATTTTGACTGGAATCTGTTTAAAATGACAAAGAAAAACCTATTATCAATTCAAGGAAGTGAATTTTTAAGTAGTTATCTGCAGTTTTAATGTAGATTTCAGTTCGCTAAGTTATGAAAATGCATGTTTTGGCTATAATCTTCCGTAAATCAAGGGCGAAAACCAATTATTTGTCCCAAAAGAAGGTGTTTTTAGTATATATCTGCATTTCTAAGGTAGATTTGGGTACAATAGGAGGCGAAAAAGCAGATTCTGACTAAGATTTTATCGAAATCGGCAACTATTTGACTCAGAAAGGTTGCCTTACGTCGAAATCTAATAGTTTATTAAGGTTTTCGTTACTAAAATGCTTAAAGACGCCGATTTTGACTAGAATTTGAAAGATATTGACATGAATATATAACTGTTTGTATCAAAAAATGATAGTTTAAACTGCCTTAGAAATGCAGATATATACTTAAAACACCTTCTTTTGGGACAAATAATTGGTTTTCGCCCTTGATTTACGGAAGATTATAGCCAAAACATGCATTTTCATAACTTAGCGAACTTATTTGTCCCAAAAGAAGGTGTTCTAAGTATATATCTGCATTTCTAAGGTAGATTTGGGTACAATAAGAGGCGAAAAAGCAGATTCTGACTAAGATTTTATCGAAATCGGCAACTATTTGACTTAGAATGGTTGCCTTACGTCGAAATCTAATAGTTTATTAAGGTTTTCGTTACTAAAATGCATAAAGACGCCGATTTTGACTAGAATTTGAAAGATATTGACATGAATATATAACTGTTTGTATCAAAAAATGATAGTTTAAACTGATATTTGCAGTTTTGATGCGGTTTTAGGTACGATATGAGTCGAAGAAGCCGATTTTGACTGGAATCTGTTTAAAATGACAAAGAAAAACCTATTATCAATTCAAGGAAGTGAATTTTTAAGTAGTTATCTGCAGTTTTAATGTAGATTTCAGTTCGCTAAGTTATGAAAATGCATGTTTTGGCTATAATCTTCCGTAAATCAAGGGCGAAAACCAATTATTTGTCCCAAAAGAAGGTGTTTTAGGTATACATCTGCATTTCTAAGGTAGATTTGGGTACAATAAGAGGCGAAAAAGCAGATTCTGACTAAGATTTTATCGAAATCGGCAACTATTTGACTCAGAAAGGTTGCTTTACGTCGAACTCTAATAGTTTATTAAGGTTTTCGTTACTAAAATGCCCAAAGACGCCGATTTTGACTAGAATTTGAAAGATATTGACATGAATATATAACTGTTTGTATCAAAAAATGATAGTTTAAACTGATATTTGCAGTTTTGATGCGGTTTTAGATACGATATGAATCGAAGAAGCCGATTTTGACTGGAATCTGTTTAAAATGACAAAGAAAAACTTATTATCAATTCAAGGAAGTGAATTTTTAAGTAGTTATCTGCAGTTTTAATGTAGATTTCAGTTCGCTAAATTATGAAAATGCATGTTTTGGCTATAATCTTCCGTAAATCAAGGGCGAAAACCAATTATTTGTCCCAAAAGAAGGTGCTTTAAGTATATATCTGCATTTCTAAGGTAGATTTGGGTACAATAAGAGGCGAAAAAGCAGATTCTGAATAAGATTTTATCGAAATCGGCAAACTATTTGACTCAGAATGGTTGCCTTACGTCGAAATCTAATAGTTTATTAAGGTTTTCGTTACTAAAATGCCCAAAGACGCCGATTTTGACTAGAATTTGAATGATATTGACATGAATATATAACTGTTTGTATCAAAAAATGATAGTTTAAACTGATATTTGCAGTTTTGATGCGGTTTTAGGTACGATATGAGTCGAAGAAGCCGATTTTGACTGGAATCTGTTTAAAATGACAAAGAAAAACCAATTATCAATTCAAGGAAGAGAATTTTTAAGTAGTTATCTGCAGTTTTAATGTAGATTTTAGTTCGCTAAGTTATGAAAATGCATGTTTTGGCTATAATCTTCTGTAAATCAAGGGCGAAAACCAATTATTTGTCCCAAAAGAAGGTGTTTTTAGTATATATCTGCATTTCTAAGGTAGATTTGGGTACAATAAGAGGCGAAAAAGCAGATTCTGACTAAGATTTTATCGAAATCGGCAACTATTTGACTCAGAATGGTTGCCTTACTTCGAAATCTAATAGTTTATTAAGGTTTTCGTTACTAAAATGCCCAAAGACGCCGATTTTGACTAGAATTTGAAAGATATTGACATGAATATATAACTGTTTGTATCAAAAAATGATAGTTTAAACTGATATTTGCAGTTTTGATGCGGTTTTAGGTACGATATGAGTCGAAGAAGCCGATTTTGACTGGAATCTGTTTAAAATGACAAAGAAAAACCTATTATCAATTCAAGGAAGTGAATTTTTAAGTAGTTATCTGCAGTTTTAATGTAGATTTCAGTTCGCTAAGATATGAAAATGCATGTTTTGGCTATAATCTTCCGTAAATCAAGGGCGAAAACCAATTATTTGTCCCAAAAGAAGGTGTTTTAAGTATATATCTGCATTTCTAAGGTAGATTTGGGTACAATAAGAGGCGAAAAAGCAGATTCTGACTAAGATTTTATCGAAATCGGCAACTATTTGACTCAGAAAGGTTGCCTTACGTCGAAATCTAATAGTTTATTAAGGTTTTCGTTACTAAAATGCCCAAAGACGCCGATTTTGACTAGAATTTGACATGAATATATAACTGTTTGTATCAAAAAATGATAGTTTAAACTGATATTTGCAGTTTTGATGCGGTTTTAGATACGATATGAATCGAAGAAGCCGATTTTGACTGGAATCTGTTTAAAATGACAAAGAAAAACCTATTATCAATTCAAGGAAGTGAATTTTTAAGTAGTTATCTGCAGTTTTAATGTAGATTTCAGTTCGCTAAGTTATGAAAATGCATGTTTTGGCTATAATCTTCCGTAAATCAAGGGCGAAAACCAATTATTTGTCCCAAAAGAAGGTGTTCTAAGTATATATCTGCATTTCTAAAGTAGATTTGGGTACAATAAGAGGCGAAAAAGCAGATTCTGACTAAGATTTTATCGAAATCGGCAACTGTTTGACTCAGAAAGGTTGCCTTACGTCGAAATCTAATAGTTTATTAAGGTTTTCGTTACTAAAATGCCCAAAGACGCCGATTTTGACTAGAATTTGAAAGATATTGACATGAATATATAACTGTTTGTATCAAAAAATGATAGTTTAAACTGCCTTAGAAATGCAGATATATACTTAAAACACCTTCTTTTGGGACAAATAATTGGTTTTCGCCCTTGATTTACGGAAGATTATAGCCAAAACATGCATTTTCATAACTTAGCGAACTTATTTGTCCCAAAAGAAGGTGTTCTAAGTATATATCTGCATTTCTAAGGTAGATTTGGGTACAATAAGAGGCGAAAAAGCAGATTCTGACTAAGATTTTATCGAAATCGGCAACTATTTGACTTAGAATGGTTGCCTTACGTCGAAATCTAATAGTTTATTAAGGTTTTCGTTACTAAAATGCATAAAGACGCCGATTTTGACTAGAATTTGAAAGATATTGACATGAATATATAACTGTTTGTATCAAAAAATGATAGTTTAAACTGATATTTGCAGTTTTGATGCGGTTTTAGGTACGATATGAGTCGAAGAAGCCGATTTTGACTGGAATCTGTTTAAAATGACAAAGAAAAACCTATTATCAATTCAAGGAAGTGAATTTTTAAGTAGTTATCTGCAGTTTTAATGTAGATTTCAGTTCGCTAAGATATGAAAATGCATGTTTTGGCTATAATCTTCCGTAAATCAAGGGCGAAAACCAATTATTTGTCCCAAAAGAAGGTGTTTTAAGTATATATCTGCATTTCTAAGGTAGATTTGGGTACAATAAGAGGCGAAAAAGCAGATTCTGACTAAGATTTTATCGAAATCGGCAACTATTTGACTCAGAAAGGTTGCCTTACGTCGAAATCTAATAGTTTATTAAGGTTTTCGTTACTAAAATGCCCAAAGACGCCGATTTTGACTAGAATTTGACATGAATATATAACTGTTTGTATCAAAAAATGATAGTTTAAACTGATATTTGCAGTTTTGATGCGGTTTTAGATACGATATGAATCGAAGAAGCCGATTTTGACTGGAATCTGTTTAAAATGACAAAGAAAAACCTATTATCAATTCAAGGAAGTGAATTTTTAAGTAGTTATCTGCAGTTTTAATGTAGATTTCAGTTCGCTAAGTTATGAAAATGCATGTTTTGGCTATAATCTTCCGTAAATCAAGGGCGAAAACCAATTATTTGTCCCAAAAGAAGGTGTTCTAAGTATATATCTGCATTTCTAAAGTAGATTTGGGTACAATAAGAGGCGAAAAAGCAGATTCTGACTAAGATTTTATCGAAATCGGCAACTGTTTGACTCAGAAAGGTTGCCTTACGTCGAAATCTAATAGTTTATTAAGGTTTTCGTTACTAAAATGCCCAAAGACGCCGATTTTGACTAGAATTTGAAAGATATTGACATGAATATATAACTGTTTGTATCAAAAAATGATAGTTTAAACTGCCTTAGAAATGCAGATATATACTTAAAACACCTTCTTTTGGGACAAATAATTGGTTTTCGCCCTTGATTTACGGAAGATTATAGCCAAAACATGCATTTTCATAACTTAGCGAACTTATTTGTCCCAAAAGAAGGTGTTCTAAGTATATATCTGCATTTCTAAGGTAGATTTGGGTACAATAAGAGGCGAAAAAGCAGATTCTGACTAAGATTTTATCGAAATCGGCAACTATTTGACTTAGAATGGTTGCCTTACGTCGAAATCTAATAGTTTATTAAGGTTTTCGTTACTAAAATGCATAAAGACGCCGATTTTGACTAGAATTTGAAAGATATTGACATGAATATATAACTGTTTGTATCAAAAAATGATAGTTTAAACTGATATTTGCAGTTTTGATGCGGTTTTAGGTACGATATGAGTCGAAGAAGCCGATTTTGACTGGAATCTGTTTAAAATGACAAAGAAAAACCTATTATCAATTCAAGGAAGTGAATTTTTAAGTAGTTATCTGCAGTTTTAATGTAGATTTCAGTTCGCTAAGTTATGAAAATGCATGTTTTGGCTATAATCTTCCGTAAATCAAGGGCGAAAACCAATTATTTGTCCCAAAAGAAGGTGTTTTAGGTATACATCTGCATTTCTAAGGTAGATTTGGGTACAATAAGAGGCGAAAAAGCAGATTCTGACTAAGATTTTATCGAAATCGGCAACTATTTGACTCAGAAAGGTTGCTTTACGTCGAACTCTAATAGTTTATTAAGGTTTTCGTTACTAAAATGCCCAAAGACGCCGATTTTGACTAGAATTTGAAAGATATTGACATGAATATATAACTGTTTGTATCAAAAAATGATAGTTTAAACTGATATTTGCAGTTTTGATGCGGTTTTAGATACGATATGAATCGAAGAAGCCGATTTTGACTGGAATCTGTTTAAAATGACAAAGAAAAACTTATTATCAATTCAAGGAAGTGAATTTTTAAGTAGTTATCTGCAGTTTTAATGTAGATTTCAGTTCGCTAAATTATGAAAATGCATGTTTTGGCTATAATCTTCCGTAAATCAAGGGCGAAAACCAATTATTTGTCCCAAAAGAAGGTGCTTTAAGTATATATCTGCATTTCTAAGGTAGATTTGGGTACAATAAGAGGCGAAAAAGCAGATTCTGAATAAGATTTTATCGAAATCGGCAAACTATTTGACTCAGAATGGTTGCCTTACGTCGAAATCTAATAGTTTATTAAGGTTTTCGTTACTAAAATGCCCAAAGACGCCGATTTTGACTAGAATTTGAATGATATTGACATGAATATATAACTGTTTGTATCAAAAAATGATAGTTTAAACTGATATTTGCAGTTTTGATGCGGTTTTAGGTACGATATGAGTCGAAGAAGCCGATTTTGACTGGAATCTGTTTAAAATGACAAAGAAAAACCAATTATCAATTCAAGGAAGAGAATTTTTAAGTAGTTATCTGCAGTTTTAATGTAGATTTTAGTTCGCTAAGTTATGAAAATGCATGTTTTGGCTATAATCTTCTGTAAATCAAGGGCGAAAACCAATTATTTGTCCCAAAAGAAGGTGTTTTTAGTATATATCTGCATTTCTAAGGTAGATTTGGGTACAATAAGAGGCGAAAAAGCAGATTCTGACTAAGATTTTATCGAAATCGGCAACTATTTGACTCAGAATGGTTGCCTTACTTCGAAATCTAATAGTTTATTAAGGTTTTCGTTACTAAAATGCCCAAAGACGCCGATTTTGACTAGAATTTGAAAGATATTGACATGAATATATAACTGTTTGTATCAAAAAATGATAGTTTAAACTGATATTTGCAGTTTTGATGCGGTTTTAGGTACGATATGAGTCGAAGAAGCCGATTTTGACTGGAATCTGTTTAAAATGACAAAGAAAAACCTATTATCAATTCAAGGAAGTGAATTTTTAAGTAGTTATCTGCAGTTTTAATGTAGATTTCAGTTCGCTAAGATATGAAAATGCATGTTTTGGCTATAATCTTCCGTAAATCAAGGGCGAAAACCAATTATTTGTCCCAAAAGAAGGTGTTTTAAGTATATATCTGCATTTCTAAGGTAGATTTGGGTACAATAAGAGGCGAAAAAGCAGATTCTGACTAAGATTTTATCGAAATCGGCAACTATTTGACTCAGAAAGGTTGCCTTACGTCGAAATCTAATAGTTTATTAAGGTTTTCGTTACTAAAATGCCCAAAGACGCCGATTTTGACTAGAATTTGACATGAATATATAACTGTTTGTATCAAAAAATGATAGTTTAAACTGATATTTGCAGTTTTGATGCGGTTTTAGGTACGATATGAGTCGAAGAAGCCGATTTTGACTAAAATCTGTTTAAAATGACAAAGAAAAACCTATTATCAATTCAAGGAAGTGAATTTTTAAGTAGTTATCTGCAGTTTTAATGTAGATTTCAGTTCGCTAAGTTATGAAAATGTATGTTTTGGCTATAATCTTCCGTAAATCAAGGGCGAAAACCAATTATTTGTCCCAAAAGAAGGTGTTTTAAGTATATATCTGCATTTCTAAGGTAGATTTGGGTACAATAAGAGGCGAAAAAGCAGATTCTGACTAAGATTTTATCGAAATCGGCAACTATTTGACTCAGAAAGGTTGCCTTACGTCGAAATCTAATAGTTTATTAAGGTTTTCGTTACTAAAATGCCCAAAGACGCCGATTTTGACTAGAATTTGACATGAATATATAACTGTTTGTATCAAAAAATGATAGTTTAAACTGATATTTGCAGTTTTGATGCGGTTTTAGATACGATATGAATCGAAGAAGCCGATTTTGACTGGAATCTGTTTAAAATGACAAAGAAAAACCTATTATCAATTCAAGGAAGTGAATTTTTAAGTAGTTATCTGCAGTTTTAATGTAGATTTCAGTTCGCTAAGTTATGAAAATGCATGTTTTGGCTATAATCTTCCGTAAATCAAGGGCGAAAACCAATTATTTGTCCCAAAAGAAGGTGTTCTAAGTATATATCTGCATTTCTAAAGTAGATTTGGGTACAATAAGAGGCGAAAAAGCAGATTCTGACTAAGATTTTATCGAAATCGGCAACTGTTTGACTCAGAAAGGTTGCCTTACGTCGAAATCTAATAGTTTATTAAGGTTTTCGTTACTAAAATGCCCAAAGACGCCGATTTTGACTAGAATTTGAAAGATATTGACATGAATATATAACTGTTTGTATCAAAAAATGATAGTTTAAACTGCCTTAGAAATGCAGATATATACTTAAAACACCTTCTTTTGGGACAAATAATTGGTTTTCGCCCTTGATTTACGGAAGATTATAGCCAAAACATGCATTTTCATAACTTAGCGAACTTATTTGTCCCAAAAGAAGGTGTTCTAAGTATATATCTGCATTTCTAAGGTAGATTTGGGTACAATAAGAGGCGAAAAAGCAGATTCTGACTAAGATTTTATCGAAATCGGCAACTATTTGACTTAGAATGGTTGCCTTACGTCGAAATCTAATAGTTTATTAAGGTTTTCGTTACTAAAATGCATAAAGACGCCGATTTTGACTAGAATTTGAAAGATATTGACATGAATATATAACTGTTTGTTTCAAAAAATGATAGTTTAAACTAATATTTGCAGTTTTGATGCGGTTTTAGGTACGATATGAGTCGAAGAAGCCGATTTTGACTGGAATCTGTTTAAAATGACAAAGAAAAACCTATTATCAATTCAAGGAAGTGAATTTTTAAGTAGTTATCTGCAGTTTTAATGTAGATTTCAGTTCGCTAAGTTATGAAAATGCATGTTTTGGCTATAATCTTCCGTAAATCAAGGGCGAAAACCAATTATTTGTCCCAAAAGAAGGTGTTTTAGGTATACATCTGCATTTCTAAGGTAGATTTGGGTACAATAAGAGGCGAAAAAGCAGATTCTGACTAAGATTTTATCGAAATCGGCAACTATTTGACTCAGAAAGGTTGCTTTACGTCGAACTCTAATAGTTTATTAAGGTTTTCGTTACTAAAATGCCCAAAGACGCCGATTTTGACTAGAATTTGAAAGATATTGACATGAATATATAACTGTTTGTATCAAAAAATGATAGTTTAAACTGATATTTGCAGTTTTGATGCGGTTTTAGATACGATATGAATCGAAGAAGCCGATTTTGACTGGAATCTGTTTAAAATGACAAAGAAAAACTTATTATCAATTCAAGGAAGTGAATTTTTAAGTAGTTATCTGCAGTTTTAATGTAGATTTCAGTTCGCTAAATTATGAAAATGCATGTTTTGGCTATAATCTTCCGTAAATCAAGGGCGAAAACCAATTATTTGTCCCAAAAGAAGGTGCTTTAAGTATATATCTGCATTTCTAAGGTAGATTTGGGTACAATAAGAGGCGAAAAAGCAGATTCTGAATAAGATTTTATCGAAATCGGCAAACTATTTGACTCAGAATGGTTGCCTTACGTCGAAATCTAATAGTTTATTAAGGTTTTCGTTACTAAAATGCCCAAAGACGCCGATTTTGACTAGAATTTGAATGATATTGACATGAATATATAACTGTTTGTATCAAAAAATGATAGTTTAAACTGATATTTGCAGTTTTGATGCGGTTTTAGGTACGATATGAGTCGAAGAAGCCGATTTTGACTGGAATCTGTTTAAAATGACAAAGAAAAACCAATTATCAATTCAAGGAAGAGAATTTTTAAGTAGTTATCTGCAGTTTTAATGTAGATTTTAGTTCGCTAAGTTATGAAAATGCATGTTTTGGCTATAATCTTCTGTAAATCAAGGGCGAAAACCAATTATTTGTCCCAAAAGAAGGTGTTTTTAGTATATATCTGCATTTCTAAGGTAGATTTGGGTACAATAAGAGGCGAAAAAGCAGATTCTGACTAAGATTTTATCGAAATCGGCAACTATTTGACTCAGAATGGTTGCCTTACTTCGAAATCTAATAGTTTATTAAGGTTTTCGTTACTAAAATGCCAAAGACGCCGATTTTGACTAGAATTTGAAAGATATTGACATGAATATATAACTGTTTGTATCAAAAAATGATAGTTTAAACTGATATTTGCAGTTTTGATGCGGTTTTAGGTACGATATGAGTCGAAGAAGCCGATTTTGACTGGAATCTGTTTAAAATGACAAAGAAAAACCTATTATCAATTCAAGGAAGTGAATTTTTAAGTAGTTATCTGCAGTTTTAATGTAGATTTCAGTTCGCTAAGATATGAAAATGCATGTTTTGGCTATAATCTTCCGTAAATCAAGGGCGAAAACCAATTATTTGTCCCAAAAGAAGGTGTTTTAAGTATATATCTGCATTTCTAAGGTAGATTTGGGTACAATAAGAGGCGAAAAAGCAGATTCTGACTAAGATTTTATCGAAATCGGCAACTATTTGACTCAGAAAGGTTGCCTTACGTCGAAATCTAATAGTTTATTAAGGTTTTCGTTACTAAAATGCCCAAAGACGCCGATTTTGACTAGAATTTGACATGAATATATAACTGTTTGTATCAAAAAATGATAGTTTAAACTGATATTTGCAGTTTTGATGCGGTTTTAGGTACGATATGAGTCGAAGAAGCCGATTTTGACTAAAATCTGTTTAAAATGACAAAGAAAAACCTATTATCAATTCAAGGAAGTGAATTTTTAAGTAGTTATCTGCAGTTTTAATGTAGATTTCAGTTCGCTAAGTTATGAAAATGTATGTTTTGGCTATAATCTTCCGTAAATCAAGGGCGAAAACCAATTATTTGTCCCAAAAGAAGGTGTTTTTAGTATATATCTGCATTTCTAAGGTAGATTTGGGTACAATAAGAGGCGAAAAAGCAGATTCTGACTAAGATTTTATCGAAATCGGCAACTGTTTGACTCAGAAAGGTTGCCTTACGTCGAAATCTAATAGTTTATTAAGGTTTTCGTTACTAAAATGCCCAAAGACGCCGATTTTGACTAGAATTTGAAAGATATTGACATGAATATATAACTGTTTGTATCAAAAAATGATAGTTTAAACTGCCTTAGAAATGCAGATATATACTTAAAACACCTTCTTTTGGGACAAATAATTGGTTTTCGCCCTTGATTTACGGAAGATTATAGCCAAAACATGCATTTTCATAACTTAGCGAACTTATTTGTCCCAAAAGAAGGTGTTCTAAGTATATATCTGCATTTCTAAGGTAGATTTGGGTACAATAAGAGGCGAAAAAGCAGATTCTGACTAAGATTTTATCGAAATCGGCAACTATTTGACTTAGAATGGTTGCCTTACGTCGAAATCTAATAGTTTATTAAGGTTTTCGTTACTAAAATGCATAAAGACGCCGATTTTGACTAGAATTTGAAAGATATTGACATGAATATATAACTGTTTGTATCAAAAAATGATAGTTTAAACTGATATTTGCAGTTTTGATGCGGTTTTAGGTACGATATGAGTCGAAGAAGCCGATTTTGACTGGAATCTGTTTAAAATGACAAAGAAAAACCTATTATCAATTCAAGGAAGTGAATTTTTAAGTAGTTATCTGCAGTTTTAATGTAGATTTCAGTTCGCTAAGTTATGAAAATGCATGTTTTGGCTATAATCTTCCGTAAATCAAGGGCGAAAACCAATTATTTGTCCCAAAAGAAGGTGTTTTAGGTATACATCTGCATTTCTAAGGTAGATTTGGGTACAATAAGAGGCGAAAAAGCAGATTCTGACTAAGATTTTATCGAAATCGGCAACTATTTGACTCAGAAAGGTTGCTTTACGTCGAACTCTAATAGTTTATTAAGGTTTTCGTTACTAAAATGCCCAAAGACGCCGATTTTGACTAGAATTTGAAAGATATTGACATGAATATATAACTGTTTGTATCAAAAAATGATAGTTTAAACTGATATTTGCAGTTTTGATGCGGTTTTAGATACGATATGAATCGAAGAAGCCGATTTTGACTGGAATCTGTTTAAAATGACAAAGAAAAACTTATTATCAATTCAAGGAAGTGAATTTTTAAGTAGTTATCTGCAGTTTTAATGTAGATTTCAGTTCGCTAAATTATGAAAATGCATGTTTTGGCTATAATCTTCCGTAAATCAAGGGCGAAAACCAATTATTTGTCCCAAAAGAAGGTGCTTTAAGTATATATCTGCATTTCTAAGGTAGATTTGGGTACAATAAGAGGCGAAAAAGCAGATTCTGAATAAGATTTTATCGAAATCGGCAAACTATTTGACTCAGAATGGTTGCCTTACGTCGAAATCTAATAGTTTATTAAGGTTTTCGTTACTAAAATGCCCAAAGACGCCGATTTTGACTAGAATTTGAATGATATTGACATGAATATATAACTGTTTGTATCAAAAAATGATAGTTTAAACTGATATTTGCAGTTTTGATGCGGTTTTAGGTACGATATGAGTCGAAGAAGCCGATTTTGACTGGAATCTGTTTAAAATGACAAAGAAAAACCAATTATCAATTCAAGGAAGAGAATTTTTAAGTAGTTATCTGCAGTTTTAATGTAGATTTTAGTTCGCTAAGTTATGAAAATGCATGTTTTGGCTATAATCTTCTGTAAATCAAGGGCGAAAACCAATTATTTGTCCCAAAAGAAGGTGTTTTTAGTATATATCTGCATTTCTAAGGTAGATTTGGGTACAATAAGAGGCGAAAAAGCAGATTCTGACTAAGATTTTATCGAAATCGGCAACTATTTGACTCAGAATGGTTGCCTTACTTCGAAATCTAATAGTTTATTAAGGTTTTCGTTACTAAAATGCCCAAAGACGCCGATTTTGACTAGAATTTGAAAGATATTGACATGAATATATAACTGTTTGTATCAAAAAATGATAGTTTAAACTGATATTTGCAGTTTTGATGCGGTTTTAGGTACGATATGAGTCGAAGAAGCCGATTTTGACTGGAATCTGTTTAAAATGACAAAGAAAAACCTATTATCAATTCAAGGAAGTGAATTTTTAAGTAGTTATCTGCAGTTTTAATGTAGATTTCAGTTCGCTAAGATATGAAAATGCATGTTTTGGCTATAATCTTCCGTAAATCAAGGGCGAAAACCAATTATTTGTCCCAAAAGAAGGTGTTTTAAGTATATATCTGCATTTCTAAGGTAGATTTGGGTACAATAAGAGGCGAAAAAGCAGATTCTGACTAAGATTTTATCGAAATCGGCAACTATTTGACTCAGAAAGGTTGCCTTACGTCGAAATCTAATAGTTTATTAAGGTTTTCGTTACTAAAATGCCCAAAGACGCCGATTTTGACTAGAATTTGACATGAATATATAACTGTTTGTATCAAAAAATGATAGTTTAAACTGATATTTGCAGTTTTGATGCGGTTTTAGGTACGATATGAGTCGAAGAAGCCGATTTTGACTAAAATCTGTTTAAAATGACAAAGAAAAACCTATTATCAATTCAAGGAAGTGAATTTTTAAGTAGTTATCTGCAGTTTTAATGTAGATTTCAGTTCGCTAAGTTATGAAAATGTATGTTTTGGCTATAATCTTCCGTAAATCAAGGGCGAAAACCAATTATTTGTCCCAAAAGAAGGTGTTTTAAGTATATATCTGCATTTCTAAGGTAGATTTGGGTACAATAAGAGGCGAAAAAGCAGATTCTGACTAAGATTTTATCGAAATCGGCAACTATTTGACTCAGAAAGGTTGCCTTACGTCGAAATCTAATAGTTTATTAAGGTTTTCGTTACTAAAATGCCCAAAGACGCCGATTTTGACTAGAATTTGACATGAATATATAACTGTTTGTATCAAAAAATGATAGTTTAAACTGATATTTGCAGTTTTGATGCGGTTTTAGATACGATATGAATCGAAGAAGCCGATTTTGACTGGAATCTGTTTAAAATGACAAAGAAAAACCTATTATCAATTCAAGGAAGTGAATTTTTAAGTAGTTATCTGCAGTTTTAATGTAGATTTCAGTTCGCTAAGTTATGAAAATGCATGTTTTGGCTATAATCTTCCGTAAATCAAGGGCGAAAACCAATTATTTGTCCCAAAAGAAGGTGTTCTAAGTATATATCTGCATTTCTAAAGTAGATTTGGGTACAATAAGAGGCGAAAAAGCAGATTCTGACTAAGATTTTATCGAAATCGGCAACTGTTTGACTCAGAAAGGTTGCCTTACGTCGAAATCTAATAGTTTATTAAGGTTTTCGTTACTAAAATGCCCAAAGACGCCGATTTTGACTAGAATTTGAAAGATATTGACATGAATATATAACTGTTTGTATCAAAAAATGATAGTTTAAACTGCCTTAGAAATGCAGATATATACTTAAAACACCTTCTTTTGGGACAAATAATTGGTTTTCGCCCTTGATTTACGGAAGATTATAGCCAAAACATGCATTTTCATAACTTAGCGAACTTATTTGTCCCAAAAGAAGGTGTTCTAAGTATATATCTGCATTTCTAAGGTAGATTTGGGTACAATAAGAGGCGAAAAAGCAGATTCTGACTAAGATTTTATCGAAATCGGCAACTATTTGACTTAGAATGGTTGCCTTACGTCGAAATCTAATAGTTTATTAAGGTTTTCGTTACTAAAATGCATAAAGACGCCGATTTTGACTAGAATTTGAAAGATATTGACATGAATATATAACTGTTTGTTTCAAAAAATGATAGTTTAAACTAATATTTGCAGTTTTGATGCGGTTTTAGGTACGATATGAGTCGAAGAAGCCGATTTTGACTGGAATCTGTTTAAAATGACAAAGAAAAACCTATTATCAATTCAAGGAAGTGAATTTTTAAGTAGTTATCTGCAGTTTTAATGTAGATTTCAGTTCGCTAAGTTATGAAAATGCATGTTTTGGCTATAATCTTCCGTAAATCAAGGGCGAAAACCAATTATTTGTCCCAAAAGAAGGTGTTTTAGGTATACATCTGCATTTCTAAGGTAGATTTGGGTACAATAAGAGGCGAAAAAGCAGATTCTGACTAAGATTTTATCGAAATCGGCAACTATTTGACTCAGAAAGGTTGCTTTACGTCGAACTCTAATAGTTTATTAAGGTTTTCGTTACTAAAATGCCCAAAGACGCCGATTTTGACTAGAATTTGAAAGATATTGACATGAATATATAACTGTTTGTATCAAAAAATGATAGTTTAAACTGATATTTGCAGTTTTGATGCGGTTTTAGATACGATATGAATCGAAGAAGCCGATTTTGACTGGAATCTGTTTAAAATGACAAAGAAAAACTTATTATCAATTCAAGGAAGTGAATTTTTAAGTAGTTATCTGCAGTTTTAATGTAGATTTCAGTTCGCTAAATTATGAAAATGCATGTTTTGGCTATAATCTTCCGTAAATCAAGGGCGAAAACCAATTATTTGTCCCAAAAGAAGGTGCTTTAAGTATATATCTGCATTTCTAAGGTAGATTTGGGTACAATAAGAGGCGAAAAAGCAGATTCTGAATAAGATTTTATCGAAATCGGCAAACTATTTGACTCAGAATGGTTGCCTTACGTCGAAATCTAATAGTTTATTAAGGTTTTCGTTACTAAAATGCCCAAAGACGCCGATTTTGACTAGAATTTGAATGATATTGACATGAATATATAACTGTTTGTATCAAAAAATGATAGTTTAAACTGATATTTGCAGTTTTGATGCGGTTTTAGGTACGATATGAGTCGAAGAAGCCGATTTTGACTGGAATCTGTTTAAAATGACAAAGAAAAACCAATTATCAATTCAAGGAAGAGAATTTTTAAGTAGTTATCTGCAGTTTTAATGTAGATTTTAGTTCGCTAAGTTATGAAAATGCATGTTTTGGCTATAATCTTCTGTAAATCAAGGGCGAAAACCAATTATTTGTCCCAAAAGAAGGTGTTTTTAGTATATATCTGCATTTCTAAGGTAGATTTGGGTACAATAAGAGGCGAAAAAGCAGATTCTGACTAAGATTTTATCGAAATCGGCAACTATTTGACTCAGAATGGTTGCCTTACTTCGAAATCTAATAGTTTATTAAGGTTTTCGTTACTAAAATGCCAAAGACGCCGATTTTGACTAGAATTTGAAAGATATTGACATGAATATATAACTGTTTGTATCAAAAAATGATAGTTTAAACTGATATTTGCAGTTTTGATGCGGTTTTAGGTACGATATGAGTCGAAGAAGCCGATTTTGACTGGAATCTGTTTAAAATGACAAAGAAAAACCTATTATCAATTCAAGGAAGTGAATTTTTAAGTAGTTATCTGCAGTTTTAATGTAGATTTCAGTTCGCTAAGATATGAAAATGCATGTTTTGGCTATAATCTTCCGTAAATCAAGGGCGAAAACCAATTATTTGTCCCAAAAGAAGGTGTTTTAAGTATATATCTGCATTTCTAAGGTAGATTTGGGTACAATAAGAGGCGAAAAAGCAGATTCTGACTAAGATTTTATCGAAATCGGCAACTATTTGACTCAGAAAGGTTGCCTTACGTCGAAATCTAATAGTTTATTAAGGTTTTCGTTACTAAAATGCCCAAAGACGCCGATTTTGACTAGAATTTGACATGAATATATAACTGTTTGTATCAAAAAATGATAGTTTAAACTGATATTTGCAGTTTTGATGCGGTTTTAGGTACGATATGAGTCGAAGAAGCCGATTTTGACTAAAATCTGTTTAAAATGACAAAGAAAAACCTATTATCAATTCAAGGAAGTGAATTTTTAAGTAGTTATCTGCAGTTTTAATGTAGATTTCAGTTCGCTAAGTTATGAAAATGTATGTTTTGGCTATAATCTTCCGTAAATCAAGGGCGAAAACCAATTATTTGTCCCAAAAGAAGGTGTTTTTAGTATATATCTGCATTTCTAAGGTAGATTTGGGTACAATAAGAGGCGAAAAAGCAGATTCTGACTAAGATTTTATCGAAATCGGCAACTATTTGACTCAGAAAGGTTGCATTACGTCGAACTCTAATAGTTTATTAAGGTTTTCGTTACTAAAATGCCCAAAGACGCCGATTTTGACTGGAATTTGAAAGATATTGACATGAATATATAACTGTTTGTATCAAAAAATGATTGTTTAAACTGATATTTGCAGTTTTGATGCGGTTTTAGGTACGATATGAGTCGAAGATGCCGATTTTGACTGGAATCTGTTTAAAATGACAAAGAAAAACCTATTATCAATTCAAGGAAGTGAATTTTTAAGTAGTTATCTGCAGTTTTAATGTAGATTTCAGTTCGCTAAGTTATGAAAATGCATGTTTTGGCTATAATCTTCCGTAAATCAAGGGCGAAAACCAATTATTTGTCCCAAAAGAAGGTGTTCTAAGTATATATCTGCATTTCTAAGGTAGATTTGGGTACAATAAGAGGCGAAAAAGCAGATTCTGACTAGGATTTTATCGAAATCGGCAACTCTTTGACTCAGAAAGGTTGCCTTACGTCGAAATCTAATAGTTTATTAAGGTTTTCGTTACTAAAATGCCCAAAGACGCCGATTTTGACTAGAATTTGACATGAATATATAACTGTTTGTATCAAAAAATGATAGTTTAAACTGATATTTGCAGTTTTGATGCGGTTTTAGGTACGATATGAGTCGAAGAAGCCGATTTTGACTAAAATCTGTTTAAAATGACAAAGAAAAACCTATTATCAATTCAAGGAAGTGAATTTTTAAGTAGTTATCTGCAGTTTTAATGTAGATTTCAGTTCGCTAAGTTATGAAAATGCATGTTTTGGCTATAATCTTCCTTAAATCAAGGGCGAAAACCAATTATTTGTCCCAAAAGAAGGTGTTTTAGGTATATATCTACATTTCTAAGGTAGATTTGCGTACAATAAGAGGCGAAAAAGCAGATTCTGACTAAAATTTTATCGAAATCGGCAACTATTTGACTCAGAATGGTTGCCTTACGTCGAAATCTAATAGTTTATTAAGGTTTTCGTTACTAAAATGCCCAAAGACGCCGATTTTGACTAGAATTTGAAAGATATTGACATGAATATATAACTGTTTGTATCAAAAAATGATAGTTTAAACTGATATTTGCAGTTTTGATGCGGTTTTAGATACGATATGAATCGAAGAAGCCGATTTTGACTAAAATCTGTTTAAAATGACAAAGAAAAACCTATTATCAATTCAAGGAAGTGAATTTTTAAGTAGTTATCTGCAGTTTTAATGTAGATTTCAGTTCGCTAAGTTATGAAAATGCATGTTTTGGCTATAATCTTCCGTAAATCAAGGGCGAAAACCAATTATTTGTCCCAAAAGAAGGTGTTCTAAGTATATATCTGCATTTCTAAGGTAGATTTGGGTACAATAAGAGGCGAAAAAGCAGATTCTGACTAAGATTTTATCGAAATCGGCAACTATTTTACTCAGAATGGTTGCCTTACGTCGAAATCTAATAGTTTATTAAGGTTTTCGTTACTAAAATGCCCAAAGACGCCGATTTTGACTAGAATTTGACATGAATATATAACTGTTTGTATCAAAAAATGATAGTTTAAACTGATATTTGCAGTTTTGATGCGGTTTTAGGTACGATATGAGTCGAAGAAGCCGATTTTGACTGGAATCTGTTTAAAATGACAAAGAAAAACCTATTATCAATTCAAGGAAGTGAATTTTTAAGTAGTTATCTGCAGTTTTAATGTAGATTTCAGTTCGCTAAGTTATGAAAATGCATGTTTTGGCTATAATCTTCCGTAAATCAAGGGCGAAAACCAATTATTTGTCCCAAAAGAAGGTGTTTTTAGTATATATCTGCATTTCTAAGGTAGATTTGGGTACAATAAGAGGCGAAAAAGCAGATTCTGACTAAGATTTTATCGAAATCGGCAACTATTTTACTCAGAATGGTTGCCTTACGTCGAAATCTAATAGTTTATTAAGGTTTTCGTTACTAAAATGCCCAAAGACGCCGATTTTGACTGGAATTTGAAAGATATTGACATGAATATATAACTGTTTGTATCAAAAAATGATTGTTTAAACTGATATTTGCAGTTTTGATGCGGTTTTAGGTACGATATGAGTCGAAGATGATGATTTTGACTGGAATCTGTTTAAAATGACAAAGAAAAACCTATTATCAATTCAAGGAAGTGAATTTTTAAGTAGTTATCTGCAGTTTTAATGTAGATTTCAGTTCGCTTAGTTATGAAAATGCATGTTTTGGCTATAATCTTCCGTAAATCAAGGGCGAAAACCAATTATTTGTCCCAAAAGAAGGTGTTTTAGGTATATATCTACATTTCTAAGGTAGATTTGCGTACAATAAGAGGCGAAAAAGCAGATTCTGACTAAGATTTTATCGAAATCGGCAACTATTTGACTCAGAATGGTTGCCTTACGTCGAAATCTAATAGTTTATTAAGGTTTTCGTTACTAAAATTCCCAAAGACGCCGATTTTGACTAGAATTTGAAAGATATTGACATGAATATATAACTGTTTGTATCAAAAAATGATAGTTTAAACTGATATTTGCAGTTTTGATGCGGTTTTAGATACGATATGAATCGAAGAAGCCGATTTTGACTAAAATCTGTTTAAAATGACAAAGAAAAACCTATTATCAATTCAAGGAAGTGAATTTTTAAGTAGTTATCTGCAGTTTTAATGTAGATTTCAGTTCGCTAAGTTATGAAAATGCATGTTTTGGCTATAATCTTCCGTAAATCAAGGGCGAAAACCAATTATTTGTCCCAAAAGAAGGTGTTCTAAGTATATATCTGCATTTCTAAGGTAGATTTGGGTACAATAAGAGGCGAAAAAGCAGATTCTGACTAAGATTTTATCGAAATCGGCAACTATTTTACTCAGAATGGTTGCCTTACGTCGAAATCTAATAGTTTATTAAGGTTTTCGTTACTAAAATGCCCAAAGACGCCGATTTTGACTAGAATTTGACATGAATATATAACTGTTTGTATCAAAAAATGATAGTTTAAACTGATATTTGCAGTTTTGATGCGGTTTTAGGTACGATATGAGTCGAAGAAGCCGATTTTGACTGGAATCTGTTTAAAATGACAAAGAAAAACCTATTATCAATTCAAGGAAGTGAATTTTTAAGTAGTTATCTGCAGTTTTAATGTAGATTTCAGTTCGCTAAGTTATGAAAATGCATGTTTTGGCTATAATCTTCCGTAAATCAAGGGCGAAAACCAATTATTTGTCCCAAAAGAAGGTGTTTTTAGTATATATCTGCATTTCTAAGGTAGATTTGGGTACAATAGGAGGCGAAAAAGCAGATTCTGACTAAGATTTTATCGAAATCGGCAACTATTTGACTCAGAAAGGTTGCCTTACGTCGAAATCTAATAGTTTATTAAGGTTTTCGTTACTAAAATGCTTAAAGACGCCGATTTTGACTAGAATTTGAAAGATATTGACATGAATATATAACTGTTTGTATCAAAAAATGATAGTTTAAACTGCCTTAGAAATGCAGATATATACTTAAAACACCTTCTTTTGGGACAAATAATTGGTTTTCGCCCTTGATTTACGGAAGATTATAGCCAAAACATGCATTTTCATAACTTAGCGAACTTATTTGTCCCAAAAGAAGGTGTTCTAAGTATATATCTGCATTTCTAAGGTAGATTTGGGTACAATAAGAGGCGAAAAAGCAGATTCTGACTAAGATTTTATCGAAATCGGCAACTATTTGACTTAGAATGGTTGCCTTACGTCGAAATCTAATAGTTTATTAAGGTTTTCGTTACTAAAATGCATAAAGACGCCGATTTTGACTAGAATTTGAAAGATATTGACATGAATATATAACTGTTTGTATCAAAAAATGATAGTTTAAACTGATATTTGCAGTTTTGATGCGGTTTTAGGTACGATATGAGTCGAAGAAGCCGATTTTGACTGGAATCTGTTTAAAATGACAAAGAAAAACCTATTATCAATTCAAGGAAGTGAATTTTTAAGTAGTTATCTGCAGTTTTAATGTAGATTTCAGTTCGCTAAGTTATGAAAATGCATGTTTTGGCTATAATCTTCCGTAAATCAAGGGCGAAAACCAATTATTTGTCCCAAAAGAAGGTGTTTTAGGTATACATCTGCATTTCTAAGGTAGATTTGGGTACAATAAGAGGCGAAAAAGCAGATTCTGACTAAGATTTTATCGAAATCGGCAACTATTTGACTCAGAAAGGTTGCTTTACGTCGAACTCTAATAGTTTATTAAGGTTTTCGTTACTAAAATGCCCAAAGACGCCGATTTTGACTAGAATTTGATAGATATTGACATGAATATATAACTGTTTGTATCAAAAAATGATAGTTTAAACTGATATTTGCAGTTTTGATGCGGTTTTAGATACGATATGAATCGAAGAAGCCGATTTTGACTGGAATCTGTTTAAAATGACAAAGAAAAACTTATTATCAATTCAAGGAAGTGAATTTTTAAGTAGTTATCTGCAGTTTTAATGTAGATTTCAGTTCGCTAAATTATGAAAATGCATGTTTTGGCTATAATCTTCCGTAAATCAAGGGCGAAAACCAATTATTTGTCCCAAAAGAAGGTGCTTTAAGTATATATCTGCATTTCTAAGGTAGATTTGGGTACAATAAGAGGCGAAAAAGCAGATTCTGAATAAGATTTTATCGAAATCGGCAAACTATTTGACTCAGAATGGTTGCCTTACGTCGAAATCTAATAGTTTATTAAGGTTTTCGTTACTAAAATGCCCAAAGACGAGGATTTTGACTAGAATTTGAATGATATTGACATGAATATATAACTGTTTGTATCAAAAAATGATAGTTTAAACTGATATTTGCAGTTTTGATGCGGTTTTAGGTACGATATGAGTCGAAGAAGCCGATTTTGACTGGAATCTGTTTAAAATGACAAAGAAAAACCAATTATCAATTCAAGGAAGAGAATTTTTAAGTAGTTATCTGCAGTTTTAATGTAGATTTTAGTTCGCTAAGTTATGAAAATGCATGTTTTGGCTATAATCTTCTGTAAATCAAGGGCGAAAACCAATTATTTGTCCCAAAAGAAGGTGTTTTTAGTATATATCTGCATTTCTAAGGTAGATTTGGGTACAATAAGAGGCGAAAAAGCAGATTCTGACTAAGATTTTATCGAAATCGGCAACTATTTGACTCAGAATGGTTGCCTTACTTCGAAATCTAATAGTTTATTAAGGTTTTCGTTACTAAAATGCCCAAAGACGCCGATTTTGACTAGAAATTGAAATATATTGACATGAATATATAACTGTTTGTATCAAAAAATGATAGTTTAAACTGATATTTGCAGTTTTGATGCGGTTTTAGGTACGATATGAGTCGAAGAAGCCGATTTTGACTGGAATCTGTTTAAAATGACAAAGAAAAACCTATTATCAATTCAAGGAAGTGAATTTTTAAGTAGTTATCTGCAGTTTTAATGTAGATTTCAGTTCGCTAAGATATGAAAATGCATGTTTTGGCTATAATCTTCCGTAAATCAAGGGCGAAAACCAATTATTTGTCCCAAAAGAAGGTGTTTTAAGTATATATCTGCATTTCTAAGGTAGATTTGGGTACAATAAGAGGCGAAAAAGCAGATTCTGACTAAGATTTTATCGAAATCGGCAACTATTTGACTCAGAAAGGTTGCCTTACGTCGAAATCTAATAGTTTATTAAGGTTTTCGTTACTAAAATGCCCAAAGACGCCGATTTTGACTAGAATTTGACATGAATATATAACTGTTTGTATCAAAAAATGATAGTTTAAACTGATATTTGCAGTTTTGATGCGGTTTTAGATACGATATGAATCGAAGAAGCCGATTTTGACTGGAATCTGTTTAAAATGACAAAGAAAAACCTATTATCAATTCAAGGAAGTGAATTTTTAAGTAGTTATCTGCAGTTTTAATGTAGATTTCAGTTCGCTAAGTTATGAAAATGCATGTTTTGGCTATAATCTTCCGTAAATCAAGGGCGAAAACCAATTATTTGTCCCAAAAGAAGGTGTTCTAAGTATATATCTGCATTTCTAAGGTAGATTTGGGTACAATAAGAGGCGAAAAAGCAGATTCTGACTAAGATTTTATCGAAATCGGCAACTATTTGACTCAGAAAGGTTGCCTTACGTCGAAATCTAATAGTTTATTAAGGTTTTCGTTACTAAAATGCTTAAAGACGCCGATTTTGACTAGAATTTGAAAGATATTGACATGAATATATAACTGTTTGTATCAAAAAATGATAGTTTAAACTGCCTTAGAAATGCAGATATATACTTAAAACACCTTCTTTTGGGACAAATAATTGGTTTTCGCCCTTGATTTACGGAAGATTATAGCCAAAACATGCATTTTCATAACTTAGCGAACTTATTTGTCCCAAAAGAAGGTGTTCTAAGTATATATCTGCATTTCTAAGGTAGATTTGGGTACAATAAGAGGCGAAAAAGCAGATTCTGACTAAGATTTTATCGAAATCGGCAACTATTTGACTTAGAATGGTTGCCTTACGTCGAAATCTAATAGTTTATTAAGGTTTTCGTTACTAAAATGCATAAAGACGCCGATTTTGACTAGAATTTGAAAGATATTGACATGAATATATAACTGTTTGTATCAAAAAATGATAGTTTAAACTGATATTTGCAGTTTTGATGCGGTTTTAGGTACGATATGAGTCGAAGAAGCCGATTTTGACTGGAATCTGTTTAAAATGACAAAGAAAAACCTATTATCAATTCAAGGAAGTGAATTTTTAAGTAGTTATCTGCAGTTTTAATGTAGATTTCAGTTCGCTAAGTTATGAAAATGCATGTTTTGGCTATAATCTTCCGTAAATCAAGGGCGAAAACCAATTATTTGTCCCAAAAGAAGGTGTTTTAGGTTTACATCTGCATTTCTAAGGTAGATTTGGGTACAATAATAATCTTCCGTAAATCAAGGGCGAAAACCAATTATTTGTCCCAAAAGAAGGTGTTCTAAGTATATATCTGCATTTCTAAGGTAGATTTGGGTACAATAAGAGGCGAAAAAGCAGATTCTGACTAAGATTTTATCGAAATCGGCAACTATTTGACTCAGAATGGTTGCCTTACTTCGAAATCTAATAGTTTATTAAGGTTTTCGTTACTAAAATGCCCAAAGACGCCGATTTTGACTAGAATTTGAAAGATATTGACATGAATATATAACTGTTTGTATCAAAAAATGATAGTTTAAACTGATATTTGCAGTTTTGATGCGGTTTTAGGTACGATATGAGTCGAAGAAGCCGATTTTGACTGGAATCTGTTTAAAATGACAAAGAAAAACCTATTATCAATTCAAGGAAGTGAATTTTTAAGTAGTTATCTGCAGTTTTAATGTAGATTTCAGTTCGCTAAGATATGAAAATGCATGTTTTGGCTATAATCTTCCGTAAATCAAGGGCGAAAACCAATTATTTGTCCCAAAAGAAGGTGTTTTAAGTATATATCTGCATTTCTAAGGTAGATTTGGGTACAATAAGAGGCGAAAAAGCAGATTCTGACTAAGATTTTATCGAAATCGGCAACTATTTGACTCAGAAAGGTTGCCTTACGTCGAAATCTAATAGTTTATTAAGGTTTTCGTTACTAAAATGCCCAAAGACGCCGATTTTGACTAGAATTTGACATGAATATATAACTGTTTGTATCAAAAAATGATAGTTTAAACTGATATTTGCAGTTTTGATGCGGTTTTAGATACGATATGAATCGAAGAAGCCGATTTTGACTGGAATCTGTTTAAAATGACAAAGAAAAACCTATTATCAATTCAAGGAAGTGGATTTTTAAGTAGTTATCTGCAGTTTTAATGTAGATTTCTGTTCGCTAAATTATGAAAATGCATGTTTTGGCTATAATCTTCCGTAAATCAAGGGCGAAAACCAATTATTTGTCCCAAAAGAAGGTGCTTTAAGTATATATCTGCATTTCTAAGGTAGATTTGGGTACAATATCAGTTTAAACTATCATTTTTTGATACAAACAGTTATATATTCATGTCAATATCTTTCAAATTCTAGTCAAAATCGGCGTCTTTAAGCATTTTAGTAACGAAAACCTTAATAAACTATTAGATTTCGACGTAAGGCAACCTTTCTGAGTCAAATAGTTGCCGATTTCGATAAAATCTTAGTCAGAATCTGCTTTTTCGCCTCTTATTGTACCCAAATCTACCTTAGAAATGCAGATATATACTAAAAACACCTTCTTTTGGGACAAATAATTGGTTTTCGCCCTTGATTTACAGAAGATTATAGCCAAAACATGCATTTTCGTAACTTAGCGAACTAAAATCTACATTAAAACTGCAGATAACTACTTAAAAATTCTCTTCCTTGAATTGATAATTGGTTTTTCTTTGTCATTTTAAACAGATTCCAGTCAAAATCGGCTTCTTCGACTCATATCGTACCTAAAACCGCATCAAAACTGCAAATATCAGTTTAAACTATCATTTTTTGATACAAACAGTTATATATTCATGTCAATATCATTCAAATTCTAGTCAAAATCGGCGTCTTTGGGCATTTTAGTAACGAAAACCTTAATAAACTATTAGATTTCGACGTAAGGCAACCATTCTGAGTCAAATAGTTTGCCGATTTCGATAAAATCTTATTCAGAATCTGCTTTTTCGCCTCTTATTGTACCCAAATCTACCTTAGAAATGCAGATATATACTTAAAGCACCTTCTTTTGGGACAAATAATTGGTTTTCGCCCTTGATTTACGGAAGATTATAGCCAAAACATGCATTTTCATATCTTAGCGAACTGAAATCTACATTAAAACTGCAGATAACTACTTAAAAATTCACTTCCTTGAATTGATAATAGGTTTTTCTTTGTCATTTTAAACAGATTCCAGTCAAAATCGGCTTCTTCGACTCATATCGTACCTAAAACCGCATCAAAACTGCAAATATCAGTTTAAACTATCATTTTTTGATACAAACAGTTATATATTCATGTCAATATCTTTCAAATTCTAGTCAAAATCGGCGTCTTTGGGCATTTTAGTAACGAAAACCTTAATAAACTATTAGATTTCGAAGTAAGGCAACCATTCTGAGTCAAATAGTTGCCGATTTCGATAAAATCTTAGTCAGAATCTGCTTTTTCGCCTCTTATTGTACCCAAATCTACCTTAGAAATGCAGATATATACTTAGAACACCTTCTTTTGGGACAAATAATTGGTTTTCGCCCTTGATTTACGGAAGATTATAGCCAAAACATGCATTTTCATAACTTAGCGAACTGAAATCTACATTAAAACTGCAGATAACTACTTAAAATTCACTTCCTTGAATTGATAATAGGATTTTCTTTGTCATTTTAAACAGATTCCAGTCAAAATCGGCTTCTTCGATTCATATCGTATCTAAAACCGCATCAAAACTGCAAATATCAGTTTAAACTATCATTTTTTGATACAAACAGTTATATATTCATGTCAATATCTTTCAAATTCTAGTCAAAATCGGCGTCTTTGGGCATTTTAGTAACGAAAACCTAAATAAACTATTAGATTTCGACGTAAGGCAACCTTTCTGAGTCAAATAGTTGCCGATTTCGATAAAATCTTAGTCAGAATCTGCTTTTTCGCCTCTTATTGTAACCAAATCTACCTTAGAAATGCAGATATATACTTAAAACACCTTCTTTTGGGACAAATAATTGGTTTTCGCCCTTGATTTGCGGATGATTATAGCCAAAACATGCATTTTTATAACTTAGCGAACTGAAATCTACATTAAAACTGCAGATAACTACTTAAAAATTCACTTCCTTGAATTGATAATAGGTTTTTCTTTGTCATTTTAAACAGATTCCAGTCAAAATCGGCTTCTTCGACTCATATCGTACCTAAAACCGCATCAAAACTGCAAATATCAGTTTAAACTATCATTTTTTGATACAAACAGTTATATATTCATGTCAATATCTTTCAAATTCTAGTCAAAATCGGCGTCTTTGGGCATTTTAGTAACGAAAACCTTAATAAACTATTAGATTTCGACGTAAGGCAACCATTCTGAGTCAAATAGTTGCCGATTTCGATAAAATCTTAGTCAGAATCTGCTTTTTTGCCTCTTATTGTACCCAAATCTACCTTAGAAATGCAGATATATACTTAGAACACCTTCTTTTGGGACAAATAATTGGTTTTCGCCCTTGATTTACGGAAGATTATAGCCAAAACATGCATTTTCATAACTTAGCGAACTGAAATCTACATTAAAACTGCAGATAACTACTTAAAAATTAGACTTCCTTGAATTGATAACAGGTTTTTCTTTGTCATTTTAAACAGATTCCAGTCAAAATCGGTTTCTTCGATTCATATCGTATCTAAAACCGCATCAAAACTGCAAATATCAGTTTAAACTATCATTTTTTGACACAAATAGTTATATATTCATGTCAATATCTTTCAAATTCTAGTCAAAATCGGCGTCTTTGGGCATTTTAGTAACGAAAACCTTAATAAACTATTAGACTTCGACGTAAGGCAACCTTTCTGAGTCAAATAGTTGCCGATTTCGATAAAATCCTAGTCAGAATCTGCTTTTTCGCCTCTTATTGTACCCAAATCTACCTTAGAAATGCAGATGTATACTTAAAGCACCTTCTTTTGGGACAAATAATTGGTTTTCGCCCTTGATTTACGGAAGATTATAGCCAAAACATGCATTTTCGTAACTTAGCGAACTAAAATCTACATTAAAACTGCAGATAACTACTTAAAAATTCTCTTCCTTGAATTGATAATAGGTTTTTCTTTGTCATTTTAAACAGATTCCAGTCAAAATCGGCTTCTTCGACTCATATCGTACCTAAAACCGCATCAAAACTGCAAATATCAGTTTAAACTATCATTTTTTGATACAAACAGTTATATATTCATGTCAATATCTTTCAAATTCTAGTCAAAATCGGCGTCTTTGGGCATTTTAGTAACGAAAACCTTAATAAACTATTAGATTTCGACGTAAGGCAACCATTCTGAGTCAAATAGTTGCCGATTTCGATAAAATCTTAGTCAGAATCTGCTTTTTCGCCTCTTATTGTAACCAAATCTACCTTAGAAATGCAGATATATACTTAAAACACCTTCTTTTGGGACACATAAGTTCGCTAAGTTATGAAAATGCATGTTTTGGCTATAATCTTCCGTAAATCAAGGGCGAAAACCAATTATTTGTCCCAAAAGAAGGTGTTTTAAGTATATATCTGCATTTCTAAGGTAGATTTGGGTACAATAAGAGGCGAAAAAGCAGATTCTGACTAAGATTTTATCGAAATCGGCAACTATTTGACTCAGAAAGGTTGCCTTACGTCGAAATCTAATAGTTTAAGGTTTTCGTTACTAAAATGCCCAAAGACGCCGATTTTGACTGGAATTTGAAAGATATTGACATGAATATATAACTGTTTGTATCAAAAAATGATTGTTTAAACTGATATTTGCAGTTTTGATGCGGTTTTAGGTACGATATGAGTCGAAGATGCCGATTTTGACTGGAATCTGTTTAAAATGACAAAGAAAAACCTATTATCAATTCAAGGAAGTGAATTTTTAAGTAGTTATCTGCAGTTTTAATGTAGATTTCAGTTCGCTAAGTTATGAAAATGCATGTTTTGGCTATAATCTTCCGTAAATCAAGGGCGAAAACCAATTATTTGTCCCAAAAGAAGGTGTTTTAGGTATATATCTACATTTCTAAGGTAGATTTGGGTACAATAAGAGGCGAAAAAGCAGATTCTGACTAAGATTTTATCGAAATCGGCAACTATTTGACTCAGAATGGTTGCCTTACGTCGAAATCTAATAGTTTATTAAGGTTTTCGTTACTAAAATGCCCAAAGACGCCGATTTTGACTAGAATTTGAAAGATATTGACATGAATATATAACTGTTTGTATCAAAAAATGATAGTTTAAACTGATATTTGCAGTTTTGATGCGGTTTTAGATACGATATGAATCGAAGAAGCCGATTTTGACTGGAATCTGTTTAAAATGACAAAGAAAAACCTATTATCAATTCAAGGAAGTGAATTTTTAAGTAGTTATCTGCAGTTTTAATGTAGATTTCAGTTCGCTAAGTTATGAAAATGCATGTTTTGGCTATAATCTTCCGTAAATCAAGGGCGAAAACCAATTATTTGTCCCAAAAGAAGGTGTTTTAGGTATATATCTACATTTCTAAGGTAGATTTGCGTACAATAAGAGGCGAAAAAGCAGATTCTGACTAAGATTTTATCGAAATCGGCAACTATTTAACTCAGAATGGTTGCCTTACGTCGAAATCTAATAGTTTATTAAGGTTTTCGTTACTAAAATGCCCAAAGACGCCGATTTTGACTAGAATTTGAAAGATATTGACATGAATATATAACTGTTTGTATCAAAAAATGATAGTTTAAACTGATATTTGCAGTTTTGATGCGGTTTTAGATACGATATGAATCGAAGAAGCCGATTTTGACTAAAATCTGTTTAAAATGACAAAGAAAAACCTATTATCAATTCAAGGAAGTGAATTTTTAAGTAGTTATCTGCAGTTTTAATGTAGATTTCAGTTCGCTAAGTTATGAAAATGCATGTTTTGGCTATAATCTTCCGTAAATCAAGGGCGAAAACCAATTATTTGTCCCAAAAGAAGGTGTTTTAGGTATATATCTACATTTCTAAGGTAGATTTGCGTACAATAAGAGGCGAAAAAGCAGATTATGACTAAGATTTTATCGAAATCGGCAACTATTTAACTCAGAATGGTTGCCTTACGTCGAAATCTAACAGTTTATTAAGGTTTTCGTTACTAAAATGCCCAAAGACGCCGATTTTGACTAGAATTTGAAAGATATTGACATGAATATATAACTGTTTGTATCAAAAAATGATAGTTTAAACTGATATTTGCAGTTTTGATGCGGTTTTAGATACGATATGAATCGAAGAAGCCGATTTTGACTAAAATCTGTTTAAAATGACAAAGAAAAACCTATTATCAATTCAAGGAAGTGAATTTTTAAGTAGTTATCTGCAGTTTTAATGTAGATTTCAGTTCGCTAAGTTATGAAAATGCATGTTTTGGCTATAATCTTCCGTAAATCAAGGGCGAAAACCAATTATTTGTCCCAAAAGAAGGTGTTTTCGGTATATATCTGCATTTCTAAGGTAGATTTGGGTACAATAAGAGGCGAAAAAGCAGATTCTGACTAAGATTTTATCGAAATCGGCAACTATTTGACTCAGAAAGGTTGCATTACGTCGAACTCTAATAGTTTATTAAGGTTTTCGTTACTAAAATGCCCAAAGACGCCGATTTTGACTGGAATTTGAAAGATATTGACATGAATATATAACTGTTTGTATCAAAAAATGATTGTTTAAACTGATATTTGCAGTTTTGATGCAGTTTTAATTACGATATGAGTCGAAGATGCCGATTTTGACTGGAATCTGTTTAAAATGACAAAGAAAAACTTATTATCAATTCAAGGAAGTGAATTTTTAAGTAGTTATCTGCAGTTTTAATGTAGATTTCAGTTCGCTAAGTTATGAAAATGCATGTTTTGGCTATAATCTTCCGTAAATCAAGCGCAAAAACCAATTATTTGTCCCAAAAGAAGGTGTTTTTAGTATATATCTGCATTTCTAAGGTAGATTTGGGTACAATAAGAGGCGAAAAAGCAGATTCTGACTAAGATTTTATCGAAATCGGCAACTATTTGACTCAGAAAGGTTGCCTTACGTCGAAATTTAATAGTTTATTAAGGTTTTCGTTACTAAAATGCTTAAAGACGCCGATTTTGACTAGAATTTGAAAGATATTGACATGAATATATAACTGTTTGTATCAAAAAATGATATTTTAAACTGATATTGTACCCAAATCTACCTTAGAAATGCAGATATATACTTAAAGCACCTTCTTTTGGGACAAATAATTGGTTTTCGCCCTTGATTTACGGAAGATTATAGCCAATACATGCATTTTCATAATTTAGCGAACTGAAATCTACATTAAAACTGCAGATAACTACTTAAAAATTCACTTCCTTGAATTGATAATAGGTTTTTCTTTGTCATTTTAAACAGATTCCAGTCAAAATCGGCTTCTTCGATTCATATCGTATCTAAAACCGCATCAAAACTGCAAATATCAGTTTAAACTATCATTTTTTGATACAAACAGTTATATATTCATGTCAAATTCTAGTCAAAATCGGCGTATTTGGGCATTTTAGTAACGAAAACCTTAATAAACTATTAGATTTCGACGTAAGGCAACCTTTCTGAGTCAAATAGTTGCCGATTTCGATAAAATCTTAGTCAGAATCTGCTTTTTCGCTTCTTATTGTACCCAAATCTACCTTAGAAATGCAGATATATACTTAAAACACCTTCTTTTGGGACAAATAATTGGTTTTCGCCCTTGATTTACGGAAGATTATAGCCAAAACATGCATTTTCATAACTTAGCGAACTGAAATCTACATTAAAACTGCAGATAACTACTTAAAATTCACTTCCTTGAATTGATAATAGGTTTTTCTTTGTCATTTTAAACAGATTCCAGTCAAAATCGGCTTCTTCGATTCATATCGTATCTAAAACCGCATCAAAACTGCAAATATCAGTTTAAACTATCATTTTTTGATACAAACAGTTATATATTCATGTCAATATCTTTCAAATTCTAGTCAAAATCGGCGTCTTTGGGCATTTTAGTAACGAAAACCTAAATAAACTATTAGATTTCGACGTAAGGCAACCTTTCTGAGTCAAATAGTTGCCGATTTCGATAAAATCTTAGTCAGAATCTGCTTTTTCGCCTCTTATTGTAACCAAATCTACCTTAGAAATGCAGATATATACTTAAAACACCTTCTTTTGGGATAAATAATTGGTTTTCGCCCTTGATTTGCGGAAGATTATAGCCAAAACATGCATTTTTATAACTTAGCGAACTGAAATCTACATTAAAGCTGCAGATAACTACTTAAAAATTCACTTCCTTGAATTGATAATAGGTTTTTCTTTGTCATTTTAAACAGATTCCAGTCAAAATCGGCTTCTTCGACTCATATCGTACCTAAAACCGCATCAAAACTGCAAATATCAGTTTAAACTATCATTTTTTGATACAAACAGTTATATATTCATGTCAATATCTTTCAAATTCTAGTCAAAATCGGCGTCTTTGGGCATTTTAGTAACGAAAACCTTAATAAACTATTAGATTTCGACGTAAGGCAACCATTCTGAGTCAAATAGTTGCCGATTTCGATAAAATATTAGTCAGAATCTGCTTTTTTGCCTTGCATTTCTAAGGTAGATTTGGGTACAATAAGAGGCGAAAAAGCAGATTCTTACTAGGATTTTATCGAAATCGGCAACTATTTGACTCAGAAAGGTTGCATTACGTCGAACTCTAATAGTTTATTAAGGTTTTCGTTACTAAAATGCCCAAAGACGCCGATTTTGACTGGAATTTGAAAGATATTGACATGAATATATAACTGTTTGTATCAAAAAATGATTGTTTAAACTGATATTTGCAGTTTTGATGCGGTTTTAGTTACGATATGAGTCGAAGATGCCGATTTTGACTGGAATCTGTTTAAAATGACAAAGAAAAACTTATTATCAATTCAAGGAAGTGAATTTTTAAGTAGTTATCTGCAGTTTTAATGTAATGAAATCGGCAACTATTTAACTCAGAATGGTTGCCTTACGTCGAAATCTAATAGTTTATTAAGGTTTTCGTTACTAAAATGCCCAAAGACGCCGATTTTGACTAGAATTTGAAAGATATTGACATGAATATATAACTGTTTGTATCAAAAAATGATAGTTTAAACTGATATTTGCAGTTTTGATGCGGTTTTAGATACGATATGAATCGAAGAAGCCGATTTTGACTAAAATCTGTTTAAAATGACAAAGAAAAACCTATTATCAATTCAAGGAAGTGAATTTTTAAGTAGTTATCTGCAGTTTTAATGTAGATTTCAGTTCGCTAAGTTATGAAAATGCATGTTTTGGCTATAATCTTCCGTAAATCAAGGGCGAAAACCAATTATTTGTCCCAAAAGAAGGTGTTTTAGGTATATATCTACATTTCTAAGGTAGATTTGCGTACAATAAGAGGCGAAAAAGCAGATTCTGACTAAGATTTTATCGAAATCGGCAACTATTTAACTCAGAATGGTTGCCTTACGTCGAAATCTAATAGTTTATTAAGGTTTTCGTTACTAAAATGCCCAAAGACGCCGATTTTGACTAGAATTTGAAAGATATTGACATGAATATATAACTGTTTGTATCAAAAAATGATAGTTTAAACTGATATTTGCAGTTTTGATGCGGTTTTAGATACGATATGAATCGAAGAAGCCGATTTTGACTAAAATCTGTTTAAAATGACAAAGAAAAACCTATTATCAATTCAAGGAAGTGAATTTTTAAGTAGTTATCTGCAGTTTTAATGTAGATTTCAGTTCGCTAAGTTATGAAAATGCATGTTTTGGCTATAATCTTCCGTAAATCAAGGGCGAAAACCAATTATTTGTCCCAAAAGAAGGTGTTTTCGGTATATATCTGCATTTCTAAGGTAGATTTGGGTACAATAAGAGGCGAAAAAGCAGATTCTGACTAAGATTTTATCGAAATCGGCAACTATTTGACTCAGAAAGGTTGCATTACGTCGAACTCTAATAGTTTATTAAGGTTTTCGTTACTAAAATGCCCAAAGACGCCGATTTTGACTGGAATTTGAAAGATATTGACATGAATATATAACTGTTTGTATCAAAAAATGATTGTTTAAACTGATATTTGCAGTTTTGATGCAGTTTTAATTACGATATGAGTCGAAGATGCCGATTTTGACTGGAATCTGTTTAAAATGACAAAGAAAAACTTATTATCAATTCAAGGAAGTGAATTTTTAAGTAGTTATCTGCAGTTTTAATGTAGATTTCAGTTCGCTAAGTTATGAAAATGCATGTTTTGGCTATAATCTTCCGTAAATCAAGCGCAAAAACCAATTATTTGTCCCAAAAGAAGGTGTTTTTAGTATATATCTGCATTTCTAAGGTAGATTTGGGTACAATAAGAGGCGAAAAAGCAGATTCTGACTAAGATTTTATCGAAATCGGCAACTATTTGACTCAGAAAGGTTGCCTTACGTCGAAATTTAATAGTTTATTAAAGTTTTCGTTACTAAAATGCTTAAAGACGCCGATTTTGACTAGAATTTGAAAGATATTGACATGAATATATAACTGTTTGTATCAAAAAATGATATTTTAAACTGATATTGTACCCAAATCTACCTTAGAAATGCAGATATATACTTAAAGCACCTTCTTTTGGGACAAATAATTGGTTTTCGCCCTTGATTTACGGAAGATTATAGCCAATACATGCATTTTCATAATTTAGCGAACTGAAATCTACATTAAAACTGCAGATAACTACTTAAAAATTCACTTCCTTGAATTGATAATAGGTTTTTCTTTGTCATTTTAAACAGATTCCAGTCAAAATCGGCTTCTTCGATTCATATCGTATCTAAAACCGCATCAAAACTGCAAATATCAGTTTAAACTATCATTTTTTGATACAAACAGTTATATATTCATGTCAAATTCTAGTCAAAATCGGCGTATTTGGGCATTTTAGTAACGAAAACCTTAATAAACTATTAGATTTCGACGTAAGGCAACCTTTCTGAGTCAAATAGTTGCCGATTTCGATAAAATCTTAGTCAGAATCTGCTTTTTCGCTTCTTATTGTACCCAAATCTACCTTAGAAATGCAGATATATACTTAAAACACCTTCTTTTGGGACAAATAATTGGTTTTCGCCCTTGATTTACGGAAGATTATAGCCAAAACATGCATTTTCATAACTTAGCGAACTGAAATCTACATTAAAACTGCAGATAACTACTTAAAATTCACTTCCTTGAATTGATAATAGGTTTTTCTTTGTCATTTTAAACAGATTCCAGTCAAAATCGGCTTCTTCGATTCATATCGTATCTAAAACCGCATCAAAACTGCAAATATCAGTTTAAACTATCATTTTTTGATACAAACAGTTATATATTCATGTCAATATCTTTCAAATTCTAGTCAAAATCGGCGTCTTTGGGCATTTTAGTAACGAAAACCTAAATAAACTATTAGATTTCGACGTAAGGCAACCTTTCTGAGTCAAATAGTTGCCGATTTCGATAAAATCTTAGTCAGAATCTGCTTTTTCGCCTCTTATTGTAACCAAATCTACCTTAGAAATGCAGATATATACTTAAAACACCTTCTTTTGGGATAAATAATTGGTTTTCGCCCTTGATTTGCGGAAGATTATAGCCAAAACATGCATTTTTATAACTTAGCGAACTGAAATCTACATTAAAGCTGCAGATAACTACTTAAAAATTCACTTCCTTGAATTGATAATAGGTTTTTCTTTGTCATTTTAAACAGATTCCAGTCAAAATCGGCTTCTTCGACTCATATCGTACCTAAAACCGCATCAAAACTGCAAATATCAGTTTAAACTATCATTTTTTGATACAAACAGTTATATATTCATGTCAATATCTTTCAAATTCTAGTCAAAATCGGCGTCTTTGGGCATTTTAGTAACGAAAACCTTAATAAACTATTAGATTTCGACGTAAGGCAACCATTCTGAGTCAAATAGTTGCCGATTTCGATAAAATATTAGTCAGAATCTGCTTTTTTGCCTTGCATTTCTAAGGTAGATTTGGGTACAATAAGAGGCGAAAAAGCAGATTCTGACTAGGATTTTATCGAAATCGGCAACTATTTGACTCAGAAAGGTTGCCTTACGTCGAAATCTAATAGTTTATTAAGGTTTTCGTTACTAAAATGCCCAAAGACGCCGATTTTGACTAGAATTTGAAAGATATTGACATGAATATATAACTATTTGTATCAAAAAATGATAGTTTAAACTGATATTTGCAGTTTTGATGCGGTTTTAGATACGATATGAATCGAAGAAGCCGATTTTGACTGGAATCTGTTTAAAATGACAAAGAAAAACCTATTATCAATTCAAGGAAGTGAATTTTTAAGTAGTTATCTGCAGTTTTAATGTAGATTTCAGTTCGCTAAGTTATGAAAATGCATGTTTTTGCTATAATCTTCCGTAAATCAAGGGCGAAAACCAATTATTTGTCCCAAAAGAAGGTGTTCTAAGTATATATCTGCATTTCTAAGGTAGATTTGGGTACAATAAGAGGCGAAAAAGCAGATTCTGACTAGGATTTTATCGAAATCGGCAACTATTTGACTCAGAAAGGTTGCCTTACGTCGAAATCTAATAGTTTAAGGTTTTCGTTACTAAAATGCCCAAAGACGCCGATTTTGACTGGAATTTGAAAGATATTGACATGAATATATAACTGTTTGTATCAAAAAATGATTGTTTAAACTGATATTTGCAGTTTTGATGCGGTTTTAGGTACGATATGAGTCGAAGATGCCGATTTTGTCTGGAATCTGTTTAAAATGACAAAGAAAAACCTATTATCAATTCAAGGAAGTGAATTTTTAAGTAGTTACCTGCAGTTTTAATGTAGATTTCAGTTCGCTAAGTTATGAAAATGCATGTTTTGGCTATAATCTTCCGTAAATCAAGGGCGAAAACCAATTATTTGTCCCAAAAGAAGGTGTTTTAGGTATATATCTACATTTCTAAGGTAGATTTGCGTACAATAAGAGGCGAAAAAGCAGATTCTGACTAAGATTTTATCGAAATCGGCAACTATTTAACTCATAATGGTTGCCTTACGTCGAAATCTAATAGTTTATTAAGGTTTTCGTTACTAAAATGCCCAAAGACGCCGATTTTGACTAGAATTTGAAAGATATTGACATGAATATATAACTGTTTGTATCAAAAAATGATAGTTTAAACTGATATTTGCAGTTTTGATGCGGTTTTAGATACGACATGAATCGAAGAAGCCGATTTTGACTAAAATCTGTTTAAAATGACAAAGAAAAACCTATTATCAATTCAAGGAAGTGAATTTTTAAGTAGTTATCTGCAGTTTTAATGTAGATTTCAGTTCGCTAAGTTATGAAAATGCATGTTTTGGCTATAATCTTCCGTAAATCAAGGGCGAAAACCAATTATTTGTCCCAAAAGAAGGTGTTCTAAGTATATATCTGCATTTCTAAGGTAGATTTGGGTACAATAAGAGGCGAAAAAGCAGATTCTGACTAAGATTTTATCGAAATCGGCAACTATTTGACTCAGAAAGGTTGCATTACGTCGAACTCTAATAGTTTATTAAGGTTTTCGTTACTAAAATGCCCAAAGACGCCGATTTTGACTGGAATTTGAAAGATATTGACATGAATATATAACTGTTTGTATCAAAAAATGATTGTTTAAACTGATATTTGCAGTTTTGATGCGGTTTTAGTTACGATATGAGTCGAAGATGCCGATTTTGACTGGAATCTGTTTAAAATGACAAAGAAAAACTTATTATCAATTCAAGGAAGTGAATTTTTAAGTAGTTATCTGCAGTTTTAATGTAGATTTCAGTTCGCTAAATTATGAAAATGCATGTTTTGGCTATAATCTTCCGTAAATCAAGGGCGAAAACCAATTATTTGTCCCAAAAGAAGGTGCTTTAAGTATATATCTGCATTTCTAAGGTAGATTTGGGTACAATAAGAGGCGAAAAAGCAGATTCTGAATAAGATTTTATTGAAATCGGCAAACTATTTGACTCAGAATGGTTGCCTTACGTCAAAATCTAATAGTTTATTAAGGTTTTCGTTACTAAAATGCCCAAAGACGCCGATTTTGACTAGAATTTGAATGATATTGACATGAATATATAACTGTTTGTATCAAAAAATGATAGTTTAAACTGATATTTGCAGTTTTGATGCGGTTTTAGGTACGATATGAGTCGAAGAAGCCGATTTTGACTGGAATCTGTTTAAAATGACAAAGAAAAACCAATTATCAATTCAAGGAAGTGAATTTTTAAGTAGTTATCTGCAGTTTTAATGTAGATTTTAGTTCGCTAAGTTATGAAAATGCATGTTTTGGCTATAATCTTCTGTAAATCAAGGGCGAAAACCAATTATTTGTCCCAAAAGAAGGTGTTTTTAGTATATATCTGCATTTCTAAGGTAGATTTGGGTACAATAAGAGGCGAAAAAGCAGATTCTGACTAAGATTTTATCGAAATCGGCAACTATTTGACTCAGAAAGGTTGCCTTACGTCGAAATCTAATAGTTTATTAAGGTTTTCGTTACTAAAATGCTTAAAGACGCCGATTTTGACTAGAATTTGAAAGATATTGACATGAATATATAACTGTTTGTATCAAAAAATTATAGGTTAAACTGATATTTGCAGTTTTGATGCGGTTTTAGATACGATATGAATCGAAGAAGCCGATTTTGATTTTTTTTTCGTTACTAAAATGCCCAAAGACGCCGATTTTGACTAGAATTTGAAAGATATTGACATGAATATATAATCTGTTTAAAATGACAAAGAAAAACTTATTATCAATTCAAGGAAGTGAATTTTTAAGTAGTTATCTGCAGTTTTAATGTAGATTTCAGTTCGCTAAGTTATGAAAATGCATGTTTTGGCTATAATCTTCCGTAAATCAAGCGCAAAAACCAATTATTTGTCCCAAAAGAAGGTGTTTTTAGTATATATCTGCATTTCTAAGGTAGATTTGGGTACAATAAGAGGCGAAAAAGCAGATTCTGACTAAGATTTTATCGAAATCGGCAACTATTTGACTCAGAAAGGTTGCCTTACGTCGAAATTTAATAGTTTATTAAGGTTTTCGTTACTAAAATGCTTAAAGACGCCGATTTTGACTAGAATTTGAAAGATATTGACATGAATATATAACTGTTTGTATCAAAAAATGATATTTTAAACTGATATTGTACCCAAATCTACCTTAGAAATGCAGATATATACTTAAAGCACCTTCTTTTGGGACAAATAATTGGTTTTCGCCCTTGATTTACGGAAGATTATAGCCAATACATGCATTTTCATAATTTAGCGAACTGAAATCTACATTAAAACTGCAGATAACTACTTAAAAATTCACTTCCTTGAATTGATAATAGGTTTTTCTTTGTCATTTTAAACAGATTCCAGTCAAAATCGGCTTCTTCGATTCATATCGTATCTAAAACCGCATCAAAACTGCAAATATCAGTTTAAACTATCATTTTTTGATACAAACAGTTATATATTCATGTCAAATTCTAGTCAAAATCGGCGTATTTGGGCATTTTAGTAACGAAAACCTTAATAAACTATTAGATTTCGACGTAAGGCAACCTTTCTGAGTCAAATAGTTGCCGATTTCGATAAAATCTTAGTCAGAATCTGCTTTTTCGCTTCTTATTGTACCCAAATCTACCTTAGAAATGCAGATATATACTTAAAACACCTTCTTTTGGGACAAATAATTGGTTTTCGCCCTTGATTTACGGAAGATTATAGCCAAAACATGCATTTTCATAACTTAGCGAACTGAAATCTACATTAAAACTGCAGATAACTACTTAAAATTCACTTCCTTGAATTGATAATAGGTTTTTCTTTGTCATTTTAAACAGATTCCAGTCAAAATCGGCTTCTTCGATTCATATCGTATCTAAAACCGCATCAAAACTGCAAATATCAGTTTAAACTATCATTTTTTGATACAAACAGTTATATATTCATGTCAATATCTTTCAAATTCTAGTCAAAATCGGCGTCTTTGGGCATTTTAGTAACGAAAACCTAAATAAACTATTAGATTTCGACGTAAGGCAACCTTTCTGAGTCAAATAGTTGCCGATTTCGATAAAATCTTAGTCAGAATCTGCTTTTTCGCCTCTTATTGTAACCAAATCTACCTTAGAAATGCAGATATATACTTAAAACACCTTCTTTTGGGACAAATAATTGGTTTTCGCCCTTGATTTGCGGAAGATTATAGCCAAAACATGCATTTTTATAACTTAGCGAACTGAAATCTACATTAAAGCTGCAGATAACTACTTAAAAATTCACTTCCTTGAATTGATAATAGGTTTTTCTTTGTCATTTTAAACAGATTCCAGTCAAAATCGGCTTCTTCGACTCATATCGTACCTAAAACCGCATCAAAACTGCAAATATCAGTTTAAACTATCATTTTTTGATACAAACAGTTATATATTCATGTCAATATCTTTCAAATTCTAGTCAAAATCGGCGTCTTTGGGCATTTTAGTAACGAAAACCTTAATAAACTATTAGATTTCGACGTAAGGCAACCATTCTGAGTCAAATAGTTGCCGATTTCGATAAAATATTAGTCAGAATCTGCTTTTTTGCCTTGCATTTCTAAGGTAGATTTGGGTACAATAAGAGGCGAAAAAGCAGATTCTGACTAGGATTTTATCGAAATCGGCAACTATTTGACTCAGAAAGGTTGCCTTACGTCGAAATCTAATAGTTTATTAAGGTTTTCGTTACTAAAATGCCCAAAGACGCCGATTTTGACTAGAATTTGAAAGATATTGACATGAATATATAACTATTTGTATCAAAAAATGATAGTTTAAACTGATATTTGCAGTTTTGATGCGGTTTTAGATACGATATGAATCGAAGAAGCCGATTTTGACTGGAATCTGTTTAAAATGACAAAGAAAAACCTATTATCAATTCAAGGAAGTGAATTTTTAAGTAGTTATCTGCAGTTTTAATGTAGATTTCAGTTCGCTAAGTTATGAAAATGCATGTTTTTGCTATAATCTTCCGTAAATCAAGGGCGAAAACCAATTATTTGTCCCAAAAGAAGGTGTTCTAAGTATATATCTGCATTTCTAAGGTAGATTTGGGTACAATAAGAGGCGAAAAAGCAGATTCTGACTAGGATTTTATCGAAATCGGCAACTATTTGACTCAGAAAGGTTGCCTTACGTCGAAATCTAATAGTTTAAGGTTTTCGTTACTAAAATGCCCAAAGACGCCGATTTTGACTGGAATTTGAAAGATATTGACATGAATATATAACTGTTTGTATCAAAAAATGATTGTTTAAACTGATATTTGCAGTTTTGATGCGGTTTTAGGTACGATATGAGTCGAAGATGCCGATTTTGTCTGGAATCTGTTTAAAATGACAAAGAAAAACCTATTATCAATTCAAGGAAGTGAATTTTTAAGTAGTTATCTGCAGTTTTAATGTAGATTTCAGTTCGCTAAGTTATGAAAATGCATGTTTTGGCTATAATCTTCCGTAAATCAAGGGCGAAAACCAATTATTTGTCCCAAAAGAAGGTGTTTTAGGTATATATCTACATTTCTAAGGTAGATTTGCGTACAATAAGAGGCGAAAAAGCAGATTCTGACTAAGATTTTATCGAAATCGGCAACTATTTAACTCATAATGGTTGCCTTACGTCGAAATCTAATAGTTTATTAAGGTTTTCGTTACTAAAATGCCCAAAGACGCCGATTTTGACTAGAATTTGAAAGATATTGACATGAATATATAACTGTTTGTATCAAAAAATGATAGTTTAAACTGATATTTGCAGTTTTGATGCGGTTTTAGATACGACATGAATCGAAGAAGCCGATTTTGACTAAAATCTGTTTAAAATGACAAAGAAAAACCTATTATCAATTCAAGGAAGTGAATTTTTAAGTAGTTATCTGCAGTTTTAATGTAGATTTCAGTTCGCTAAGTTATGAAAATGCATGTTTTGGCTATAATCTTCCGTAAATCAAGGGCGAAAACCAATTATTTGTCCCAAAAGAAGGTGTTCTAAGTATATATCTGCATTTCTAAGGTAGATTTGGGTACAATAAGAGGCGAAAAAGCAGATTCTGACTAAGATTTTATCGAAATCGGCAACTATTTGACTCAGAAAGGTTGCATTACGTCGAACTCTAATAGTTTATTAAGGTTTTCGTTACTAAAATGCCCAAAGACGCCGATTTTGACTGGAATTTGAAAGATATTGACATGAATATATAACTGTTTGTATCAAAAAATGATTGTTTAAACTGATATTTGCAGTTTTGATGCGGTTTTAGTTACGATATGAGTCGAAGATGCCGATTTTGACTGGAATCTGTTTAAAATGACAAAGAAAAACTTATTATCAATTCAAGGAAGTGAATTTTTAAGTAGTTATCTGCAGTTTTAATGTAGATTTCAGTTCGCTAAATTATGAAAATGCATGTTTTGGCTATAATCTTCCGTAAATCAAGGGCGAAAACCAATTATTTGTCCCAAAAGAAGGTGCTTTAAGTATATATCTGCATTTCTAAGGTAGATTTGGGTACAATAAGAGGCGAAAAAGCAGATTCTGAATAAGATTTTATTGAAATCGGCAAACTATTTGACTCAGAATGGTTGCCTTACGTCAAAATCTAATAGTTTATTAAGGTTTTCGTTACTAAAATGCCCAAAGACGCCGATTTTGACTAGAATTTGAATGATATTGACATGAATATATAACTGTTTGTATCAAAAAGTGATAGTTTAAACTGATATTTGCAGTTTTGATGCGGTTTTAGGTACGATATGAGTCGAAGAAGCCGATTTTGACTGGAATCTGTTTAAAATGACAAAGAAAAACCAATTATCAATTCAAGGAAGTGAATTTTTAAGTAGTTATCTGCAGTTTTAATGTAGATTTTAGTTCGCTAAGTTATGAAAATGCATGTTTTGGCTATAATCTTCTGTAAATCAAGGGCGAAAACCAATTATTTGTCCCAAAAGAAGGTGTTTTTAGTATATATCTGCATTTCTAAGGTAGATTTGGGTACAATAAGAGGCGAAAAAGCAGATTCTGACTAAGATTTTATCGAAATCGGCAACTATTTGACTCAGAAAGGTTGCCTTACGTCGAAATCTAATAGTTTATTAAGGTTTTCGTTACTAAAATGCTTAAAGACGCCGATTTTGACTAGAATTTGAAAGATATTGACATGAATATATAACTGTTTGTATCAAAAAATTATAGGTTAAACTGATATTTGCAGTTTTGATGCGGTTTTAGATACGATATGAATCGAAGAAGCCGATTTTGATTTTTTTTTCGTTACTAAAATGCCCAAAGACGCCGATTTTGACTAGAATTTGAAAGATATTGACATGAATATATAATCTGTTTAAAATGACAAAGAAAAACCTATTATCAATTCAAGGAAGTGAATTTTTAAGTAGTTATCTGCAGTTTTAATGTAGATTTCAGTTCGCTAAGTTATGAAAATGCATGTTTTGGCTATAATCTTCCGTAAATCAAGGGCGAAAACCAATTACTTGTCCCAAAAGAAGGTGTTTTTAGTATATATCTGCATTTCTAAGGTAGATTTGGGTACAATAAGAGGCGAAAAAGCAGATTCTGACTAAGATTTTATCGAAATCGGCAACTATTTGACTCAGAAAGGTTGCCTTACGTCGAAATCTAATAGTTTATTAAGGTTTTCGTTACTAAAATGCTTAAAGACGCCGATTTTGACTAGAATTTAAAAGATATTGACATGAATATATAACTGTTTGTATCAAAAAATGATAGTTTAAACTGCCTTAGAAATGCAGATATATACTTAAAACACCTTCTTTTGGGACAAATAATTGGTTTTCGCCCTTGATTTACGGAAGATTATAGCCAAAACATGCATTTTCATAAACATAAGACGCCGATTTTGACTAGAATTTGAATGATATTGACATGAATATATAACTGTTTGTATCAAAAAATGATAGTTTAAACTGATATTTGCAGTTTTGATGCGGTTTTAGCTACGATATGAGTCGAAGAAGCTGATTTTGACTGGAATCTGTTTAAAATGACAAAGAAAAACCTATTATCAATTCAAGGAAGTGAATTTTTAAGTAGTTATCTGCAGTTTTAATGTAGATTTCAGTTCGCTAAGTTATGAAAATGCATGTTTTGGCTATAATCTTCTGTAAATCAAGGGCGAAAACAAATTATTTGTCCCAAAAGAAGGTGTTTTTAGTATATATCTGCATTTCTAAGGTAGATTTGGGTACAATAAGAGGCGAAAAAGCAGATTCTGACTAAGATTTTATCGAAATCGGCAACTATTTGACTCAGAAAGGTTGCCTTACGTCGAAATCTAATAGTTTATTAAGGTTTTCGTTACTAAAATGCCCAAAGACGCCGATTTTGACTAGAATTTGAAAGATATTGACATGAATATATAACTGTTTGTATCAAAAAATGATAGTTTAAACTGATATTTGCAGTTTTGATGCGGTTTTAGGTATGATATGAGTCGAAGAAGCCGATTTTGACTGGAATCTGTTTAAAATGACAAAGAAAAACCTATTATCAATTCAAGAAAGTGAATTTTTAAGTAGTTATCTGCAGTTTTAATGTAGATTTCAGTTCGCTAAGTTATGAAAATGCATGTTTTGGCTATAATCTTCCGTAAATCAAGGGCGAAAACCAATTGTTTGTCCCAAAAGAAGGTGTTTTAAGTATATATCTGCATTTCTAAGGTAGATTTGGGTACAATAAGAGGCGAAAAAGCAGATTGTGACTAAGATTTTATCGGAATCGGCAACTATTTGACTCAGAATGGTTGCCTTACGTCGAAATCTAATAGTTTATTAAGGTTTTCGTTACAAAAATGCCCAAAGACACCGATTTTGACTAGAATTTGAATGATATTGACATGAATATATAACTGTTTGTATCAAAAAATGATAGTTTAAACTGATATTTGCAGTTTTGATGCGGTTTTAGGTACGATATGAGTCGAAGAAGCCGATTTTGACTGGAATCTGTTTAAAATGACAAAGAAAAACCTATTATCAATTCAAGGAAGTGAATTTTTAAGTAGTTATCTGCAGTTTTAATGTAGATTTCAGTTCGCTAAGTTATGAAAATGCATGTTTTGGCCATAATCTTCCGTAAATCAAGGGCGAAAACCAATTATTTGTCCCAAAAGAAGGTGTTTTTAGTATATATCTGCATTTCTAAGGTAGATTTGGGTACAATAAGAGGCGAAAAAGCAGATTCTGACTAAGATTTTATCGAAATCGGCAACTATTTGACTCAGAAAGTTTGCCTTACGTCGAAATCTAATAGTTTATTAAGGCTTTCGTTACTAAAATGCCCAAAGACGCCGATTTTGACTAGAATTTGAAAGATATTGACATGAATATATAACTGTTTGTATCAAAAAATGATAGTTTAAACTGATATTGTACCCAAATCTACCTTAGAAATGCAGATATATACTTAAAGCACCTTCTTTTGGGACAAATAATTGGTTTTCGCCCTTGATTTACGGAAGATTATAGCCAAAACATGCACTTTCATAATTTATCGAACTGAAATCTACATTAAAACTGCAGATAACTACTTAAAAATTCACTTCCTTGAATTGATAATAGGTTTTTCTTTGTCATTTTAAACAGATTCCAGTCAAAATCGGCTTCTTCGATTCATATCGTATCTAAAACCGCATCAAAACTGCAGATTCCAGTCAAAATCGGCTTCTTCGATTCATATCGTATCTAAAACCGCATCAAAACTGCAAATATCAGTTTAAACTATCATTTTTTGATACAAACAGTTATATATTCATGTCAATATCTTTCAAATTCGAATCAAAATCGGCGTCTTTGGGCATTTTAGTAACGAAAACCTTAATAAACTATTAGATTTCGACGTAAGGCAACCATTCTGAGTCAAATAGTTGCCGATTTCGATAAAATCTTAGTCAGAATCTGCTTTTTCGCCTCTTATTGTAACCAAATCTACCTTAGAAATGCAGATATATACTTAAAACACCTTCTTTTGGGACAAATAAGTTCGCTAAGTTATGAAAATGCATGTTTTGGCTATAATCTTCCGTAAATCAAGGGCGAAAACCAATTATTTGTCCCAAAAGAAGGTGTTTTAAGTATATATCTACATTTCTAAGGTAGATTTGGGTACAATAAGAGGCGAAAAAGCATATTCTGACTAAGATTTTATCGAAATCGGCAACTATTTGACTCAGAATGGTTGCCTTACGTCGAAATCTAATAGTTTATTAAGGTTTTCGTTACTAAAATGCCCAAAGACGCCGATTTTGACTAGAATTTGAAAGATATTGACATGAATATATAACTGTTTGTATCAAAAAATGATAGTTTAAACTGATATTTGCAGTTTTGATGCGGTTTTAGGTACGATATGAGTCGAAGAAGCCGATTTTGACTGGAATCTGTTTAAAATGACAAAGAACAACCTATTATCAATTCAAGGAAGTGAATTTTTAAGTAGTTATCTGCAGTTTTAATGTAGATTTCAGTTCGCCAAGTTATGAAAATGCATGTTTTGGCTATAATCTTCCGTAAATCAAGGGCGAAAACCAATTATTTGTCCCAAAAGAAGGTGTTTTAAGTATATATCTGCATTTCTAAGGTAGATTTGGGTACAATAAGAGGCGAAAAAGCAGATTCTGACTAGGATTTTATCGAAATCGGCAACTATTTGACTCAGAAAGGTTGCCTTACGTCGAAATCTAATAGTTTATTAAGGTTTTCGTTACTAAAATGCCCAAAGACGCCGATTTTGACTAGAATTTGAAAGATATTGACATGAATATATAACTGTTTGTATCAAAAAATGATAGTTTAAACTGATATTTGCAGTTTTGATGCGGCTTTAGATACGATATGAATCGAAGAAGCCGATTTTGACTGGAATCTGTTTAAAATGACAAAGAAAAACCTATTATCAATTCAAGGAAGTGAATTTTTAAGTAGTTATCTGCAGTTTTAATGTAGATTTCAGTTCGCTAAGTTATGAAAATGCATGTTTTGGCTATAATCTTCCGTAAATCAAGGGCGAAAACCAATTATTTGTCCCAAAAAAAGGTGTTTTAAGTATGTATCTGCATTTCTAAGGTAGATGTGGGTACAATAAGAGGCGAAAAAGCAGATTCTGACTAAGATTTTATCGAAATCGGCAACTATTTGAATCAGAAAGGTTGCCTTACGTCGAAATCTAATAGTTTATTAAGGTTTTCGTTACTAAAATGCCCAAAGACGCCGATTTTGACTAGAATTTGAATGATATTGACATGAATATATAACTGTTTGTATCAAAAAATGATAGTTTAAACTGATATTTGCAGTTTTGATGCGGTTTTAGGTACGATATGAGTCGAAGAAGCCGATTTTGACTGGAATCTGTTTAAAATGACAAAGAAAAACCTATTATCAATTCAAGGAAGTGAATTTTTAAGTAGTTATCTGCAGTTTTAATGTAGATTTCAGTTCGCTAAGTTATGAAAATGCATGTTTTGGCCATAATCTTCCGTAAATCAAGGGCGAAAACCAATTATTTGTCCCAAAAGAAGGTGTTTTTAGTATATATCTGCATTTCTAAGGTAGATTTGGGTACAATAAGAGGCGAAAAAGCAGATTCTGACTAAGATTTTATCGAAATCGGCAACTATTTGACTCAGAAAGTTTGCCTTACGTCGAAATCTAATAGTTTATTAAGGCTTTCGTTACTCAAATGCCCAAAGACGCCGATTTTGACTAGAATTTGAAAGATATTGACATGAATATATAACTGTTTGTATCAAAAAATGATAGTTTAAACTGATATTGTACCCAAATCTACCTTAGAAATGCAGATATATACTTAAAGCACCTTCTTTTGGGACAAATAATTGGTTTTCGCCCTTGATTTACGGAAGATTATAGCCAAAACATGCACTTTCATAATTTATCGAACGGAAATCTACATTAAAACTGCAGATAACTACTTAAAAATTCACTTCCTTGAATTGATAATAGGTTTTTCTTTGTCATTTTAAACAGATTCCAGTCAAAATCGGCTTCTTCGATTCATATCGTATCTAAAACCGCATCAAAACTGCAGATTCCAGTCAAAATCGGCTTCTTCGATTCATATCGTATCTAAAACCGCATCAAAACTGCAAATATCAGTTTAAACTATCATTTTTTGATACAAACAGTTATATATTCATGTCAATATCTTTCAAATTCTAGTCAAAATCGGCGTCTTTGGGCATTTTAGTAACGAAAACCTTAATAAACTATTAGATTTCGACGTAAGGCAACCATTCTGAGTCAAATAGTTGCCGATTTCGATAAAATCTTAGTCAGAATCTGCTTTTTCGCCTCTTATTGTACCCAAATCTACTTTAGAAATGTAGATATATACTTAAAACACCTTCTCTTAAGACAAATAATTGGTTTTCGCCCTTGATTTACGGAAGATTATAGCCAAAACATGCATTTTCATAACTTAGCGAACTGAAATCTACATTAAAACTGCAGATAACTACTTAAAAATTCACTTCCTTGAATTGATAATAGGTTTTTCTTTGTCATTTTAAACAGATTCCAGTCAAAATCGGCTTCTTCGACTCATATCGTACCTAAAACCGCATCAAAACTGCAAATATCAGTTTAAACTATCATTTTTTGATAAAAACAGTTATATATTCATGTCAATATCTTTCAAATTCGAATCAAAATCGGCGTCTTTGGGCATTTTAGTAACGAAAACCTTAATAAACTATTAGATTTCGACGTAAGGCAACCATTCTGAGTCAAATAGTTGCCGATTTCGATAAAATCTTAGTCAGAATCTGCTTTTTCGCCTCTTATTGTAACCAAATCTACCTTAGAAATGCAGATATATACTTAAAACACCTTCTTTTGGGACAAATAATTGGTTTTCGCCCTTGATTTACGGAAGATTATAGCCAAAACATGCATTTTCATAACTTATCGAACTGAAATCTACATTAAAACTGCAGATAACTACTTAAAAATTCACTTCCTTGAATTGATAATAGGTTTTTCTTTGTCATTTTAAACAGATTCCAGTCAAAATTGGCTTCTTCGACTCATATCGTACCTAAAACCGCATCAAAACTGCAAATATCAGTTTAAACTATCATTTTTTGATACAAACAGTTATATATTCATGTCAATATCTTTCAAATTCTAGTGAAAATGTGCGTCTTTGGGCATTTTAGTAACGAAAACCTTAATAAACTATTAGATTTCGACGTAAGGCAACCATTCTGAGTCAAATAATTGTCGATTTCGATAAAATCTTAGTCAGAAACTGCTTTTTCGCCTCTTATTGTACCCAAATCTACCTTAGAAATGCAGATATATACTTAAAACACCTTCTTTTGGGACAAATAATTGGTTTTCGCCCTTGATTTACGGAAGATTATAGCCAAAACATGCATTTTCATAACTTAGCGAACTGAAATCTACATTAAAACTGCAGATAACTACTTAAAAATTCACTTCCTTGAATTGATAATAGGTTGTTCTTTGTCATTTTAAACAGATTCCAGTCAAAATCGGCTTCTTCGACTCATATCGTACCTAAAACCGCATCAAAACTGCAAATATCAGTTTAAACTATCATTTTTTGATACAAACATTATAAATCGGCGTCTTTGGGCATTTTAGTAACGAAAACCTTAATAAACTATTAGATTTCGACGTAAGGAAACCATTCTGAGTCAAATAGTTGCCGATTTCGATAAAATCTTAGTCAGAATCTGCTTTTTCGCCTCTTATTGTACCCAAATCTACCTTAGAAATGTAGATATATACTTAAAACACCTTCTTTTGGGACAAATAAGTTCGCTAAGTTATGAAAATGCATGTTTTGGCTATAATCTTCCGTAAATCAAGGGCGAAAACCAATTATTTGTCCCAAAAGAAGGTGTTTTAAGTATATATCTACATTTCTAAGGTAGATTTGGGTACAATAAGAGGCGAAAAAGCATATTCTGACTAAGATTTTATCGAAATCGGCAACTATTTGACTCAGAATGGTTGCCTTACGTCGAAATCTAATAGTTTATTAAGGTTTTCGTTACTAAAATGCCCAAAGACGCCGATTTTGACTAGAATTTGAAAGATATTGACATGAATATATAACTGTTTGTATCAAAAAATGATAGTTTAAACTGATATTTGCAGTTTTGATGCGGTTTTAGGTACGATATGAGTCGAAGAAGCCGATTTTGACTGGAATCTGTTTAAAATGACAAAGAACAACCTATTATCAATTCAAGGAAGTGAATTTTTAAGTAGTTATCTGCAGTTTTAATGTAGATTTCAGTTCGCCAAGTTATGAAAATGCATGTTTTGGCTATAATCTTCCGTAAATCAAGGGCGAAAACCAATTATTTGTCCCAAAAGAAGGTGTTTTAAGTATATATCTGCATTTCTAAGGTAGATTTGGGTACAATAAGAGGCGAAAAAGCAGATTCTGACTAGGATTTTATCGAAATCGGCAACTATTTGACTCAGAAAGGTTGCCTTACGTCGAAATCTAATAGTTTATTAAGGTTTTCGTTACTAAAATGCCCAAAGACGCCGATTTTGACTAGAATTTGAAAGATATTGACATGAATATATAACTGTTTGTATCAAAAAATGATAGTTTAAACTGATATTTGCAGTTTTGATGCGGTTTTAGATACGATATGAATCGAAGAAGCCGATTTTGACTGGAATCTGTTTAAAATGACAAAGAAAAACCTATTATCGATTCAAGGAAGTAAATTTTTAAGTAGTTATCTGCAGTTTTAATGTAGATTTCAGTTCGCTAAGTTATGAAAATGCATGTTTTGGCTATAATCTTCCGTAAATCAAGGGCGAAAACCAATTATTTGTCCCAAAAGAAGGTGTTTTAAGTATATATCTGCATTTCTAAGGTAGATTTGGGTACAATAAGAGGCGAAAAAGCAGATTCTGACTAAGATTTTATCGAAATCGGCAACTATTTGACTCAGAATGGTTGCCTTACGTCGAAATCTAATAGTTTATTAAGGTTTTCGTTACTAAAATGCCCAAAGACGCCGATTTTGACTAGAATTTGAAAGATATTGACATGAATATATAACTGTTTGTATCAAAAAATGATAGTTTAAACTGATATTTGCAGTTTTGATGCGGTTTTAGATACGATATGAATCGAAGAAGCCGATTTTGACTGGAATCTGTTTAAAATGATAAAGAAAAACCTGTTATCAATTCAAGGAAGTGAATTTTTAGGTAGTTATCTGCAGTTTTAATGTAGATTTCTGTTCGCTAAGTTATGAAAATGCATGTTTTGGCTATAATCTTCCGTAAATCAAGGGCGAAAACCAATTATTTGTCCCAAAAGAAGGTGTTTTAAGTATATATCTGCATTTCTAAGGTAGATTTGGGTACAATAAGAGGCGAAAAAGCAGATTCTGACTAAGATTTTATCGAAATCGGCAACTATTTGACTCAGAATGGTTGCCTTACGTCGAAATCTAATAGTTTATTAAGGTTTTCGTTACTAAAATGCCCAAAGACGCCGATTTTGACTAGAATTTGAAGGATATTGACATGAATATATAACTGTTTGTATCAAAAAATGATAGTTTAAACTGATATTTGCAGTTTTGATGCGGTTTTAGGTACGATATGAGTCGAAGAAGCCGATTTTGACTGGAATCTGTTTAAAATGACAAAGAAAAACATATATCAATTCAGGGAAGTGAATTTTTAAGTAGTTATCTGCAGTTTTAATGTAGATTTCAGTTCGCCAAGTTATGAAAATGCATGTTTTGGCTATAATCTTCCGTAAATCAAGGGCGAAAACCAATTATTTGTCCCAAAAGAAGGTGTTTTAAGTATATATCTGCATTTCTAAGGTAGATTTGGGTACAATAAGATGCGAAAAAGCAGATTCTGACTAGGATTTTATCGAAATCGGCAACTATTTGACTCAGAAAGGTTGCCTTACGTCGAAATCTAATAGTTTATTAAGGTTTTCGTTACTAAAATGCCCAAAGACGCCGATTTTGACTAGAATTTGAAAGATATTGACATGAATATATAACTGTTTGTATCAAAAAATGATAGTTTAAACTGATATTTGCAGTTTTGATGCGGTTTTAGATACGATATGAATCGAAGAAGCCGATTTTGACTGGAATCTGTTTAAAATGACAAAGAAAAACCTATTATCGATTCAAGGAAGTAAATTTTTAAGTAGTTATCTGCAGTTTTAATGTAGATTTCAGTTCGCTAAGTTATGAAAATGCATGTTTTGGCTATAATCTTCCGTAAATCAAGGGCGAAAACCAATTATTTGTCCCAAAAGAAGGTGTTTTAAGTATATATCTGCATTTCTAAGGTAGATTTGGGTACAATAAGAGGCGAAAAAGCAGATTCTGACTAAGATTTTATCGAAATCGGCAACTATTTGACTCAGAATGGTTGCCTTACGTCGAAATCTAATAGTTTATTAAGGTTTTCGTTACTAAAATGCCCAAAGACGCCGATTTTGACTAGAATTTGAAAGATATTGACATGAATATATAACTGTTTGTATCAAAAAATGATAGTTTAAACTGATATTTGCAGTTTTGATGCGGTTTTAGGTACGATATGAGTCGAAGAAGCCGATTTTGACTGAAATCTGTTTAAAATGACAAAGAAAAACCTATTATCAATTCAAGGAAGTTAATTTTTAAGTAGTTATCTGCAGTTTTAATGTAGATTTCAGTTCGCTAAGTTATGAAAATGCATGTTTTGGCTATAATCTTCCGTAAATCAAGGGCGAAAACCAATTATTTCTCCCAAAAGAAGGTGTTTTAAGTATATATCTGCATTTCTAAAGTAGATTTGGGTACAATAAGAGGCGAAAAAGCAGATTCTGACTAAGATTTTATCGAAATCGGCAACTATTTGACTCAGAAAGGTTGCCTTACGTCGAAATCTAATACTTTATTAAGGTTTTCGTTACTAAAATGCCCAAAGACGCCGATTTTGACTAGAATTTGAGAGATATTGACATGAATATATAACTGTTTGTATCAAAAAATGATAGTTTAAACTGATATTTGCAGTTTTGATGCGGTTTTAGATACGATATGAATCGAAGAAGCCGATTTTGACTGGAATCTGTTTAAAATGACAAAGAAAAACCTGTTATCAATTCAAGGAAGTGAATTTTTAGGTAGTTATCTGCAGTTTTAATGTAGATTTCTGTTCGCTAAGTTATGAAAATGCATGTTTTGGCTATAATCTTCCGTAAATCAAGGGCGAAAACCAATTATTTGTCCCAAAAGAAGGTGTTTTAAGTATATATCTGCATTTCTAAGGTAGATTTGGGTACAATAAGAGGCGAAAAAGCAGATTCTGACTAAGATTTTATCGAAATCGGCAACTATTTGACTCAGAATGGTTGCCTTACGTCGAAATCTAATAGTTTATTAAGGTTTTCGTTACTAAAATGCCCAAAGACGCCGATTTTGACTAGAATTTGAAGGATATTGACATGAATATATAACTGTTTGTATCAAAAAATGATAGTTTAAACTGATATTTGCAGTTTTGATGCGGTTTTAGGTACGATATGAGTCGAAGAAGCCGATTTTGACTGGAATCTGTTTAAAATGACAAAGAAAAACATATATCAATTCAGGGAAGTGAATTTTTAAGTAGTTATCTGCAGTTTTAATGTAGATTTCAGTTCGCCAAGTTATGAAAATGCATGTTTTGGCTATAATCTTCCGTAAATCAAGAGCGAAAACCATTTATTTGTCCCAAAAGAAGGTGTTTTAAGTATATATCTGCATTTCTAAGGTAGATTTGGGTACAATAAGAGGCGAAAAAGCAGATTCTGACTAGGATTTTATCGAAATCGGCAACTATTTGACTCAGAAAGGTTGCCTTACGTCGAAATCTAATAGTTTATTAAGGTTTTCGTTACTAAAATGCCCAAAGACGCCGATTTTGACTAGAATTTGAAAGATATTGACATGAATATATAACTGTTTGTATCAAAAAATGATAGTTTAAACTGATATTTGCAGTTTTGATGCGGTTTTAGATACGATATGAATCGAAGAAGCCGATTTTGACTGGAATCTGTTTAAAATGACAAAGAAAAACCTATTATCGATTCAAGGAAGTAAATTTTTAAGTAGTTATCTGCAGTTTTAATGTAGATTTCAGTTCGCTAAGTTATGAAAATGCATGTTTTGGCTATAATCTTCCGTAAATCAAGGGCGAAAACCAATTATTTGTCCCAAAAGAAGGTATTTTAAGTATATATCTGCATTTCTAAGGTAGATTTGGGTACAATAAGAGGCGAAAAAGCAGATTCTGACTAAGATTTTATCGAAATCGGCAACTATTTGACTCAGAATGGTTGCCTTACGTCGAAATCTAATAGTTTATTAAGGTTTTCGTTACTAAAATGCCCAAAGACGCCGATTTTGACTAGAATTTGAAAGATATTGACATGAATATATAACTGTTTGTATCAAAAAATTATAGTTTAAACTGATATTTGCAGTTTTGATGCGGTTTTAGGTACGATATGAGTCGAAGAAGCCGATTTTGACTGAAATCTGTTTAAAATGACAAAGAAAAACCTATTATCAATTCAAGGAAGTTAATTTTTAAGTAGTTATCTGCAGTTTTAATGTAGATTTCAGTTCGCTAAGTTATGAAAATGCATGTTTTGGCTATAATCTTCCGTAAATCAAGGGCGAAAACCAATTATTTCTCCCAAAAGAAGGTGTTTTAAGTATATATCTGCATTTCTAAAGTAGATTTGGGTACAACAAGAGGCGAAAAAGCAGATTCTGACTAGGATTTTATCGAAATCGGCAACTATTTGACTCAGAAAGGTTGCCTTACGTCGAAATCTAATAGTTTATTAAGGTTTTCGTTACTAAAATGCCCAAAGACGCCGATTTTGACTAGAATTTGAAAGATATTGACATGAATATATAACTATTTGTATCAAAAAATGATAGTTTAAACTGATATTTGCAGTTTTGATGCGGTTTTAGATACGATATGAATCGAAGAAGCCGATTTTGACTGGAATCTGTTTAAAATGACAAAGAAAAACCTATTATCAATTCAAGGAAGTGAATTTTTAAGTAGTTATCTGCAGTTTTAATGTAGATTTCAGTTCGCTAAGTTATGAAAATGCATGTTTTTGCTATAATCTTCCGTAAATCAAGGGCGAAAACCAATTATTTGTCCCAAAAGAAGGTGTTCTAAGTATATATCTGCATTTCTAAGGTAGATTTGGGTACAATAAGAGGCGAAAAAGCAGATTCTGACTAGGATTTTATCGAAATCGGCAACTATTTGACTCAGAAAGGTTGCCTTACGTCGAAATCTAATAGTTTAAGGTTTTCGTTACTAAAATGCCCAAAGACGCCGATTTTGACTGGAATTTGAAAGATATTGACATGAATATATAACTGTTTGTATCAAAAAATGATTGTTTAAACTGATATTTGCAGTTTTGATGCGGTTTTAGGTACGATATGAGTCGAAGATGCCGATTTTGTCTGGAATCTGTTTAAAATGACAAAGAAAAACCTATTATCAATTCAAGGAAGTGAATTTTTAAGTAGTTATCTGCAGTTTTGATGCGGTTTTAGATACGATATGAATCGAAGAAGCCGATTTTGACTGGAATCTGTTTAAAATGACAAAGAAAAACCTGTTATCAATTCAAGGAAGTGAATTTTTAGGTAGTTATCTGCAGTTTTAATGTAGATTTCTGTTCGCTAAGTTATGAAAATGCATGTTTTGGCTATAATCTTCCGTAAATCAAGGGCGAAAACCAATTATTTGTCCCAAAAGAAGGTGTTTTAAGTATATATCTGCATTTCTAAGGTAGATTTGGGTACAATAAGAGGCGAAAAAGCAGATTCTGACTAAGATTTTATCGAAATCGGCAACTATTTGACTCAGAATGGTTGCCTTACGTCGAAATCTAATAGTTTATTAAGGTTTTCGTTACTAAAATGCCCAAAGACGCCGATTTTGACTAGAATTTGAAGGATATTGACATGAATATATAACTGTTTGTATCAAAAAATGATAGTTTAAACTGATATTTGCAGTTTTGATGCGGTTTTAGGTACGATATGAGTCGAAGAAGCCGATTTTGACTGGAATCTGTTTAAAATGACAAAGAAAAACATATATCAATTCAGGGAAGTGAAATTTTAAGTAGTTATCTGCAGTTTTAATGTAGATTTCAGTTCGCTAAGTTATGAAAATGCATGTTTTGGCTATAATCTTCCGTAAATCAAGGGCGAAAACCAATTATTTCTCCCAAAAGAAGGTGTTTTAAGTATGTATCTGCATTTCTAAGGTAGATGTGGGTACAATAAGAGGCGAAAAAGCAGATTCTGACTAAGATTTTATCGAAATCGGCAACTATTTGACTCAGAATGGTTGCCTTACGTCGAAATCTAATAGTTTATTAAGGTTTTCGTTACTAAAATGCCTAAAGACGCCGATTTTGACTAGAATTTGAGAGATATTGACATGAATATATAACTGTTTGTATCAAAATATGATAGTTTAAACTGATATTTGCAGTTTTGATGCGGTTTTAGATACGATATGAGTCGAAGAAGCCGATTTTGACTGGAATCTGTTTAAAATGACAAAGAAAAACATATTATCAATTCAAGGAAGTGTATTTTTAAGTAGTTATCTGCAGTTTTAATGTAGATTTCAGTTCGCTAAGTTATGAAAATGCATGTTTTGGCTATAATCTTCCGTAAATCAAGGGCGAAAACCAGTTATTTGTCCCAAAAGAAGGTGTTTTAAGTATATATCTGCATTTCTAAGGTAGATTTGGGTACAATAAGAGGCAAAAAAGCAGATTCTGACTAAGATTTTATCGAAATCGGCAACTATTTGACTCAGAATGGTTGCCTTACGTCGAAATCTAATAGTTTATTAAGGTTTTCGTTACTAAAATGCCCAAAGACGCCGATTTTGACTAGAATTTGAAAGATATTGACATGAATATATAACTGTTTGTATCAAAAAATTATAGGTTAAACTGATATTTGCAGTTTTGATGCGGTTTTAGATACGATATGAATCGAAGAAGCCGATTTTGACTGGAATCTGTTTAAAATGACAAAGAAAAACCTATTATCAATTCAAGGAAGTGAATTTTTATGTAGTTATCTGCAGTTTTAATGTAGATTTCAGTTCGCTAAGTTATGAAAATGCATGTTTTGGCTATAATCTTCCATAAATCAAGGGCGAAAACCAATTATTTGTCCCAAAAGGAGGTGTTTTAAGTATATATCTGCATTTCTAAGGTAGATTTGGGTACAATAAGAGGCGAAAGAGCAGATTCTGACTAACATTTTATCGAAATCGGCAACTATTTGACTCAGAAAGGTTGCCTTACGTCGAAATCTAATAGTTTATTAAGGTTTTCGTTACTAAAATGCCTAAAGACGCCCATTTTGACTAGAATTTGAAAGATATTGACATGAATATATAACTGTTTGTATCAAAAAATGATAGTTTAAACTAATATTTGCAGTTTTGATGCGGTTTTAGGTACGATATGAGTCGAAGAAGCCGATTTTGACTGGAATCGGTTTAAAATGACAAAGAAAAACCTATTATCGATTCAAGGAAGTGAATTTTTAAGTAGTTATCTGCAGTTTTAATGTAGATTTCAGTTCGCTAAGTTATGAAAATGCATGTTTTGGCTATAATCTTCCGTAAATCAAGGACGAAAACCAATTATTTGTCCCAAAAGAAAGTGTTTTAAGTATATATCTGCATTTCTAAGGTAGATTTGGGTACAATAAGAGGCGAAAAAGCAGATTCTGACTAAGATTTTATCGAAATCGGCAACTATTTGACTCAGAAAGGTTGCCTTACGTCGAAATCTAATAGTTTATTAAGGTTTTCGTTACTAAAATGCCCAAAGACGCCGATTTTGACTAGAATTTGGAAGATATTGACATGAATATATAACTGTTTGTATCAAAAAATGATAGTTTAAACTGATATTTGCAGTTTTGATGCGGTTTTAGATACGATATGAATCGAAGAAGCCGATTTTGACTGGAATCTGTTTAAAATGACAAAGAAAAACCTATTATCAATTCAAGGAAATGAATTTTTAAGTAGTTATCTGCAGTTTTAATGTAGATTTCAGTTCGCTAAGTTATGAAAATGCATGTTTTGGCTATAATCTTCCGTAAATCAAGGGCGAAAACCAATTATTTGTCCCAAAAGAAGGTGTTTTAAGTATATATCTGCATTTCTAAGGTAGATTTGGGTACAATAAGAGGCGAAAAAGCAGATTGTGACTAAGATTTTATCGAAATCGGCAACTATTTGACACAGAATGGTTGCCTTACGTCGAAATCTAATAGTTTATTAAGGGTTTCGTTACTAAAATGCCCAAAGACGCCGATTTTGACTAGAATTTGAAAGATATTGACATGAATATATAACTGTTTGTATCAAAAAATGATAGTTTAAACTGATATTTGCAGTTTTGATGCGGTTTTAGGTACGATATGAGTCGAAGAAGCCGATTCTGACTGGAATCTGTTTAAAATGACAAAGAACAACCTATTATCAATTCAAGGAAGTGAATTTTTAAGTAGTTATCTGCAGTTTTAATGTAGATTTCAGTTCGCTAAGTTATGAAAATGCATGTTTTGGCTATAATCTTCCGTAAATCAAGGGCGAAAACCAATTATTTGTCCCAAAAGAAGGTGTTTTAAGTATATATCTGCATTTCTAAGGTAGATTTGGGTACAATAAGAGGCGAAAAAGCAGATTCTGACTAAGATTTTATCGAAATCGGCAACTATTTGACTCAGAATGGTTGCCTTACGTCGAAATCTAATAGTTTATTAAGGTTTTCGTTACTAAAATGCCTAAAGACGCCGATTTTGACTAGAATTTGAGAGATATTGACATGAATATATAACTGTTTGTATCAAAAAATGATAGTTTAAACTGATATTTGCAGTTTTGATGCGGTTTTAGATACGATATGAGTCGAAGAAGCCGATTTTGACTGGAATCTGTTTAAAATGACAAAGAAAAACATATTATCAATTCAAGGAAGTGAATTTTTAAGTAGTTATCTGCAGTTTTAATGTAGATTTCAGTTCGCTAAGTTATGAAAATGCATGTTTTGGCTATAATCTTCCGTAAATCAAGGGCGAAATCCAGTTATTTGTCCCAAAAGAAGGTGTTTTAAGTATATATCTGCATTTCTAAGGTAGATTTGGGTACAATAAGAGGCAAAAAAGCAGATTCTGACTAAGATTTTATCGAAATCGGCAACTATTTGACTCAGAATGGTTGCCTTACGTCGAAATCTAATAGTTTATTAAGGTTTTCGTTACTAAAATGCCCAAAGACGCCGATTTTGACTAGAATTTGAAAGATATTGACATGAATATATAACTGTTTGTATCAAAAAATTATAGGTTAAACTGATATTTGCAGTTTTGATGCGGTTTTAGATACGATATGAATCGAAGAAGCCGATTTTGACTGGAATCTGTTTAAAATGACAAAGAAAAACCTATTATCAATTCAAGGAAGTGAATTTTTATGTAGTTATCTGCAGTTTTAATGTAGATTTCAGTTCGCTAAGTTATGAAAATGCATGTTTTGGCTATAATCTTCCGTAAATCAAGGGCGAAAACCAATTATTTGTCCCAAAAGAAGGTGTTTTAAGTATATATCTGCATTTCTAAGGTAGATTTGGGTACAATAAGAGGCGAAAAAGCAGATTCTGACTAATATTTTATCGAAATCGGCAACTATTTGACTCAGAAAGGTTGCCTTACGTCGAAATCTAATAGTTTATTAAGGTTTTCGTTACTAAAATGCCTAAAGACGCCGATTTTGACTAGAATTTGAAAGATATTGACATGAATATATAACTGTTTGTATCAAAAAATGATAGTTTAAACTGATATTTGCAGTTTTGATGCGGTTTTAGGTACGATATGAGTCGAAGAAGCCGATTTTGACTGGAATCGGTTTAAAATGACAAAGAAAAACCTATTATCGATTCAAGGAAGTGAATTTTTAAGTAGTTATCTGCAGTTTTAATGTAGATTTCAGTTCGCTAAGTTATGAAAATGCATGTTTTGGCTATAATCTTCCGTAAATCAAGGACGAAAACCAATTATTTGTCCCAAAAGAAAGTGTTTTAAGTATATATCTGCATTTCTAAGGTAGATTTGGGTACAATAAGAGGCGAAAAAGCAGATTCTGACTAAGATTTTATCGAAATCGGCAACTATTTGACTCAGAAAGGTTGCCTTACGTCGAAATCTAATAGTTTATTAAGGTTTTCGTTACTAAAATGCCCAAAGACGCCGATTTTGACTAGAATTTGGAAGATATTGACATGAATATATAACTGTTTGTATCAAAAAATGATAGTTTAAACTGATATTTGCAGTTTTGATGCGGTTTTAGATACGATATGAATCGAAGAAGCCGATTTTGACTGGAATCTGTTTAAAATGACAAAGAAAAACCTATTATCAATTCAAGGAAGTGAATTTTTAAGTAGTTATCTACAGTTTTAATGTAGATTTCAGTTCGCTAATTTATGAAAATGCATGTTTTGGCTATAATCTTCCGTAAATCAAGGGCGAAAACCAATTATTTGTCCCAAAAGAAGGTGTTTTAAGTATATATCTGCATTTCTAAGGTAGACTTGGGTACAATAAGAGGCGAAAAAGCAGATTCTGACTAAGATTTTATCGAAATCGGCAACTACTTGACTCAGAATGGTTGCCTTACGTCGAAATCTAATAGTTTATTAAGGTTTTCGTTACTAAAATGCCCAAAGACGCCGATTTTGAATAGAATTTGAAAGATATTGACATGAATATATAACTGTTTGTATCAAAAAATGATAGTTTAAACTGATATTTGCAGCTTTGATGCGGTTTTAGGTACGATATGAGTCGAAGAAGCCGATTTTGACTGGAATCTGTTTAAAATGACAAAGAAAAACCTATTATCAATTCAAGGAAATGAATTTTTAAGTAGTTATCTGCAGTTTTAATGTAGATTTCAGTTCGCTAAGTTATGAAAATGCATGTTTTGGCTATAATCTTCCGTAAATCAAGGGCGAAAACCAATTATTTGTCCCAAAAGAAGGTGTTTTAAGTATATATCTGCATTTCTAAGGTAGATTTGGGTACAATAAGAGGCGAAAAAGCAGATTGTGACTAAGATTTTATCGAAATCGGCAACTATTTGACACAGAATGGTTGCCTTACGTCGAAATCTAATAGTTTATTAAGGGTTTCGTTACTAAAATGCCCAAAGACGCCGATTTTGACTAGAATTTGAAAGATATTGACATGAATATATAACTGTTTGTATCAAAAAATGATAGTTTAAACTGATATTTGCAGTTTTGATGCGGTTTTAGGTACGATATGAGTCGAAGAAGCCGATTTTGACTGGAATCTGTTTAAAATGACAAAGAACAACCTATTATCAATTCAAGGAAGTGAATTTTTAAGTAGTTATCTGCAGTTTTAATGTAGATTTCAGTTCGCTAAGTTATGAAAATGCATGTTTTGGCTATAATCTTCCGTAAATCAAGGGCGAAAACCAATTATTTGTCCCAAAAGAAGGTGTTCTAAGTATATATCTGCATTTCTAAGGTAGATTTGGGTACAGTAAGAGCCGAAAAAGCAGATTCTGACTAAGATTTTATCGAAATCGGCAACTATTTGACCCAGAATGGTTGCCTTACGTCGAAATCTAATAGTTTATTAAGGTTTTCGTTACTAAAATGCCCAAAGACGCCGATTTTGACTAGAATTTGAAAGATATTGACATGAATATATAACTGTTTGTATCAAAAAATGATAGTTTAAACTGATATTTGCATTTTTGATGCGGTTTTAGATACGATATGAATCGAAGAAGCCGTTTTTGACTGGAATCTGTTTAAAGTGACAAAAAAAAAACCTATTATCAATTCAAGGAAGTGAATTTTTAAGTAGTTATCTGCAGTTTTAATGTAGATTTCAGTTCGCTAAGTTATGAAAATGCATGTTTTGGCTATAATCTTCCGTAAATCAAGGGCGAAAACCAATTATTAGTCCCAAAAGAAGGTGTTTTAAGTATATATCTGCATTTCTAAGGTAGATTTGGGTACAATAAGAGGCGAAAAAGCAGATTCTGATTAAGATTTTATCGAAATCGGCAACTGTTTGACTCAGAAAGGTTGCCTTACGTCGAAATCTAATAGTTTATTAAGGTTTTCGTTACTAAAATGCCCAAAGACGCCGATTTTGACTAGAATTTGAAAGATATTGACATGACTGTTTGTATCAAAAAATGATATTTTAAACTGATATTTGCAGTTTTGATGCGGTTTTAGATACGATATGAATCGAAGAAGCCGTTTTTGACTGGAATCTGTTTAAAATGACAAAGAAAAACCTATTATCAATTCAAGGAAGTGAATTTTTAAGTAGTTATCTGCAGTTTTAATGTAGATTTCAGTTCGCTAAGTTATGAAAATGCATGTTTTGGCTATAATCTTCCGTAAATCAAGGGCGAAAACCAATTATTTGTCCCAAAAGAAGGTGTTTTAAGTATATATCTGCATTTCTAAGGTAGATTTGGGTACAATAAGAGGCGAAAAAGCAGATTCTGACTAAGATTTTATCGAAATCGGCAACTATTTGACTCAGAATGGTTGCCTTACGTCGAAATCTAATAGTTTATTAAGGTTTTCATTACTAAAATGCCCAAAGACGCCGATTTTGACAAGAATTTGAATGATATTGACATGAATATATAACTGTTTGTATCAAAAAATGATAGTTTAAACTGATATTTGCAGTTTTGATGCGGTTTTAGGTACAATATGAGTCGAAGAAGCCGATTTTGACTGGAATCTGTTTAAAATGACAAAGAAAAACCTATTATCAATTCAAGGAAGTGAATTTTTAAGTAGTTATCTGCAGTTTTAATGTAGATTTCAGTTCGCTAAGTTATGAAAATGCATGTTTTGGCTATAATCTTCCGTAAATCAAGTGCGAAAAAAAATTATTTGTCGCAAAAGAAGGTGTTTTAAGTATATATCTGCATTTCTAAGGTAGATTTGGGTACAATAAGAGGCGAAAAAGCAGATTCTGACTAATATTTTATCGAAATCGGCAACTATTTGACTCAGAAAGGTTGCCTTACGTCGAAATCTAATAGTTTATTAAGGTTTTCGTTACTAAAATGCCTAAAGACGCCGATTTTGACTAGAATTTGAAAGATATTGACATGAATATATAACTGTTTGTATCAAAAAATGATAGTTTAAACTGATATTTGCAGTTTTGATGCGGTTTTAGGTACGATATGAGTCGAAGAAGCCGATTTTGACTGGAATCGGTTTAAAATGACAAAGAAAAACCTATTATCGATTCAAGGAAGTGAATTTTTAAGTAGTTATCTGCAGTTTTAATGTAGATTTCAGTTCGCTAAGTTATGAAAATGCATGTTTTGGCTATAATCTTCCGTAAATCAAGGACGAAAACCAATTATTTGTCCCAAAAGAAAGTGTTTTAAGTATATATCTGCATTTCTAAGGTAGATTTGGGTACAATAAGAGGCGAAAAAGCAGATTCTGACTAAGATTTTATCGAAATCGGCAACTATTTGACTCAGAAAGGTTGCCTTACGTCGAAATCTAATAGTTTATTAAGGTTTTCGTTACTAAAATGCCCAAAGACGCCGATTTTGACTAGAATTTGGAAGATATTGACATGAATATATAACTGTTTGTATCAAAAAATGATAGTTTAAACTGATATTTGCAGTTTTGATGCGGTTTTAGATACGATATGAATCGAAGAAGCCGATTTTGACTGGAATCTGTTTAAAATGACAAAGAAAAACCTATTATCAATTCAAGGAAGTGAATTTTTAAGTAGTTATCTGCAGTTTTAATGTAGATTTCAGTTCGCTAATTTATGAAAATGCATGTTTTGGCTATAATCTTCCGTAAATCAAGGGCGAAAACCAATTATTTGTCCCAAAAGAAGGTGTTTTAAGTATATATCTGCATTTCTAAGGTAGACTTGGGTACAATAAGAGGCGAAAAAGCAGATTCTGACTAAGATTTTATCGAAATCGGCAACTATTTGACTCAGAATGGTTGCCTTACGTCGAAATCTAATAGTTTATTAAGGTTTTCGTTACTAAAATGCCCAAAGACGCCGATTTTGAATAGAATTTGAAAGATATTGACATGAATATATAACTGTTTGTATCAAAAAATGATAGTTTAAACTGATATTTGCAGCTTTGATGCGGTTTTAGGTACGATATGAGTCGAAGAAGCCGATTTTGACTGGAATCTGTTTAAAATGACAAAGAAAAACCTATTATCAATTCAAGGAAATGAATTTTTAAGTAGTTATCTGCAGTTTTAATGTAGATTTCAGTTCGCTAAGTTATGAAAATGCATGTTTTGGCTATAATCTTCCGTAAATCAAGGGCGAAAACCAATTATTTGTCCCAAAAGAAGGTGTTTTAAGTATATATCTGCATTTCTAAGGTAGATTTGGGTATAATAAGAGGCGAAAAAGCAGATTGTGACTAAGATTTTATCGAAATCGGCAACTATTTGACACAGAATGGTTGCCTTACGTCGAAATCTAATAGTTTATTAAGGGTTTCGTTACTAAAATGCCCAAAGACGCCGATTTTGACTAGAATTTGAAAGATATTGACATGAATTTATAACTGTTTGTATCAAAAAATGATAGTTTAAACTGATATTTGCAGTTTTGATGCGGTTTTAGGTACGATATGAGTCGAAGAAGCCGATTTTGACTGGAATCTGTTTAAAGTGACAAAAAAAAACCTATTATCAATTCAAGGAAGTGAATTTTTAAATAGTTATCTGCAGTTTTAATGTAGATTTCAGTTCGCTAAGTTATGAAAATGCATGTTTTGGCTATAATCTTCCGTAAATCAAGGGCGAAAACCAATTATTAGTCCCAAAAGAAGGTGTTTTAAGTATATATCTGCATTTCTAAGGTAGATTTGGGTACAATAAGAGGCGACAAAGCAGATTCTGATTAAGATTTTATCGAAATCGGCAACTGTTTGACTCAGAAAGGTTGCCTTACGTCGAAATCTAATAGTTTATTAAGGTTTTCGTTACTAAAATGCCCAAAGACGCCGATTTTGACTAGAATTTGAAAGATATTGACATGACTGTTTGTATCAAAAAATGATATTTTAAACTGATATTTGCAGTTTTGATGCGGTTTTAGATACGATATGAATCGAAGAAGCCGTTTTTGACTGGAATCTGTTTAAAATGACAAAGAAAAACCTATTATCAATTCAAGGAAGTGAATTTTTAAGTAGTTATCTGCAGTTTTAATGTAGATTTCAGTTCGCTAAGTTATGAAAATGCATGTTTTGGCTATAATCTTCCGTAAATCAAGGGCGAAAACCAATTATTTGTCCCAAAAGAAGGTGTTTTAAGTATATATCTGCATTTCTAAGGTAGATTTGGGTACAATAAGAGGCGAAAAAGCAGATTCTGACTAAGATTTTATCGAAATCGGCAACTATTTGACTCAGAATGGTTGCCTTACGTCGAAATCTAATAGTTTATTAAGGTTTTCATTACTAAAATGCCCAAAGACGCCGATTTTGACAAGAATTTGAATGATATTGACATGAATATATAACTGTTTGTATCAAAAAATGATAGTTTAAACTGATATTTGCAGTTTTGATGCGGTTTTAGGTACGATATGAGTCGAAGAAGCCGATTTTGACTGGAATCTGTTTAAAATGACAAAGAAAAACCTATTATCAATTCAAGGAAGTGAATTTTTAAGTAGTTATCTGCAGTTTTAATGTAGATTTCAGTTCGCTAAGTTATGAAAATGCATGTTTTGGCTATAATCTTCCGTAAATCAAGGGCGAAAACCAATTATTTGTCCCAAAAGAAGGTGTTTTAAGTATATATCTGCATTTCTAAGGTAGATTTGGGTACAATAAGAGGCGAAAAAGCAGATTCTGACTAAGATTTTATCGAAATCGGCAACTATTTGACTCAGAATGGTTGCCCTACGTCGAAATCTAATAGTTTATTAAGGTTTTCGTTACTAAAATGCCCAAAGACGCCGATTTTGACTAGAATTTGAAAGATATTGACATGAATATATAACTGTTTGTATCAAAAAATGATAGTTTAAACTGATATTTGCAGTTTTGATGCGGTTTTAGATACGATATGAATCGAAGAAGCCGATTTTGACTGGAATCTGTTTAAAAGGACAAAGAAAAACCTATTATCAATTAAAGGAAGTGAATTTTTAAGTAGTTATCTGCAGTTTTAATGTAGATTTCAGTTCGCTAAGTTATGAAAATGCATGTTTTGGCTATAATCTTCCGTAAATCAAGGGCGAAAACCAGTTATTTGTCCCAAAAGAAGGTGTTTTAAGTATATATCTGCATTTCTAAGGTAGATTTGGGTACAATAAGAGGCGAAAAAGCAGATTCTGACTAAGATTTTATCAAAATCGGCAACTATTTGACTCAGAAAAGTTGCCTTACGTCGAAATCTAATAGTTTATTAAGGTTTTCGTAACTAAAATGCCTAAAGACGCCGATTTTGACTAGAATTTGAAAGATATTGACATGAATATATAACTGTTTGTATCAAAAAATGATAGTTTAAACTGATATTTGCAGTTTTGATGCGGTTTTAGGTACGATATGAGTCGAAGAAGCCGATTTTGACTGGAATCTGTTTAAAATGACAAAGAAAAACCTATTATCGATTCAAGGAAGTGAATTTTTAATTAGTTATCTGCAGTTTTAATGCAGATTTCAGTTCGCTAAGTTATGAAAATGCATGTTTTGGCTATAATCTTCCGTAAATCAAGGGCGAAAACCAATTATTTGTCCCAAAAGAAGGTGTTCTAAGTATATATCTGCATTTCTAAGGTAGATTTGGGTACAGTAAGAGGCGAAAAAGCAGATTCTGACTAAGATTTTATCGAAATCGGCAACTATTTGACTCAGAATTGTTGCCTTACGTCGAAATCTAATAGTTTATTAAGGTTTTCGTTACTAAAATGCCCAAAGACGCCGATTTTGACTAGAATTTGAAAGATATTGACATGAATATATAACTGTTTGTATCAAAAAATGATAGTTTAAACTGATATTTGCAGTTTTGATGCGGTTTTAGGTACGATATGAGTCGAAGAAGCCGATTTTGACTGGAATCTGTTTAAAGTGACAAAGAAAAACCCATTATCAATTCAAGGAAGTGAATTTTTAAGTAGTTATCTGCAGTTTTAATGTAGATTTCAGTTCGCTAAGTTATGAAAATGCATGTTTTGGCTATAATCTTCTGTAAATCAAGGGCGAAAACCAATTATTAGTCCCAAAAGAAGGTGTTTTAATTATATATCTGCATTTCTAAGGTAGATTTGGGTACAATAAGAGGCGAAAAAGCAGATTCTGATTAAGATTTTATCGAAATCGGCAACTGTTTGACTCAGAAAGGTTGCCTTACGTCGAAATCTAATAGTTTATTAAGGTTTTCGTTACTAAAATGCCCAAAGACGCCGATTTTGACTAGAATTTGAAAGATATTGACATGAATATATAACTGTTTGTATCAAAAAATGATATTTTAAACTGATATTTGCAGTTTTGATGCGGTTTTAGATACGATATGAGTCGAAGAAGCCGATTTTGACTGGAATCTGTTTAAAATGACAAAGAAAAACCTATTATCAATTCAAGGAAGTGAATTTTTAAGTAGTTATCTGCAGTTTTAATGTAGATTTCAGTTCGCTAAGTTATGAAAATGCATGTTTTGGCTATAATCTTCCGTAAATCAAGGGCGAAAACCAATTATTTGTCCCAAAAGAAGGAGTTTTAAGTATATATCTGCATTTCTAAGGTAGATGTATTTACAATAAGAGGCGAAAAAGCAGATTCTGACTAAGATTTTATCGAAATCGGCAACTATTTGACTCAGAAAGGTTGCCTTACGTCGAAATCTAATCGTTAATTAAGGTTTTCGTTACTAAAATGCCCAAAGACGCCGATTTTGACTAGAATTTGAAAGATATTGACATGAATATATAACTGTTTGTATCAAAAAATGATAGTTTAAACTGATATTTGCAGTTTTGATGCGGTTTTAGGTACGATATGAGTCGAAGAAGCCGATTTTGACTGGAATCTGTTTAAAGTGACAAAGAAAAACCTATTATCAATTCAAAGAAGTGAATTTTTAAGTAGTTATCTGCAGTTTTAATGTAGATTTCAGTTCGCTAAGTTATGAAAATGCATGTTTTGGCTATAATCTTCCGTAAATCAAGGGCGAAAACCAATTATTAGTCCCAAAAGAAGGTGTTTTAAGTATATATCTGCATTTCTAAGGTAGATTTGGGTACAATAAGAGGCAAAAAAGCAGATTCTGATTAAGATTTTATCGAAATCGGCAACTGTTTGACTCAGAAAGGTTGCCTTACGTCGAAATCTAATAGTTTATTAAGGTTTTCGTTACTAAAATGCCCAAAGACGCCGATTTTGACTAGAATTTGAAAGATATTGACATGAATATATAACTGTTTGTATCAAAAAATGATATTTTAAACTGATATTTGCAGTTTTGATGCGGTTTTAGATACGATATGAATCGAAGAAGCCGATTTTGACTGGAATCTGTTTAAAATGACAAAGAAAAACCTATTATCAATTCAAGGAAGTGAATTTTTAAGTAGTTATCTGCAGTTTTAATGTAGATTTCAGTTCGCTAAGTTATGAAAATGCATGTTTTGGCTATAATCTTCCTTAAATCAAGGGCGAAAACCAATTATTTGTCCCAAAAGAAGGTGTTTTAAGTATATATCTGCATTTCTAAGGTAGATTTGGGTACAATAAGAGGCGAAAAAGCAGATTCTGACTAAGATTTTATCGAAATCGGCAACTATTTGACTCAGAATGGTTGCCTTACGTCGAAATCTAATAGTTTATTAAGGTTTTCATTACTAAAATGCCCAAAGACGCCGATTTTGACAAGAATTTGAATGATATTGACATGAATATATAACTGTTTGTATCAAAAAATGATAGTTTAAACTGATATTTGCAGTTTTGATGCGGTTTTAGGTACGATATGAGTCGAAGAAGCCGATTTTGACTGGAATCTGTTTAAAATGACAAAGAAAAACCTATTATCAATTCAAGGCAGTGAATTTTTAAGTAGTTATCTGCAGTTTTAATGTAGATTTCAGTTCGCTAAGTTATGAAAATGCATGTTTTGGCTATAATCTTCCGTAAATCAAGGGCGAAAACCAATTATTTGTCCCAAAAGAAGGTGTTTTAAGTATATATCTGCATTTCTAAGGTAGATTTGGGTACAATAAGAGGCAAAAAAGCAGATTCTGACTAAGATTTTATCGAAATCGGCAACTATTTGACTCAGAAAAGTTGCCTTACGTCGAAATCTAATAGTTTATTAAGGTTTTCGTTACTAAAATGCCCAAAGACGCCGATTTCGACTAGAATTTGAAAGATATTGACATGAATATATAACCGTTTGTATCAAAAAATGATAGTTTAAACTGATATTTGCAGTTTGGATGCGGTTTTAGATACGATATGAATCGAAGAAGCCGATTTTGACTGGAATCTGTTTAAAATGACAAAGAAAAACCTATTATCAATTCAAGGAAGTGAATTTTTAAGTAGTTATCTGCAGTTTTAATGTAGATTTCAGTTCGCTAAGTTATGAAAATGCATGTTTTGGCTATAATCTTCCGTAAATCAAGGGCGAAAACCAATTATTTGTCCCAAAAGAAGGTGTTTTAAGTATATATCTGCATTTCTAAGGTAGATTTGGGTACAATAAGAGGCGAAAAAGCAGATTCTGACTAAGATTTTATCGAAATCGGCAACTATTTGACTCAGAAAAGTTGCCTTACGTCGAAATCTAATAGTTTATTAAGGTTTTCGTTACTAAAATGCCTAAAGACGCCGATTTTGACTAGAATTTGAAAGATATTGACATGAATATATAACTGTTTGTATCAAAAAATGATAGTTTAAACTGATATTTGCAGTTTTGATGCGGTTTTAGGTACGATATGAGTCGAAGAAGCCGATTTTGACTGGAATCTGTTTAAAATGACAAAGAAAAACCTATTATCGATTCAAGGAAGTGAATTTTTAAGTAGTTATCTGCAGTTTTAATGTAGATTTCAGTTCGCTAAGTTATGAAAATGCATGTTTTGGCTATAATCTTCCGTAAATCAAGGGCGAAAACCAATTATTAGTCCCAAAAGAAGGTGTTTTAAGTATATATCTGCATTTCTAAGGTAGATTTGGGTACAATAAGAGGCGAAAAAGCAGATTCTGATTAAGATTTTATCGAAATCGGCAACTGTTTGACTCAGAAAGGTTGCCTTACGTCGAAATCTAATAGTTTATTAAGGTTTTCGTTACTAAAATGCCCAAAGACGCCGATTTTGACTAGAATTTGAAAGATATTGACATGAATATATAACTGTTTGTATCAAAAAATGATATTTTAAACTGATATTTGCAGTTTTGATGCGGTTTTAGATACGATATGAATCGAAGAAGCCGATTTTGACTGGAATCTGTTTAAAATGACAAAGAAAAACCTATTATCAATTCAAGGAAGTGAATTTTTAAGTAGTTATCTGCAGTTTTAATGTAGATTTCAGTTCGCTAAGTTATGAAAATGCATGTTTTGGCTATAATCTTCCGTAAATCAAGGGCGAAAACCAATTATTTGTCCCAAAAGAAGGTGTTTTAAGTATATATCTGCATTTCTAAGGTAGATTTGGGTACAATAAGAGGCGAAAAAGCAGATTCTGACTAAGATTTTATCGAAATCGGCAACTATTTGACTCAGAATGGTTGCCTTACGTCGAAATCTAATAGTTTATTAAGGTTTTCATTACTAAAATGCCCAAAGACGCCGATTTTGACAAGAATTTGAATGATATTGACATGAATATATAACTGTTTGTATCAAAAAATGATAGTTTAAACTGATATTTGCAGTTTTGATACGGTTTTAGGTACGATATGAGTCGAAGAAGCCGATTTTGACTGGAATCTGTTTAAAATGACAAAGAAAAACCTATTATCAATTCAAGGAAGTGAATTTTTAAGTAGTTATCTGCAGTTTTAATGTAGATTTCAGTTCGCTAAGTTATGAAAATGCATGTTTTGGCTATAATCTTCCGTAAATCAAGGGCGAAAACCAATTATTTGTCCCAAAAGAAGGTGTTTTAAGTATATATCTGCATTTCTAAGGTAGATTTGGGTACAATAAGAGGCGAAAAAGCAGATTCTGACTAAGATTTTATCGAAATCGGCAACTATTTGACTCAGAATGGTTGCCTTACGTCGAAATCTAATAGTTTATTAAGGTTTTCGTTACTAAAATGCCCAAAGACGCCGATTTTGACTAGAATTTGAAAGATATTGACATGAATATATAACTGTTTGTATCAAAAAATGATAGTTTAAACTGATATTTGCAGTTTTGATGAGGTTTTAGATACGATATGAATCGAAGAAGCCGATTTTGACTGGAATCTGTTTAAAATGACAAAGAAAAACCTATTATCAATTCAAGGAAGTGAATTTTTAAGTTGTTATCTGCAGTTTTAATGTAGATTTCAGTTCGCTAAGTTATGAAAATGCATGTTTTGGCTATAATCTTCCGTAAATCAAGGGCGAAAACCAATTATTTGTCCCAAAAGAAGGTGTTTTAAGTATATATCTGCATTTCTAATGTAGATTTGGGTACAATAAGAGGCGAAAAAGCAGATTGTGACTAAGATTTTATCGAAATCGGCAACTATTTGACTCAGAATGGTTGCCTTACGTCGAAATCTAATAGTTTATTAAGGTTTTCGTTACTAAAATGCCCAAAGACGCCGATTTTGACTAGAATTTGAAAGATATTGACATGAATATATAACTGTTTGTATCAAAAAATGATAGTTTAAACTGATATTTGCAGTTTTGATGCGGTTTTAGATACGATATTAATCGAAGAAGCCGATTTTGACTGAAATCTGTTTAAAATGACAAAGAAAAACCTATTATCAATTCAAGGAAGTGAATTTTTAAGTAGTTATCTGCAGTTTTAATGTAGATTTCAGTTCGCTAAGTTATGAAAATGCATGTTTTGGCTATAATCTTCCGTAAATCAAGAGCGAAAACCAGTTATTTGTCCCAAAAGAAGGTGTTTTAAGTATATATCTGCATTTCTAAGGTAGATTTGGGTACAATAAGAGGCGAAAAAGCAGATTCTGACTAAGATTTTATCGAAATCGGCAACTATTTGACTCAGAATGGTTGCCTTACGTCGAAATCTAATAGTTTATTAAGGTTTTCATTACTAAAATGCCCAAAGACGCCGATTTTGACAAGAATTTGAATGATATTGACATGAATATATAACTGTTTGTATCAAAAAATGATAGTTTAAACTGATATTTGCAGTTTTGATACGGTTTTAGGTACGATATGAGTCGAAGAAGCCGATTTTGACTGGAATCTGTTTAAAATGACAAAGAAAAACCTATTATCAATTCAAGGAAGTGAATTTTTAAGTAGTTATCTGCAGTTTTAATGTAGATTTCAGTTCGCTAAGTTATGAAAATGCATGTTTTGGCTATAATCTTCCGTAAATCAAGGGCGAAAACCAATTATTTGTCCCAAAAGAAGGTGTTTTAAGTATATATCTGCATTTCTAAGGTAGATTTGGGTACAATAAGAGGCGAAAAAGCAGATTCTGACTAAGATTTTATCGAAATCGGCAACTATTTGACTCAGAATGGTTGCCTTACGTCGAAATCTAATAGTTTATTAAGGTTTTCGTTACTAAAATGCCCAAAGACGCCGATTTTGACTAGAATTTGAAAGATATTGACATGAATATATAACTGTTTGTATCAAAAAATGATAGTTTAAACTGATATTTGCAGTTTTGATGAGGTTTTAGATACGATATGAATCGAAGAAGCCGATTTTGACTGGAATCTGTTTAAAATGACAAAGAAAAACCTATTATCAATTCAAGGAAGTGAATTTTTAAGTTGTTATCTGCAGTTTTAATGTAGATTTCAGTTCGCTAAGTTATGAAAATGCATGTTTTGGCTATAATCTTCCGTAAATCAAGGGCGAAAACCAATTATTTGTCCCAAAAGAAGGTGTTTTAAGTATATATCTGCATTTCTAATGTAGATTTGGGTACAATAAGAGGCGAAAAAGCAGATTGTGACTAAGATTTTATCGAAATCGGCAACTATTTGACTCAGAATGGTTGCCTTACGTCGAAATCTAATAGTTTATTAAGGTTTTCGTTACTAAAATGCCCAAAGACGCCGATTTTGACTAGAATTTGAAAGATATTGACATGAATATATAACTGTTTGTATCAAAAAATGATAGTTTAAACTGATATTTGCAGTTTTGATGCGGTTTTAGATACGATATTAATCGAAGAAGCCGATTTTGACTGAAATCTGTTTAAAATGACAAAGAAAAACCTATTATCAATTCAAGGAAGTGAATTTTTAAGTAGTTATCTGCAGTTTTAATGTAGATTTCAGTTCGCTAAGTTATGAAAATGCATGTTTTGGCTATAATCTTCCGTAAATCAAGGGCGAAAACCAGTTATTTGTCCCAAAAGAAGGTGTTTTAAGTATATATCTGCATTTCTAAGGTAGATTTGGGTACAATAAGAGGCGAAAAAGCAGATTCTGACTAAGATTTTATCGAAATCGGCAACTATTTGACTCAGAATGGTTGCCTTACGTCGAAATCTAATAGTTTATTAAGGTTTTCGTTACTAAAATGCCCAAAGACGCCGATTTTGACTAGAATTTGAAAGATATTGACATGAATATATAACTGTTTGTATCAAAAAATGATAGTTTAAACTGATATTTGCAGTTTTGATGCGGTTTTAGATACGATATGAATCGAAGAAGCCGATTTTGACTGGAATCTGTTTAAAATGACAAAGAAAAACCTATTATCAATTCAAGGAAGTGAATTTTAAGTAGTTATCTGCAGTTTTCATGTAGATTTCAGTTCGCTAAGTTATGAAAATGCATGTTTTGGCTATAATCTTCCGTAAATCAAGGGCGAAAACCAGTTATTTGTCCCAAAAGAAGGTGTTTTAAGTATATATCTGCATTTCTAAGGTAGATTTGGGTACAATAAGAGGCAAAAAAGCAGATTCTGACTAAGATTTTATCGAAATCGGCAACTATTTGACTCAGAAAGGTTGCCTTACGTCGAAATCTAATAGTTTATTAAGGTTTTCGTTACTAAAATGCCCAAAGACGCCGATTTCGACTAGAATTTGAAAGATATTGACATGAATATATAACCGTTTGTATCAAAAAATGATAGTTTAAACTGATATTTGCAGTTTTGATGCGGTTTTAGATACGATATGAATCGAAGAAGCCGATTTTGACTGGAATCTGTTTAAAATGACAAAGAAAAACCTATTATCAATTCAAGGAAGTGAATTTTTAAGTAGTTATCTGCAGTTTTAATGTAGATTTCAGTTCGCTAAGTTATGAAAATGCATGTTTTGGCTATAATCTTCCGTAAATCAAGGGCGAAAACCAATTATTTGTCCCAAAAGAAGGTGTTTTAAGTATATATCTGCATTTCTAAGGTAGATTTATTTACAATAAGAGGCGAAAAAGCAGATTCTGACTAAGATTTTATCGAAATCGGCAACTATTTGACTCAGAAAGGTTGCCTTACGTCGAAATCTAATAGTTAATTAAGGTTTTCGTTACTAAAATGCCCAAAGACGCCGATTTTGACTAGAATTTGAAAGATATTGACATGAATATATAACTGTTTGTATCAAAAAATGATAGTTTAAACTGATATTTGCAGTTTTGATGCGGTTTTAGGTACGATATGAGTCGAAGAAGCCGATTTTGACTGGAATCTGTTTAAAGTGACAAAGAAAAACCTATTATCAAATCAAGGAAGTGAATTTTTAAGTAGTTATCTGCAGTTTTAATGTAGATTTCAGTTCGCTAAGTTATGAAAATGCATGTTTTGGCTATAATCTTCCGTAAATCAAGGGCGAAAACCAATTATTAGTCCCAAAAGAAGGTGTTTTAAGTATATATCTGCATTTCTAAGGTAGATTTGGGTACAATAAGAGGCGAAAAAGCAGATTCTGATTAAGATTTTATCGAAATCGGCAACTGTTTGACTCAGAAAGGTTGCCTTACGTCGAAATCTAATAGTTTATTAAGTTTTTCGTTACTAAAATGCCCAAAGACGCCGATTTTGACTAGAATTTGAAAGATATTGACATGAATATATAACTGTTTGTATCAAAAAATGATATTTTAAACTGATATTTGCAGTTTTGATGCGGTTTTAGATACGATATGAATCGAAGAAGCCGATTTTGACTGGAATCTGTTTAAAATGACAAAGAAAAACCTATTATCAATTCAAGGAAGTGAATTTTTAAGTAGTTATCTGCAGTTTTAATGTAGATTTCAGTTCGCTAAGTTATGAAAATGCATGTTTTGGCTATAATCTTCCGTAAATCAAGGGCGAAAACCAATTATTTGTCCCAAAAGAAGGTGTTTTAAGTATATATCTGCATTTCTAAGGTAGATTTGGGTACAATAAGAGGCGAAAAAGCAGATTCTGACTAAGATTTTATCGAAATCGGCAACTATTTGACTCAGAATGGTTGCCTTACGTCGAAATCTAATAGTTTATTAAGGTTTTCATTACTAAAATGCCCAAAGACGCCGATTTTGACAAGAATTTGAATGATATTGACATGAATATATAACTGTTTGTATCAAAAAATGATAGTTTAAACTGATATTTGCAGTTTTGATGCGGTTTTAGGTACGATATGAGTCGAAGAAGCCGATTTTGACTGGAATCTGTTTAAAATGACAAAGAAAAACCTATTATCAATTCAAGGAAGTGAATTTTTAAGTAGTTATCTGCAGTTTTAATGTAGATTTCAGTTCGCTAAGTTATGAAAATGCATGTTTTGGCTATAATCTTCCGTAAATCAAGGGCGAAAACCAATTATTTGTCCCAAAAGAAGGTGTTTTAAGTATATATCTGCATTTCTAAGGTAGATTTGGGTACAATAAGAGGCGAAAAAGCAGATTCTGACTAAGATTTTATCGAAATCGGCAACTATTTGACTCAGAATGGTTGCCTTACGTCGAAATCTAATAGTTTATTAAGGTTTTCGTTACTAAAATGCCCAAAGACGCCGATTTTGACTAGAATTTGAAAGATATTGACATGAATATATAACTGTTTGTATCAAAAAATGATAGTTTAAACTGATATTTGCAGTTTTGATGAGGTTTTAGATACGATATGAATCGAAGAAGCCGATTTTGACTGGAATCTGTTTAAAATGACAAAGAAAAACCTATTATCAATTCAAGGAAGTGAATTTTTAAGTTGTTATCTGCAGTTTTAATGTAGATTTCAGTTCGCTAAGTTATGAAAATGCATGTTTTGGCTATAATCTTCCGTAAATCAAGGGCGAAAACCAATTATTTGTCCCAAAAGAAGGTGTTTTAAGTATATATCTGCATTTCTAATGTAGATTTGGGTACAATAAGAGGCGAAAAAGCAGATTGTGACTAAGATTTTATCGAAATCGGCAACTATTTGACTCAGAATGGTTGCCTTACGTCGAAATCTAATAGTTTATTAAGGTTTTCGTTACTAAAATGCCCAAAGACGCCGATTTTGACTAGAATTTGAAAGATATTGACATGAATATATAACTGTTTGTATCAAAAAATGATAGTTTAAACTGATATTTGCAGTTTTGATGCGGTTTTAGATACGATATTAATCGAAGAAGCCGATTTTGACTGAAATCTGTTTAAATTGACAAAGAAAAACCTATTATCAATTCAAGGAAGTGAATTTTTAAGTAGTTATCTGCAGTTTTAATGTAGATTTCAGTTCGCTAAGTTATGAAAATGCATGTTTTGGCTATAATCTTCCGTAAATCAAGGGCGAAAACCAGTTATTTGTCCCAAAAGAAGGTGTTTTAAGTATATATCTGCATTTCTAAGGTAGATTTGGGTACAATAAGAGGCGAAAAAGCAGATTCTGACTAAGATTTTATCGAAATCGGCAACTATTTGACTCAGAATGGTTGCTTTACGTGGAAATCTAATAGTTTATTAAGGTTTTCGTTACTAAAATGCCCAAAGACGCCGATTTTGACTAGAATTTGAAAGATATTGACATGAATATATAACTGTTTGTATCAAAAAATGATAGTTTAAACTGATATTTGCAGTTTTGATGCGGTTTTAGATACGATATGAATCGAAGAAGCCGATTTTGACTGGAATCTGTTTAAAATGACAAAGAAAAACCTATTATCAATTCAAGGAAGTGAATTTTTAAGTAGTTATCTGCAGTTTTCATGTAGATTTCAGTTCGCTAAGTTATGAAAATGCATGTTTTGGCTATAATCTTCCGTAAATCAAGGGCGAAAACCAGTTATTTGTCCCAAAAGAAGGTGTTTTAAGTATATATCTGCATTTCTAAGGAAGATTTGGGTACAATAAGAGGCAAAAAAGCAGATTCTGACTAAGATTTTATCGAAATCGGCAACTATTTGACTCAGAAAGGTTGCCTTACGTCGAAATCTAATAGTTTATTAAGGTTTTCGTTACTAAAATGCCCAAAGACGCCGATTTCGACTAGAATTTGAAAGATATTGACATGAATATATAACCGTTTGTATCAAAAAATGATAGTTTAAACTAATATTTGCAGTTTTGATGCGGTTTTAGATACGATATGAATCGAAGAAGCCGATTTTGACTGGAATCTGTTTAAAATGACAAAGAAAAACCTATTATCGATTCAAGGAAGTGAATTTTTAAGTAGTTATCTGCAGTTTTAATGTAGATTTCAGTTCGCTAAGTTATGAAAATGCATGTTTTGGCTATAATCTTCCGTAAATCAAGGGCGAAAACCAATTATTTGTCCCAAAAGAAGGTGTTTTAGGTATATATCTGCATTTCTAAGGTAGATTTATGTACAATAAGAGGCGAAAAAGCAGATTCTGACTAAGATTTTATCGAAATCGGCAACTATTTGACTCAGAAAGGTTGCCTTACGTCGAAATCTAATAGTTTATTAAGGTTTTCGTTACTAAAATGCCCAAAGACGCCGATTTTGACTAGAATCTGAAAGATATTGACATGAATATATAACTGTTTGTATCAAAAAATGATAGTTTTAACTGATATTTGCAGTTTTGATGCGGTTTTAGGTACGATATGAGTCGAAGAAGCCGATTTTGACTGGAATCTGTTTAAAATGACAAAGAAAAACCTATTATCAATTCAAGGAATTGAATTTTTAAGTAGTTATCTGCAGTTTTAATGTAGATTTCAGTTCGCTAAGTTATGAAAATGCATGTTTTGGCTATAATCTTCCGTAAATCAAGGGCGAAAACCAATTATTTGTCCCAAAAGAAGGTTTTTTGAGTGTATATCTGCATTTCTAAGGTAGATTTGGGTACAATAAGAGGCGAAAAAGCAGATTCTGACTAAGATTTTATCGAAATCGGCAACTATTTGACTCAGAATGGTTGCCTTACGTCGAAATCTAATAGTTTATTAAGGTTTTCGTTACTAAAATGCCCAAAGACGCCGATTTTGACTAGAATTTGAGAGATATTGACATGAATATATAACTGTTTGTATCAAAAAATGATAGTTTAAACTGATATTTGCAGTTTTGATGCGGTTTTAGATACGATATGAATCGAAGAAGCCGATTTTGACTGGAATCTGTTTAAAATGACAAAGAAAAACCTATTATCAATTCAAGGAAGTGAATTTTTAAGTAGTTATCTGCAGTTTTAATGTAGATTTCAGTTCGCTAAGTTATGAAAATGCATGTTTTGGCTATAATCTTCCGTAAATCAAGGGCGAAAACCAATTATTTGTCCCAAAAGAAGGTGTTTTAAGTATATATCTGCATTTCTAAGGTAGATTTGGGTACAATAAGAGGCGAAAAAGCAGATTCTGACTAAGATTTTATCGAAATCGGCAACTATTTGACTCAGAATGGTTGCCTTACGTCGAAATCTAATAGTTTATTAAGGTTTTCGTTACTAAAATGCCCAAAGACGCCGATTTTGACTAGAATTTGAAAGATATTGACATGAATATATAACTGTTTGTATCAAAAAATGATAGTTTAAACTGATATTTGCAGTTTTGATGCGGTTTTAGGTACGATATGAGTCGAAGAAGCCGATTTTGACTGGAATCTGTTTAAAATGACAAAGAACAACCTATTATCAATTCAAGGAAGTGAATTTTTAAGTAGTTATCTGCAGTTTTAATGTAGATTTCAGTTCGCTAAGTTATGAAAATGCATGTTTTGGCTATAATCTTCCGTAAATCAAGGGCGAAAACCAATTATTTGTCCCAAAAGAAGGTGTTTTAAGTATATATCTGCATTTCTAAGGTAGATTTGGGTACAATAAGAGGCAAAAAAGCAGATTCTGACTATGATTTTATCGAAATCGGCAACTATTTGACTCAGAAAGGTTGCCTTACGTCGAAATCTAATAGTTTATTAAGGTTTTCGTTACTAAAATGCCCAAAGACGCCGATTTCGACTAGAATTTGAAAGATATTGACATGAATATATAACCGTTTGTATCAAAAAATGATAGTTTAAACTGATATTTGCAGTTTTGATGCGGTTTTAGATACGATATGAATCGAAGAAGCCGATTTTGACTGGAATCTGTTTAAAATGACAAAGAAAAACCTATTATCAATTCAAGGAAGTGAATTTTTAAGTAGTTATCTGCAGTTTTAATGTAGATTTCAGTTCGCTAAGTTATGAAAATGCATGTTTTGGCTATAATCTTCCGTAAATCAAGGGCGAAAACCAATTATTTGTCCCAAAAGAAGGTGTTTTAAGTATATATCTGCATTTCTAAGGTAGATTTGGGTACAATAAGAGGCGAAAAAGCAGATTCTGACTAAGATTTTATCGAAATCGGCAACTATTTGACTCAGAAAAGTTGCCTTACGTCGAAATCTAATAGTTAATTAAGGTTTTCGTTACTAAAATGCCTAAAGACGCCGATTTTGACTAGAATTTGAAAGATATTGACATGAATATATAACTGTTTGTATCAAAAAATGATAGTTTAAACTGATATTTGCAGTTTTGATGCGGTTTTAGGTACAATATGAGTCGAAGAAGCCGATTTTGACTGGAATCTGTTTAAAATGACAAAGAAAAACCTATTATCGATTCAAGGAAGTGAATTTTTAAGTAGTTATCTGCAGTTTTAATGTAGATTTCAGTTCGCTAAGTTATGAAAATGCATGTTTTGGCTATAATCTTCCGTAAATCAAGGGCGAAAACCAATTATTTGTCCCAAAAGAAGGTGTTTTAGGTATATATCTGCATTTCTAAGGTAGATTTATGTACAATAAGAGGCGAAAAAGCAGATTCTGACTAAGATTTTATCGAAATCGGCAACTATTTGACTCAGAAAGGTTGCCTTACGTCGAAATCTAATAGTTTATTAAGGTTTTCGTTACTAAAATGCCCAAAGACGCCGATTTTGACTAGAATCTGAAAGATATTGACATGAATATATAACTGTTTGTATCAAAAAATGATAGTTTTAACTGATATTTGCAGTTTTGATGCGGTTTTAGGTACGATATGAGTCGAAGAAGCCGATTTTGACTGGAATCTGTTTAAAATGACAAAGAAAAACCTATTATCAATTCAAGGAAATGAATTTTTAAGTAGTTATCTGCAGTTTTAATGTAGATTTCAGTTCGCTAAGTTATGAAAATGCATGTTTTGGCTATAATCTTCCGTAAATCAAGGGCTAAAACCAATTATTTGTCCCAAAAGAAGGTTTTTTGAGTGTATATCTGCATTTCTAAGGTAGATTTGGGTACAATAAGAGGCGAAAAAGCAGATTCTGACTAAGATTTTATCGAAATCGGCAACTATTTGACTCAGAATGGTTGCCTTACGTCGAAATCTAATAGTTTATTAAGGTTTTCGTTACTAAAATGCCCAAAGACGCCGATTTTGACTAGAATTTGAAAGATATTGACATGAATATATAACTGTTTGTATCAAAAAATGATAGTTTAAACTGATATTTGCAGTTTTGATGCGGTTTTAGATACGATATGAATCGAAGAAGCCGATTTTGACTGGAATCTGTTTAAAATGACAAAGAAAAACCTATTATCAATTCAAGGAAGTGAATTTTTAAGTAGTTATCTGCAGTTTTAATGTAGATTTCAGTTCGCTAAGTTATGAAAATGCATGTTTTGGCTATAATCTTCCGTAAATCAAGGGCGAAAACCAATTATTTGTCCCAAAAGAAGGTGTTTTAAGTATATATCTGCATTTCTAAGGTAGATTTGGGTACAATAAGAGGCGAAAAAGCAGATTCTGACTAAGATTTTATCGAAATCGGCAACTATTTGACTCAGAATGGTTGCCTTACGTCGAAATCTAATAGTTTATTAAGGTTTTCGTTACTAAAATGCCCAAAGACGCCGATTTTGACTAGAATTTGAAAGATATTGACATGAATATATAACTGTTTGTATCAAAAAATGATAGTTTAAACTGATATTTGCAGTTTTGATGCGGTTTTAGGTACGATATGAGTCGAAGAAGCCGATTTTGACTGGAATCTGTTTAAAATGACAAAGAACAACCTATTATCAATTCAAGGAAGTGAATTTTTAAGTAGTTATCTGCAGTTTTAATGTAGATTTCAGTTCGCTAAGTTATGAAAATGCATGTTTTGGCTATAATCTTCCGTAAATCAAGGGCGAAAACCAATTATTTGTCCCAAAAGAAGGTGTTTTAAGTATATATCTGCATTTCTAAGGTAGATTTGGGTACAATAAGAGGCGAAAAAGCAGATTCTGACTAGGATTTTATCGAAATCGGTAACTATTTGACTCAGAAAGGTTGCCTTACGTCGAAATCTAATAGTTTATTAAGGTTTTCGTTACTAAAATGCCCAAAGACGCCGATTTTGACTAGAATTTGAAAGATATTGACATGAATATATAACTGTTTGTATCAAAAAATGATAGTTTAAACTGATATTTGCAGTTTTGATGCGGTTTTAGGTACGATATGAATCGAAGAAGCCGATTTTGACTGGAATCTGTTTAAAATGACAAAGAAAAACCTATTATCAATTCAAGGAAGTGAATTTTTAAGTAGTTATCAGCAGTTCTAATGTAGATTTCAGTTCGCTAAGTTATGAAAATGCATGTTTTGGCTATAATCTTCCGTAAATCAAGGGCGAAAACCAATTATTTGTCCCAAAAGAAGGTGTTCTAAGTATATATCTGCATTTCTAAGGTAGATTTGGGTACAGTAAGAGGCGAAAAAGCAGATTCTGACTAAGATTTTATCGAAATCGGCAACTATTTGACTCAGAAAGGTTGCCTTACGTCGAAATCTAATAGTTTATTAAGGTTTTCGTTACTAAAATGCCCAAAGACGCCGATTTTGACTAGAATTTGAAAGATATTGACATGAATATATAACTGTTTGTATCAAAAAATGATAGTTTAAATTGATATTTGCAGTTTTGATGCGGTTTTAGATACGATATGAATCGAAGAAGCCGATTTTGACTGGAATCTGTTTAAAATGACAAAGAAAAACCTATTATCAATTCAAGGAAGTGAATTTTTAAGTAGTTATCTGCAGTTTTAATGTAGATTTCAGTTCGCTAAATTATGAAAATGCATGTTTTGGCTATAATCTTCCGTAAATCAAGGGCGAAAACCAATTATTTGTCCTAAAAGAAGGTGCTTCAAGTATATATCTGCATTTCTAAGGTAGATTTGGGTACAATAAGAGGCGAAAAAGCAGATTCTGACTAAGATTTTATCGAAATCGGCAACTATTTGACTCAGAAAGGTTGCCTTACGTCGAAATCTAATAGTTTATTAAGGTTTTCGTTACTAAAATGCCTAAAGACGCCGATTTTGACTAGAATTTGAAAGATATTGACATGAATATATAACTGTTTGTATCAAAAAATGATAGTTTAAACTGATATTTGCAGTTTTGATGCGGTTTTAGGTACAATATGAGTCGAAGAAGCCGATTTTGACTGGAATCTGTTTAAAATGACAAAGAAAAACCTATTATCGATTCAAGGAAGTGAATTTTTAAGTAGTTATCTGCAGTTTTAATGTAGATTTCAGTTCGCTAAGTTATGAAAATGCATGTTTTGGCTATAATCTTCCGTAAATCAAGGGCGAAAACCAATTATTTGTCCCAAAAGAAGGTGTTTTAGGTATATATCTGCATTTCTAAGGTAGATTTATGTACAATAAGAGGCGAAAAAGCAGATTCTGACTAAGATTTTATCGAAATCGGCAACTATTTGACTCAGAAAGGTTGCCTTACGTCGAAATCTAATAGTTTATTAAGGTTTTCGTTACTAAAATGCCCAAAGACGCCGATTTTGACTAGAATCTGAAAGATATTGACATGAATATATAACTGTTTGTATCAAAAAATGATAGTTTTAACTGATATTTGCAGTTTTGATGCGGTTTTAGGTACGATATGAGTCGAAGAAGCCGATTTTGACTGGAATCTGTTTAAAATGACAAAGAAAAACCTATTATCAATTCAAGGAAATGAATTTTTAAGTAGTTATCTGCAGTTTTAATGTAGATTTCAGTTCGCTAAGTTATGAAAATGCATGTTTTGGCTATAATCTTCCGTAAATCAAGGGCTAAAACCAATTATTTGTCCCAAAAGAAGGTTTTTTGAGTGTATATCTGCATTTCTAAGGTAGATTTGGGTACAATAAGAGGCGAAAAAGCAGATTCTGACTAAGATTTTATCGAAATCGGCAACTATTTGACTCAGAATGGTTGCCTTACGTCGAAATCTAATAGTTTATTAAGGTTTTCGTTACTAAAATGCCCAAAGACGCCGATTTTGACTAGAATTTGAGAGATATTGACATGAATATATAACTGTTTGTATCAAAAAATGATAGTTTAAACTGATATTTGCAGTTTTGATGCGGTTTTAGATACGATATGAATCGAAGAAGCCGATTTTGACTGGAATCTGTTTAAAATGACAAAGAAAAACCTATTATCAATTCAAGGAAGTGAATTTTTAAGTAGTTATCTGCAGTTTTAATGTAGATTTCAGTTCGCTAAGTTATGAAAATGCATGTTTTGGCTATAATCTTCCGTAAATCAAGGGCGAAAACCAATTATTTGTCCCAAAAGAAGGTGTTTTAAGTATATATCTGCATTTCTAAGGTAGATTTGGGTACAATAAGAGGCGAAAAAGCAGATTCTGACTAAGATTTTATCGAAATCGGCAACTATTTGACTCAGAATGGTTGCCTTACGTCGAAATCTAATAGTTTATTAAGGTTTTCGTTACTAAAATGCCCAAAGACGCCGATTTTGACTAGAATTTGAAAGATATTGACATGAATATATAACTGTTTGTATCAAAAAATGATAGTTTAAACTGATATTTGCAGTTTTGATGCGGTTTTAGGTACGATATGAGTCGAAGAAGCCGATTTTGACTGGAATCTGTTTAAAATGACAAAGAAAAACCTATTATCGATTCAAGGAAGTGAATTTTTAAGTAGTTATCTGCAGTTTTAATGTAGATTTCAGTTCGCTAAGTTATGAAAATGCATGTTTTGGCTATAATCTTCCGTAAATCAAGGGCGAAAACCAATTATTTGTCCCAAAAGAAGGTTTTTTGAGTGTATATCTGCATTTCTAAGGTAGATTTGGGTACAATAAGAGGCGAAAAAGCAGATTCTGACTAAGATTTTATCGAAATCGAAAGATATTGACATGAATATATAACTGTTTGTATCAAAAAATTATAGTTTAAACTGATATTTGCAGTTTTAATGCGGTTTTAGGTACGATATGAGTCGAAGAAGCCGATTTTGACTGGAATCTGTTTAAAATGACAAAGAAAAACCTATTATCATTTCAAGGAAGTGAATTTTTAAGTAGTTATCTGCAGTTTTAATGTAGATTTCAGTTCGCTAAGTTATGAAAATGCATGTTTTGGCTATAATCTTCCATAAATCAAGGGCGAAAACCAATTATTTGTCCCAAAAGAAGGTGTTTTAAGTATATATCTGCATTTCTAAGGTAGATTTGGGTACAATAAGAGGCGAAAAAGCAGATTCTGACTAAGATTTTATCGAAATCGGCAACTATTTGACTCAGAATGGTTGCCTTACGTCGAAATCTAATAGTTTATTAAGGTTTTCGTTACTAAAATGCCCAAAGACGCCGATTTTGACTAGAATTTGAAAGATATTGACATGAATATATAACTGTTTGTATCAAAAAATGATAGTTTAAACTGATATTTGCAGTTTTGATGCGGTTTTAGGTACGATATGAGTCGAAGAAGCCGATTTTGACTGGAATCTGTTTAAAATGACAAAGAAAAACCTATTATCGATTCAAGGAAGTAAATTTTTAAGTAGTTATCTGCAGTTTTAATGTAGATTTCAGTTCGCTAAGTTATGAAAATGCATGTTTTGGCTATAATCTTCCGTAAATCAAGGGCGAAAACCAATTATTTGTCCCAAAAGAAGGTGTTTTAGGTATATATCTGCATTTCTAAGGTAGATTTATGTACAATAAGAGGCGAAAAAGCAGATTCTGACTAAGATTTTATCGAAATCGGCAACTATTTGACTCAGAAAGGTTGCCTTACGTCGAAATCTAATAGTTTATTAAGGTTTTCGTTACTAAAATGCCCAAAGACGCCGATTTTGACTAGAATCTGAAAGATATTGACATGAATATATAACTGTTTGTATCAAAAAATGATAGTTTTAACTGATATTTGCAGTTTTGATGCGGTTTTAGGTACGATATGAGTCGAAGAAGCCGATTTTGACTGGAATCTGTCTAAAATGACAAAGAAAAACCTATTATCAATTCAAGGAAATGAATTTTTAAGTAGTTATCTGCAGTTTTAATGTAGATTTCAGTTCGCTAAGTTATGAAAATGCATGTTTTGGCTATAATCTTCCGTAAATCAAGGGCTAAAACCAATTATTTGTCCCAAAAGAAGGTTTTTTGAGTGTATATCTGCATTTCTAAGGTAGATTTGGGTACAATAAGAGGCGAAAAAGCAGATTCTGACTAAGATTTTATCGAAATCGGCAACTATTTGACTCAGAATGGTTGCCTTACGTCGAAATCTAATAGTTTATTAAGGTTTTCGTTACTAAAATGCCCAAAGACGCCGATTTTGACTAGAATTTGAGAGATATTGACATGAATATATAACTGTTTGTATCAAAAAATGATAGTTTAAACTGATATTTGCAGTTTTGATGCGGTTTTAGATACGATATGAATCGAAGAAGCCGATTTTGACTGGAATCTGTTTAAAATGACAAAGAAAAACCTATTATCAATTCAAGGAAGTGAATTTTTAAGTAGTTATCTGCAGTTTTAATGTAGATTTCAGTTCGCTAAGTTATGAAAATGCATGTTTTGGCTATAATCTTCCGTAAATCAAGGGCGAAAACCAATTATTTGTCCCAAAAGAAGGTGTTTTAAGTATATATCTGCATTTCTAAGGTAGATTTGGGTACAATAAGAGGCGAAAAAGCAGATTCTGACTAAGATTTTATCGAAATCGGCAACTATTTGACTCAGAAAGGTTGCCTTACGTCGAAATCTAATAGTTTATTAAGGTTTTCGTTACTAAAATGCCCAAAGACGCCGATTTTGACTAGAATTTGAAAGATATTGACATGAATATATAACTGTTTGTATCAAAAAATTATAGTTTAAACTGATATTTGCAGTTTTAATGCGGTTTTAGGTACGATATGAGTCGAAGAAGCCGATTTTGACTGGAATCTGTTTAAAATGACAAAGAAAAACCTATTATCATTTCAAGGAAGTGAATTTTTAAGTAGTTATCTGCAGTTTTAATGTAGATTTCAGTTCGCTAAGTTATGAAAATGCATGTTTTGGCTATAATCTTCCATAAATCAAGGGCGAAAACCAATTATTTGTCCCAAAAGAAGGTGTTTTAAGTATATATCTGCATTTCTAAGGTAGATTTGGGTACAATAAGAGGCGAAAAAGCAGATTCTGACTAAGATTTTATCGAAATCGGCAACTATTTGACTCAGAATGGTTGCCTTACGTCGAAATCTAATAGTTTATTAAGGTTTTCGTTACTAAAATGCCCAAAGACGCCGATTTTGACTAGAATTTGAAAGATATTGACATGAATATATAACTGTTTGTATCAAAAAATGATAGTTTAAACTGATATTTGCAGTTTTGATGCGGTTTTAGATACGATATGAATCGAAGAAGCCGATTTTGACTGGAATCTGTTTAAAATGACAAAGAAAAACCAATTATCAATTCAAGGAAGTGAATTTTTAAGTAGTTATCTGCAGTTTTAATGTAGATTTCAGTTCGCTAAGTTATGAAAATGCATGTTTTGGCTATAATCTTCCGTAAATGAAGGGCGAAAACCAATTATTTGTCCCAAAAGAAGGTGTTTTAAGTATATATCTGCATTTCTAAGGTAGATTTGGGTACAATAAGAGGCGAAAAAGCAGATTCTGACTAAGATATTATAGAAATCGGCAACTATTTGACTCAGAATGGTTGCCTTACGTCGAAATCTAATAGTTTATTAAGGTTTTCGTTACTAAAATGCCCAAAGACGCCGATTTTGAATAGAATTTGAAAGATATTGACATGAATATATAACTGTTTGTATCAAAAAATGATAGTTTAAACTGATATTTGCAGTTTTGATGCGGTTTTAGGTACGATATGAGTCGAAGAAGCCGATTTTGACTGGAATCTGTTTAAAATGACAAAGAAAAACCTATTATCAATTCAAGGAAATGAATTTTTAAGTAGTTATCTGCAGTTTTAATGTAGATTTCAGTTCGCTAAGTTATGAAAATGCATGTTTTGGCTATAATCTTCCGTAAATCAAGGGCGAAAACCAATTATTTGTCCCAAAAGAAGGTGTTTTAAGTGTATATCTGCATTTCTAAGGTAGATTTGGGTACAATAAGAGGCGAAAAAGCAGATTCTGACTAAGATTTTATCGAAATCGGCAACTATTTGATTCAGAATGGTTGCCTTACGTCGAAATCTAATAGTTTATTAAGGTTTACGTTACTAAAATGCCCAAAGACGCCGATTTTGACTAGAATTTGAGAGATATTGACATGAATATATAACTGTTTGTATCAAAAAATGATAGTTTAAACTGATATTTGCAGTTTTGATGCGGTTTTAGATACGATATGAATCGAAGAAGCCGATTTTGACTGGAATCTGTTTAAAATGACAAAGAAAAACCTATTATCAATTCAAGGACGTGAATTTTTAAGTAGTTATCTGCAGTTTTAATGTAGATTTCAGTTCGCTAAGTTATGAAAATGCATGTTTTGGCTATAATCTTCCGTAAATCAAGGGCGAAAACCAATTATTTGTCCCAAAAGAAGGTGTTTTAAGTATATATCTGCATTTCTAAGGTAGATTTGGGTACAGTAAGAGGCGAAAAAGCAGATTGTGACTAAGATTTTATCGAAATCGGCAACTATTTGACTCAGAATGGTTGCCTTACGTCGAAATCTAATAGTTTATTAAGGTTTTCGTTACTAAAATGCCCAAAGATGCCGATTTTGACTAGAATTTGAAAGATATTGACATGAATAATATAACCGTTTGTATCAAAAAATGATAGTTTAAACTGATATTTGCAGTTTTGATGCGGTTTTAGGTACGATATGAGTCGAAGAAGCCGATTTTGACTGGAATCTGTTTAAAATGACAAAGAACAACCTATTATCAATTCAAGGAAGTGAATTTTTAAGTAGTTATCTGCAGTTTTAATGTAGATTTCAGTTCGCTAAGTTATGAAAATGCATGTTTTGGCTATAATCTTCCGTAAATCAAGGGCGAAAACCAATTATTTGTCCCAAAAGAAGGTGTTCTAAGTATATATCTGCATTTCTAAGGTAGATTTGGGTACAGTAAGAGGCGAAAAAGCAGATTCTGACTAAGATTTTATCGAAATCGGCAACTATTTGACTCAGAATGGTTGCCTTACGTCGAAATCTAATAGTTTATTAAGGTTTTCGTTACTAAAATGCACAAAGACGCCGATTTTGACTAGAATTTGAAAGATATTGACATGAATATATAACTGTTTGTATCAAAAAATGATAGTTTAAACTGATATTTGCAGTTTTGATGCGGTTTTAGGTACGATATGAGTCGAAGAAGCCGATTTTGACTGGAATCTGTTTAAAATGACAAAGAAAAACCTATTATCAATTCAAGGAAGTGAATTTTTAAGTAGTTATCTGCAGTTTTAATGTAGATTTCAGTTCGCTAAGTTATGAAAATGCATGTTTTGGCTATAATCTTCCGTAAATCAAGGGCGAAAACCAATTATTTGTCCCAAAAGAAGGTGTTTTAAGTATATATCTGCATTTCTAAGGTAGATTTGGGTACAATATTAGGCGAAAAAGCAGATTCTGACTAAGATTTTATCGAAATCGACAACTATTTGACTCAGAATGGTTGCCTTACGTCGAAATCTAATAGTTTATTAAGGTTTTCGTTACTAAAATGCCCAAAGACGCCGATTTTGACTAGAATTTGAGAGATATTGACATGAATATATAACTCTTTGTATCAAAAAATGATAGTTTAAACTGATATTTGCAGTTTTGATGCGGTTTTAGATACGATATGAATCGAAGAAGCCGATTTTGACTGGAATCTGTTTAAAATGACAAAGAAAAACCTATTATCAATTCAAGGAAGTGAATTTTTAAGTAGTTATCTGCAGTTTTAATGTAGATTTCAGTTCGCTAAGTTATGAAAATGCATGTTTTGGCTATAATCTTCCGTAAATCAAGGGCGAAAACCAATTATTTGTCCCAAAAGAAGGTGTTTTAAGTATATATCTGCATTTCTAAGGTAGATTTGGGTACAATATTAGGCGAAAAAGCAGATTCTGACTAAGATTTTATCGAAATCGACAACTATTTGACTCAGAATGGTTGCCTTACGTCGAAATCTAATAGTTTATTAAGGTTTTCGTTACTAAAATGCCCAAAGACGCCGATTTTGACTAGAATTTGAAAGATATTGACATGAATATATAACTGTTTGTATCAAAAAATGATAGTTTAAACTGATATTTGCAGTTTTGATGCGGTTTTAGGTACGATATGAGTCGAAGAAGCCGATTTTGACTGGAATCTGTTTAAAATGACAAAGAACAACCTATTATCAATTCAAGGAAGTGAATTTTTAAGTAGTTATCTGCAGTTTTAATGTAGATTTCAGTTCGCTAAGTTATGAAAATGCATGTTTTGGCTATAATCTTCCGTAAATCAAGGGCGAAAACCAATTATTTGTCCCAAAAGAAGGTGTTTTAAGTATATATCTGCATTTCTAAGGTAGATTTGGGTACAATAAGAGGCGAAAAAGCAGATTCTGATTAGGATTTTATCGAAATCGGTAACTATTTAACTCAGAAAGGTTGCCTTACGTCGAAATCTAATAGTTTATTAAGGTTTTCGTTACTAAAATGCCCAAAGACGCCGATTTTGACTAGAATTTGAAAGATATTGACATGAATATATAACTGTTTGTATCAAAAAATGATAGTTTAAACTGATATTTGCAGTTTTGATGCGGTTTTAGATACGATATGAATCGAAGAAGCCGATTTTGACTGGAATCTGTTTAAAATGACAAAGAAAAACCTATTATCAATTCAAGGAAGTGAATTTTTAAGTAGTTATCAGCAGTTCTAATGTAGATTTCAGTTCGCTAAGTTATGAAAATGCATGTTTTGGCTATAATCTTCCGTAAATCAAGGGCGAAAACCAATTATTTGTCCCAAAAGAAGGTGTTCTAAGTATATATCTGCATTTCTAAGGTAGATTTGGGTACAGTAAGAGGCGAAAAAGCAGATTCTGACTAAGATTTTATCGAAATCGGCAACTATTTGACTCAGAATGGTTGCCTTACGTCGAAATCTAATAGTTTATTAAGGTTTTCTTTACTAAAATGCACAAAGACGCCGATTTTGACTAGAATTTGAAAGATATTGACATGAATATATAACTGTTTGTATCAAAAAATGATAGTTTAAACTGATATTTGCAGTTTTGATGCGGTTTTAGGTACGATATGAGTCGAAGAAGCCGATTTTGACTGGAATCTGTTTAAAATGACAAAGAAAAACCTATTATCAATTCAAGGAAGTGAATTTTTAAGTAGTTATCTGCAGTTTTAATGTAGATTTCAGTTCGCTAAGTTATGAAAATGCATGTTTTGGCTATAATCTTGCGTAAATCAAGGGCGAAAACCAATTATTTGTCCCAAAAGAAGGTGTTTTAAGTATATATCTGCATTTCTAAGGTAGATTTGGGTACAATAAGAGGCGAAAAAGCAGATTCTGACTAAGATTTTATCGAAATCGGCAACTATTTGACTCAGAAAGGTTGCCTTACGTCGAAATCTAATAGTTTATTAAGGTTTTCGTTACTAAAATGCCCAAAGACGCCGATTTTGACTAGAATTTGAAAGATATGGACATGAATATATAACTGTTTGTATCAAAAAATGATAGTTTAAATTGATATTTGCAGTTTTGATGCGGTTTTAGATACGATATGAATCGAAGAAGCCGATTTTGACTGGAATCTGTTTAAAATGACAAAGAAAAACCTATTATCAATTCAAGGAAGTGAATTTTTAAGTAGTTATCTGCAGTTTTAATGTAGATTTCAGTTCGCTAAATTATGAAAATGCATGTTTTGGCTATAATCTTCCGTAAATCAAGGGCGAAAACCAATTATTTGTCCTAAAAGAAGGTGCTTTAAGTATATATCTGCATTTCTAAGGTAGATTTGGGTACAATAAGAGGCGAAAAAGCAGATTCTGACTAAGATTTTAACGAAATCGGCAACTATTTGACTCAGAAAGGTTGCCTTACGTCGAAATCTAATAGTTTATTAAGGTTTTCGTTACTAAAATGCCCAAAGACGCCGATTTTGACTAGAATTTGAGAGATATTGACATGAATATATAACTGTTTGTATCAAAAAATTATAGTTTAAACTGATATTTGCAGTTTTAATGCGGTTTTAGGTACGATATGAGTCGAAGAAGCCGATTTTGACTGGAATCTGTTTAAAATGACAAAGAAAAACCTATTATCATTTCAAGGAAGTGAATTTTTAAGTAGTTATCTGCAGTTTTAATGTAGATTTCAGTTCGCTAAGTTATGAAAATGCATGTTTTGGCTATAATCTTCCATAAATCAAGGGCGAAAACCAATTATTTGTCCCAAAAGAAGGTGTTTTAAGTATATATCTGCATTTCTAAGGTAGATTTGGGTACAATAAGAGGCGAAAAAGCAGATTCTGACTAAGATTTTATCGAAATCGGCAACTATTTGACTCAGAATGGTTGCCTTACGTCGAAATCTAATAGTTTATTAAGGTTTTCGTTACTAAAATGCCCAAAGACGCCGATTTTGACTAGAATTTGAAAGATATTGACATGAATATATAACTGTTTGTATCAAAAAATGATAATTTAAACTGATATTTGCAGTTTTGATGCGGTTTTAGATACGATATGACTCGAAGAAGCCGATTTTGACTGGAATCTGTTTAAAATGACAAAGAAAAACCAATTATCAATTCAAGGAAGTGAATTTTTAAGTAGTTATCTTCAGTTTTAATGTAGATTTCAGTTCGCTAAGTTATGAAAATGCATGTTTTGGCTATAATCTTCCGTAAATCAAGGGCGAAAACCAATTATTTGTCCCAAAAGAAGGTGTTTTAAGTATATATCTGCATTTCTAAGGTAGATTTGGGTACAATAAGAGGCGAAAAAGCAGATTCTGACTAAGATATTATCGAAATCGGCAACTATTTGACTCAGAATGGTTGCCTTACGTCGAAATCTAATAGTTTATTAAGGTTTTCGTTACTAAAATGCCCAAAGACGCCGATTTTGACTAGAATTTGAAAGATATTGACATGAATATATAACTGTTTGTATCAAAAAATGATAGTTTAAACTGATATTTGCAGTTTTGATGCGGTTTTAGGTACGATATGAGTCGAAGAAGCCGATTTTGACTGGAATCTGTTTAAAATGACAAAGAAAAACCTATTATCAATTCAAGGAAATGAATTTTTAAGTAGTTATCTGCAGTTTTAATGTAGATTTCAGTTCGCTAAGTTATGAAAATGCATGTTTTGGCTATAATCTTCCGTAAATCAAGGGCGAAAACCAATTATTTGTCCCAAAAGAAGGTGTTTTAAGTGTATATCTGCATTTCTAAGGTAGATTTGGGTACAATAAGAGGCGAAAAAGCAGATTCTGACTAAGATTTTATCGAAATCGGCAACTATTTGACTCAGAATGGTTGCCTTACGTCGAAATCTAATAGTTTATTAAGGTTTTCGTTACTAAAATGCCCAAAGACGCCGATTTTGACTAGAATTTGAGAGATATTGACATGAATATATAACTGTTTGTATCAAAAAATGATAGTTTAAACTGATATTTGCAGTTTTGATGCGGTTTTAGATACGATATGAATCGAAGAAGCCGATTTTGACTGGAATCTGTTTAAAATGACAAAGAAAAACCTATTATCAATTCAAGGAAGTGAATTTTTAAGTAGTTATCTGCAGTTTTAATGTAGATTTCAGTTCGCTAAGTTATGAAAATGCATGTTTTGGCTATAATCTTCCGTAAATCAAGGGCGAAAACCAATTATTTGTCCCAAAAGAAGGTGTTTTAAGTATATATCTGCATTTCTAAGGTAGATTTGGGTACAGTAAGAGGCGAAAAAGCAGATTGTGACTAAGATTTTATCGAAATCGGCAACTATTTGACTCAGAATGGTTGCCTTACGTCGAAATCTAATAGTTTATTAAGGTTTTCGTTACTAAAATGCCCAAAGACGCCGATTTTGACTAGAATTTGAAAGATATTGACATGAATATATAACTGTTTGTATCAAAAAATGATAGTTTAAATTGATATTTGCAGTTTTGATGCGGTTTTAGATACGATATGAATCGAAGAAGCCGATTTTGACTGGAATCTGTTTAAAATGACCAAGAAAAACCTATTATCAATTCAAGGAAGTGAATTTTTAAGTAGTTATCTGCAGTTTTAATGTAGATTTCAGTTCGCTAAGTTAAGAAAATGCATGTTTTGGCTATAATCTTCCGTAAATCAAGGGCGAAAACCAATTATTTGTCCCAAAAGAAGGTGTTTTAAGTATATATCTGCATTTCTAAGGTAGATTTGGGTACAGTAAGAGGCGAAAAAGCAGATTGTGACTAAGATTTTATCGAAATCGGCAACTATTTGACTCAGAATGGTTGCCTTACGTCGAAATCTAATAGTTTATTAAGGTTTTCGTTACTAAAATGCCCAAAGACGCCGATTTTGACTAGAATTTGAAAGATATTGACATGAATAATATAACCGTTTGTATCAAAAAATGATAGTTTTAACTGATATTTGCAGTTTTGATGCGGTTTTAGGTACGATATGAGTCGAAGAAGCCGATTTTGACTGGAATCTGTTTAAAATGACAAAGAACAACCTATTATCAATTCAAGGAAGTGAATTTTTAAGTAGTTATCTGCAGTTTTAATGTAGATTTCAGTTCGCTAAGTTATGAAAATGCATGTTTTGGCTATAATCTTCCGTAAATCAAGGGCGAAAACCAATTATTTGTCCCAAAAGAAGGTGTTCTAAGTATATATCTGCATTTCTAAGGTAGATTTGGGTACAGTAAGAGGCGAAAAAGCAGATTCTGACTAAGATTTTATCGAAATCGGCAACTATTTGACTCAGAAAGGTTGCCTTACGTCGAAATCTAATAGCTTATTAAGGTTTTCGTTACTAAAATGCCCAAAGACGCCGATTTTGACTAGAATTTGAAAGATATTGACATGAATATATAACTGTTTGTATCAAAAAATGATAGTTTAAATTGATATTTGCAGTTTTGATGCGGTTTTAGATACGATATGAATCGAAGAAGCCGATTTTGACTGGAATCTGTTTAAAATGACCAAGAAAAACCTATTATCAATTCAAGGAAGTGAATTTTTAAGTAGTTATCTGCAGTTTTAATGTAGATTTTAGTTCGCTAAATTATGAAAATGCATGTTTTGGCTATAATCTTCCGTAAATCAAGGGCGAAAACCAATTATTTGTAATAAAAGAAGGTGCTTTAAGTATATATCTGCATTTCTAAGGTAGATTTGGGTACAATAAGAGGCGAAAAAGCAGATTCTGACTAAGATTTTATCGAAATCGGCAACTATTTGACTCAGAATGGTTGCCTTACGTCGAAATCTAATAGTTTATTAAGGTTTTCGTTACTAAAATGCCCAAAGACGCCGATTTTGACTAGAATTTGAGAGATATTGACATGAATATATAACTGTTTGTATCAAAAAATGATAGTTTAAACTGATATTTGCAGTTTTGATGCGGTTTTAGATACGACATGAATCGAAGAAACCGATTTTGACTGGAATCTGTTTAAAATGACAAAGAAAAAACTATTATCAATTCAAGGAAGTGAATTTTTAAGTAGCTATCTGCAGTTTTAATGTAGATTTCAGTTCGCTAAGTTATGAAAATGCATGTTTTGGCTATAATCTTCCGTAAATCATGGGCGAAAACCAATTATTTGTCCCAAAAGAAGGTGTTTTAAGTATATATCTGCATTTCTAAGGTAGATTTGGGTACAATAAGAGGCGAAAAAGCAGATTCTGACTAAGATTTTATCGAAATCGGCAACTATTTGACTCAGAATGGTTGCCTTACGTCGAAATCTAATAGTTTATTAAGGTTTTCGTTACTAAAATGCCCAAAAACGCCGATTTTGACTAGAATTTGAAAGATATTGACATGAATATATAACTGTTTGTATCAAAAAATGATAGTTTAAACTGATATTTGCAGTTTTGATGCGGTTTTAGGTACGATATGAGTCGAAGAAGCCGATTTTGACTGGAATCGGTTTAAAATGACAAAGAAAAACCTATTATCAATTCAAGGAAATGAATTTTTAAGTAGTTATCTGCAGTTTTAATGTAGATTTCAGTTCGCTAAGTTATGAAAATGCATGTTTTGACTATAATCTTCCGTAAATCAAGGGCGAAAACCAATTATTTGTCCCAAAAGAAGGTGTTTTAAGTGTATATCTGCATTTCTAAGGTAGATTTGGGTACAATAAGAGGCGAAAAAGCAGATTCTGACTAAGATTTTATCGAAATCGGCAACTATTTGACTCAGAATGGTTGTCTTACGTCGAAATCTAATAGTTTATTAAGGTTTTCGTTACTAAAATGCCCAAAGACGCCGATTTTGACTAGAATTTGAGAGATATTGACATGAATATATAACTGTTTGTATCAAAAAATGATAGTTTAAACTGATATTTGCAGTTTTGATGCGGTTTTAGATACGACATGAATCGAAGAAGCCGATTTTGACTGGAATCTGTTTAAAATGACAAAGAAAAAACTATTATCAATTCAAGGAAGTGAATTTTTAAGTAGCTATCTGCAGTTTTAATGTAGATTTCAGTTCGCTAAGTTATGAAAATGCATGTTTTGGCTATAATCTTCCGTAAATCATGGGCGAAAACCAATTATTTGTCCCAAAAGAAGGTGTTTTAAGTATATATCTGCATTTCTAAGGTAGATTTGGGTACAATAAGAGGCGAAAAAGCAGATTCTGACTAAGATTTTATCGAAATCGGCAACTATTTGACTCAGAATGGTTGCCTTACGTCGAAATCTAATAGTTTATTAAGGTTTTCGTTACTAAAATGCCCAAAAACGCCGATTTTGACTAGAATTTGAAAGATATTGACATGAATATATAACTGTTTGTATCAAAAAATGATAGTTTAAACTGATATTTGCAGTTTTGATGCGGTTTTAGGTACGATATGAGTCGAAGAAGCCGATTTTGACTGGAATCGGTTTAAAATGACAAAGAAAAACCTATTATCAATTCAAGGAAATGAATTTTTAAGTAGTTATCTGCAGTTTTAATGTAGATTTCAGTTCGCTAAGTTATGAAAATGCATGTTTTGACTATAATCTTCCGTAAATCAAGGGCGAAAACCAATTATTTGTCCCAAAAGAAGGTGTTTTAAGTGTATATCTGCATTTCTAAGGTAGATTTGGGTACAATAAGAGGCGAAAAAGCAGATTCTGACTAAGATTTTATCGAAATCGGCAACTATTTGACTCAGAATGGTTGTCTTACGTCGAAATCTAATAGTTTATTAAGGTTTTCGTTACTAAAATGCCCAAAGACGCCGATTTTGACTAGAATTTGAGAGATATTGACATGAATATATAACTGTTTGTATCAAAAAATGATAGTTTAAACTGATATTTGCAGTTTTGATGCGGTTTTAGGTACGATATGAGTCGAAGAAGCCGATTTTGACTGGAATCTGTTTAAAATGACAAAGAAAAACCTATTATCAATTCAAGGAAGTGAATTTTTAAGTAGTTATCTGCAGTTTTAATGTAGATTTCAGTTCGCTAAGTTATGAAAATGCATGTTTTGACTATAATCTTCCGTAAATCAAGGGCGAAAACCAATTATTTGTCCCAAAAGAAGGTGTTTTAAGTGTATATCTGCATTTCTAAGGTAGATTTGGGTACAATAAGAGGCGAAAAAGCAGATTCTGACTAAGATTTTATCGAAATCGGCAACTATTTGACTCAGAAAGGTTGCCTTACGTCGAAATCTAATGGTTTATTAAGGTTTTCGTTACTAAAATGCCCAAAGACCCCGATTTTGACTAGAATTTGAAAGATATTGACATGAATATATAACTGTTTGTATCAAAAAATGATAGTTTAAATTGATATTTGCAGTTTTGATGCGGTTTTAGATACGATATGAATCGAAGAAGCCGATTTTGACTGGAATCTGTTTAAAATGACAGAAAAACCTATTATCAATTCAAGGAAGTGAATTTTTAAGTAGTTATCTGCAGTTTTAATGTAGATTTCAGTTCGCTAAGTTATGAAAATGCATGTTTTGGCTATAATCTTCCGTAAATCAAGGGCGAAAACCAATTATTTGTCCTAAAAGAAGGTGCTTTAAGTATATATCTGCATTTCTAAGGTAGATTTGGGTACAATAAGAGGCGAAAAAGCAGATTCTGACTAAGATTTTATCGAAATCGGCAACTATTTGATTCAGAATGGTTGCCTTACGTCGAAATCTAATAGTTTATTAAGGTTTACGTTACTAAAATGCCCAAAGACGCCGATTTTGACTAGAATTTGAGAGATATTGACATGAATATATAACTGTTTGTATCAAAAAATGATAGTTTAAACTGATATTTGCAGTTTTGATGCGGTTTTAGATACGATATGAATCGAAGAAGCCGATTTTGACTGGAATCTGTTTAAAATGACAAAGAAAAACCTATTATCAATTCAAGGAAGTGAATTTTTAAGTAGTTATCTGCAGTTTTAATGTAGATTTCAGTTCGCTAAGTTATGAAAATGCATGTTTTGGCTATAATCTTCCGTAAATCAAGGGCGAAAACCAATTATTTGTCCCAAAAGAAGGTGTTTTAAGTATATATCTGCATTTCTAAGGTAGATTTGGGTACAGTAAGAGGCGAAAAAGCAGATTGTGACTAAGATTTTATCGAAATCGGCAACTATTTGACTCAGAATGGTTGCCTTACGTCGAAATCTAATAGTTTATTAAGGTTTTCGTTACTAAAATGCCCAAAGACGCCGATTTTGACTAGAATTTGAAAGATATTGACATGAATAATATAACCGTTTGTATCAAAAAATGATAGTTTAAACTGATATTTGCAGTTTTGATGCGGTTTTAGGTACGATATGAGTCGAAGAAGCCGATTTTGACTGGAATCTGTTTAAAATGACAAAGAACAACCTATTATCAATTCAAGGAAGTGAATTTTTAAGTAGTTATCTGCAGTTTTAATGTAGATTTCAGTTCGCTAAGTTATGAAAATGCATGTTTTGGCTATAATCTTCCGTAAATCAAGGGCGAAAACCAATTATTTGTCCCAAAAGAAGGTGTTCTAAGTATATATCTGCATTTCTAAGGTAGATTTGGGTACAGTAAGAGGCGAAAAAGCAGATTCTGACTAAGATTTTATCGAAATCGGCAACTATTTGACTCAGAATGGTTGCCTTACGTCGAAATCTAATAGTTTATTAAGGTTTTCGTTACTAAAATGCACAAAGACGCCGATTTTGACTAGAATTTGAAAGATATTGACATGAATATATAACTGTTTGTATCAAAAAATGATAGTTTAAACTGATATTTGCAGTTTTGATGCGGTTTTAGGTACGATATGAGTCGAAGAAGCCGATTTTGACTGGAATCTGTTTAAAATGACAAAGAAAAACCTATTATCAATTCAAGGAAGTGAATTTTTAAGTAGTTATCTGCAGTTTTAATGTAGATTTCAGTTCGCTAAGTTATGAAAATGCATGTTTTGGCTATAATCTTCCATAAATCAAGGGCGAAAACCAATTATTTGTCCCAAAAGAAGGTGATTTAAGTATATATCTGCATTTCTAAGGTAGATTTGGGTACAATAAGAGGCGAAAAAACAGATTCTGACTAAGATTTTATCGAAATCGGCAACTATTTGACTCAGAATGGTTGCCTTACGTCGAAATCTAATAGTTTATTAAGGTTTTCGTTACTAAAATGCCCAAAGACGCCGATTTTGACTAGAATTTGAGAGATATTGACATGAATATATAACTGTTTGTATCAAAAAATGATAGTTTAAACTGATATTTGCAGTTTTGATGCGGTTTTAGATACGACATGAATCGAAGAAGCCGATTTTGACTGGAATCTGTTTAAAATGACAAAGAAAAAACTATTATCAATTCAAGGAAGTGAATTTTTAAGTAGCTATCTGCAGTTTTAATGTAGATTTCAGTTCGCTAAGTTATGAAAATGCATGTTTTGGCTATAATCTTCCGTAAATCAAGGGCGAAAACCAATTATTTGTCCCAAAAGAATTTGTTTTAAGTATATATCTGCATTTCTAAGGTAGATTTGGGTACAATAAGAGGCGAAAAAGCAGATTCTGACTAAGATTTTATCGAAATCGGCAACTATTTGACTCAGAATGGTTGCCTTACGTCGAAATCTAATAGTTTATTAAGGTTTTCGTTACTAAAATGCCCAAAGACGCCGATTTTGACTAGAATCTGAAAGATATTGACATGAATATATAACTGTTTGTATCAAAAAATGATAGTTTTAACTGATATTTGCAGTTTTGATGCGGTTTTAGGTACGATATGAGTCGAAGAAGCCGATTTTGACTGGAATCTGTTTAAAATGACAAAGAAAAACCTATTATCAATTCAAGGAAATGAATTTTTAAGTAGTTATCTGCAGTTTTAATGTAGATTTCAGTTCGCTAAGTTATGAAAATGCATGTTTTGGCTATAATCTTCCGTAAATCAAGGGCGAAAACCAATTATTTGTCCCAAAAGAAGGTTTTTTGAGTGTATATCTGCATTTCTAAGGTAGATTTGGGTACAATAAGAGGCGAAAAAGCAGATTCTGACTAAGATTTTATCGAAATCGGCAACTATTTGACTCAGAATGGTTGCCTTACGTCGAAATCTAATAGTTTATTAAGGTTTTCGTTACTAAAATGCCCAAAGACGCCGATTTTGACTAGAATTTGAGAGATATTGACATGAATATATAACTCTTTGTATCAAAAAATGATAGTTTAAACTGATATTTGCAGTTTTGATGCGGTTTTAGATACGATATGAATCGAAGAAGCCGATTTTGACTGGAATCTGTTTAAAATGACAAAGAAAAACCTATTATCAATTCAAGGAAGTGAATTTTTAAGTAGTTATCTGCAGTTTTAATGTAGATTTCAGTTCGCTAAGTTATGAAAATGCATGTTTTGGCTATAATCTTCCGTAAATCAAGGGCGAAAACCAATTATTTGTCCCAAAAGAAGGTGTTTTAAGTATATATCTGCATTTCTAAGGTAGATTTGGGTACAATATTAGGCGAAAAAGCAGATTCTGACTAAGATTTTATCGAAATCGACAACTATTTGACTCAGAATGGTTGCCTTACGTCGAAATCTAATTGTTTATTAAGGTTTTCGTTACTAAAATGCCCAAAGACGCCGATTTTGACTAGAATTTGAAAGATATTGACATGAATATATAACTGTTTGTATCAAAAAATGATAGTTTAAACTGATATTTGCAGTTTTGATGCGGTTTTAGGTACGATATGAGTCGAAGAAGCCGATCTTGACTGGAATCTGTTTAAAATGACAAAGAACAACCTATTATCAATTCAAGGAAGTGAATTTTTAAGTAGTTATCTGCAGTTTTAATGTAGATTTCAGTTCGCTAAGTTATGAAAATGCATGTTTTGGCTATAATCTTCCGTAAATCAAGGGCGAAAACCAATTATTTGTCCCAAAAGAAGGTGTTTTAAGTATATATCTGCATTTCTAAGGTAGATTTGGGTACAATAAGAGGCGAAAAAGCAGATTCTGACTAGGATTTTATCGAAATCGGTAACTATTTGACTCAGAAAGGTTGCCTTACGTCGAAATCTAATAGTTTATTAAGGTTTTCGTTACTAAAATGCCCAAAGACGCCGATTTTGACTAGAATTTGAAAGATATTGATATGAATATATAACTGTTTGTATCAAAAAATGATAGTTTAAACTGATATTTGCAGTTTTGATGCGGTTTTAGATACGATATGAATCGAAGAAGCCGATTTTGACTGGAATCTGTTTAAAATGACAAAGAAAAACCTATTATCAATTCAAGGAAGTGAATTTTTAAGTAGTTATCAGCAGTTCTAATGTAGATTTCAGTTCGCTAAGTTATGAAAATGCATGTTTTGGCTATAATCTTCCGTAAATCAAGGGCGAAAACCAATTATTTGTCCCAAAAGAAGGTGTTCTAAGTATATATCTGCATTTCTAAGGTAGATTTGGGTACAGTAAGAGGCGAAAAAGCAGATTCTGACTAAGATTTTATCGAAATCGGCAACTATTTGACTCAGAATGGTTGCCTTACGTCGAAATCTAATAGTTTATTAAGGTTTTCTTTACTAAAATGCACAAAGACGCCGATTTTGACTAGAATTTGAAAGATATTGACATGAATATATAACTGTTTGTATCAAAAAATGATAGTTTAAACTGATATTTGCAGTTTTGATGCGGTTTTAGGTACGATATGAGTCGAAGAAGCCGATTTTGACTGGAATCTGTTTAAAATGACAAAGAAAAACCTATTATCAATTCAAGGAAGTGAATTTTTAAGTAGTTATCTGCAGTTTTAATGTAGATTTCAGTTCGCTAAGTTATGAAAATGCATGTTTTGGCTATAATCTTGCGTAAATCAAGGGCGAAAACCAATTATTTGTCCCAAAAGAAGGTGTTTTAAGTATATATCTGCATTTCTAAGGTAGATTTGGGTACAATAAGAGGCGAAAAAGCAGATTCTGACTAAGATTTTATCGAAATCGGCAACTATTTGACTCAGAAAGGTTGCCTTACGTCGAAATCTAATAGTTTATTAAGGTTTTCGTTACTAAAATGCCCAAAGACGCCGATTTTGACTAGAATTTGAAAGATATTGACATGAATATATAACTGTTTGTATCAAAAAATGATAGTTTAAATTGATATTTGCAGTTTTGATGCGGTTTTAGATACGATATGAATCGAAGAAGCCGATTTTGACTGGAATCTGTTTAAAATGACAAAGAAAAACCTATTATCAATTCAAGGAAGTGAATTTTTAAGTAGTTATCTGCAGTTTTAATGTAGATTTCAGTTCGCTAAATTATGAAAATGCATGTTTTGGCTATAATCTTCCGTAAATCAAGGGCGAAAACCAATTATTTGTCCTAAAAGAAGGTGCTTTAAGTATATATCTGCATTTCTAAGGTAGATTTGGGTACAATAAGAGGCGAAAAAGCAGATTCTGACTAAGATTTTATCGAAATCGGCAACTATTTGACTCAGAAAGGTTGCCTTACGTCGAAATCTAATAGTTTATTAAGGTTTTCGTTACTAAAATGCCCAAAGACGCCGATTTTGACTAGAATTTGAAAGATATTGACATGAATATATAACTGTTTGTATCAAAAAATTATAGTTTAAACTGATATTTGCAGTTTTAATGCGGTTTTAGGTACGATATGAGTCGGAGAAGCCGATTTTGACTGGAATCTGTTTAAAATGACAAAGAAAAACCTATTATCATTTCAAGGAAGTGAATTTTTAAGTAGTTATCTGCAGTTTTAATGTAGATTTCAGTTCGCTAAGTTATGAAAATGCATGTTTTGGCTATAATCTTCCATAAATCAAGGGCGAAAACCAATTATTCGTCCCAAAAGAAGGTGTTTTAAGTATATATCTGCATTTCTAAGGTAGATTTGGGTACAATAAGAGGCGAAAAAGCAGATTCTGACTAAGATTTTATCGAAATCGGCAACTATTTGACTCAGAATGGTTGCCTTACGTCGAAATCTAATAGTTTATTAAGGTTTTCGTTACTAAAATGCCCAAAGACGCCGATTTTGACTAGAATTTGAAAGATATTGACATGAATATATAACTGTTTGTATCAAAAAATGATAGTTTAAACTGATATTTGCAGTTTTGATGCGGTTTTAGATACGATATGAATCGAAGAAGCCGATTTTGACTGGAATCTGTTTAAAATGACAAAGAAAAACCTATTATCAATTCAAGGAAATGAATTTTTAAGTAGTTATCTGCAGTTTTAATGTAGATTTCAGTTCGCTAAGTTATGAAAATGCATGTTTTGGCTATAATCTTCCGTAAATCAAGGGCGAAAACCAATTATTTGTCCCAAAAGAAGGTGTTTTAAGTATATATCTGCATTTCTAAGGTAGATTTGGGTACAATAAGAGGCGAAAAAGCAGATTCTGACTAAGATATTATCGAAATCGGCAACTATTTGACTCAGAATGGTTGCCTTACGTCGAAATCTAATAGTTTATTAAGGTTTTCGTTACTAAAATGCCCAAAGACGCCGATTTTGACTAGAATTTGAAAGATATTGACATGAATATATAACTGTTTGTATCAAAAAATGATAGTTTAAACTGATATTTGCAGTTTTGATGCGGTTTTAGGTACGATATGAGTCGAAGAAGCCGATTTTGACTGGAATCTGTTTAAAATGACAAAGAAAAACCTATTATCAATTCAAGGAAATGAATTTTTAAGTAGTTATCTGCAGTTTTAATGTAGATTTCAGTTCGCTAAGTTATGAAAATGCATGTTTTGGCTATAATCTTCCGTAAATCAAGGGCGAAAACCAATTATTTGTCCCAAAAGAAGGTGTTTTAAGTGTATATCTGCATTTCTAAGGTAGATTTGGGTACAATAAGAGGCGAAAAAGCAGATTCTGACTAAGATTTTATCGAAATCGGCAACTATTTGACTCAGAATGGTTGCCTTACGTCGAAATCTAATAGTTTATTAAGGTTTTCGTTACTAAAATGCCCAAAGACGCCGATTTTGACTACAATTTGAGAGATATTGACATGAATATATAACTGTTTGTATCAAAAAATGATAGTTTAAACTGATATTTGCAGTTTTGATGCGGTTTTAGGTACGATATGAGTCGAAGAAGCCGATTTTGACTGGAATCTGTTTAAAATGACAAAGAACAACCTATTATCAATTCAAGGAAGTGAATTTTTAAGTAGTTATCTGCAGTTTTAATGTAGATTTCAGTTCGCTAAGTTATGAAAATGCATGTTTTGGCTATAATCTTCCGTAAATCAAGGGCGAAAACCAATTATTTGTCCCAAAAGAAGGTGTTCTAAGTATATATCTGCATTTCTAAGGTGGATTTGGGTACAGTAAGAGGCGAAAAAGCAGATTCTGACTAAGATTTTATCGAAATCGGCAACTATTTGACTCAGAAAGGTTGCCTTACGTCGAAATCTAATAGCTTATTAAGGTTTTCGTTACTAAAATGCCCAAAGACGCCGATTTTGACTAGAATTTGAAAGATATTGACATGAATATATAACTGTTTGTATCAAAAAATGATAGTTTAAATTGATATTTGCAGTTTTGATGCGGTTTTAGATACGTTATGAATCGAAGAAGCCGATTTTGACTGGAATCTGTTTAAAATGACCAAGAAAAACCTATTATCAATTCAAGGAAGTGAATTTTTAAGTAGTTATCTGCAGTTTTAATGTAGATTTTAGTTCACTAAATTATGAAAATGCATGTTTTGGCTATAATCTTCCGTAAATCAAGGGCGAAAACCAATTATTTGTCCTAAAAGAAGGTGCTTTAAGTATATATCTGCATTTCTAAGGTAGATTTGGGTACAATAAGAGGCGAAAAAGCAGATTCTGACTAAGATTTTATCGAAATCGGCAACTATTTGACTCAGAATGGTTGCCTTACGTCGAAATCTAATAGTTTATTAAGGTTTTCGTTACTAAAATGCCCAAAGACGCCGATTTTGACTAGAATTTGAGAGATATTGACATGAATATATAACTGTTTGTATCAAAAAATGATAGTTTAAACTGATATTTGCAGTTTTTATGCGGTTTTAGATACGACATGAATCGAAGAATCCGATTTTGACTGGAATCTGTTTAAAATGACAAAGAAAAAACTATTATCAATTCAAGGAAGTGAATTTTTAAGTAGCTATCTGCAGTTTTAATGTAGATTTCAGTTCGCTAAGTTATGAAAATGCATGTTTTGGCTATAATCTTCCGTAAATCAAGGGCGAAAACCAATTATTTGTCCCAAAAGAAGGTGTTTTAAGTATATATCTGCATTTCTAAGGTAGATTTGGGTACAATAAGAGGCGAAAAAGCAGATTCTGACCAAGATTTTATCGAAATCGGCAACAATTTGACTCAGAATGGTTGCCTTACGTCGAAATCTAATAGTTTATTAAGGTTTTCGTTACTAAAATGCCCAAAGACGCCGATTTTGACTAGAATTTGAAAGATATTGACATGAATATATAACTGTTTGTATCAAAAAATGATAGTTTAAACTGATATTTGCAGTTTTGATGCGGTTTTAGATACGATATGAATCGAAGAAGCCGATTTTGACTGTAATCTGTTTAAAATGACAAAGAAAAACCTATTATCAATTCAAGGAAGTGAATTTTTAAGTAGTTATCTGCAGTTTTAATGTAGATTTCAGTTCGCTAAGTTATGAAAATGCATGTTTTGGCTATAATCTTCCGTAAATCAAGGGCGAAAACCAATTATTTGTCCCAAAAGAAGGTGTTTTAAGTATATATCTGCATTTCTAAGGTAGATTTGGGTACAATAAGAGGCGAAAAAGCAGATTCTGACTAAGATTTTATCGAAATCGGCAACTATTTGACTCAGAATGGTTGCCTTACGTCGAAATCTAATAGTTTATTAAGGTTTTCGTTACTAAAATGCCCAAAGACGCCGATTTTGACTAGAATTTGAGAGATATTGACATGAATATATAACTGTTTGTATCAAAAAATGATAGTTTAAACTGATATTTGCAGTTTTGATGCGGTTTTAGATACGACATGAATCGAAGAAGCCGATTTTGACTGGAATCTGTTTAAAATGACAAAGAAAAACCTATTATCAATTCAAGGAAGTGAATTTTTAAGTAGTTATCTGCAGTTTTAATGTAGATTTCAGTTCGCTAAGTTATGAAAATGCATGTTTTGGCTATAATCTTCCGTAAATCAAGGGCGAAAACCAATTATTTGTCCCAAAGGAAGGTGTTTTAAGTATATATCTGCATTTCTAAGGTAGATTTGGGTACAATAAGAGGCGAAAAAGCAGATTCTGACTAAGATTTTATCGAAATCGGCAACTATTTGACTCAGAATGGTTGCCTTACGTCGAAATCTAATAGTTTATTAAGGTTTTCGTTACTAAAATGCCCAAAGACGCCGATTTTGACTAGAATTTGAGAGATATTGACATGAATATATAACTGTTTGTATCAAAAAATGATAGTTTAAACTGATATTTGCAGTTTTGATGCGGTTTTAGATACGACATGAATCGAAGAAGCCGATTTTGACTGGAATCTGTTTAAAATGACAAAGAAAAACCTATTATCAATTCAAGGAAGTGAATTTTTAAGTAGTTATCAGCAGTTCTAATGTAGATTTCAGTTCGCTAAGTTATGAAAATGCATGTTTTGGCTATAATCTTCCGTAAATCAAGGGCGAAAACCAATTATTTGTCCCAAAAGAAGGTGTTCTAAGTATATATCTGCATTTCTAAGGTAGATTTGGGTACAGTAAGAGGCGAAAAAGCAGATTCTGACTAAGATTTTATCGAAATCGGCAACTATTTGACTCAGAATGGTTGCCTTACGTCGAAATCTAATAGTTTATTAAGGTTTTCGTTACTAAAATGCACAAAGACGCCGATTTTGACTAGAATTTGAAAGATATTGACATGAATATATAACTGTTTGTATCAAAAAATGATAGTTTAAACTGATATTTGCAGTTTTGATGCGGTTTTAGGTACGATATGAGTCGAAGAAGCCGATTTTGACTGGAATCTGTTTAAAATGACAAAGAAAAACCTATTATCAATTCAAGGAAGTGAATTTTTAAGTAGTTATCTGCAGTTTTAATGTAGATTTCAGTTCGCTAAGTTATGAAAATGCATGTTTTGGCTATAATCTTGCGTAAATCAAGGGCGAAAACCAATTATTTGTCCCAAAAGAAGGTGTTTTAAGTATATATCTGCATTTCTAAGGTAGATTTGGGTACAATAAGAGGCGAAAAAGCAGATTCTGACTAAGGTTTTATCGAAATCGGCAACTATTTGACTCAGAAAGGTTGCCTTACGTCGAAATCTAATAGTTTATTAAGGTTTTCGTTACTAAAATGCCCAAAGACGCCGATTTTGACTAGAATTTGAAAGATATTGACATGAATATATAACTGTTTGTATCAAAAAATGATAGTTTAAACTGATATTTGCAGTTTTGATGCGGTTTTAGATACGATATGAATCGAAGAAGCCGATTTTGACTGGAATCTGTTTAAAATGACAAAGAAAAACCTATTATCAATTCAAGGAAGTGAATTTTTAAGTAGTTATCAGCAGTTCTAATGTAGATTTCAGTTCGCTAAGTTATGAAAATGCATGTTTTGGCTATAATCTTCCGTAAATCAAGGGCGAAAACCAATTATTTGTCCCAAAAGAAGGTGTTCTAAGTATATATCTGCATTTCTAAGGTAGATTTGGGTACCGTAAGAGGCGAAAAAGCAGATTCTGACTAAGATTTTATCGAAATCGGCAACTATTTGACTCAGAATGGTTGCCTTACGTCGAAATCTAATAGTTTATTAAGGTTTTCGTTACTAAAATGCACAAAGACGCCGATTTTGACTAGAATTTGAAAGATATTGACATGAATATATAACTGTTTGTATCAAAAAATGATAGTTTAAACTGATATTTGCAGTTTTGATGCGGTTTTAGGTACGATATGAGTCGAAGACGCCGATTTTGACTGGAATCTGTTTAAAATGACAAAGAAAAACCTATTATCAATTCAAGGAAGTGAATTTTTAAATAGTTATCTGCAGTTTTAATGTAGATTTCAGTTCGCTAAGTTATGAAAATGCATGTTTTGGCTATAATCTTGCGTAAATCAAGGGCGAAAACCAATTATTTGTCCCAAAAGAAGGTGTTTTAAGTATATATCTGCATTTCTAAGGTAGATTTGGGTACAATAAGAGGCGAAAAAGCAGATTCTGACTAAGATTTTATTGAAATCGGCAACTATTTGACTCAGAAAGGTTGCCTTACGTCGAAATCTAATAGTTTATTAAGGTTTTCGTTACTAAAATGCCCAAAGACGCCGATTTTGACTAGAATTTGAAAGATATTGACATGAATATATAACTGTTTGTATCAAAAAATGATAGTTTAAATTGATATTTGCAGTTTTGATGCGGTTTTAGATACGATATGAATCGAAGAAGCCGATTTTGACTGGAATCTGTTTAAAATGACAAAGAAAAACCTATTATCAATTCAAGGAAGTGAATTTTTAAGTAGTTATCTGCAGTTTTAATGTAGATTTCAGTTCGCTAAATTATGAAAATGCATGTTTTGGCTATAATCTTCCGTAAATCAAGGGCGAAAACCAATTATTTGTCCTAAAAGAAGGTGCTTTAAGTATATATCTGCATTTCTAAGGTAGATTTGGGTACAATAAGAGGCGAAAAAGCAGATTCTGACTAAGATTTTATCGAAATCGGCAACTATTTGACTCAGAAAGGTTGCCTTACGTCGAAATCTAATAGTTTATTAAGGTTTTCGTTACTAAAATGCCCAAAGACGCCGATTTTGACTAGAATTTGAAAGATATTGACATGAATATATAACTGTTTGTATCAAAAAATTATAGTTTAAACTGATATTTGCAGTTTTAATGCAGTTTTAGGTACGATATGAGTCGAAGAAGCCGATTTTGACTGGAATCTGTTTAAAATGACAAAGAAAAACCTATTATCATTTCAAGGAAGTGAATTTTTAAGTAGTTATCTGCAGTTTTAATGTAGATTTCAGTTCGCTAAGTTATGAAAATGCATGTTTTGGCTATAATCTTCCATAAATCAAGGGCGAAAACCAATTATTTGTCCCAAAAGAAGGTGTTTTAAGTATATATCTGCATTTCTAAGGTAGATTTGGGTACAATAAGAGGCGAAAAAGCAGATTCTGACTAAGATTTTATCGAAATCGGCAACTATTTGACTCAGAATGGTTGCCTTACGTCGAAATCTAATAGTTTATTAAGGTTTTCGTTACTAAAATGCCCAAAGACGCCGATTTTGACTAGAATTTGAAAGATATTGACATGAATATATAACTGTTTGTATCAAAAAATGATAGTTTAAACTGATATTTGCAGTTTTGATGCGGTTTTAGATACGATATGAATCGAAGAAGCCGATTTTGACTGGAATCTGTTTAAAATGACAAAGAAAAACCAATTATCAATTCAAGGAAGTGAATTTTTAAGTAGTTATCTGCAGTTTTTATGTAGATTTCAGTTCGCTAAGTTATGAAAATGCATGTTTTGGCTATAATCTTCCGTAAATCAAGGGCGAAAACCAATTATTTGTCCCAAAAGAAGGTGTTTTAAGTATATATCTGCATTTCTAAGGTAGATTTGGGTACAATAAGAGGCGAAAAAGCAGATTCTGACTAAGATATTATCGAAATCGGCAACTATTTGACTCAGAATGGTTGCCTTACGTCGAAATCTAATAGTTTATTAAGGTTTTCGTTACTAAAATGCCCAAAGACGCCGATTTTGACTAGAATTTGAAAGATATTGACATGAATATATAACTGTTTGTATCAAAAAATGATAGTTTAAACTGATATTTGCAGTTTTGATGCGGTTTTAGGTACGATATGAGTCGAAGAAGCCGATTTTGACTGGAATCTGTTTAAAATGACAAAGAAAAACCTATTATCAATTCAAGGAAATGAATTTTTAAGTAGTTATCTGCAGTTTTAATGTAGATTTCAGTTCGCTAAGTTATGAAAATGCATGTTTTGGCTATAATCTTCCGTAAATCAAGGGCGAAAACCAATTATTTGTCCCAAAAGAAGGTGTTTTAAGTGTATATCTGCATTTCTAAGGTAGATTTGGGTACAATAAGAGGCGAAAAAGCAGATTCTGACTAAGATTTTATCGAAATCGGCAACTATTTGACTCAGAATGGTTGCCTTACGTCGAAATCTAATAGTTTATTAAGGTTTTCGTTACTAAAATGCCCAAAGACGCCGATTTTGACTAGAATTTGAGAGATATTGACATGAATATATAACTGTTTGTATCAAAAAATGATAGTTTAAACTGATATTTGCAGTTTTGATGCGGTTTTAGATACGATATGAATCGAAGAAGCCGATTTTGACTGGAATCTGTTTAAAATGACAAAGAAAAACCTATTATCAATTCAAGGAAGTGAATTTTTAAGTAGTTATCTGCAGTTTTAATGTAGATTTCAGTTCGCTAAGTTATGAAAATGCATGTTTTGGCTATAATCTTCCGTAAATCAAGGGCGAAAACCAATTATTTGTCCCAAAAGAAGGTGTTTTAAGTATATATCTGCATTTCTAAGGTAGATTTGGGTACAGTAAGAGGCGAAAAAGCAGATTGTGACTAAGATTTTATCGAAATCGGCAACTATTTGACTCAGAATGGTTGCCTTACGTCGAAATCTAATAGTTTATTAAGGTTTTCGTTACTAAAATGCCCAAAGACGCCGATTTTGACTAGAATTTGAAAGATATTGACATGAATAATATAACCGTTTGTATCAAAAAATGATAGTTTAAACTGATATTTGATGCGGTTTTAGGTACGATATGAGTCGAAGAAGCCGATTTTGACTGGAATCTGTTTAAAATGACAAAGAACAACCTATTATCAATTCAAGGAAGTGAATTTTTAAGTAGTTATCTGCAGTTTTAATGTAGATTTCAGTTCGCTAAGTTATGAAAATGCATGTTTTGGCTATAATCTTCCGTAAATCAAGGGCGAAAACCAATTATTTGTCCCAAAAGAAGGTGTTCTAAGTATATATCTGCATTTCTAAGGTAGATTTGGGTACAGTAAGAGGCGAAAAAGCAGATTCTGACTAAGATTTTATCGAAATCGGCAACTATTTGACTCAGAATGGTTGCCTTACGTCGAAGTCTAATAGTTTATTAAGGTTTTCGTTACTAAAATGCACAAAGACGCCGATTTTGACTAGAATTTGAAAGATATTGACATGAATATATAACTGTTTGTATCAAAAAATGATAGTTTAAACTGATATTTGCAGTTTTGATGCGGTTTTAGGTACGATATGAGTCGAAGAAGCCGATTTTGACTGGAATCTGTTTAAAATGACAAAGAAAAACCTATTATCAATTCAAGGAAGTGAATTTTTAAGTAGTTATCTGCAGTTTTAATGTAGATTTCAGTTCGCTAAGTTATGAAAATGCATGTTTTGGCTATAATCTTCCGTAAATCAAGGGCGAAAACCAATTATTTGTCCCAAAAGAAGGTGATTTAAGTATATATCTGCATTTCTAAGGTAGATTTGGGTACAATAAGAGGCGAAAAAACAGATTCTGACTAAGATTTTATCGAAATCGGCAACTATTTGACTCAGAAAGGTTGCCTTACGTCGAAATCTAATAGCTTATTAAGGTTTTCGTTACTAAAATGCCCAAAGACGCCGATTTTGACTAGAATTTGAAAGATATTGACATGAATATATAACTGTTTGTATCAAAAAATGATAGTTTAAATTGATATTTGCAGTTTTGATGCGGTTTTAGATACGATATGAATCGAAGAAGCCGATTTTGACTGGAATCTGTTTAAAATGACCAAGAAAAACCTATTATCAATTCAAGGAAGTGAATTTTTAAGTAGTTATCTGCAGTTTTAATGTAGATTTTAGTTCGCTAAATTATGAAAATGCATGTTTTGGCTATAATCTTCCGTAAATCAAGGGCGAAAACCAATTATTTGTCCCAAAAGAAGGTGTTTTAAGTGTATATCTGCATTTCTAAGGTAGATTTGGGTACAATAAGAGGCGAAAAAGCAGATTCTGACTAAGATTTTATCGAAATCGGCAACTATTTGACTCAGAATGGTTGCCTTACGTCGAAATCTAATAGTTTATTAAGGTTTTCGTTACTAAAATGCCCAAAGACGCCGATTTTGACTAGAATTTGAGAGATATTGACATGAATATATAACTGTTTGTATCAAAAAATGATAGTTTAAACTGATATTTGCAGTTTTGATGCGGTTTTAGATACGATATGAATCGAAGAAGCCGATTTTGACTGGAATCTGTTTAAAATGACAAAGAAAAACCTATTATCAATTCAAGGAAGTGAATTTTTAAGTAGTTATCTGCAGTTTTAATGTAGATTTCAGTTCGCTAAGTTATGAAAATGCATGTTTTGGCTATAATCTTCCGTAAATCAAGGGCGAAAACCAATTATTTGTCCCAAAAGAAGGTGTTTTAAGTATATATCTGCATTTCTAAGGTAGATTTGGGTACAGTAAGAGGCGAAAAAGCAGATTGTGACTAAGATTTTATCGAAATCGGCAACTATTTGACTCAGAATGGTTGCCTTACGTCGAAATCTAATAGTTTATTAAGGTTTTCGTTACTAAAATGCCCAAAGACGCCGATTTTGACTAGAATTTGAAAGATATTGACATGAATAATATAACCGTTTGTATCAAAAAATGATAGTTTAAACTGATATTTGCAGTTTTGATGCGGTTTTAGGTACGATATGAGTCGAAGAAGCCGATTTTGACTGGAATCTGTTTAAAATGACAAAGAACAACCTATTATCAATTCAAGGAAGTGAATTTTTAAGTAGTTATCTGCAGTTTTAATGTAGATTTCAGTTCGCTAAGTTATGAAAATGCATGTTTTGGCTATAATCTTCCGTAAATCAAGGGCGAAAACCAATTATTTGTCCCAAAAGAAGGTGTTCTAAGTATATATCTGCATTTCTAAGGTAGATTTGGGTACAGTAAGAGGCGAAAAAGCAGATTGTGACTAAGATTTTATCGAAATCGGCAACTATTTGACTCAGAATGGTTGCCTTACGTCGAAATCTAATAGTTTATTAAGGTTTTCGTTACTAAAATGCACAAAGACGCCGATTTTGACTAGAATTTGAAAGATATTGACATGAATATATAACTGTTTGTATCAAAAAATGATAGTTTAAACTGATATTTGCAGTTTTGATGCGGTTTTAGGTACGATATGAGTCGAAGAAGCCGATTTTGACTGGAATCTGTTTAAAATGACAAAGAAAAACCTATTATCAATTCAAGGAAGTGAATTTTTAAGTAGTTATCTGCAGTTTTAATGTAGATTTCAGTTCGCTAAGTTATGAAAATGCATGTTTTGGCTATAATCTTCCGTAAATCAAGGGCGAAAACCAATTATTTGTCCCAAAAGAAGGTGATTTAAGTATATATCTGCATTTCTAAGGTAGATTTGATTACAATAAGAGGCGAAAAAACAGATTCTGACTAAGATTTTATCGAAATCGGCAACTATTTGACTCAGAAAGGTTGCCTTACGTCGAAATCTAATAGCTTATTAAGGTTTTCGTTACTAAAATGCCCAAAGACGCCGATTTTGACTAGAATTTGAAAGATATTGACATGAATATATAACTGTTTGTATCAAAAAATGATAGTTTAAACTGATATTTGCAGTTTTGATGCGGTTTTAGGTACGATATGAGTCGAAGAAGCCGATTTTGACTGGAATCTGTTTAAAATGACAAAGAACAACCTATTATCAATTCAAGGAAGTGAATTTTTAAGTAGTTATCTGCAGTTTTAATGTAGATTTCAGTTCGCTATGTTATGAAAATGCATGTTTTGGCTATAATCTTCCGTAAATCAAGGGCGAAAACCAATTATTTGTCCCAAAAGAAGGTGTTTTAAGTGTATATCTGCATTTCTAAGGTAGGTTTGGGTACAATAAGAGGCGAAAAAGCAGATTCTGACTAAGATTTTATCGAAATCGGCAACTATTTGACTCAGAATGGTTGCCTTACGTCGAAATCTAATAGTTTATTAAGGTTTTCGTTACTAAAATGCCCAAAGACGCCGATTTTGACTAGAATTTGAGAGATATTGACATGAATATATAACTGTTTGTATCAAAAAATGATAGTTTAAACTGATATTTGCAGTTTTGATGCGGTTTTAGGTACGATATGAGTCGAAGAAGCCGATTTTGACTGGAATCTGTTTAAAATGACAAAGAAAAACCTATTATCAATTCAAGGAAGTGAATTTTTAAGTAGTTATCTGCAGTTTTAATGTAGATTTCAGTTCGCTAAGTTATGAAAATGCATGTTTTGGCTATAATCTTCCGTAAATCAAGGGCGAAAACCAATTATTTGTCCCAAAAGAAGGTGTTTTAAGTGTATATCTGCATTTCTAAGGTAGGTTTGGGTACAATAAGAGGCGAAAAAGCAGATTCTGACTAAGATATTATCGAAATCGGCAACTATTTGACTCAGAATGGTTGCCTTACGTCGAAATCTAATAGTTTATTAAGGTTTTCGTTACTAAAATGCCCAAAGACGCCGATTTTGACTAGAATTTGAGAGATATTGACATGAATATATAACTGTTTGTATCAAAAAATGATAGTTTAAACTGATATTTGCAGTTTTGATGCGGTTTTAGGTACGATATGAGTCGAAGAAGCCGATTTTGACTGGAATCTGTTTAAAATGACAAAGAAAAACCTATTATCAATTCAAGGAAGTGAATTTTTAAGTAGTTATCTGCAGTTTTAATGTAGATTTCAGTTCGCTAAGTTATGAAAATGCATGTTTTGGCTATAATCTTCCGTAAATCAAGGGCGAAAACCAATTATTTGTCCTAAAAGAAGGTGCTTTAAGTATATATCTGCATTTCTAAGGTAGATTTGGGTACAATAAGAGGCGAAAAAGCAGATTCTGACTAAGATTTTATCGAAATCGGCAACTATTTGACTCAGAATGGTTGCCTTACGTCGAAATCTAATAGTTTATTAAGGTTTTCGTTACTAAAATGCCCAAAGACGCAGATTTTGACTAGAATTTGAAAGATATTGACATGAATATATAACTGTTTGTATCAAAAAATGATAGTTTAAACTGATATTTGCAGTTTTAATGCGGTTTTAGGTACGATATGAGTCGAAGAAGCCGATTTTGACTGGAATCTGTTTAAAATGACAAAGAAAAACCTATTATCATTTCAAGGAAGTGAATTTTTAAGTAGTTATCTGCAGTTTTAATGTAGATTTCAGTTCGCTAAGTTATGAAAATGCATGTTTTGGCTATAATCTTCCATAAATCAAGGGCGAAAACCAATTATTTGTCCCAAAAGAAGGTGTTTTAAGTATATATCTGCATTTCTAAGGTAGATTTGGGTACAATAAGAGGCGAAAAAGCAGATTCTGACTAAGATTTTATCGAAATCGGCAAATATTTGACTCAGAATGGTTGCCTTACGTCGAAATCTAATAGTTTATTAAGGTTTTCGTTACTAAAATGCCCAAAGACGCCGATTTTGACTAGAATTTGAAAGATATTGACATGAATATATAACTGTTTGTATCAAAAAATGATAGTTTAAACTGATATTTGCAGTTTTGATGCGGTTTTAGATACGATATGAATCGAAAAAGCCGATTTTGACTGTAATCTGTTTAAAATGACAAAGAAAAACCTATTATCAATTCAAGGAAGTGAATTTTTAAGTAGTTATCTGCAGTTTTAATGTAGATTTCAGTTCGCTAAGTTATGAAAATGCATGTTTTGGCTATAATCTTCCGTAAATCAAGGGCGAAAACCAATTATTTGTCCCAAAAGAAGGTGTTTTAAGTATATATCTGCATTTCTAAGGTAGATTTGGGTACAATAAGAGGCGAAAAAGCAGATTCTGACTAAGATTTTATCGAAATCGGCAACTATTTGACTCAGAATGGTTGCCTTACGTCGAAATCTAATAGTTTATTAAGGTTTTCGTTACTAAAATGCCCAAAGACGCCGATTTTGACTAGAATTTGAGAGATATTGACATGAATATATAACTGTTTGTATCAAAAAATGATAGTTTAAACTGATATTTGCAGTTTTGATGCGGTTTTAGATACGACATGAATCGAAGAAGCCGATTTTGACTGGAATCTGTTTAAAATGACAAAGAAAAACCTATTATCAATTCAAGGAAGTGAATTTTTAAGTAGTTATCTGCAGTTTTAATGTAGATTTCAGTTCGCTAAGTTATGAAAATGCATGTTTTGGCTATAATCTTCCGTAAATCAAGGGCGAAAACCAATTATTTGTCCCAAAAGAAGGTGTTTTAAGTATATATCTGCATTTCTAAGGTAGATTTGGGTACAATAAGAGGCGAAAAAGCAGATTCTGACTAAGATTTTATCGAAATCGGCAACTATTTGACTCAGAAAGGTTGCCTTACGTCGAAATCTAATAGTTTATTAAGGTTTTCGTTACTAAAATGCCCAAAGACGCCGATTTTGACTAGAATTTGAAAGATATTGACATGAATATATAACTGTTTGTATCAAAAAATGATAGTTTAAACTGATATTTGCAGTTTTGATGCGGTTTTAGGTACGATATGAGTCGAAGAAGCCGATTTTGACTGGAATCTGTTTAAAATGACAGAAAAACCTATTATCAATTCAAAGAAGTGAATTTTTAAGTAGTTATCTGCAGTTTTAATGTAGATTTCAGTTCGCTAAATTATGAAAATGCATGTTTTGGCTATAATCTTAAGTAAATCAAGGGCGAAAACCAATTATTTGTCCTAAAAGAAGGTGCTTTAAGTATATATCTGCATTTCTAAGGTAGATTTGGGTACAATAAGAGGCGAAAAAGCAGATTCTGACTAAGATTTTATCGAAATCGGCAACTATTTGACTCAGAATGGTTGCCTTACGTCGAAATCTAATAGTTTATTAAGGTTTTCGTTACTAAAATGCCCAAAGACGCCGATTTTGACTAGAATTTGAAAGATATTGACATGAATATATAACTGTTTGTATCAAAAAATGATAGTTTAAACTGATATTTGCAGTTTTAATGCGGTTTTAGGTACGATATGAGTCGAAGAAGCCGATTTTGACTGGAATCTGTTTAAAATGATAAAGAAAAACAAACAAACAAAAAAAAAAGTGAATTTTTAGGTAGTTATCTGCAGTTTTAATGTAGATTTCAGTTCGCTAAGTTATGAAAATGCATGTTTTGGCTATAATCTTCCATAAATCAAGGGCGAAAACCAATTATTTGTCCCAAAAGAAGGTGTTTTAAGTATATATCTGCATTTCTAAGGTAGATTTGGGTACAATAAGAGGCGAAAAAGCAGATTCTGACTAAGATTTTATCGAAATCGGCAACTATTTGACTCAGAATGGTTGCCTTACGTCGAAATCTAATAGTTTATTAAGGTTTTCGTTACTAAAATGCCCAAAGACGCCGATTTTGACTAGAATTTGAGAGATATTGACATGAATATATAACTGTTTGTACCAAAAATGATAGTTTAAACTGATATTTGCAGTTTTGGTGCGGTTTTAGATACGATATGAATCGAAGAAGCCGATTTTGACTGGAATCTGTTTAAAATGACAAAGAAAAACCTATTATCAATTCAAGGAAGTGAATTTTTAAGTAGTTATCTGCAGTTTTAATGTAGATTTCAGTTCGCTAAGTTATGAAAATGCATGTTTTGGCTATAATCTTCCGTAAATCAAATGCGAAAACCAATTATTTGTCCCAAAAGAAGGTGTTTTAAGTATATATCTGCATTTCTAAGGTAGATTTGGGTACAATAAGAGGCGGAAAAGCAGATTCTGACTAAGATTTTATCGAAATCGGCAACTATTTGACTCAGAAAGGTTGTCTTACGTCGAAATCTAATAGTTTATTAAATCCATCATCAATGGTATTTTTGAAACCTTTGCGGTCTGGTAAATATCTACAGGCAGCCTGGAATAACAAGTATGAAATTCATACACAAATAAGACTTCCTAATTAGCAAACAAAAAAAGAAGACAAGAGAAGAAAAGTGCCTCAACTATGCAAGTTCACACAAGTTATTTTTCTTCAATGGCCTTGTTTTTGTGCAATATTAACATGCGAAAGACAATACCTTTTGGACAGATCGCACGTCTGTCCTTGTATATATATATATATATATATATATATATATATATATATATATATATATATATAATTTTTTTTATTATTTTATTTTTCGTAATTTGCAAAGAGAGAAAGTTTTCTTATGTTTAGTCGGGTTTTTGGGACAAATAATTTTGTGCGTACTCAAATAAAAATTTAAGTTGCTGGAACATTTTTTACCGCGGTATTGCCGTTAAAGTTTTTTTTGGGTCAAGCCGATCGGGAGTGCATTAACATTCCGTGTGCGGCAGCACCGAGATCTGTTGCGCGTTTTCCGCGAAGGGAACTTTAATTCTAAAGATTTTCGTTGTGCGTTTTTATGTTGTCCGTGGCGTAACACCAGTAAGTTCTGCGAATTGCGTAGCAAAACTTACAGCAAAGAGGAAGCAGGCCTGCTGAGGAGACGGAGGCGTGCGCTTAAGGTGAGACCTTAAAGTTCTTTAGCGGCCCGTTTGGCGATCGGTAGTATTTCTAAATTTTTAAAGCCTACAGTCCACTTTAAAGCTCTTCCGAGCGCGCCGCCCATTTTCTTTTCATATCGGTGGTTATTCCGCGAAAAGAAATTATTTGGTCCTTCGAGCCGGATTCGGCAGTTTTTAGCCTTAGCTACGCAACGGAAAACATTTCTCTCTTACAGAAATTAAAATAAATTCATTATTTCAATCCGCATTATTTTGATTTCGATTATTACCACGGAGAGGGCACAATTTTAATTAAGTTACTTGAAATTGGATTTAAACATTTTCTGTCAAGATCTAATTCTTGAGCAAAACAAAAAAATTGATGACCTTCGCATTCCGTTTTATGTACCTTTCGTCCATACAATACGCAGTTGTTCATTTTAGATAATTTAATTTTTAGTCAGGTAAATAGAGCAGGGCACATAATTTAATATTAGTGTGTGAAGAGTTTGACCAGTTTTTATTAGGTTTGAACCGTTTACTTTTTATTCACCGAAAAGAAAAAAAAATGGGTGATTATAAAAAGAATAAAGTACTCCGGTCGACTGAAATTCATAAATTGAACGAAATATACGATGTTGCTCTGAAAGTTAATGCCGAAGATGAAAGTTTTTATCCCATTCTTGAAGCTATGTATAAAGAACTTGAGGAAACTCGAACAAATTTTTATAAACTTCACAATAAAATTATATCAATCATATGTGATAAGCAAAATGCGGATGAACTATTCAAGATTGAGGATGATTTTCGAAAAAAATTCGATATTCAATATTATAGAATTCAAGCTATTTATACGCAACGTTTAATGAAGCCGACGACGCAATCTGTGGCTATACCGGGTGAACAATTGCCCATCTCTGCATATTTAAATTTACCCAAGCCTGAGTTACCGACATTTAGCGGAGAAGTTACCGAGTTTCGGAGTTTTCTCGATCAATTTGATGCGCGTGTTCATACGGTCCCCCACTTAAAAGCGATTGACAAATTTAACCTATTAGTTTCTTGCTTGAAAGGTGTCGCTCGGGACGCTGTCGACCATTTGGATATCACAGCAGATAATTACACAATTGCTTACGATTTACTAAAAGAAAGGTTCAATAATGTGAGAGTTATTGCTTCAAATTTATGGAATAACCTCGAATGCTCACCCAAACTTACCTCAGAAAATTCAAAAGAGTTACGCTCTTTATTAGATACGTTTTCAAAAAATGTCGCAGCTTTGCAAAAACTAGGGTTACCCACGGAACACTGGGACTTTATACTTGTTCAAATGATGCTGAAAAGACTCACGGTTTCTCTAGTTACACGATTTGAACTTCATCACAACGACAGTACTATTCCAAGTTATGCTAAATTAAAGCATTTTTTAAGTAAAAATTGTCTGGCGTTGGACAATATTAATTTTCAAACTAAAACAAAGCAAATTTTTCTCAAAAAGCCAACTTTCTCCAACTCTACAGCAATGCTGGCTCAAACTGAAAATCCACCAAAATGTCCTGTTTGTAAAAATTCTCATTTTATTTATAAATGCAGCGAGTTTTTGGAAAAATCTCCCGCAGAGCGCTACAATCTGGTTAAGAGGGGAAAAATGTGCGTAAATTGTTTAGGCTCTCACCGTTTTAGTACCTGTACCTCTACGTGGAGTTGTCATATGTGCCACAAAAAACATCACACATTACTTCACTTTCAGTCACCCCCCGCTAACAATGTTTCGCTTAAGCTCTCTGACCACATAAATCCATTAACCGTAACTGCAGGTTTTTCTTCAGCAAATTCAAGCGTTTTACTTTCCACTGCTTTTCTCGAAATACTCGACGGTCGCGGAATCCACCAGCCGATACGATGCTTACTCGATTCAGGAAGTATGTCGTCATTCATAACTCAAAAAACAGTTAGCCGGTTAGGCTTACGACCGTCTCCCCTAGAGGTTCGTATAAACGGCTTAGGCGCCATGCATTCGCAAGCTGATTTAGGTGGAGTAACTCTATTTTTTAGACCGATGTATAAAACTCATCATGTTTTAACCACTGACGCTTTAATTCTGAAAAAAATTTGCGAAGACCAGCCTGCTTTGGATGTTAAACATAGTCACTGGTCCCGCTTAACTAATTTACACTTGGCCGATGACCAATTTTCCCGCAGGGGACCTATAGACCTCCTTCTGGGTGCCGACGTCTTTTCTAAAATTCTGTTGGACGGACGCATCCCTGGATCTAAAGACCAGCCCGACGCAATTAATATATTCTTCGGCTATGTCCTTATGGGGAAAATAAATCATTTCAAAGCGCCTGCACTCGCTACGTTGCTTTGTCATCTTGAGGACACGGTTTCCCTTGATCAACAATTGGACAAATTCTGGGAATTAAAGACACTTCCTGATGCACCTCGTCTATCTCCCGATGACATTAAGGCGGAACAAACATTTGTCAGCACACACCGGCGAGACCAGCCGTCTGGTCGGTTCATCGTCGACTTACCTTTTAAGGTATCTTCCCAAATATCCGATCTCTGGCTTTACAGAGGTTTTATTCCCTTGAGCGGAGACTTAAGAAGCAGCCTGAGATTTACTCGCAATATCGCGATTTCATGAACGAATTTATTGCGCTTAACCACATGGAATCTATTCCAGACGATTCGTTCAGTCCCCTCACTGTTATTATCTATCCCACTATTGTGTTTTAAGGCCGGAAAGTTTAACCAGTAAACTAAGGGTGGTTTTTAACGGTTCCGCACACCTTCCCAACCACCCTTCCCTCAATGATATATTCACCGGTCCAAAACTCCAGAGTGATATATCTACAATATTATTAAATTTTCGTTTATTCAAGCCGGCATCGTATAGTCTTAGGAGCCTACCTCGATTTAAAATTTAAAACTTAAATGGATAGAAGAAACGTCGGAAATGTTCGGGTAGAGTTCCCAAGATACTGTGAAATTTAATATACTCATGACTTTGGGTTCGATACAAGCAGAACACCTATTAACGACATTGAAAGGTACATTTTATAATCAACGTCCCCGCTATGGACTATTATACACGTGGTGTCTGGTCAGAAAATTATAAATATAAAGGTTTAAAATGCAAGAATTGTCACGAGTTCCTGTCCAGCTTTAAAACAAACGAAAACTAAAATGGTTTTTTCTCGTCAGAGAGCATTCTGAATTATTCTTTTTGGCTTAACTCGGTAAGCTCCGTTGGTCGACAAAACATAATCGCTTGATTTGACGCTTCAAAGTTTTATTTAATAGTTCAACCAACTCATACATTTTAGCTGTTATATTGGATCTTGTTTCTTAACTATATTTTCTTGATTTAAAATATTTCATATTTAGTTGAAATATTTATGCCCCAGTATGTTCTACAGAAAAGTAATAACTATAAAAGGATTACAAAAGCGGTGTTAAAATTTGTCAAGAAAGAGTTTAAAAAGGACTCTGGAAAGTTTAAACAGTTTTTGAGAATGTCTAATCACACTTTTGTTAATATGCTGAGTCGTATGAAGGCCCAGATGGAGAAAACAAAGTTTCGAAATGCGTTAATGAATATTTTTTATTTCTAGTTCAATTTCGGCAATAAATTTGTGAAGCACTTGATGAATTTGTTTACTAATATTTCGTATCGTAATTGTGCATTATACTTATCAAATTTGTTTATAGACCCACTTCTTAAATTAATTCTTGAATCAGTACAACGTTCAAGTAGTCTAAAAATTATTTTTTTAGTTATTTGGAATACAATAGATTAGAGTAAAGCTTAAGTCGTATGCTTAATCATTAGAATAAATGGTCTTACTATCACCATTAATTGGTGACAAAGTACTTAAACCAATATTTTTGAGTTTTTTAATTTAACTTTCTCAAACGGAACTGATGATTGCAGTTCGAACAAGCTTTGTATACGCCCGATAATCTAGGCACATGCCAATACAGGCATTTCTGGCTCATATTCTCTTGCTAGTGGGTTCGTCTTTGTCTATATTGACGAAGCTTGCGGACAGTGATTTTGATGGAACTGGTGACTTCACTTTTGATTTTCTGGGTCTTTGTGGCCAAACATGTTGTTGACCCATGATTACTACTTCCAATTCCATTTATTATTTTTCTGTTCTGTCCCTGTATTGCCTCAGTCGTGATACAAAAGTTGATTAGTTTTGGTTAGTTTTTCTAATAATGTTTTGTCTTATAGCAGTCAGCTCATAATGATGCTGATTTTAACCCACATTTCGTGATTATTATTTTATCATTATTATTATGTTCTCTTCCTGTATTCCCTCAGTCGTGATAAAAAATTGATTAGTTTTTATTACTTCTTCTAATAATGTTTTGTCTTCTTATAGCGGCCTAACTTACAATGACGCTGACCTTAACCCACATATTTGTAGTTTTTTTGATGCGATGAACAGCCAAAGCCAAAACTTAAATTGCAAGTTGCAAAAAACTACAAATAGTTTATGCGACATGTTCCACGCGATGATAACAGAAAATAAAGTATGGTGACAGAAGAGTTGAAAAGATGTTTGTACTAAAACTTTTCTCATTTTGGTCGCAGCGTCATTTTAAAAAAATCTGTGGCGTGTTTATTAGCTATCTTGAAAGTGTCTTTGAAAAAGCCAGCACAAGTACCAAAGTTATTAGTTCAAAACCGCAACAATATTTTCAAATAGAGAAAATTCATGGAAGTAATTGAAAAAAAGTTAAATCACACACCAAAGGATAAATAGTTAAACATTATACACATCGGTTTTGTTCCTTAAAATCATTTTAAAAATCAAATTGTCGCCCACCTTTTGGGAAATCAACTAGAAAAGACAGGAAACAAACTTTTGTTATCCAATATAAGAAAACGTTAAACTTAAGAGAATCATATTGAAGGTCCAAATGCATAATAATAATAATAATAATAATAATAATAATTATTATTATTATTATTGTTATTGTTATTATTATTATAGTCTTAATTGAGATTTGAGATACATGATATTCATAATACACAGTATACAATACTAAAATCTGTGATTAATTAAAAGACGAAAAAACCAATAGTTTTAAAGATGACAAGGCAAAGAAGTTTCTATGCCGATTAAAAGTTTTGTGCCGGGGTAAAGCCCCGCTCGCAAAGAGCACATCTGTGTTGAGGCACAGTTAGCGTATTCTCCCTAATATTTACATTATGAGTTTTACAGCTAAAAATTAGCATATCTTTTAAATAGGCAGGGTTGCAAGACTTTAAGATTTTATATATCAACATAGAAAATATGTAATTTTTCAAAGAAAATTCCACAAGCTACTGTAATACTTTTTACAAAACTTCTCGATTCTTCCTGCAAGAACCGACGTAGGAGCAATCCAGAAGTTTTGTAAAAAGTACAATTTAATTTTAGAGGAGACGTGGTCGTATTTCCTTAAGCTATACACAAACCTACAACAGTTGTTTTGTATTTTTTGAAGGATCAAGGAGTGTTAGACACGATTAAAAAACCATACGAGACAATATGACAATGCAGACATAATATATGACTTCACAGAGTTTACTTATTGGCACATAGACTCTTAAGTAAGTAAGTTCTTTGAAATGTGTTCACTAAATCTTAATGATACGTTCATCGTTACTGCTAAATTTTTGGCCTTGGTAGCAAACGATCTTTTGTATCTTTGTATCTTTTCGGGAAGAGCATTGCAGAGTCGCGGGCAAAGAGTGGTACCTGAGTTTTAGCCGCATTTACCCTTAAAGCATGCTTCTCACATATGTAAAAACATGCTGCAGATCGAAATTAATATCTGCTTCGACCTCACTCTACTTTGTGGGATACAGGTTAAGTATCTAGTACCCTAAGAGCCTGTATTTCTACTGATAAAACTCACAATTTGTTAGGACATTTTATTAATATCGTCTTGAGTTTGTCTTAAAACAGCTTCTAAACTATTTAAACAAGTTTCCGAAAAAATATCTTTAGAGTCAATTAATTAAAGGCGAATTTACAAAATGTTTACAATTTTATTTGTTTAACTTACATTACTACCAGAACAATGTTGCTATTTCTTTCTATAAGGTCTTACTTCTCGGATAGCGATTTTGTCTTTTCCAAAGCAGCTAGTCCTCACGAATTTCGCCCGATATAGTGACAATTCCCCAAATCACCACAGAGATTCGGAATAAACATTCACGGATACTCAGTTTTTGAAATGCCAGCACGAGAAACGATCAACGATCGATCGACTATTTTGATTATCCTACCGACTGCTCCAGTTAACTTATTCGATACGCCAACGATTAAAAAAAAAATTTATTAAATAATGAACATTGTTTATCTGGACTAAAAAAATCATTAAATTGTTTCACGGTCTATTAAAATTCGAAAAGTAACTCATTTTGTCATTAAACTAATCTGACTGATCCTGATTTATAGATCTAAAATCAATCAATTGTAGGACTCCACTGAAATTGAAAATATTATGTCAATTGCATAAAATAAAGACCCTTCCGATGCCAAATGAGCTTGCCAAATTTCGTCGAAATTAGAGAAGAGGTTTTTGTGCAATTAATTAGAACCCCACTCTTTTCTATTAACTTTGAAACACATAGGTGAAACTAACCAAAAAAAGCTCATCCAATATTACAGATTCAAATATTTTAAGAAAATAATTTAAAATTGATATTGGACGATAATTTGTTACTTCATTTTTTCAGGCCAGATTTCAAAATCGGTATAATTTTTGAAGTTGTTGAAGACAATTCGTAAAAATGATGAAAAACAGTTTTGTCAAACTTGGACAAGACTTTGTAAAGAGAAAAGGGACTCTATTCGATCCTGGATCCTTTTTCGTATCAAGTGATTTAACTTTCTTTTCAATTACTTCCATGAATTTTCTCTATTTGAAAATATTGTTGCGGTTTTGAACTAATAACTCTGGTACTTGTGCTGGCTTTAGCGAACTGAAATCTACATTAAAACTGCAGATAACTACTTAAAAATTCACTTCCTTGAATTGATAATACAATAAGAGGCGAAAAAGCAGATTCTGACTAAGATTTTATCGAAATCGGCAACTATTTGACTCAGAAAGGTTGCCTTACGTCGAAATCTAATAGTTTATTAAGGTTTTCGTTACTAAAATGCCCAAAGACGCCGATTTTGACTAGAATTTGAAAGATATTGACATGAATATATAACTGTTTGTATCAAAAAATGATAGTTTAAACTGATATTTGCAGTTTTGATGCGGTTTTAGATACGATATGAATCGAAGAAGCCGATTTTGACTGGAATCTGTTTAAAATGACAAAGAAAAACCTATTATCAATTCAAGGAAGTGAATTTTTAAGTAGTTATCTGCAGTTTTAATGTGAGATTTCAGTTCGCTAAGTTATAAAAATGCATGTTTTGGCTATAATCTTCCGTAAATCAAGGGCGAAAACCAATTATTTGTCCCAAAAGAAGGTGTTTTAAGTATACATCTGCATTTCTAAGGTAGATTTGGGTACAATAAGAGGCGAATATATATTTTAAATATATAATTTTTAGTTAACAGCTCAGCCCAGAAATATTTCTTAAATATGGGGATTGAGTACATAAATTTATAAAAATATAATTTACTTATATTTCAACGCATGGCACATCACCAGAAATAGTTCGACTTTCAAACAGATTTAGCCTTGGTCTGTCGGTTAAGGCGTATGACTTGAAATCAGATTCTCTATGGCAGTGTAGGTTCGAAACCTACCTACTGCAAACGGCCATTGTTTTGCTTGAAATATAATTTTTGTAATTAGCAGCTCAGCCAAAAAAATTTTGTCAATTATGGGGATTGAGTGCATAAATTTACAACAATAAAATGCCCTTATATTTCAAATGGCACATCACCAGAAATAGTTCTACATTCAAACAGATTTAGCGCTGGTCTGTCGGTTAAGGCGTCTGACTAGAAATCAGATTCTCTATGGCAGCGTAGGTTCGAAACCTACCTACTGCTAACGGTCATTGTTTTGCTTGAAATATATAATTTTTAGTTAACAACTCAGCCCAGAAATATTTCTTAAATATGGGAATTGAGTACATAAATTTATAAAAATATAATTTACTTATATTTCAACGCATGGCACATCAACAGAAATAGTTCGACTTTCAAACAGATTTAGCCTTGGTCTGTCGGTTAAGGCGTCTGACTAGAAATCAGATGCTCCATGGCAGCGTAGATTCGAAACCTACCTACTGCAAACGAAAATTTGTTTTGCTTGAAATATACTTTTTGTAATTAGCAGCTCAGCCCAAAAAATGTGGTCAATTATGGGGATTGAGTGCATAAATTTACAACAATAAATTGCCCTTATATTTCAAATGGCACATCACCAGAAATAGTTCTACTTTCAAACAGATTTAGCCCTGGTCTCTCGGTTAAGGCGTCTGACTAGAATTCAGATTCTCTATGGCAGCGTAGGTTCGAAACCCACCTACTGCAAACGGCCATTGTTTTGCTTGAAATATATATTTTTTAATTAACAGCTCAGCCCAGAAATTTTTCTCAAATATGGGGATTGACTACATAAATTTAAAAAATATAATGGCCTTTTATTTCAACGCATGACACATCACCAGAAATAGTTCGACTTTCAAACAGATTTAGCTTTGGTCTTCCGATTAAGGCGTCTGACTAGAAATCAGATTCTCTATCAGCATAGGTTCGAAACCTACCTACAGCAAACGACCATTGTTTTACTTGAAATATAATTTTCGTAAATAGCAGCTTATCCCAGAAAATTTTGTCAATTATGAGAATTCAGTTCATAAATTTAAAATAATATAATGCCCTTATATTTCAAATGGCACATCACCAGAAATAGTTCAAACAGATTTAGCCCTGGTCTGTCGATTAAGCCGTCTGACTAGAAATCAGATTCTCTATTGCAGCGTAGGTTCGAAACCTACCTGCTGCAAACGACCATTGTTTTGCTTGAAATATAATTTTTGTAATTAGCGGGTCAGCCAAGAAAATTTTGTCAATTATCGGGATTGAGTGCATAAATTTATAAAAATATAATGGACTTATATTTCAACTCATGGCACATCACCAGAAATAGTTCGACTTTCAAACAGATTTAGCCTTGGTCTGTCCGTTAAGGCGTCTGACTAGAAATCAGATCCTCCATGGCAGCGTAGATTCGAAACCTACCTACTGCAAACGAAAATGTGTTTTGCTTGAAATATAATTTTTGTCATTAGCAGCTGAGCAAAAAAAATGTGGTCAATTATGGGGATTGAGTCCATAAATTTATAACAATATAATGCCCTTATATTTCAAATGGCACATCTCCAGAAATAGTTCTACTTTCAAACAGATTTAGCCCTGGTCTGTCGGTTAAGGCGTCTGACTAGAAATCAGATTCTCCATGGCAGCGTAGATTCGAAACCTACCTACTGCAAACGAAAATTTGTTTTGCTTGAAATATAATTTTTGTAATTAGCAGCTCAGCCAAAAAAATTTTGTCAATTATGGGGATTGAGTGCATAAATTTACAACAATAAAATGCCCTTATATTTCAAATGGCACATCACCAAAAATAGTTCTACTTTCAAACAGATTTAGCGCTGGTCTGTCGGTTAAGGCGTCTGACTAGAAATCAGATTCTCTATGGCAGCGTAGGTTCAAACAGCCTTGGTCTGTCGGTTAAGGCGTCTGACTAGAAATCAGATGCTCCTTGGCAGCGTAGATTCGAAACCTACCTACTGCAAACGAAAATTTGTTTTGCTTGAAATATAATTTTTGTAATTTGCAGCTCAGCTCAAAAAATGTGGTCAATTATGGGGATTGAGTGCATAAATTTACAACAATAAATTGCCCTTATATTTCAAATGGCACATCACCAGAAATAGTTCTACTTTCAAACAGATTTAGCCCTGGTCTGTCGGTTAAGGCGTCTGACTAGAATTCAGATTCTCTATGGCAGCGTAGGTTCGAAACCCACCTACTGCAAACGGCCATTGTTTTGCTTAAAATATATATTTTAATTAACAGCTCAGCCCAGAAATTTTTCTCAAATATGGGGATTGACTACATAAATTTAAAAAAATATAATGGCCTTTTATTTCAACGCATGACACATCATTAGAAATAGTTCGACTTTCAAACAGATTTAGCCTTGGTCTTCCGGTTAAGGCGTCTGACTAGAAATCAGATTCTCTATCAGCATAGGTTCGAAACCTACCTACAGCAAACGACCATTGTTTTACTTGAAATATAATTTTCGTAAATAGCAGCTTATCCCAGAAAATTTTGTCAATTATGGGGATTCAGTTCATAAATTTAAAATAATATAATGCCCTTATATTTCAAATGGCACATCACCAGAAATAGATCAACTTTCAAACAGATTTAGCCCTGGTCTGTCGATTAAGCCGTCTGACTAGAAATCAGATTCTCTATTGCAGCGTAGGTTCGAAACCTACCTGCTGCAAACGACCATTGTTTTGCTTGAAATATAATTTATGTAATTAGCGGCTCAGCCAAGAAAATTTTGTCAATTATCGGGATTGAGTGCATAAATTTATAACAATGTAATGCCCTTATATTTCGAATGGCACACCACCAGAAATAGTTCTACTTTCAAGCAGATTTAGCCCTGGTCTGTCGGTTAAGGCGTCTGACTAGAAATCAGATTCTCTATTGCAGCGTAGGTTCGAAACCTAACTACTGCAAACTGCCATTGTTTTGTTTAAAATATGTATTTTTTAATTAACAGCTCAGCCCAGACATTTTTCTTAAATATGGCGATTGAGTACATAAATTTATAAAAATATAATGGACTTATATTTCAACTCATGGCACATCACCAGAAATAGTTCGACTTTCAAACAGATTTAGCCTTGGTCTGTCGGTTAAGGCGTCTGACTAGAAATCAGATCCTCTATGGCAGCGTAGATTCGAAACCTACCTACTGCAGACGAAAATGTGTTTTGCTTGAAATATAATTTTTGTCATTAGCAGCTGAGCAAAAAAAATGTGGTCAATTATGGGGATTGAGTCCATAAATTTATAACAATATAATGCCCTTATATTTCAAATGGCACATCTCCAGAAATAGTTCGACTTTCAAACGGATTTAGCTCTGGTCTGTCGGTTAAGGCGTCTGACTAGAAATCAGATTCTCCATGGCAGCGTAGATTCGAAACCTACCTACTGCAAACGAAAATTTGTTTTGCTTGAAATATAATTTTTGTAATTAGCAGCTCAGCCCAAAAAATGTGGTCAATTATGGGGATTGAGTGCATAAATTTACAACAATAAAATGCCCTTATATTTCAAATGGCACATCACCAGAAATAGTTCTACTTTCAAACAGATTTAGCGCTGGTCTGTCGGTTAAGGCGTCTGACTAGAAATCAGATTCTCTATGCCAGCGTAGGTTCGAAACCTACCTACTGCAAACGGCCATTGTTTTGCTTGAAATATATAATTTTTAGTTAACAGCTCAGCCCAGAAATATTTCTTAAATTTGGGGATTGAGTACATAAATTTATAAAAATATAATTTACTTATATTTCAACGCAGGGCACATCAATAGAAATAGTTCGACTTTCAAACAGATTTAGCCTTGGTCTGTCGGATAAGAAGTCTGACTAGAAATCAGATTCTCTATCAGCATAGGTTCGAAACCTACCTACTGCAAACTACCATTGTTTTGCTTGAAATATAATTTTTGTAATTAGCAGCTCAGCCAAGAAAATTTTGTCAATTATGGGGATTGAGTGCATAAATTTACAACAATAAAATGCCCTTATATTTCAAATGGCACATCACCAGAAATAGTTCTACTTTCAAACAGATTTAGCGTTGGTCTCTCGGTTAAGGCGTCTGACTAGAAATCAGATTCTCTCTGGCAGCGTAGGTTCGAAACCTACCTACTGCAAACGGCCATTGTTTTGCTTGAAATATATAATTTTTAGTTAACAGCTCAGCCCAGAAATATTTCTTAAATATGGGGATTGAGTACATAAATTCATAAAAATATAATTTACTTATATTTCAACGCATGGCACATCACCAGAAATAGTTCGACTTTCAAACAGATTTAGCCTTGGTCTGTCGGTTAAGGCGTCTGACTAGAAATCAGATGCTCCATGGCAGCGTAGATTCGAAACCTACCTACTGCAAACGAAAACTTGTTTTGCTTGAAATATAATTTTTGTAATTAGCAGCTCAGCCCAAAAAATGTGGTCAATTATGGGGATTGAGTGCATAAATTTACAACAATAAATTGCCCTTATATTTCAAATGGCACATCACCAGAAATAGTTCTACTTTCAAACAGATTTAGCCCTGGTCTGTCGGTTAAGGCGTCTGACTAGAATTCAGATTCTCTATGGCAGCGTAGGTTCGAAACCCTCCTACTGCAAACGGCCATTGTTTTGCTTGAAATATATATTTTTTAATTAACAGCTCAGCCCAGAAATTTTTTTCAAATATGGGGATTGACTACATAAATTTAAAAAAATATAATGGCCTTTTATTTCAACGCATGACACATCACCAGAAATAGTTCGACTTTCAAACAGATTTAGCCTTGGTCTTCCGGTTAAGGCGTCTGACTAGAAATCAGATTCTCTATCAGCATAGGTTTGAAACCTACCTACAGCAAACGACCATTGTTTTACTTGAAATATAATTTTCATAAATAGCAGCTTATCCCAGAAAATTTTGTCAATTATGGGGATTCAGTTCATAAATTTAAAATAATATAATGCCCTTATATTTCAAATGGCACATCACCAGAAATAGTTCAACATTCAAACAGATTTAGCCCTGGTCTGTCGATTAAGCCGTCTGACTAGAAATCAGATTCTCTATTGCAGCGTAGGTTCGAAACCTACCTGCTGCAAACGACCATTGTTTTGCTTGAAATATAATTTTTGTAATTAGCGGGTCAGCCAAGAAAATTTTGTCAATTATCGGGATTGAGTGCATAAATTTATAACAATGTAATGCCCTTATATTTCGAATGGCACACCACCAGAAATAGTTCTACTTTCAAGCAGATTTAGCCCTGGTCTGTCGGTTAAGGCGTCTGACTAGAAATCAGATTCTCTATTGCAGCGTAGGTTCGAAACCTAACTACTGCAAACTGCCATTGTTTTGCTTTAAATATATATTTTTTAATTAACAGCTCAGAACAGAAATTTTTCTCAAATATGGGGATTGAGTACATAAATTTATAAAAATATAATGGACATATATTTCAACTCATGGCACATTACCAGAAATAGTTCGACTTTCAAACAGATTTAGCCTTGGTCTGTCGGTAAAGGCGTCTGACTAGAAATCAGATTCTCCATGGCAGCGTAGATTCGAAACCTACCTACTGCAAACGAAAATTTGTTTTGCTTGAAATATAATTTTTGTAATTGGCAGCTTAGCCCAAAAAAAGTGGTCAATTATTTGGATTGAGTTCATAAATTTAAAATAATATAATGCCCTTATACTTCAAATGGCACATCACCAGAAATAGTTCGACTTTCAAACGGATTTAGCTCTGGTCTGTCGGTTAAGGCGTCTGACTAGAAATCAGATTCTCCATGGCAGCGTAGATTCGAAACCTACCTACTGCAAACGAAAATTTGTTTTGTTTGAAATATAATTTTTGTAATTAGCAGCTCAGCCCAAAAAATGTGGTCAATTATGGGGATTGAGTGCATAAATTTACAACAATAAAATGCCCTTATATTTCAAATGGCACATCACCAGAAATAGTTCTACTTTCAAACAGATTTAGCGCTGGTCTGTCGGTTAAGGCGTCTGACTAGAAATCAGATTCTCTATGCCAGCGTAGGTTCGAAACCTACCTACTGCAAACGGCCATTGTTTTGCTTGAAATATATAATTTTTAGTTAACAGCTCAGCCCAGAAATATTTCTTAAATATGGGGATTGAGTACATAAATTTATAAAAATATAATTTACTTATATTTCAACGCAGGGCACATCAATAGAAATAGTTCGACTTTCAAACAGATTTAGCCTTGGTCTGTCGGATAAGAAGTCTGACTAGAAATCAGATTCTCTATCAGCATAGGTTCGAAACCTACCTACTGCAAACGACCATTGTTTTGCTTGAAATATAATTTTTGTAATTAGCAGCTCAGCCAAGAAAATTTTGTCAATTATGGGGATTGAGTGCATAAATTTACAACAATAAAATGCTCTTATATTTCAAATGGCACATCACCAGAAATAGTTCTACTTTCAAACAGATTTAGCGTTGGTCTGTCGGTTAAGGCGTCTGACTAGAAATCAGATTCTCTATGGCAGCGTAGGTTCGAAACCTAACTACTGCAAACTGCCATTGTTTTGCTTTAAATATATTTTTTTTAATTAACAGCTCAGCCCAGAAATTTTTCTCAAATATGGGGATTGAGTACATAAATTTATAAAAATATAATGGACTTATATTTCAACTCATGGCACATCACCAGAAATAGTTCGACTTTCAAACAGATTTAGCCTTGGTCTGTCGGTTAAGGCGTCTGACTATAAATCAGATCCTCCATGGCAGCGTAGATTCGAAACCTACCTACTGCAAACGAAAATGTGTTTTGCTTGAAATATAATTTTTGTCATTAGCAGCTGAGCAAAAAAAATGTGGTCAATTATGGGGATTGAGTCCATAAATTTATAACAATATAATGCCCTTATATTTCAAATGGCACATCTCCAGAAATAGTTCGACTTTCAAACAGATTTAGCTCTGGTCTGTCGGTTAAGGCGTCTGACTAGAAATCAGATTCTCCATGGCAGCGTAGATTCGAAACCTGCCTACTGCAAACGAAAATTTGTTTTGCTTGAAATATAATTTTGGTAATTAGCAGCTCAGCCCAAAAAATGTGGTCAATTATGGGGAGTGAGTGCATAAATTTACAACAATAAAATGCCCTTATATTTCAAATGGCACATCACCAGAAATAGTTCTACTTTCAAACAGATTTAGCCCTGGTCTGTCGGTTAAGGCGTCTGACTAGAAATCAGATTCTCCATGGCAGCGTAGATTCGAAACCTACCTACTGCAAACGAAAATTTGTTTTGCTTGAAATATAATTTTTGTAATTAGCAGCTCAGCCAAAAAAATTTTGTCAATTATGGGGATTGAGTGCATAAATTTACAACAATAAAATGCCCTTATATTTCAAATGGCACATTACCAGAAATAGTGCTACTTTCAAACAGATTTAGCGCTGGTCTGTCGGTTAAGGCGTCTGACTAGAAATCAGATTCTCTATGGCAGCGTAGGTTCAAACAGCCTTGGTCTGTCGGTTAAGGCGTCTGACTAGAAATCAGATGCTCCTTGGCAGCGTAGATTCGAAACCTACCTACTGCAAACGAAAATTTGTTTTGCTTGAAATATAATTTTTGTAATTTGCAGCTCAGCCCAAAAAATGTGGTCAATTATGGGGATTGAGTGCATAAATTTACAACAATAAATTGCCCTTATATTTCAAATGGCACATCACCAGAAATAGTTCTACTTTCAAACAGGTTTAGCCCTGGTCTGTCGGTTAAGCCGTCTGACTAGAAATCAGATTCTCTATTGCAGCGTAGGTTCGAAACCTACCTGCTGCAAACGACCATTGTTTTGCTTGAAATATAATTTATGTAATTAGCGGCTCAGCCAAGAAAATTTTGTCAATTATCGGGATTGAGTGCATAAATTTATAACAATGTAATGCCCTTATATTTCGAATGGCACACCACCAGAAATAGTTCTACTTTCAAGCAGATTTAGCCCTGGTCTGTCGGTTAAGGCGTCTGACTAGAAATCAGATTCTCTATTGCAGCGTAGGTTCGAAACCTAACTACTGCAAACTGCCATTGTTTTGTTTAAAATATGTATTTTTTAATTAACAGCTCAGCCCAGACATTTTTCTTAAATATGGCGATTGAGTACATAAATTTATAAAAATATAATGGACTTATATTTCAACTCATGGCACATCACCAGAAATAGTTCGACTTTCAAACAGATTTAGCCTTGGTCTGTCGGTTAAGGCGTCTGACTAGAAATCAGATCCTCTATGGCAGCGTAGATTCGAAACCTACCTACTGCAGACGAAAATGTGTTTTGCTTGAAATATAATTTTTGTCATTAGCAGCTGAGCAAAAAAAATGTGGTCAATTATGGGGATTGAGTCCATAAATTTATAACAATATAATGCCCTTATATTTCAAATGGCACATCTCCAGAAATAGTTCGACTTTCAAACGGATTTAGCTCTGGTCTGTCGGTTAAGGCGTCTGACTAGAAATCAGATTCTCCATGGCAGCGTAGATTCGAAACCTACCTACTGCAAACGAAAATTTGTTTTGCTTGAAATATAATTTTTGTAATTAGCAGCTCAGCCCAAAAAATGTGGTCAATTATGGGGATTGAGTGCATAAATTTACAACAATAAAATGCCCTTATATTTCAAATGGCACATCACCAGAAATAGTTCTACTTTCAAACAGATTTAGCGCTGGTCTGTCGGTTAAGGCGTCTGACTAGAAATCAGATTCTCTATGCCAGCGTAGGTTCGAAACCTACCTACTGCAAACGGCCATTGTTTTGCTTGAAATATATAATTTTTAGTTAACAGCTCAGCCCAGAAATATTTCTTAAATATGGGGATTGAGTACATAAATTTATAAAAATATAATTTACTTATATTTCAACGCAGGGCACATCAATAGAAATAGTTCGACTTTCAAACAGATTTAGCCTTGGTCTGTCGGATAAGAAGTCTGACTAGAAATCAGATTCTCTATCAGCATAGGTTCGAAACCTACCTACTGCAAACTACCATTGTTTTGCTTGAAATATAATTTTTGTAATTAGCAGCTCAGCCAAGAAAATTTTGTCAATTATGGGGATTGAGTGCATAAATTTACAACAATAAAATGCCCTTATATTTCAAATGGCACATCACCAGAAATAGTTCTACTTTCAAACAGATTTAGCGTTGGTCTCTCGGTTAAGGCGTCTGACTAGAAATCAGATTCTCTCTGGCAGCGTAGGTTCGAAACCTACCTACTGCAAACGGCCATTGTTTTGCTTGAAATATATAATTTTTAGTTAACAGCTCAGCCCAGAAATATTTCTTAAATATGGGGATTGAGTACATAAATTCATAAAAATATAATTTACTTATATTTCAACGCATGGCACATCACCAGAAATAGTTCGACTTTCAAACAGATTTAGCCTTGGTCTGTCGGTTAAGGCGTCTGACTAGAAATCAGATGCTCCATGGCAGCGTAGATTCGAAACCTACCTACTGCAAACGAAAACTTGTTTTGCTTGAAATATAATTTTTGTAATTAGCAGCTCAGCCCAAAAAATGTGGTCAATTATGGGGATTGAGTGCATAAATTTACAACAATAAATTGCCCTTATATTTCAAATGGCACATCACCAGAAATAGTTCTACTTTCAAACAGATTTAGCCCTGGTCTGTCGGTTAAGGCGTCTGACTAGAATTCAGATTCTCTATGGCAGCGTAGGTTCGAAACCCTCCTACTGCAAACGGCCATTGTTTTGCTTGAAATATATATTTTTTAATTAACAGCTCAGCCCAGAAATTTTTTTCAAATATGGGGATTGACTACATAAATTTAAAAAAATATAATGGCCTTTTATTTCAACGCATGACACATCACCAGAAATAGTTCGACTTTCAAACAGATTTAGCCTTGGTCTTCCGGTTAAGGCGTCTGACTAGAAATCAGATTCTCTATCAGCATAGGTTTGAAACCTACCTACAGCAAACGACCATTGTTTTACTTGAAATATAATTTTCATAAATAGCAGCTTATCCCAGAAAATTTTGTCAATTATGGGGATTCAGTTCATAAATTTAAAATAATATAATGCCCTTATATTTCAAATGGCACATCACCAGAAATAGTTCAACATTCAAACAGATTTAGCCCTGGTCTGTCGATTAAGCCGTCTGACTAGAAATCAGATTCTCTATTGCAGCGTAGGTTCGAAACCTACCTGCTGCAAACGACCATTGTTTTGCTTGAAATATAATTTTTGTAATTAGCGGGTCAGCCAAGAAAATTTTGTCAATTATCGGGATTGAGTGCATAAATTTATAACAATGTAATGCCCTTATATTTCGAATGGCACACCACCAGAAATAGTTCTACTTTCAAGCAGATTTAGCCCTGGTCTGTCGGTTAAGGCGTCTGACTAGAAATCAGATTCTCTATTGCAGCGTAGGTTCGAAACCTAACTACTGCAAACTGCCATTGTTTTGCTTTAAATATATATTTTTTAATTAACAGCTCAGAACAGAAATTTTTCTCAAATATGGGGATTGAGTACATAAATTTATAAAAATATAATGGACATATATTTCAACTCATGGCACATTACCAGAAATAGTTCGACTTTCAAACAGATTTAGCCTTGGTCTGTCGGTAAAGGCGTCTGACTAGAAATCAGATTCTCCATGGCAGCGTAGATTCGAAACCTACCTACTGCAAACGAAAATTTGTTTTGCTTGAAATATAATTTTTGTAATTGGCAGCTTAGCCCAAAAAAAGTGGTCAATTATTTGGATTGAGTTCATAAATTTAAAATAATATAATGCCCTTATACTTCAAATGGCACATCACCAGAAATAGTTCGACTTTCAAACGGATTTAGCTCTGGTCTGTCGGTTAAGGCGTCTGACTAGAAATCAGATTCTCCATGGCAGCGTAGATTCGAAACCTACCTACTGCAAACGAAAATTTGTTTTGTTTGAAATATAATTTTTGTAATTAGCAGCTCAGCCCAAAAAATGTGGTCAATTATGGGGATTGAGTGCATAAATTTACAACAATAAAATGCCCTTATATTTCAAATGGCACATCACCAGAAATAGTTCTACTTTCAAACAGATTTAGCGCTGGTCTGTCGGTTAAGGCGTCTGACTAGAAATCAGATTCTCTATGCCAGCGTAGGTTCGAAACCTACCTACTGCAAACGGCCATTGTTTTGCTTGAAATATATAATTTTTAGTTAACAGCTCAGCCCAGAAATATTTCTTAAATATGGGGATTGAGTACATAAATTTATAAAAATATAATTTACTTATATTTCAACGCAGGGCACATCAATAGAAATAGTTCGACTTTCAAACAGATTTAGCCTTGGTCTGTCGGATAAGAAGTCTGACTAGAAATCAGATTCTCTATCAGCATAGGTTCGAAACCTACCTACTGCAAACGACCATTGTTTTGCTTGAAATATAATTTTTGTAATTAGCAGCTCTGCCAAGAAAATTTTGTCAATTATGGGGATTGAGTGCATAAATTTACAACAATAAAATGCTCTTATATTTCAAATGGCACATCACCAGAAATAGTTCTACTTTCAAACAGATTTAGCGTTGGTCTGTCGGTTAAGGCGTCTGACTAGAAATCAGATTCTCTATGGCAGCGTAGGTTCGAAACCTAACTACTGCAAACTGCCATTGTTTTGCTTTAAATATATTTTTTTTAATTAACAGCTCAGCCCAGAAATTTTTCTCAAATATGGGGATTGAGTACATAAATTTATAAAAATATAATGGACTTATATTTCAACTCATGGCACATCACCAGAAATAGTTCGACTTTCAAACAGATTTAGCCTTGGTCTGTCGGTTAAGGCGTCTGACTATAAATCAGATCCTCCATGGCAGCGTAGATTCGAAACCTACCTACTGCAAACGAAAATGTGTTTTGCTTGAAATATAATTTTTGTCATTAGCAGCTGAGCAAAAAAAATGTGGTCAATTATGGGGATTGAGTCCATAAATTTATAACAATATAATGCCCTTATATTTCAAATGGCACATCTCCAGAAATAGTTCGACTTTCAAACAGATTTAGCTCTGGTCTGTCGGTTAAGGCGTCTGACTAGAAATCAGATTCTCCATGGCAGCGTAGATTCGAAACCTGCCTACTGCAAACGAAAATTTGTTTTGCTTGAAATATAATTTTTGTAATTAGCAGCTCAGCCCAAAAAATGTGGTCAATTATGGGGAGTGAGTGCATAAATTTACAACAATAAAATGCCCTTATATTTCAAATGGCACATCACCAGAAATAGTTCTACTTTCAAACAGATTTAGCCCTGGTCTGTCGGTTAAGGCGTCTGACTAGAAATCAGATTCTCCATGGCAGCGTAGATTCGAAACCTACCTACTGCAAACGAAAATTTGTTTTGCTTGAAATATAATTTTTGTAATTAGCAGCTCAGCCAAAAAAATTTTGTCAATTATGGGGATTGAGTGCATAAATTTACAACAATAAAATGCCCTTATATTTCAAATGGCACATTACCAGAAATAGTGCTACTTTCAAACAGATTTAGCGCTGGTCTGTCGGTTAAGGCGTCTGACTAGAAATCAGATTCTCTATGGCAGCGTAGGTTCAAACAGCCTTGGTCTGTCGGTTAAGGCGTCTGACTAGAAATCAGATGCTCCTTGGCAGCGTAGATTCGAAACCTACCTACTGCAAACGAAAATTTGTTTTGCTTGAAATATAATTTTTGTAATTTGCAGCTCAGCCCAAAAAATGTGGTCAATTATGGGGATTGAGTGCATAAATTTACAACAATAAATTGCCCTTATATTTCAAATGGCACATCACCAGAAATAGTTCTACTTTCAAACAGATTTAGCCCTGGTCTGTCGGTTAAGGCGTCTGACTAGAATTCAGATTCTCTATGGCAGCGTAGGTTCGAAACCCACCTACTGCAAACGGCCATTGTTTTGCTTAAAATATATATTTTTTAATCAACAGCTCAGCCCAGAAATTTTTGTCAAATATGGGGATTGAGTACATAAATTTATAAAAATATAATGGACATATATTTCAACTCATGGCACATTACCAGAAATAGTTCGACTTTCAAACAGATTTAGCCTTGGTCTGTCGGTAAAGGCGTCTGACTAGAAATCAGATTCTCCATGGCAGCGTAGATTCGAAACCTACCTACTGCAAACGAAAATTTGTTTTGCTTGAAATATAATTTTTGTAATTAGCAGCTCAGCCCAAAAAAAGTGGTCAATTATGGGGATTGAGTGCATAAATTCACAACAATAAAATGCCCTTATATTTCAAATTGCACATCACCAGAAATAGTTCTACTTTCAAACAGATTTAGCCCTGGTCTGTCGGTTAAGGCGTCTGATTAGAAATCAGATTCTCTACGGCAGCGTAGGCTCGAAACCCACCTACTGCAAACGGCCATTGTTTTGCTTGAAATATATATTTTTTAATTAACAGCTCAGCCCAGAAATTTTTCTCAAATATGGGGATTGACTACATAAATTTAAAAAAATATAATGGCCTTATATTTCAACCCATGATACATCACCAGAAATAGTTCGACTTTCAAACAGATCTAGCCTTGGTCTGTCGGAAAAGGAGTCTGAGTAGAAATCAGATTCTCTATCAGCATAGGTTCGAAACCTACCTACTGCAAACGACCATTGTTTTGCTTGAAATATATTTTTTGTAATTAGCAGCTCAGCCAAGAAAATTTTGTCAATTATGGGGATTGAGTGCATAAATTTATAACAATATAATGCCCTTATATTTCAAAGCATGGCACATCACCAGAAATGGTTTTACTTTCAAACAGATTTAGCCTTGGTCTGTCCGTGAAAGCGTCTGTCTAGAAATCAGATTCTCCATGGCAGCGTAGGTTCGAAACCTACCTACTGCAAATGGCCATTGTTTTGCTTGAAATATATAATTTTTAATTAACAGCTCAGAACAGAAATTTTTCTTAAATTTGGGAATTGAGTACATAAATTTATAAAAATATAATTTACTTATATTTCAACGCATGGCACATCACCAGAAATAGTTCGACTTTTAAACAGATTTAGCCTTGGTCTGCCTGTTAAGGCGCCTGACTAGAAATCAGATGCTCCATGGCAGCGTAGATTCGAAACCTACCTACTGCAAACGAAAATTTGTTTTGCTTGAAATATAATTTTTGTAATTAGCAGCTCAGCCCAAAAAATGTGGTCAATTATGGGGATTGAGTGCATAAATTTACAACAATAAAATGCCCTTATATTTCAAATGGCACATCACCAGAAATAGTTCTACTTTCAAACAGATTTAGCGCTGGTCTGTCGGTTAAGGCGTCTGACTAGAAATCAGATTCTCTATGCCAGCGTAGGTTCGAAACCTACCTACTGCAAACGGCCATTGTTTTGCTTGAAATATATAATTTTTAGTTGACAGCTCAGCCCAGAAATATTTCTTAAATATGGGGATTGAGTACATAAATTTATAAAAATATAATTTACTTATATTTCAACGCAGGGCACATCAATAGAAATAGTTCGACTTTCAAACAGATTTAGCCTTGGTCTGTCGGATAAGAAGTCTGACTAGAAATCAGATTCTCTATCAGCATAGTTTCGAAACCTACCTACTGCAAACGACCATTGTTTTGCTTGAAATATAATTTTTGTAATTAGCAGCTCAGCCAAGAAAATTTTGTCAATTATGGGGATTGAGTGCATAAATTTACAACAATAAAATGCTCTTATATTTCAAATGGCACATCACCAGAAATAGTTCTACTTTCAAACAGATTTAGCGTTGGTCTGTCGGTTAAGGCGTCTGACTAGAAATCAGATTTCTTTGGCAGCGTAGGTTCGAAACCTACCTACTGCAAACGGCCATTGTTTTGCTTGAAATATATAATTTTTAGTTAACAGCTCAGCCCAGAAATATTTCTTAAATATGGGGATTGAGTACATAAATTCATAAAAATATAATTTACTTATATTTCAACGCATGGCACATCACCAGAAATAGTTCGACTTTCAAACAGATTTAGCCTTGGTCTGTCGGTTAAGGCGTCTGACTAGAAATCAGATGCTCCATGGCAGCGTAGATTCGAAACCTACCTACTGCAAACGAAAATTTGTTTTGCTTGAAATATAATTTTTGTAATTAGCAGCTCAGCCCAAAAAATGTGGTCAATTATGGGGATTGAGTGCATAAATTTACAACAATAAAATGCCCTTATATTTCAAATGGCACATCACCAGAAATAGTTCTACTTTCAAACAGATTTAGCGCTGGTCTGTCGGTTAAGGCGTCTGACTAGAAATCAGATTGTCTATGCCAGCGTAGGTTCGAAACCTACCTACTGCAAACGGCCATTGTTTTGCCTGAAATATATAATTTTTAGTTAACAGCTCAGCCCAGAAATATTTCTTAAATATGGGGATTGAGTACATAAATTTATAAAAATATAATTTACTTATATTTCAACGCAGGGCACATCAATAGAAATAGTTCGACTTTCAAACAGATTTAGCCTTGGTCTGTCGGATAAGAAGTCTGACTAGAAATCAGATTCTCTATCAGCATAGGTTCGAAACCTACCTACTGCAAACGACAATTGTTTTGCTTGAAATATAATTTTTGTAATTAGCAGCTCAGCCAAGAAAATTTTGTCAATTATGGGGATTGAGTGCATAAATTTACAACAATAAATTGCCCTTATATTTCAAATGGCACATCACCAGAAATAGTTCTACTTTCAAACAGATTTAGCCCTGGTCTGTCGGTTAAGGCGTCTGACTAGAATTCAGATTCTCTATGGCAGCGTAGGTTCGAAACCCACCTACTGCAAACGGCCATTGTTTTGCTTGAAATATATATTTTTTAATTAACAGCTCAGCCCAGAAATTTTTCTCAAATATGGGGATTGACTACATAAATTTAAAAAAATATAATGGCCTTATATTTCAACCCATGATACATCACCAGAAATAGTTCGACTTTCAAACAGATCTAGCCTTGGTCTGTCGGAAAAGGAGTCTGACTAGAAATCGGATTCTCTATCAGCATAGGTTCGAAACCTACCTACTGCAAACGACCATTGTTTTGCTTGAAATATATTTTTTGTAATTAGCAGCTCAGCCAAGAAAATTTTGTCAATTATGGGGATTGAGTGCATAAATTTATAACAATATAATGCCCTTATATTTCAAAGCATGGCACATCACCAGAAATGGTTCTACTTTCAAACAGATTTAGCCTTGGTCTGTCCGTTAAAGCGTCTGTCTAGAAATCAGATTCTCCATGGCAGCGTAGGTTCGAAACCTACCTACTGCAAATGGCCATTGTTTTGCTTGAAATATATAATTTTTAATTAACAGCTCAGAACAGAAATTTTTCTTAAATTTGGGAATTGAGTACATAAATTTATAAAAATATAATTTACTTATATTTCAACGCATGGCACATCACCAGAAATAGTTCGACTTTTAAACAGATTTAGCCTTGGTCTGCCTGTTAAGGCGTCTGACTAGATTTCAGATTCTCTATCAGCATCGGTTCGAAACCTACCTACTGCAAACGACTATTGTTTTGCTTGAAATATAATTTTCGTAAATAGCAGCTTATCCCAGAAAATTTTGTCAATTATTTGGATTGAGTTCATAAATTTAAAATAATATAATGCCCTTATACTTCAAATGGCACATCACCAGAAATAGTTCGACTTTCAAACGGATTTAGCTCTGGTCTGTCGGTTAAGGCGTCTGACTAGAAATCAGATTCTCCATGGCAGCGTAGATTCGAAACCTACCTACTGCAAACGAAAATTTGTTTTGCTTGAAATATAATTTTTGTAATTAGCAGCTCAGCCCAAAAAATGTGGTCAATTGTTTGGATTGAGTGCATAAATTTACAACAATAAAATGCCCTTATATTTCAAATGGCACATCACCAGAAATAGTTCTACTTTCAAACAGATTTAGCCTTGGTCTGTCGGATAAGAAGTCTGACTAGAAATCAGATTCTCTATCAGCATAGGTTCGAAACCTACCTACTGCAAACGACCATTGTTTTGCTTGAAATATAATTTTTGTAATTAGCAGCTCAGCCAAGAAAATTTTGTCAATTATGGGGATTGAGTGCATAAATTTACAACAATAAATTGCCCTTATATTTCAAATGGCACATCACCAGAAATAGTTCTACTTTCAAACAGATTTAGCCCTGGTCTGTCGGTTAAGGCGTCTGACTAGAATTCAGATTCTCTCTGGCAGCGTAGGTTCGAAACCCACCTACTGCAAACGGCCATTGTTTTGCTTGAAATATATATTTTTTAATTAACAGCTCAGCCCAGAAATTTTTTTCAAATATGGGGATTGACTTTACATAAATTTAAAAAAATATAATGGCCTTTTATTTCAACGCATGACAGATCACCAGAAATAGTTCGACTTTCAAACAGATTTAGCCTTGGTCTTCCGGTTAAGGCGTCTGACTAGAAATCAGATTCTCTATCAGCATAGGTTCGAAACCTACCTACAGCAAACGACCATTGTTTTACTTGAAATATAATTTTCATAAATAGCAGCTTATCCCAGAAAATTTTGTCAATTATGGGGATTCAGTTCATAAATTTAAAATAATATAATGCCCTTATATTTCAAATGGCACATCACCAGAAATAGTTCAACATTCAAACAGATTTAGCCCTGGTCTGTCGATTAAGCCGTCTGACTAGAAATCAGATTCTCTATTGCAGCGTAGGTTCGAAACCTACCTGCTGCAAACGACCATTGTTTTGCTTGAAATATAATTTTTGTAATTAGCGGGTCAGCCAAGAAAATTTTGTCAATTATCGGGATTGAGTGCATAAATTTATAAAAATATAATGGACATATATTTCAACTCATGGCACATCACCAGAAATAGTTCGACTTTCAAACAGATTTAGCCTTGGTCTGTCGGTAAAGGCGTCTGACTAGAAATCAGATTCTCCATGGCAGCGTAGATTCGAAACCTACTTACTGCAAACGAAAATTTGTTTTGCTTGAAATATAATTTTTGTAATTAGCAGCTCAGCCCAAAAAAAGTGGTCAATTTTGGGGATTGAGTGCATAAATTCACAACAATAAAATGCCCTTATATTTCAAATTGCACATCACCAGAAATAGTTCTACTTTCAAAAAGATTTAGCCCTGGTCTGTCGGTTAAGGCGTCTGACTAGAAATCAGATTCTCTACAGCAGCGTAGGTTCGAAACCCACCTACTGCAAACGGCCATTGTTTTGCTTGAAATATATATTTTTTAATTAACAGCTCAGCCCAGAAATTTTTCTCAAATATGGGGATTGACTACATAAATTTAAAAAAATATAATGGCCTTATATTTCAACCCATGATACATCACCAGAAATAGTTCGACTTTCAAACAGATCTAGCCTTGGTCTGTCGGATAAAGAGTCTGACTAGAAATCAGATTCTCTATCAGCATAGGTTCGAAACCTACCTACTGCAAACGACCATTGTTTTGCTTGAAATATATTTTTTGTAATTAGCAGCTCAGCCAAGAAAATTTTGTCAATTATGGGGATTGAGTGCATAAATTTATAACAATATAATGCCCTTATATTTCAAAGCATGGCACATCACCAGAAATGGATCTACTTTCAAACAGATTTAGCCTTGGTCTGTCCGTTAAAGCGTCTGTCTAGAAATCAGATTCTCCATGGCAGCGTAGGTTCGAAACCTACCTACTGCAAATGGCCATTGTTTTGCTTGAAATATATAATTTTTAATTAACAGCTCAGAACAGAAATTTTTCTTAAATATGGGAATTGAGTACATAAATTTATAAAAATATAATTTACTTATATTTCAACGCATGGCACATCACCAGAAATAGTTCGACTTTTAAACAGATTTAGCCTTGGTCTGCCTGTTAAGGCGTCTGACTAGAAATCAGATTCTCTATCAGCATAGGTTCGAAACCTACCTACTGCAAACGACCATTGTTTTGCTTGAAATATAATTTTTGTAATTAGCAGCTCAGCCAAGAAAATTTTGTCAATTATGGGGATTGAGTGCATAAATTTACAACAATAAAATGCTCTTATACTTCAAATGGCACATCACCAGAAATAGTTCTACTTTCAAACAGATTTAGCCCTGGTCTGTCGGTTATGGCGTCTGACTAGAAATCAGATTCTCTATTGCAGCGTAGGTTCGAAACCTACTTGCTGCAAACGAACATTGTTTTGCTTGAAATATAATTTTTGTAATTAGCAGCTCAGCCAAGAAAATTTTGTCAATTATCGGGATTGAGTGCATAAATTTATAACAATGTAATGCCCTTATATTTCGAATTTCACATCACCAGAAATAGTTCTACTTTCAAACAGGTTTAGCCCTGGTCTGTCGGTTAAGGCGTCTAACTAGAAATCAGATTCTCTATGGCAGCGTAGGTTCGAAACCTACCTGCTGCAAACGACCATTGTTTTGCTTGAAATATAATTTTTGTAATTAGCAGCTCAGCCAAGAAAATTTTGTCAATTATGAGGATTTAGTGCATAAATTTATAACAACATAATGCCCTTATCTTTCAAATAGCACATCACCAGAAATAGTTCTACTTTAAAACAGATTTAGCCCTGGTCTGTCGGTTAAGGCGCTTGACTGGAAATCAGATTCACTATGGCAGCGTATGTTCGAAACCTACCTACTGCAAACGGAAATTGTTTTGCTTGAAATATATATTTTTTAATTAACAGCTCAGCCCAGAAAATTATCTAAAATCTGGGGATTGAGTACATAAATTTATAAAAATATAATGGAATTTTATACCAGAAATAGTTCTACTTTCAAACAGATTTAGCCCTGGTCTGTCGGTTAAGGCGTCTGACTAGAAATCAGATTCTCTATGGCAGCGTAGGTTCGAAACCCACCTACTGCAAGCGGCCATTGTTTTGCTTGAAATATATAATTTCTAATTAACAGCTCAGAACAGAAATTTTTCTTAAATATGGGGATTGAGTACATAAATTTATAAAAATATAATTTACTTATATTTCAACGCATGGCACATCACCAGAAATAGTTCGACTTTCAAACAGATTTAGCCTTGTTCTGTCGGTTAAGGCGTCTGACTTGAAATCAGATTCTCTATGGTAGCTTAGGTTCGAAACCTACCCACTGCAAACGGCCATTGTTTTGCTTGAAATATATATTTTTTAATTAACGGCTCAGCCCAGAAATTTTTCTCAAATATGGGGATTGACTACATAAATTTAAAAATATATAATGGCCTTATATTTCAACGCATGGCACATCACCAGAAATAGTTCGACTTTCGAACAGATTTAGCCTTGGTCTGTCGGTTAAGGCGTCTGACTAGAAATCAAATTCTCTATGGCAGCGTAGGTTCGAAACCTACCTACTGCTAACGGCCATTGTTTTGCTTGAAATATATAATTTTTAGTTAACAGCTTAGCCCAGAAATTTTTCTCAAATATGGGAATTGATTACATAAATTTAAAAAAATATAATGGCCTTATATTTCAACGCATGGCACATCACCAGAAATAGTTCGACTGTCAAACAGATTTAGCCTTGGTCTGTCAGATAAGGCGTATGACTAGAAATCAGATTCTCTATCAGCATATGTTCGAAACCTACCTACTGCAAACGACCATTGTTTTGCTTGAAATATAATTTTTGTAATTAGCAGCTCAGCCAAGAAAATTTTGTCAATTATGGGGATTGAGTGCATAAATTTATAACAATATAATGCCCTTATATTTCAAAGCATGGCACATCACCAGAAATGGTTCTACTTTCAAACAGATTTAGCCTTGGTCTGTCCGTTAAAGCGTCTGTCTAGAAATCAGATTCCCCATGGCAGCGCAGGTTCGAAACCTACCTAATGCAAACGGCCATTGTTTTGCTTGAAATATATATTTTCTAATTAACAGCTCAGCCTAGAAATTTTTCTCAAATATGGGGATTGAGTACATAAATTTATAAAAATATAATGGACTTATATTTCAACGCATGGCACATCACCAGAAATAGTTCGACTTTCAAACAGATTTAGCTTTGGTCGGTCGGTTAAGGCGTCTGACTAGAAATCAGATTCTCTATCAGCATAGGTTCGAAACCTACCTACTGCAAACGACCATTTGTTTTGCTTGAAATATAATTTTTGTTATTAGCAGTTCAGTCCAGAAAATTTTGTCAATTATGGGGATTGAGTGCATAAATTTAAAACAATATAATGCCCTTATATTTCAAATGGCACATCACCAAAAATAGTTCTACTTTCAAACAGATTTAGTCCTGGTCTTTCGGTTAAGGCGTCTGACTAGAAATCAGATTCTCCATGGCAGCGTAGATTCGAAACCTACCTACTGCAAACGAAAATTTGTTTTGCTTGAAATTTAATTTTTGTAATTAGCAGCTCTGCCCAAAAAATGTGGTCAATTATGGGGATTGAGTGCATAAATTTACAACAATAAAATGCCCTTATATTTCAAATGGCACATCATCAGAAATAGTTCGACTTTCAAACAGATTTAGCCTTGGTCTGTCGGTTAAGGCGTCTGACTAGAAATCAGATTCTCTATCAGCATAGGTTCGCCACTGCAAACGACCATTGTTTTGCTTGAAATTTAATTTTCGTAAATAGCAGCTTATCCCAGAAAATTTTGTCAATTATAGGGATTGAGTTCATAAATTTAAAAAATTATAATGCCCTTATATTTCAAATGGCACATCACCGGAAATAGTTCTACTTTCAAACAGATTTTGCCCTGGTCTGTCGGTTAAGGCGTCTGACTAGAAATCAGATTCTCCATGGCAGCGTAGATTCGAAACCTACCTACTGCAAACGAAAATTTGTTTTGCTTGAAATTTAATTTTTGTAATTAGCAGCTCAGCCCAAAAAATTAGGTCAATTATGGGGAAATATAATTTACTTATATTTCAACGCCTGGCACATCACCAGAAATAGTTCGACTTTCAAACAGATTTAGCCTTGGTCTGTCGGTTAAGGGGTCTGACTAGAAATCAGATTCTCCATGGCAGCGTAGGTTCGAAGCCTACCTATTGCAAACGACCATTTGTTTTGCTTGAAATATAATTTTTGTAATTAGCAGCTCAACCCAGAAAATTTTGTCAATTATAGGGATTGAGTGCATACATATAAAACAATATAATGCCCTTAAATTTCAAATGGCACATCACCAGAAATAGTTCTACTTTCAAACAGATTTAGCCCTGGTCTGTCGACTAAGGCGTCTGACTTGAAATCAGATTCTCCATGGCAGCGTAGGTTCGAAACCTACCTACTGCAAACGAAAATTGTTTTGCTTGAAATATATATTTTTTAATTAAAAGCTCAGCAAAGAAATTTTTCTCAAATATGGGAATTGAGTACATAAATTTATAAACATATAATGGCGTTATATTTCAACGCATGGCACATCACCAGAAATAGTTTGACTTTCAAACAGATTTAGCTTTGGTCTGTCGTTTAAGGCGTCTGACTAGAAATCAGATTCTCCATGGCAGCGTAGATTCGAAACCTACCTACTGCAAACGGAAATTGTTTTGCTTGAAATATATATTTTTTAATTAACAGCTCAGCCCAGAAATTTTTCTCAGATATGGGGATTGAGTACATAAATTTATAAAAATATAATGGCCTTATATTTCAACGCATGGCACATCACCAAAAATAGTTCCACTTTCAAACAAATTTAGATTTGGTCTGTCGGTAAAGGCGTCTGACTAGAAATCAGATTCTCTATCAGCATAGGTTCCAAACCTACCTACTGCAAACGACCATTTGTTTTGCTTGAAATATAATTTTTGTAATTAGCAGCTCAGTCATACATTTAAAACAATATAATGTCCTTATATTTCAAATGGCACATCAAAAGAAATAGTTCTACTTTCAAACAGATTTAGCCCTGGTCTGTGGGTTAAGGCGTCTGACTACAAATCAGATTCTCCATGGCAGCGTAGGTATGAAACCTACCTACTGCAAACAATCATTTGTTTTGCGTGAAATATAATTTTTGTAATTAGCAGCTCAGTCCAGAAAATTTTGTCAATTATGGGGATTGAGTGCATACATTTAAAACCATATAATGCTCTTATATTTCAAATGGCATATCACCAGAAATAGTTCTTCTTTCAAACAGATTTAGCCCCGGTCTGTCGGTTAAGGCGTCTGACTAGAAATCAGATTCTCCATTGCGGCGTAGATTCGAAACCTACCTACTGCAAACGGAAATTGTTTTGCTTGAAATATATATTTTTTAATTAACAGCTCAGCCCAGAAATTTTTCTCAGATATGGGGATTGAGTACATAAATTTATAAAAATATAATGGCCTTATATTTCAACGCATGGCACATCACCAGAAATAGTACCACTTTCAAACAAATTTAGATTTGGTCTGTCGGTAAAAGCGTCTGACTAGAAATCAGATTCTCGATGGCAGTGTAGGTTCGAAACCTACTTACTGCAAACGGACATTGTTTTGTTTGAAATATAATTTTTGTGATTAGCAGCTCAGTCCAGAAAGTTTTGTCAATTATGGGGATTGAGTTCGAAACCTACCTACTGCAAACGGCCATTGTTTTGCTTGAAATATATATTTTTTAATTTACAGCTCAGCCCAGAAATTTTTTCAAATATGGGGATTGAGTACATAAATTTATAAAAATATAATGGACTTATATTTCAACGCATGGCACATCACCAGAAATAGTTCGACTTTCAAACAGATTTAGCCTTGGTCTATTGGTTAATTCGGGTAACTAGGCATCAGATTCTCGATGGCAGTGTAGGTTCGAAACCTACTTACTGCAAACGGAAATTGTTTTGTTTGAAATATAATTTTTGTGATTAGCAGCTCAGTCCAGAAAATTTTTTCAATTATGGGGATTGAGTTCGAAACCTACCTACTGCAAACGGCCATTGTTTTGCTTGAAATATATATCTTTTAATTAACAGCTCAGCTCAGAAATTTTTCTCAAATATGGGGATTGAGTGCATAAATTTATAACAATATAATGCCCTTATATTTCAAAGCATGGCACATCACCAGAAATGGTTCTACTTTCAAACAGATTTAGCCTTGGTCTGTCCGTTAAAGCGTCTGTCTAGAAATCAGATTCCCCATGGCAGCGCAGGTTCGAAACCTACCTAATGCAAACGGCCATTGTTTTGCTTGAAATATATATTTTCTAATTAACAGCTCAGCCTAGAAATTTTTCTCAAATATGGGGATTGAGTACATAAATTTATAAAAATATAATGGACTTATATTTCAACGCATGGCACATCACCAGCAATAGTTCGACTTTCAAACAGATTTAGCTTTGGTCGGTCGGTTAAGGCGTCTGACTAGAAATCAGATTCTCTATCAGCATAGGTTCGAAACCTACCTACTGCAAACGACCATTTGTTTTGCTTGAAATATAATTTTTGTTATTAGCAGTTCAGTCCAGAAAATTTTGTCAATTATGGGGATTGAGTGCATAAATTTAAAACAATATAATGCCCTTATATTTCAAATGGCACATCACCAAAAATAGTTCTACTTTCAAACAGATTTAGTCCTGGTCTTTCGGTTAAGGCGTCTGACTAGAAATCAGATTCTCCATGGCAGCGTAGATTCGAAACCTACCTACTGCAAACGAAAATTTGTTTTGCTTGAAATTTAATTTTTGTAATTAGCAGCTCTGCCCAAAAAATGTGGTCAATTATGGGGATTGAGTGCATAAATTTACAACAATAAAATGCCCTTATATTTCAAATGGCACATCATCAGAAATAGTTCGACTTTCAAACAGATTTAGCCTTGGTCTGTCGGTTAAGGCGTCTGACTAGAAATCAGATTCTCTATCAGCATAGTTTCGCCACTGCAAACGACCATTGTTTTGCTTGAAATTTAATTTTCGTAAATAGCAGCTTATCCCAGAAAATTTTGTCAATTATAGGGATTGAGTTCATAAATTTAAAAAATTATAATGCCCTTATATTTCAAATGGCACATCACCGGAAATAGTTCTACTTTCAAACAGATTTAGCCCTGGTCTGTCGGTTAAGGCGTCTGACTAGAAATCAGATTCTCCATGGCAGCGTAGATTCGAAACCTACCTACTGCAAACGAAAATTTGTTTTGCTTGAAATTTAATTTTTGTAATTAGCAGCTCAGCCCAAAAAATTAGGTCAATTATGGGGAAATATAATTTACTTATATTTCAACGCCTGGCACATCACCAGAAATAGTTCGACTTTCAAACAGATTTAGCCTTGGTCTGTCGGTTAAGGGGTCTGACTAGAAATCAGATTCTCCATGGCAGCGTAGGTTCGAAGCCTACCTATTGCAAACGACCATTTGTTTTGCTTGAAATATAATTTTTGTAATTAGCAGCTCAACCCAGAAAATTTTGTCAATTATAGGGATTGAGTGCATACATATAAAACAATATAATGCCCTTAAATTTCAAATGGCACATCACCAGAAATAGTTCTACTTTCAAACAGATTTAGCCCTGGTCTGTCGACTAAGGCGTCTGACTTGAAATCAGATTCTCCATGGCAGCGTAGGTTCGAAACCTACCTACTGCAAACGAAAATTGTTTTGCTTGAAATATATATTTTTTAATTAAAAGCTCAGCAAAGAAATTTTTCTCAAATATGGGAATTGAGTACATAAATTTATAAACATATAATGGCGTTATATTTCAACGCATGGCACATCACCAGAAATAGTTTGACTTTCAAACAGATTTAGCTTTGGTCTGTCGTTTAAGGCGTCTGACTAGAAATCAGATTCTCCATGGCAGCGTAGATTCGAAACCTACCTACTGCAAACGGAAATTGTTTTGCTTGAAATATATATTTTTTAATTAACAGCTCAGCCCAGAAATTTTTCTCAGATATGGGGATTGAGTACATAAATTTATAAAAATATAATGGCCTTATATTTCAACGCATGGCACATCACCAAAAATAGTTCCACTTTCAAACAAATTTAGATTTGGTCTGTCGGTAAAGGCGTCTGACTAGAAATCAGATTCTCTATCAGCATAGGTTCCAAACCTACCTACTGCAAACGACCATTTGTTTTGCTTGAAATATAATTTTTGTAATTAGCAGCTCAGTCATACATTTAAAACAATATAATGTCCTTATATTTCAAATTGCACATCAAAAGAAATAGTTCTACTTTCAAACAGATTTAGCCCTGGTCTGTGGGTTAAGGCGTCTGACTACAAATCAGATTCTCCATGGCAGCGTAGGTATGAAACCTACCTACTGCAAACAATCATTTGTTTTGCGTGAAATATAATTTTTGTAATTAGCAGCTCAGTCCAGAAAATTTTGTCAATTATGGGGATTGAGTGCATACATTTAAAACCATATAATGCTCTTATATTTCAAATGGCATATCACCAGAAATAGTTCTTCTTTCAAACAGATTTAGCCCTGGTCTGTCGGTTAAGGCGTCTGACTAGAAATCAGATTCTCCATTGCGGCGTAGATTCGAAACCTACCTACTGCAAACGGAAATTGTTTTGCTTGAAATATATATTTTTTAATTAACAGCTCAGCCCAGAAATTTTTCTCAGATATGGGGATTGAGTACATAAATTTATAAAAGTATAATGGCCTTATATTTCAACGCATGGCACATCACCAGAAATAGTACCACTTTCAAACAAATTTAGATTTGGTCTGTCGGTAAAAGCGTCTGACTAGAAATCAGATTCTCGATGGCAGTGTAGGTTCGAAACCTACTTACTGCAAACGGACATTGTTTTGTTTGAAATATAATTTTTGTGATTAGCAGCTCAGTCCAGAAAGTTTTGTCAATTATGGGGATTGAGTTCGAAACCTACCTACTGCAAACGGCCATTGTTTTGCTTGAAATATATATCTTTTAATTAACAGCTCAGCTCAGAAATTTTTCTCAAATATGGGGATTGAGTACATAAATTTAAAAAATATAATGGACTTATATTTCAACGCATGGCACATCACCAGAAATAGTTCGACTTTCAAACAGATTTAGCCTTGGTCTGTCGGTTAAGGCGTCTGACTAGAAATCAGATTCTCCATGGCAGCGTAGATTCGAAACCTACCTACTGCAAACGAAAATTTGTTTTGCTTGAAATATAATTTTTGTAATTAGCAGCTCAGTCCAGAAAATTTTGTCAATTATGGGGATTGAGTGCATACATTTAAAACCATATAATGCTCTTATATTTCAAATGGCATATCACCAGAAATAGTTCTACTTTCAAACAGATTTAGCCCTGGTCTGTCCGTAAAGGCGTCTGACTAGAAATCAGATTCTTTATGGCAGCGTAGGTTCGAAACCTACCTACTGCAAATGGCCATTGTTTTGCTTGAAATATATATTTTTTAATTAACAGCTCAGCCTAGAAATTTTTCACAAATATGGGGATTGAGTACATAAATTTATAAAAATGTACTGGGCTTATTTTGCAACGCATGGCACATCACCAGAAATAGTTTGACTTTCAAACAGATTTAGCCCTGGTCTGTCGGTTAAGGCGTCTGACTAGAAATCAGATTCTCTATCAGCATAGGTTCGAAACCTACCTACTGCAAACGACCATTTGTTTTGCTTGAAATATAATTTTTGTAATTAGCAGCTCAGCCCAGAAAATTTTGTCAATTATGGGGATTGAGTGCATCAATTTAAAACAATATAATGCCCTTATATTTTAAATGGCACATCACCAGAAATAGTTCTTCTTTCAAACATATTTAGCCCTGGTCTGTCGGTTAAGACGTCTGACTAGAAATCAGATTCTCCATGGCAGCGTAGATTCGAAACCTACCTACTGCAAACGGAAATTGTTTTGCTTGAAATATATATTTTTTAATTAACAGCTCAGCCCAGAAATTTTTCTCAGATATGGGGATTGAGTACATAAATTTATAAAAATATAATGGCCTTATATTTCAACGCATGGCACATCACCAGAAATAGTACCACTTTCAAGCAAATTTGAATTTGGTCTGTCGGTAAAAGCGTCTGACTAGAAATCAGATTCTCCATATCAGCGTAGGTTCGAAACCTACCTACTGCAAACGGCCGCGTAGAGTGGTGCGGTTTCGTAAACACCATAGCGTGGTAGGTTTCCGACGTTCCTATCATATATATATATATATATATATAGAGGCGATCTGTATATGGAGGCGGTATATAAATGGAGGCGGTCTATAAATGGAGGCGGTCTATATAAGCAGGCGGTCTATATATGGAGCCGGTCCGCATATGGAAACGGTTTATATATAGAGGCGGTCTGTATATGGAGGCGGTCCGTATATGGAGGCGGTCCGTATACGAAGGCGGTTTGTATTTAGAGACGGTCCGTATATAATGGCGGTCCGTATATGGAGGTGATCCGTATATGGAGGCGATCAGTATATGGAGGCGTTCTGTATATCAAGGCGGTCCGTATACGAAGGCGGTCTGTATTTGGAGGCGGTCCATATATATAGGCGTTCCATATATGGAGGCGATCCCTATATGGAAGCGGTTCGTATAGGGAGGCGGTCGGTATACGGAGGCGGTCCGTATACAAAGGCGATCCATATACGAAGGCGGTCTATATATGGAGCCGGTCCGCATACAAAGGCGATCCATATACGTATACCAAATTCAAGGTGAAACCGCGAAAGGCTCATTAAATCAGTTATGGTTCCTTAGATCGTACCCACAATTACTTGGATAACTGTGGTAATTCTAGAGCTAATACATGCAAACAGAGGTCCGACCGGAGACGGAAGGAGTGCTTTTATTAGATCAAAACCAATCGGTGGCGGGTTCGCGCCCGACATCGTTCAACTTGGTGACTCTGAATAACTTTACGCTGATCGCACGGTCTCGCACCGGCGACGCATCTTTCAAATGTCTGCCTTATCAACTGTCGATAATAGGTTCTGCGCCTACCATGGTCGTAACGGGTAACGGGGAATCAGGGTTCGATTCCGGAGAGGGAGCCTGAGAAACGGCTACCATATCCAAGGAGGGCAGCAGGCGCGCAAATTACCCACTCCCGGCACGGGGAGGTAGTGACGAAAAATAACGATACGGGACTCATCCGAGGCCCCGTAATCGGAATGAGTACACTCTAAACCCTTTAACGTGAGGATCAATTGGAGGGCAAGTCTGGTGCCAGCAGCCGCGGTAATTCCAGCTCCAATAGCGTATATTAAAGTTGTTGCGGTTAAAAAGCTCGTAGTCGAATTTGTGTCTCGCTCCGCCGGTTCATCGTCCGCGGTGTTAACTGGCGTGCCGCGAGACGTCCTGCCGGTGGACTTAGCCCGTTCACGCGGGCGGTCCAACTCAATCCTGCCGCGGTGCTCTTCATTGAGTGTCGAGGTGGGCCGGCACGTTTACTTTGAACAAATTAGAGTGCTTAAAGCAGGCTAAAACTTCGCCTGAATACTGTGTGCATGGAATAATGGAATAGGACCTCGGTTCTATTTTGTTGGTTTTCGGAACCCCGAGGTAATGATTAATAGGAACGGATGGGGGCATTCGTATTGGGACGTTAGAGGTGAAATTCTTGGATCGTCGCACGACGGACAGAAGCGAAAGCATTTGCCAAAAACGTCTTCATTGATCAAGAACGAAAGTTAGAGGTTCGAAGGCGATCAGATACCGCCCTAGTCCCCGCATAACAAACGTTGCCGGCTCGCGATGTATCTCGGGAACGGCCGGTCCGATCGGAATGAAACTTAGCGAGTCGGCGGAGGGGGCGGCCGCGATTTCGGCGCCGCGAGCGGAACCGCCCCCGACCTCGGGGGGCGGAGTTACCGCCCCCGAAGAACTTTTTTCCGGAAAATGGCAGAAACGATATCGGATCCGGGTAAAACGGGGTCGGAAACCGTCCCCTTTGGGGCGGAAATTCGCTCCGCTTCTCGCTACGATGAACTGTTTCCGAGATACGGCGGTTTTTTGGAAAAATTTTCAAAATTTTCAAATCGTCGTATCTCGAAAACGGTGCGTCGGAGGCGAAAAATAAGCGAATTTTCGTACCGGCCTCGGCTTCATTAAATAAGCGGACCGGCGGACTCGGCGTGGGGAATCGACTGACAAAGTCTCAACCCCCCCCGTCCAAATTTTACCCCCTCGAATTTTGTAATTTTTGAAAAAAAAAATTGGAGAAAATGCCTTCTAAGGGTAAAGGGGGGGTGAGAAGCGACCCCTGTGGGGCGAAAATTTCGTGCGTTTTTCGATCCGACGAGCCGTTTTCGAGATTTCGACATTTCCGAAAAATTTTCGAAAAAGGGCCGTATCTCGGAAACGGTGCGTCGGAGGCGAAAAATAAGCAAATTTTCGTACCGGCCTCAGCGTTATTAACTAGGCGGACCGGCGAACTCGGCGTGGGGAATCGACTGGCAAAGTATCAAATCCAAATTTTACCCCCTCGAATTTTGTAATTTTTGAAAAAAAAAATCGGAGAAAATGTCTTCTAAGGGTAAAGGGGGGTGAGAAGCCACCCTTTTGGGGTGAAAATTTTGTCCTTTTTTTAATTGGACGAACCGTTTTCGAGTTATGGCCATTTTAAAATCGAAAAAAAAAATACGAGAAAGGGCCGTATTTCGGTAAGGGTGCGTCGGAGGCGAAAAATAAGCGAATTTTCGTACCGAGCTCAAAAAAGCGCGCGTAGAGTGGTGCGGATTCGTAACCACTATAGCCTGGTAGGTTTCCGACGTTCCTCCTATCCATTCAAGTTTTAAATTTTAAATCGAGGTAGGCTCGCAATACTCTATACGATGCCGGCGGGGGTACCAAAATCAAGAAAATGGGGAAACTGACACCGGATTCCCGTAAAATGGGGTCGTAAACCGGCCCTATAAGGGCAAAAAATTACTCCGTTTTCCCAAAAAACGAATCCTTTTCGAGTTATGGCCATTTTAAAATCGAAAAAAAAAATTCGAAAAAGGGCCGTATCTCGGAAACGGTGCGTCGGAGGCGAAAAATAAGCGAATTTTCGTCCCGAGTTTATTATAGCGCGCGTAGAGTGGTGCGGTTTCGTAACCACTATAGTTTGGTAGGCTTCCGACGTTCCTCCTATCCATTCAAGTTTGAAATTTTAAAGCGATGTAGGCTTTCATTTTTCCCTTATTAAAATCGATCGATTATTTTCGTGATTTTTGCATCTCTTAAATATGGCAACGTCCGACGATTCTCTAACAGCCGTTATTTTACCCGCGAAAAAATGATTTACGATCGACGGACAGAAAAGCGTTATAAAAGTGGATGGGGTGACACTGTTGCCAGAAGCATCCCTGCATTGTGATTTATATCGATTTTTATTGAAAAAAGATCAATTTCAATTCAACGAAAAGAGACGGGATGCAGTTGAAAGTGTTTCCAGATAGATTTCGACGATTCTCATAATTGGTAAAAACAAAAATTAACTCGCATCATTTTTAATAACTACGTTTTGCGCTCAACGTGGCAACGTTCTACGATCTTAGCGATCGTTATCCTAGGCGCGAAATATTAAATAATTGGTGGGGGTGACAATGTAGGTGGGATGATCTTCATCGAGATTTGCATTTAGTTTGTTTTAAAAGTGCACCCGAGAAAGTTAATTGTGATTGATTTTCTTTTTTTAAGGTAATTAAATATATTTCTATTGCTATGTGCTCCTACCCGGACATGAAGAAAAAGTTTTCGAGTTGCAACTCTCTCTCGCTAATATATTTTAGTATTTTTTTTTCTTTGCATTGGTTTTTACATCTCTAGCGTCATGTTCAATTTTTTAAAAATATACCGGTTATCCTTAAATTATTTCCTATGTAAAATCATACGCGGGTTGCGTAACTCTGTTTTCACACGATTACACATACTCAGATAAAAATGTTTGCCTCTAATCAGATACAGGTTGTCCCATTTTCTTTACATTGGTTCTATGTGTTACGTTATTATATCGCTTCTTTTGAGTCAACGATACTTTCGTTTTCGTTATTTTTATTTCCTTCTTTGAATTTAAATTGTATACAGGACGTCGCGATATTGTTCCCCGCGGTAAATGAGTATTTCGATTTAAATTTGCTAATGTTTTTGCATCTCTGGCTTTATAAATTAAATTTAATTTTTTAAAAATATACCGGATGTCCTTAAATTATTTCCTACCTAAAATCATGCGCGGGTGCGTAACTCTGTTTTTACACCATCACACGTACTCCGATAAGGTAGTTTGCTTTTAATCACATACAGGTTGTCCCATTTTCTTTACATTGGTTCTATGTGTTACGTTATTATATCGTTTGTTTCGAGCGAACGATATTTTCGTGTTGGTTATTTTTATTTCCTTCTTTCAATTTAAATTGTATACAGGACGTCGCGATATTGTTCACCGCGGCAAATGAGTATTTCGATTTAATTTTGTTAAAGTTTTTGCATCTCTGGCTTCATAATTTTAAATTTAGTTTTTTAAAAATATACCGGATGTCTTTAAATTATTTCCTACGTAAAATCATGTACGGGTTGCGTAACTCTGTTTTTACACCATCACACGTACTCCGATAAGATAGTTTGCTTCTAATCACATACAGGGTGTCTCATTTTCTTTACATTGGTTCTATGTGTTACGTTATTATATCGTTTGTTTCGAGCGAACGATATTTTCGTTTTAGTTTTTTTTTATTTCCTTCTTTAAATTTAAATTGTATACAGAACGTCGCGATATCGTTCTGTTATTTTGACGGTTCTTATTAAATTTTAAATGTTCTAATTTTTTTTTAACGTTTTTCTTTAAATATGTGTCGATTTATGCGTTCTTACACATTTTATCGTATAATTTATTCGCGTTTTTCTCTTTTTTATTCAGAAGTTTCTAGTCGAAAATAATAATGGAAAGCGAACAAATTAGAAGCGATCGATACGGACGGTATCGAGTGGCGGCCGGCGACGGGAATTGCTTGTTTCGTTCTATCGCCGTGGGATTGCACGGTAACGACCGGCAACATTTCCAGGTAAGATTGAACGCGGTCGCGGCGGCGGAAAACAATTGGAACGATCTAGCGGTTTGGACCGATTTTACAAATTTTGATGATTACAAAAATGTCATGTCAAAAAACGGCGAATGGGGTTCCGCCATGGAAGTTTTCGCACTTTCTTCGTTTTATAATAGGAGGTTTTTGATCATCGAAAATGGAAAAATTCTCTTAGATCAGGGAAGAATGGACGATACCAATCCGATTTTGTTAAGATACAGTGGACACAATCATTACGATTGTTATATCGAAATGCGGCGCAATTTCGATTTGTCTAGGTCAGGTGTGGAGGTCATGGACACTTTTGTCCGGGATTCCGTCGTCGAGAACGTCAGGGAATCGGAGCCGTCTGTCGTTGGCGAAGAATCGGTTGAAATTTGCGTCAATCCTACCAAGAGTCCTTTGGAGGAGACGATCACGATGTCAAAACAACACAACGAGGAGAAAGACGACGACGACGAAGACGATTTGGATTCCATCGCGGAATCGGTGGCGGAAGCTTCGAGGCCGGTCATCCGCGGTAGAGTGGGTCGCGCTTGGCACCCTCTACCTCCGTTCGATACGCACAAGCGAGAGTGGCGTATTCGAAACGAGAGAATCAACAATTTTTATCAAAATGCCGTATATCACGAGGACGTTGATTTTGATTTAATCGAAACTCATTATCTAGGAAGGGAAAGGTGGTTTTGTCCATTTTGCGGGGCTGCTTTTTGGTTTTCCGAATTGTATCGAAAAACGGGTCGAAGCGGGTTATGTTGTTCTTCCGGTCGTAATGTCTTGGGCGAAGACGCGTTCTTTAAGAAACCGGTCGATTTAAACCTTCTCAAATTGTACGCCGGAGGAAAATTGAACGTAGACGAGTATGAATTAATGCGGCATTTTGGAAAATTTTCCAGGGTCTATAATAGCATTTTTGCTATGGCCCATCCCAGGGGCAATTACGCCGGTCTAGGGATGTACGGATCGGGCCGTCCGGCTACATCGACCGCGGTAATCAATCGTCAAGTGAGGTTTATGGCGGATTCGCATCGAACAGGAAATCGTCGTTTTAACGAGGCGCATCTTTATTTCATGGACGTATCGGAAAACACGGCCAATTTGCGAAGGTCTTTTTCCACCGTTTCGGGACAATTATCCGAGGACGTTGTCGATTCATTCGAATCGTATTTAAGACGGGAAAATCGATTATGTAAAATTTTTAAATGGGCAGGCCAATTATATAGGGAGGAGGTCGAAAACGCCGCCGTCAATAACAGGGAAGTTAGGGAAATTGTTTTATGCGTTAATCCGCGGATCAAGGACGAACGAAACGGTCCACGTAAAGCCGGATACCACCGTAGGAGGATATCCGAAGCCGCGGCTCGCATCTCGGGACTTCAATTTCCGAGAAACGAAACGATCGCGGGTATTTACATCGGGGACAGGCCCCCTTGCTACTACGACGTGGAGTTTGTTCCAAGACCGTTGGAGGAGGACGCGGCTTTGCCGTATAGAGAGATTTCCGTTATCACGGCCACACTAGATCTAATGTTGTATCCTTTGGTTCATTTGCACGCGGAGAGTTCTTCCGCCACCGATTCCGCGATGGAATCCAAATCGTCTTCGTCGTCGTCGTCTTTCTCCTCGTTGTGTTGTTTTGACATCGTGATCGTCTCCTCCAAAGGACTCTTGGTAGGATTGACGCAAATTTTAACCGATTCTTCGCCAACGACAGACGGCTCCGATTCCCTGACGTTCTCGACGACGGAATCCCGGACAAAAGTGTCCATGACCTCCACACCTGACCTAGACAAATCGAAATTGCGCCGCATTTCGATATAACAATCGTAATGATTGTGTCCACTGTATCTTAACAAAATCGGATTGGTATCGTCCATTCTTCCCTGATCTAAGAGAATTTTTCCATTTTCGATGATCAAAAACCTCCTATTATAAAACGAAGAAAGTGCGAAAACTTCCATGGCGGAACCCCATTCGCCGTTTTTTGACATGACATTTTTGTAATCATCAAAATTTGTAAAATCGGTCCAAACCGCTAGATCGTTCCAATTGTTTTCCGCCGCCGCGACCGCGTTCGATCTTACCTGGAAATGTTGCCGGTCGTTACCGTGCAATCCCACGGCGATAGAACGAAACAAGCAATTCCCGTCGCCGGCCGCCACTCGATACCGTCCGTATCGATCGCTTCTAATTTGTTCGCTTTCCATTATTATTTTCGACTAGAAACTTCTGAATAAAAAAAAAAAAACGCGAATAAATTATACGATAAAATGTGTAAGAACGCATAAATCGACACATATTTAAAGAAAAACGTTAAAAAAAAATTAGAACATTTAAAATTTAATAAGAACCGTCAAAATAACAGAACGATATCGCGACGTTCTGTATACAATTTAAATTTAAAGAAGGAAATAAAAGAAAAAACGAAAACGAAAATATCGTTCGCTCGAAACAAACGATATAATAACGTAACACATAGAACCAATGTAAAGAAAATGAGACACCCTGTATGTGATTAGAAGCAAACTATCTTATCGGAGTACGTGTGATGGTGTAAAAACAGAGTTACGCAACCCGCATATGATTTTACGTAGGAAATAATTTAAAGACATCCGGTATGTTTTTAAAAAATTAAATTTAAAATTATAAAGCCAAAGATGCAAAAACATTAGCAAATTTAAATCGAAATACTCATTTACCGCGGGGAACGATATCGCGACGTCCTGTATACAATTTAAATTCAAAGAAGGAAATAAAAATAACGAAAACGAAAGTATTGTTGACTCAAAAGAAGCGATATAATAACGTAACACATAGAACCAATATAAAAAAAATGGGACAACCTGTATGTGATTAAAAGCAAACTACCTTATCGAAGAACGTGTGATGGTGTAAAAACAGAGTTACGCAACCCGCGCATGATTTAACGTAGGAAATAATTTAAGGACATCCGGTATATTTTTAAAAAACTAAATTTAAATTTATGAAGTCAGAGATGCAAAAACTTTAACAAAATTAAATCGAAATATTCATTTGCCGCGGGGAATAATATCGCGACGTCTTGTATACAATTTAAATTCAAAGAAGGAAATAAAAATAACCAACACGAAAATATCGTTCGCTCGAAACAAACGATATAATAACGTAACACATAGAACCAATGTAAAGAAAATTGGACAACCTGTATGTGATTAAAAGCAAACTACTTTATCGGAGTACGTGTGATGGTGTGAAAACAGAGTTACGCAACCAGCGTATGATTTTACTTAGGAAATAATTTAAGGACATCCGGTATATTTTTAAAAAACTAAATTTAAAATTATGAAGCCAGAAATGGAAAAACTTTTACAAAATTAAATCGAAATACTCATTTATCGCGGAAAAGGATCTTACAACGTCCTGTATACAATTTAAATTGAAAGAAGGAAATAAAAATAACGAACACGAAAATATCGTTCGCTCGAAACAAACGATATAATAACGTAACACATAGAACCAATGTAAAGAAAATGGGACAACCTGTATGTGATTAGAAGCAAACTATCTTATCGGAGTACATGTGATGGTGTAAAAACAGAGTTACGCAACCCGCGCATAATTTTACGTAGGAAATAATTTAAAGACATCCGGCATATTTTTAAAAAATTAAATTTAAAATTATAAAGCCAAAGATGTAAAAACATTAGCAAATTTAAATCGAAATACTCATTTACCGCGGGGAACAATATCGCGACGTCCTGTATACAATTTAAATTCAAAGAAGAAAATAAAAATAACGAAAACGAAAGTATCGTTGACTTAAAAGAAGCGATATAATAACGTAACACATAGAACCAATGTAAAGAAAATGGGACACCCTGTATGTGATTAGAAGCAAACTATCTTATCGGAGTACGTGTGATGGTGTAAAAACAGAGTTACGCAACCCGCACATGATTTTACGTTGGAAATAATTTAAAGACATCCGGTATGTTTTTAAAAAATTAAATTTAAAATTATAAAGCCAAAGATGCAAAAACTTTAACAAAATTAAATCGAAATACTCATTTGCCGCGGTGAACAATATCGCGACGTCCTGTATACAATTTAAATTGAAAGAAGGAAATAAAAATAACCAACACGAAAATATCGTTCGCTCGAAACAAGCGAAATAATAACGTAACACATAGAACCAATGTAAAAAAAAAGGGACAACCTGTATTTGATTAAAAGCAAACTACCTTATCGAAGAACGTGTGATGGTGTAAAAACAGAGTTACGCAACCCGCGCATGATTTTAGGTAGGAAATAATTTAAGGACATCCGGTATATTTTTAAAAAATTAAATTTAAAATTATAAAGTCAGAGATGCAAAAACATTAGCAAATTTAAATCGAAATACTCATTTACCGCGGGGAACAATATCGCGACTTCCTGTATACAATTTAAATTCAAAGAAGGAAATAAAAATAACGAAAACGAAAGTATCGTTGACTCAAAAGAAGCGATATAATAACGTAACACATAGAACCAATGTAAAGAAAATGGGACAACCTGTATCTGATTAGATGCAAACATTTTTATCTGAGTATGTGTAATCGTGTGAAAACAGAGTTACGCAACCCGCGTATGATTTTACATAGGAAATAATTTAGGGATAACCGGTATATTTTTAAAAAATTGAACATGACGCTAGAGATGTAAAAACCAATGCAAAGAAAAAAAAACACTAAAATATATTAGCGAGAGATAGTCGCAACTCGAAAACTTTTTCTTCATGTCCGGGTAGGAGCACATAGCAATAGAAATATATTTAATTACCTTAAAAAAAGAAAATCAATCACAATTAACTTTCTCGGGTGCACTCAAAAAAAGGACAAAATTTTCACCCCACAGGGGTCGCTTCTCACCCCCCTTTACCTTTAGAAGACATTTTCTCCGTTTTTTTTTTCAAAAATTACAAAATTCGAGGGGGTAAAATTTGGAGGGGGGGGTTGATACTTTGCCAGTCGATTCCCCACGCCGAGTTCGCCGGTCCGCTTACTTAACAACGCTGAGGCCGGTACGAAAATTCGCTTATTTTTCGCCTCCGACGCACCGTTTCCGAGATACGGCCCTTTTTCGAAAATTTTTCGAAAATGTCGAAATCTCGAAAACGGCTCGTCGGATCGAAAAACGCACGAAATTTTCGCCCCAAAAGGGTCGCTTCTCACCCCCCTTTACCCTTAGAAGGCATTTTCTCCGATTTTTTTTTTCAAAAATTACAAAATTCGAGGGGGTAAAATTTGGAGGGGGGGGGGGTTGAGACTTTGCCAGTCGATTCCCCAGGCCGAGTCCGCCGGTCCGTCTACTCAATGAAGCCGAGGCCGGTACGAAAATTCGCTTATTTTTCGCCTCCGACGCACCGTTTTTGAGATACGACGATTTGAAAATTTTGAAAATTTTTCCAAGAAACCGCCGTATCTCGGAAACGGTTCGTCGTAGCGAGAAACGGAGCGAATCGTTTCCGCCATTTTCCGGAAAAAAGTTCTTGCGGGGGCGGTATACTCCGCCCCCCGAGGTCGGGGGCGGTTCCGCTCGCGGCGCCGAAATCGCGGCCGCCCCCTCCGCCGACCCGCCAAGTTTCATCCCGATCGGACCGGCCGTTCCCGAGATACATCGCGAGCGGCGCGCGAAGCGCGGTCGCTTGTTATGCGGGGACTAGGGCGGTATCTGGTCGCCTTCGAACCTCTAACTTTCGTTCTTGATCAATGAAAACGTTTTTGACAAATGCTTTCGCTTCTGTCCGTCTTGCGACGATCCAAGAATTTCACCTTTAACGTCGCAATACGAATGCCCCCATCCGTTCCTATTAATCATTAGCTCGGGGTTCCGAAAACCAACAAAATAGAACCGAGGTCCTATTCCATTATTCCATGCACACAGTATTCAGGCGAAGTTTTAGCCTGCTTTAAGCACTCTAATTTGTTCAAAGTAAACGTGCCGGCCCACCTCGACACTCAATGTAGAGCACCGCGGCAGGATTGAGTTGGACCGCCCGCGTGAACGGGCTAAGTCCACCGGCAGGACGTCTCGCGGCACTCAATTCAACGAAAAGAGACGGGATGCAGTTGAAAGTGTTTCCAGATAGATTTCGACGATTCTCATAATTGGTAAAAACAAAAATTAACTCGCATCATTTTTAATAACTACGTTTTGCGCTCAACGTGGCAACGTTCTACGATCTTAGCGATCGTTATCCTAGGCGCGAAATATTAAATAATTGGTGGGGGTGACAATGTAGGTGGGATGATCTTCATCGAGATTTGCATTTAGTTTGTTTTAAAAGTGCACCCGAGAAAGTTAATTGTGATTGATTTTCTTTTTTTAAGGTAATTAAATATATTTCTATTGCTATGTGCTCCTACCCGGACATGAAGAAAAAGTTTTCGAGTTGCAACTCTCTCTCGCTAATATATTTTAGTATTTTTTTTTCTTTGCATTGGTTTTTACATCTCTAGCGTCATGTTCAATTTTTTAAAAATATACCGGTTATCCTTAAATTATTTCCTATGTAAAATCATACGCGGGTTGCGTAACTCTGTTTTCACACGATTACACATACTCAGATAAAAATGTTTGCCTCTAATCAGATACAGGTTGTCCCATTTTCTTTACATTGGTTCTATGTGTTACGTTATTATATCGCTTCTTTTGAGTCAACGATACTTTCGTTTTCGTTATTTTTATTTCCTTCTTTGAATTTAAATTGTATACAGGACGTCGCGATATTGTTCCCCGCGGTAAATGAGTATTTCGATTTAAATTTGCTAATGTTTTTGCATCTCTGGCTTTATAAATTAAATTTAATTTTTTAAAAATATACCGGATGTCCTTAAATTATTTCCTACCTAAAATCATGCGCGGGTGCGTAACTCTGTTTTTACACCATCACACGTACTCCGATAAGGTAGTTTGCTTTTAATCACATACAGGTTGTCCCATTTTCTTTACATTGGTTCTATGTGTTACGTTATTATATCGTTTGTTTCGAGCGAACGATATTTTCGTGTTGGTTATTTTTATTTCCTTCTTTCAATTTAAATTGTATACAGGACGTCGCGATATTGTTCACCGCGGCAAATGAGTATTTCGATTTAATTTTGTTAAAGTTTTTGCATCTCTGGCTTCATAATTTTAAATTTAGTTTTTTAAAAATATACCGGATGTCTTTAAATTATTTCCTACGTAAAATCATGTACGGGTTGCGTAACTCTGTTTTTACACCATCACACGTACTCCGATAAGATAGTTTGCTTCTAATCACATACAGGGTGTCTCATTTTCTTTACATTGGTTCTATGTGTTACGTTATTATATCGTTTGTTTCGAGCGAACGATATTTTCGTTTTAGTTTTTTTTTATTTCCTTCTTTAAATTTAAATTGTATACAGAACGTCGCGATATCGTTCTGTTATTTTGACGGTTCTTATTAAATTTTAAATGTTCTAATTTTTTTTTAACGTTTTTCTTTAAATATGTGTCGATTTATGCGTTCTTACACATTTTATCGTATAATTTATTCGCGTTTTTCTCTTTTTTATTCAGAAGTTTCTAGTCGAAAATAATAATGGAAAGCGAACAAATTAGAAGCGATCGATACGGACGGTATCGAGTGGCGGCCGGCGACGGGAATTGCTTGTTTCGTTCTATCGCCGTGGGATTGCACGGTAACGACCGGCAACATTTCCAGGTAAGATTGAACGCGGTCGCGGCGGCGGAAAACAATTGGAACGATCTAGCGGTTTGGACCGATTTTACAAATTTTGATGATTACAAAAATGTCATGTCAAAAAACGGCGAATGGGGTTCCGCCATGGAAGTTTTCGCACTTTCTTCGTTTTATAATAGGAGGTTTTTGATCATCGAAAATGGAAAAATTCTCTTAGATCAGGGAAGAATGGACGATACCAATCCGATTTTGTTAAGATACAGTGGACACAATCATTACGATTGTTATATCGAAATGCGGCGCAATTTCGATTTGTCTAGGTCAGGTGTGGAGGTCATGGACACTTTTGTCCGGGATTCCGTCGTCGAGAACGTCAGGGAATCGGAGCCGTCTGTCGTTGGCGAAGAATCGGTTGAAATTTGCGTCAATCCTACCAAGAGTCCTTTGGAGGAGACGATCACGATGTCAAAACAACACAACGAGGAGAAAGACGACGACGACGAAGACGATTTGGATTCCATCGCGGAATCGGTGGCGGAAGCTTCGAGGCCGGTCATCCGCGGTAGAGTGGGTCGCGCTTGGCACCCTCTACCTCCGTTCGATACGCACAAGCGAGAGTGGCGTATTCGAAACGAGAGAATCAACAATTTTTATCAAAATGCCGTATATCACGAGGACGTTGATTTTGATTTAATCGAAACTCATTATCTAGGAAGGGAAAGGTGGTTTTGTCCATTTTGCGGGGCTGCTTTTTGGTTTTCCGAATTGTATCGAAAAACGGGTCGAAGCGGGTTATGTTGTTCTTCCGGTCGTAATGTCTTGGGCGAAGACGCGTTCTTTAAGAAACCGGTCGATTTAAACCTTCTCAAATTGTACGCCGGAGGAAAATTGAACGTAGACGAGTATGAATTAATGCGGCATTTTGGAAAATTTTCCAGGGTCTATAATAGCATTTTTGCTATGGCCCATCCCAGGGGCAATTACGCCGGTCTAGGGATGTACGGATCGGGCCGTCCGGCTACATCGACCGCGGTAATCAATCGTCAAGTGAGGTTTATGGCGGATTCGCATCGAACAGGAAATCGTCGTTTTAACGAGGCGCATCTTTATTTCATGGACGTATCGGAAAACACGGCCAATTTGCGAAGGTCTTTTTCCACCGTTTCGGGACAATTATCCGAGGACGTTGTCGATTCATTCGAATCGTATTTAAGACGGGAAAATCGATTATGTAAAATTTTTAAATGGGCAGGCCAATTATATAGGGAGGAGGTCGAAAACGCCGCCGTCAATAACAGGGAAGTTAGGGAAATTGTTTTATGCGTTAATCCGCGGATCAAGGACGAACGAAACGGTCCACGTAAAGCCGGATACCACCGTAGGAGGATATCCGAAGCCGCGGCTCGCATCTCGGGACTTCAATTTCCGAGAAACGAAACGATCGCGGGTATTTACATCGGGGACAGGCCCCCTTGCTACTACGACGTGGAGTTTGTTCCAAGACCGTTGGAGGAGGACGCGGCTTTGCCGTATAGAGAGATTTCCGTTATCACGGCCACACTAGATCTAATGTTGTATCCTTTGGTTCATTTGCACGCGGAGAGTTCTTCCGCCACCGATTCCGCGATGGAATCCAAATCGTCTTCGTCGTCGTCGTCTTTCTCCTCGTTGTGTTGTTTTGACATCGTGATCGTCTCCTCCAAAGGACTCTTGGTAGGATTGACGCAAATTTTAACCGATTCTTCGCCAACGACAGACGGCTCCGATTCCCTGACGTTCTCGACGACGGAATCCCGGACAAAAGTGTCCATGACCTCCACACCTGACCTAGACAAATCGAAATTGCGCCGCATTTCGATATAACAATCGTAATGATTGTGTCCACTGTATCTTAACAAAATCGGATTGGTATCGTCCATTCTTCCCTGATCTAAGAGAATTTTTCCATTTTCGATGATCAAAAACCTCCTATTATAAAACGAAGAAAGTGCGAAAACTTCCATGGCGGAACCCCATTCGCCGTTTTTTGACATGACATTTTTGTAATCATCAAAATTTGTAAAATCGGTCCAAACCGCTAGATCGTTCCAATTGTTTTCCGCCGCCGCGACCGCGTTCGATCTTACCTGGAAATGTTGCCGGTCGTTACCGTGCAATCCCACGGCGATAGAACGAAACAAGCAATTCCCGTCGCCGGCCGCCACTCGATACCGTCCGTATCGATCGCTTCTAATTTGTTCGCTTTCCATTATTATTTTCGACTAGAAACTTCTGAATAAAAAAAAAAAAACGCGAATAAATTATACGATAAAATGTGTAAGAACGCATAAATCGACACATATTTAAAGAAAAACGTTAAAAAAAAATTAGAACATTTAAAATTTAATAAGAACCGTCAAAATAACAGAACGATATCGCGACGTTCTGTATACAATTTAAATTTAAAGAAGGAAATAAAAGAAAAAACGAAAACGAAAATATCGTTCGCTCGAAACAAACGATATAATAACGTAACACATAGAACCAATGTAAAGAAAATGAGACACCCTGTATGTGATTAGAAGCAAACTATCTTATCGGAGTACGTGTGATGGTGTAAAAACAGAGTTACGCAACCCGCATATGATTTTACGTAGGAAATAATTTAAAGACATCCGGTATGTTTTTAAAAAATTAAATTTAAAATTATAAAGCCAAAGATGCAAAAACATTAGCAAATTTAAATCGAAATACTCATTTACCGCGGGGAACGATATCGCGACGTCCTGTATACAATTTAAATTCAAAGAAGGAAATAAAAATAACGAAAACGAAAGTATTGTTGACTCAAAAGAAGCGATATAATAACGTAACACATAGAACCAATATAAAAAAAATGGGACAACCTGTATGTGATTAAAAGCAAACTACCTTATCGAAGAACGTGTGATGGTGTAAAAACAGAGTTACGCAACCCGCGCATGATTTAACGTAGGAAATAATTTAAGGACATCCGGTATATTTTTAAAAAACTAAATTTAAATTTATGAAGTCAGAGATGCAAAAACTTTAACAAAATTAAATCGAAATATTCATTTGCCGCGGGGAATAATATCGCGACGTCTTGTATACAATTTAAATTCAAAGAAGGAAATAAAAATAACCAACACGAAAATATCGTTCGCTCGAAACAAACGATATAATAACGTAACACATAGAACCAATGTAAAGAAAATTGGACAACCTGTATGTGATTAAAAGCAAACTACTTTATCGGAGTACGTGTGATGGTGTGAAAACAGAGTTACGCAACCAGCGTATGATTTTACTTAGGAAATAATTTAAGGACATCCGGTATATTTTTAAAAAACTAAATTTAAAATTATGAAGCCAGAAATGGAAAAACTTTTACAAAATTAAATCGAAATACTCATTTATCGCGGAAAAGGATCTTACAACGTCCTGTATACAATTTAAATTGAAAGAAGGAAATAAAAATAACGAACACGAAAATATCGTTCGCTCGAAACAAACGATATAATAACGTAACACATAGAACCAATGTAAAGAAAATGGGACAACCTGTATGTGATTAGAAGCAAACTATCTTATCGGAGTACATGTGATGGTGTAAAAACAGAGTTACGCAACCCGCGCATAATTTTACGTAGGAAATAATTTAAAGACATCCGGCATATTTTTAAAAAATTAAATTTAAAATTATAAAGCCAAAGATGTAAAAACATTAGCAAATTTAAATCGAAATACTCATTTACCGCGGGGAACAATATCGCGACGTCCTGTATACAATTTAAATTCAAAGAAGAAAATAAAAATAACGAAAACGAAAGTATCGTTGACTTAAAAGAAGCGATATAATAACGTAACACATAGAACCAATGTAAAGAAAATGGGACACCCTGTATGTGATTAGAAGCAAACTATCTTATCGGAGTACGTGTGATGGTGTAAAAACAGAGTTACGCAACCCGCACATGATTTTACGTTGGAAATAATTTAAAGACATCCGGTATGTTTTTAAAAAATTAAATTTAAAATTATAAAGCCAAAGATGCAAAAACTTTAACAAAATTAAATCGAAATACTCATTTGCCGCGGTGAACAATATCGCGACGTCCTGTATACAATTTAAATTGAAAGAAGGAAATAAAAATAACCAACACGAAAATATCGTTCGCTCGAAACAAGCGAAATAATAACGTAACACATAGAACCAATGTAAAAAAAAAGGGACAACCTGTATTTGATTAAAAGCAAACTACCTTATCGAAGAACGTGTGATGGTGTAAAAACAGAGTTACGCAACCCGCGCATGATTTTAGGTAGGAAATAATTTAAGGACATCCGGTATATTTTTAAAAAATTAAATTTAAAATTATAAAGTCAGAGATGCAAAAACATTAGCAAATTTAAATCGAAATACTCATTTACCGCGGGGAACAATATCGCGACTTCCTGTATACAATTTAAATTCAAAGAAGGAAATAAAAATAACGAAAACGAAAGTATCGTTGACTCAAAAGAAGCGATATAATAACGTAACACATAGAACCAATGTAAAGAAAATGGGACAACCTGTATCTGATTAGATGCAAACATTTTTATCTGAGTATGTGTAATCGTGTGAAAACAGAGTTACGCAACCCGCGTATGATTTTACATAGGAAATAATTTAAGGATAACCGGTATATTTTTAAAAAATTGAACATGACGCTAGAGATGTAAAAACCAATGCAAAGAAAAAAAAACACTAAAATATATTAGCGAGAGATAGTCGCAACTCGAAAACTTTTTCTTCATGTCCGGGTAGGAGCACATAGCAATAGAAATATATTTAATTACCTTAAAAAAAGAAAATCAATCACAATTAACTTTCTCGGGTGCACTCAAAAAAAGGACAAAATTTTCACCCCACAGGGGTCGCTTCTCACCCCCCTTTACCTTTAGAAGACATTTTCTCCGTTTTTTTTTTCAAAAATTACAAAATTCGAGGGGGTAAAATTTGGAGGGGGGGGTTGATACTTTGCCAGTCGATTCCCCACGCCGAGTTCGCCGGTCCGCTTACTTAACAACGCTGAGGCCGGTACGAAAATTCGCTTATTTTTCGCCTCCGACGCACCGTTTCCGAGATACGGCCCTTTTTCGAAAATTTTTCGAAAATGTCGAAATCTCGAAAACGGCTCGTCGGATCGAAAAACGCACGAAATTTTCGCCCCAAAAGGGTCGCTTCTCACCCCCCTTTACCCTTAGAAGGCATTTTCTCCGATTTTTTTTTTCAAAAATTACAAAATTCGAGGGGGTAAAATTTGGAGGGGGGGGGGGTTGAGACTTTGCCAGTCGATTCCCCAGGCCGAGTCCGCCGGTCCGTCTACTCAATGAAGCCGAGGCCGGTACGAAAATTCGCTTATTTTTCGCCTCCGACGCACCGTTTTTGAGATACGACGATTTGAAAATTTTGAAAATTTTTCCAAGAAACCGCCGTATCTCGGAAACGGTTCGTCGTAGCGAGAAACGGAGCGAATCGTTTCCGCCATTTTCCGGAAAAAAGTTCTTGCGGGGGCGGTATACTCCGCCCCCCGAGGTCGGGGGCGGTTCCGCTCGCGGCGCCGAAATCGCGGCCGCCCCCTCCGCCGACCCGCCAAGTTTCATCCCGATCGGACCGGCCGTTCCCGAGATACATCGCGAGCGGCGCGCGAAGCGCGGTCGCTTGTTATGCGGGGACTAGGGCGGTATCTGGTCGCCTTCGAACCTCTAACTTTCGTTCTTGATCAATGAAAACGTTTTTGACAAATGCTTTCGCTTCTGTCCGTCTTGCGACGATCCAAGAATTTCACCTTTAACGTCGCAATACGAATGCCCCCATCCGTTCCTATTAATCATTAGCTCGGGGTTCCGAAAACCAACAAAATAGAACCGAGGTCCTATTCCATTATTCCATGCACACAGTATTCAGGCGAAGTTTTAGCCTGCTTTAAGCACTCTAATTTGTTCAAAGTAAACGTGCCGGCCTACCTCGACACTCAATGAAGAGCACCGCGGCAGGATTGAGTTGGACCGCCCGCGTGAACGGACTAAGTCCACCGGCAGGACGTCTCGCGGCACGCCAGTTAACACCGCTGACGATGAACCGGCGGCGCGAGACACAAATTCGACTACGAGCTTTTTAACCGCAACAACTTTAATATACGCTATTGGAGCTGGAATTACCGCGGCTGCTGGCACCAGACTTGCCCTCCAATTGATCCTCGCGTTAAAGGGTTTAGAGTGTACTCATTCCGATTACGGGGCCTCGGATGAGTCCCGTATCGTTATTTTTCGTCACTACCTCCCCGTGCCGGGAGTGGGTAATTTGCGCGCCTGCTGCCCTCCTTGGATATGGTAGCCGTTTCTCAGGCTCCCTCTCCGGAATCGAACCCTGATTCCCCGTTACCCGTTACGACCATGGTAGGCGCAGAACCTACCATCGACAGTTGATAAGGCAGACATTTGAAAGATGCGTCGCCGGTGCGAGACCGTGCGATCAGCGTAAAGTTATTCAGAGTCACCAAGTTGAACGATGTCGGGCGCGAACCCGCCACCGATTGGTTTTGATCTAATAAAAGCACTCCTTCCGTCTCCGGTCGGATCTCTGTTTGCATGTATTAGCTCTAGAATTACCACAGTTATCCAAGTAATTGTGGGTACGATCTAAGGAACCATAACTGATTTAATGAGCCTTTCGCGGTTTCACCTCGAATTCGCGTATACGGATCGCCTTTGTATGCGGACCGGCTCCATATATAGACCGCCTTCGTATATGGATCGCCTTGCTATACGCTTCCATATAGGGATCGCCTCCATATACAGAACGCCTTTATATACGGACCGCCATTATATGCGGACCGTCTCTAAATACAGACCGCCTTCGTATACGGACCGCCTCCATATACGGACCGCCTCCATATACAGACCGCCTCTATATGTAAACCGCTTCTATATGCGGACCGGCTCCGTATATAGACCGCCTGTATATATAGACCGCCTCCATTTATAGACCGCCTCCATATACAGATCGCCTCTATATACAGACCGCCCCCATATATAGGTCGTCTCTATATATAGACCGCTTCCATAACCGAAACTAACCAAAATGGATCAAAGTGGAGTATATAGACCGCCTAGATGGTATTCCGCCTCCGTGGTGGTTGGCATGACTAAAGCGATAACCAAAACTAACCAAAATGGACCAAAGTTGAGTATATAGATTGCCTAGACCGTGAACTTCTTCGGTGGCGGTTTGTTAGGAACGTCGGAAACCTACCACGCTATGGTGTTTACGAAACCGCACCACTCTACGCGAATTTTAAGAAACTCGGTACGAAAATTCGCTTATTTTTCGCCTCCGACGCACCGTTTCCGAGATACGGCCCTTTTTCGAATTTTTTTTTTCAATTTTAAAATGGCCATAACTCGAAAACGGTTCGTTTTTTGGGAAAACCGAGCAATTTTTTGCCCCAATGGGGACGGTTTACGACCCCATTTTACGGGAATCCGGTGTCAGTTTCCAGATTTTCTTGATTTTGGTACCCCCGCCGGCATCGTATAGAGTATTGCGAGCCTATCTCCATTTAAAATTTAAAACTTGAATGGATAGGAGGAACGTCGGAAACCTACCAGGTTATAGTGGTTACAAATCCGCACCACTCTACGCGCATTTTAAAAAACTCGGGACGAAAATTCGCTTATTTTTCGCCTCCGACGCACCCTTACCGAGATACGGCCGTTTTTCGAAAATTTTTCGAAAATGTCGAAATCTCGAAAACGGCTCATCGGATCGAAAAACGCACGAAATTTTCACCCATTAGGGGTCGCTTCTTACCCCCCTTTGCCCTTAGAAGGCATTTTCTCTGATTTTTTTTTCAAAAACTACAAAATCCGAGAGGTTTCCGAAAACCAACAAAATAGAACCGAGGTCCTATTCCATTATTCCATGCACACAGTATTCAGGCGAAGTTTTAGCCTGCTTTAAGCACTCTAATTTGTTCAAAGTAAACGTGCCGGCCCACCTCGACACTCAATGTAGAGCACCGCGGCAGGATTGAGTTGGACCGCCCGCGTGAACGGGCTAAGTCCACCGGCAGGACGTCTCGCGGCACGCCAGTTAACACCGCGGACGATGAACCGGCGGCGCGAGACACAAATTCGACTACGAGCTTTTTAACCGCAACAACTTTAATATACGCTATTGGAGCTGGAATTACCGCGGCTGCTGGCACCAGACTTGCCCTCCAATTGATCCTCGCGTTAAAGGGTTTAGAGTGTACTCATTCCGATTACGGGGCCTCGGATGAGTCCCGTATCGTTATTTTTCGTCACTACCTCCCCGTGCTGGGAGTGGGTAATTTGCGCGCCTGCTGCCCTTCTTGGATATGGTAGCCGTTTCTCAGGCTCCCTCTCCGGAATCGAACCCTGATTCCAAGTTACTCGTTACGACCATGGTAGGCGCAGAACCTACCATCGACAGTTGATAAGGCAGACATTTGAAAGATGCGTCGCCGGTGCGAGACCGTGCGATCAGCGTAAAGTTATTCAGAGTCACCAAGTTGAACGATGTCGGGCGCGAACCCGCCACCGATTGGTTTTGATCTAATAAAAGCACTCCTTCCGTCTCCGGTCGGACCTCTGTTTGCATGTATTAGCTATAGAATTACCACAGTTATCCAAGTAATTGTGGGTACGATCTAAGGAACCATAACTGATTTAATGAGCCTTTCGCGGTTTCACCTTGAATTTGGTATACGTATATGGATCGCCTTTGTATGCGGACCGGCTCCATATATAGACCGCCTTCGTATATGGATCGCCTCTGTATACGGACCGCCTCCGTATACCGACCGCCTCCCTATACGAACCGCTTCCATATAGGGATCGCCATTATATACGGACCGTCTCTAAATACAGACCGCCTTCGTATACGGACCGCCTCCATATACGGACCGCCTCCATATACAGACCGCCTGTATATATAGACCGCCTCCATTTATAGACCGCCTCCATTTATATACCGCCTCCATATACAGATCGCCTCTATATACAGACCGCCCCCATATATAGGTCATCTCTATATATAGACCGCTTCCATAACCGAAACTAACCAAAATGGACCAAATTGAAGTATATAGACCGCCTAGATGGTAGACCGCCTCCGTGGTGGTTGGCATCACCAAAGCGATAACCAAAACTAACCAAAATGGACCAAAGTTGAGTGTATAGATTGCCTAGACCGTGAACCTCTTCGGTGGCGGTTTGATAGGAACGTCGGAAACCTACCACGCTATGGTGTTTACGAAACCGCACCACTCTACGCGGCCGTTTGCAGTAGGTAGGTTTCGAACCTACGCTGATATGGAGAATCTGATTTCTAGTCAGACGCTTTTACCGACAGACCAAATCTAAATTTGCTTGAAAGTGGTACTATTTCTGGTGATGTGCCATGCGTTGAAATATAAGTCCATTATATTTTTATAAATTTATGTACTCAATCCCCATATCTGAGAAAAATTTCTGGGCTAAGCTGTTAATTAAAAAATATATATTTCAAGCAAAACAATTTCCGTTTGCAGTAGGTAGGTTTCGAATCTACGCTGCCATGGAGAATCTGATTTCTAGTCAGACGCCTTAACCGACAGACCAGGGCTAAATCTGTTTGAAAGAAGAGCCTATTTGACTCAGAATGGTTGCCTTACGTCGAAATCTAATAGTTTATTAAGGTTTTCGTTACTAAAATGCCCAAAGACGCAGTTTTGATGCGGTTTTAGATACGATATGAATCAAAGAAGCCGATTTTGACTGGAATCTGTTTAAAATGACAAAGAAAAACCTATTATCAATTCAAGGAAGTGAATTTTTAAGTAGTTATCTGCAGTTTTAATGTAGATTTCAGTTCGCTAAGTTATGAAAATGCATGTTTTGGCTATAATCTTCCGTAAATCAAGGGCGAAAACCAATTATTTGTCCCAAAAGAAGGTGTTTTAAGTATATATCTACATTTCTAAGGTAGATTTGGGTACAATAAGAGGCGAAAAAGCAGATTCTGACTAAGATTTTATCGAAATCGGCAACTATTTGACTCAGAATGGTTGCCTTACGTCGAAATCTAATAGTTTATTAAGGTTTTCGTTACTAAAATGCCCAAAGACGCTGATTTTGACTAGAATTTGAAAGATATTGACATGAATATATAACTGTTTGTATCAAAAAATGATAGTTTAAACTGATATTTGCAGTTTTGATGCGGTTTTAGATACGATATGAATCGAAGAAGCCGATTTTGACTGGAATCTGTTTAAAATGACAAAGAACAACCTATTATCAATTCAAGGAAGTGAATTTTTAAGTAGTTATCTGCAGTTTTAATGTAGATTTCAGTTCGCTAAGTTATGAAAATGCATGTTTTGGCTATAATCTTCCGTAAATCAAGGGCGAAAACCAATTATTTGTCCCAAAAGGTGCTTTAAGTATATATCTACATTTCTAAGGTAGATTTGGGTACAATAAGAGGCGAAAAAGCAGATTCTGACTAAGATTTTATCGAAATCGGCAACTATTTGACTCAGAATGGTTGCCTTACGTCGAAATCTAATAGTTTATTAAGGTTTTCGTTACTAAAATGCCCAAAGACGCCGATTTTGACTAGAATTTGAAAGATATTGACATGAATATATAACTGTTTGTATCAAAAAATGATAGTTTAAACTGATATTTGCAGTTTTGATGCGGTTTTAGATACGATATGAATCGAAGAAGCCGATTTTGACTGGAATCTGTTTAAAATGACAAAGAAAAACCTATTATCAATTCAAGGAAGTGAATTTTTAAGTAGTTATCTGCAGTTTTAATGTAGATTTCAGTTCGCTAAGTTATGAAAATGCATGTTTTGGCTATAATCTTCCGTAAATCAAGGGCGAAAACCAATTATTTGTCCCAAAAGAAGGTGTTGGACCGCCCGCGTGAACGGACTAAGTCCACCGGCAGGACGTCTCGCGGCACGCCAGTTAACACCGCTGACGATGAACCGGCGGCGCGAGACACAAATTCGACTACGAGCTTTTTAACCGCAACAACTTTAATATACGCTATTGGAGCTGGAATTACCGCGGCTGCTGGCACCAGACTTGCCCTCCAATTGATCCTCGCGTTAAAGGGTTTAGAGTGTACTCATTCCGATTACGGGGCCTCGGATGAGTCCCGTATCGTTATTTTTCGTCACTACCTCCCCGTGCCGGGAGTGGGTAATTTGCGCGCCTGCTGCCCTCCTTGGATATGGTAGCCGTTTCTCAGGCTCCCTCTCCGGAATCGAACCCTGATTCCCCGTTACCCGTTACGACCATGGTAGGCGCAGAACCTACCATCGACAGTTGATAAGGCAGACATTTGAAAGATGCGTCGCCGGTGCGAGACCGTGCGATCAGCGTAAAGTTATTCAGAGTCACCAAGTTGAACGATGTCGGGCGCGAACCCGCCACCGATTGGTTTTGATCTAATAAAAGCACTCCTTCCGTCTCCGGTCGGATCTCTGTTTGCATGTATTAGCTCTAGAATTACCACAGTTATCCAAGTAATTGTGGGTACGATCTAAGGAACCATAACTGATTTAATGAGCCTTTCGCGGTTTCACCTCGAATTCGCGTATACGGATCGCCTTTGTATGCGGACCGGCTCCATATATAGACCGCCTTCGTATATGGATCGCCTTGCTATACGCTTCCATATAGGGATCGCCTCCATATACAGAACGCCTTTATATACGGACCGCCATTATATGCGGACCGTCTCTAAATACAGACCGCCTTCGTATACGGACCGCCTCCATATACGGACCGCCTCCATATACAGACCGCCTCTATATGTAAACCGCTTCTATATGCGGACCGGCTCCGTATATAGACCGCCTGTATATATAGACCGCCTCCATTTATAGACCGCCTCCATATACAGATCGCCTCTATATACAGACCGCCCCCATATATAGGTCGTCTCTATATATAGACCGCTTCCATAACCGAAACTAACCAAAATGGATCAAAGTGGAGTATATAGACCGCCTAGATGGTATTCCGCCTCCGTGGTGGTTGGCATGACTAAAGCGATAACCAAAACTAACCAAAATGGACCAAAGTTGAGTATATAGATTGCCTAGACCGTGAACTTCTTCGGTGGCGGTTTGTTAGGAACGTCGGAAACCTACCACGCTATGGTGTTTACGAAACCGCACCACTCTACGCGAATTTTAAGAAACTCGGTACGAAAATTCGCTTATTTTTCGCCTCCGACGCACCGTTTCCGAGATACGGCCCTTTTTCGAATTTTTTTTTTCAATTTTAAAATGGCCATAACTCGAAAACGGTTCGTTTTTTGGGAAAACCGAGCAATTTTTTGCCCCAATGGGGACGGTTTACGACCCCATTTTACGGGAATCCGGTGTCAGTTTCCAGATTTTCTTGATTTTGGTACCCCCGCCGGCATCGTATAGAGTATTGCGAGCCTATCTCCATTTAAAATTTAAAACTTGAATGGATAGGAGGAACGTCGGAAACCTACCAGGTTATAGTGGTTACAAATCCGCACCACTCTACGCGCATTTTAAAAAACTCGGGACGAAAATTCGCTTATTTTTCGCCTCCGACGCACCCTTACCGAGATACGGCCGTTTTTCGAAAATTTTTCGAAAATGTCGAAATCTCGAAAACGGCTCATCGGATCGAAAAACGCACGAAATTTTCACCCATTAGGGGTCGCTTCTTACCCCCCTTTGCCCTTAGAAGGCATTTTCTCTGATTTTTTTTTCAAAAACTACAAAATCCGAGAGGTTTCCGAAAACCAACAAAATAGAACCGAGGTCCTATTCCATTATTCCATGCACACAGTATTCAGGCGAAGTTTTAGCCTGCTTTAAGCACTCTAATTTGTTCAAAGTAAACGTGCCGGCCCACCTCGACACTCAATGTAGAGCACCGCGGCAGGATTGAGTTGGACCGCCCGCGTGAACGGGCTAAGTCCACCGGCAGGACGTCTCGCGGCACGCCAGTTAACACCGCGGACGATGAACCGGCGGCGCGAGACACAAATTCGACTACGAGCTTTTTAACCGCAACAACTTTAATATACGCTATTGGAGCTGGAATTACCGCGGCTGCTGGCACCAGACTTGCCCTCCAATTGATCCTCGCGTTAAAGGGTTTAGAGTGTACTCATTCCGATTACGGGGCCTCGGATGAGTCCCGTATCGTTATTTTTCGTCACTACCTCCCCGTGCTGGGAGTGGGTAATTTGCGCGCCTGCTGCCCTTCTTGGATATGGTAGCCGTTTCTCAGGCTCCCTCTCCGGAATCGAACCCTGATTCCAAGTTACTCGTTACGACCATGGTAGGCGCAGAACCTACCATCGACAGTTGATAAGGCAGACATTTGAAAGATGCGTCGCCGGTGCGAGACCGTGCGATCAGCGTAAAGTTATTCAGAGTCACCAAGTTGAACGATGTCGGGCGCGAACCCGCCACCGATTGGTTTTGATCTAATAAAAGCACTCCTTCCGTCTCCGGTCGGACCTCTGTTTGCATGTATTAGCTATAGAATTACCACAGTTATCCAAGTAATTGTGGGTACGATCTAAGGAACCATAACTGATTTAATGAGCCTTTCGCGGTTTCACCTTGAATTTGGTATACGTATATGGATCGCCTTTGTATGCGGACCGGCTCCATATATAGACCGCCTTCGTATATGGATCGCCTCTGTATACGGACCGCCTCCGTATACCGACCGCCTCCCTATACGAACCGCTTCCATATAGGGATCGCCATTATATACGGACCGTCTCTAAATACAGACCGCCTTCGTATACGGACCGCCTCCATATACGGACCGCCTCCATATACAGACCGCCTGTATATATAGACCGCCTCCATTTATAGACCGCCTCCATTTATATACCGCCTCCATATACAGATCGCCTCTATATACAGACCGCCCCCATATATAGGTCATCTCTATATATAGACCGCTTCCATAACCGAAACTAACCAAAATGGACCAAATTGAAGTATATAGACCGCCTAGATGGTAGACCGCCTCCGTGGTGGTTGGCATCACCAAAGCGATAACCAAAACTAACCAAAATGGACCAAAGTTGAGTGTATAGATTGCCTAGACCGTGAACCTCTTCGGTGGCGGTTTGATAGGAACGTCGGAAACCTACCACGCTATGGTGTTTACGAAACCGCACCACTCTACGCGGCCGTTTGCAGTAGGTAGGTTTCGAACCTACGCTGATATGGAGAATCTGATTTCTAGTCAGACGCTTTTACCGACAGACCAAATCTAAATTTGCTTGAAAGTGGTACTATTTCTGGTGATGTGCCATGCGTTGAAATATAAGTCCATTATATTTTTATAAATTTATGTACTCAATCCCCATATCTGAGAAAAATTTCTGGGCTAAGCTGTTAATTAAAAAATATATATTTCAAGCAAAACAATTTCCGTTTGCAGTAGGTAGGTTTCGAATCTACGCTGCCATGGAGAATCTGATTTCTAGTCAGACGCCTTAACCGACAGACCAGGGCTAAATCTGTTTGAAAGAAGAGCCTATTTGACTCAGAATGGTTGCCTTACGTCGAAATCTAATAGTTTATTAAGGTTTTCGTTACTAAAATGCCCAAAGACGCAGTTTTGATGCGGTTTTAGATACGATATGAATCAAAGAAGCCGATTTTGACTGGAATCTGTTTAAAATGACAAAGAAAAACCTATTATCAATTCAAGGAAGTGAATTTTTAAGTAGTTATCTGCAGTTTTAATGTAGATTTCAGTTCGCTAAGTTATGAAAATGCATGTTTTGGCTATAATCTTCCGTAAATCAAGGGCGAAAACCAATTATTTGTCCCAAAAGGTGCTTTAAGTATATATCTACATTTCTAAGGTAGATTTGGGTACAATAAGAGGCGAAAAAGCAGATTCTGACTAAGATTTTATCGAAATCGGCAACTATTTGACTCAGAATGGTTGCCTTACGTCGAAATCTAATAGTTTATTAAGGTTTTCGTTACTAAAATGCCCAAAGACGCCGATTTTGACTAGAATTTGAAAGATATTGACATGAATATATAACTGTTTGTATCAAAAAATGATAGTTTAAACTGATATTTGCAGTTTTGATGCGGTTTTAGATACGATATGAATCGAAGAAGCCGATTTTGACTGGAATCTGTTTAAAATGACAAAGAAAAACCTATTATCAATTCAAGGAAGTGAATTTTTAAGTAGTTATCTGCAGTTTTAATGTAGATTTCAGTTCGCTAAGTTATGAAAATGCATGTTTTGGCTATAATCTTCCGTAAATCAAGGGCGAAAACCAATTATTTGTCCCAAAAGAAGGTGTTGGACCGCCCGCGTGAACGGACTAAGTCCACCGGCAGGACGTCTCGCGGCACGCCAGTTAACACCGCTGACGATGAACCGGCGGCGCGAGACACAAATTCGACTACGAGCTTTTTAACCGCAACAACTTTAATATACGCTATTGGAGCTGGAATTACCGCGGCTGCTGGCACCAGACTTGCCCTCCAATTGATCCTCGCGTTAAAGGGTTTAGAGTGTACTCATTCCGATTACGGGGCCTCGGATGAGTCCCGTATCGTTATTTTTCGTCACTACCTCCCCGTGCCGGGAGTGGGTAATTTGCGCGCCTGCTGCCCTCCTTGGATATGGTAGCCGTTTCTCAGGCTCCCTCTCCGGAATCGAACCCTGATTCCCCGTTACCCGTTACGACCATGGTAGGCGCAGAACCTACCATCGACAGTTGATAAGGCAGACATTTGAAAGATGCGTCGCCGGTGCGAGACCGTGCGATCAGCGTAAAGTTATTCAGAGTCACCAAGTTGAACGATGTCGGGCGCGAACCCGCCACCGATTGGTTTTGATCTAATAAAAGCACTCCTTCCGTCTCCGGTCGGATCTCTGTTTGCATGTATTAGCTCTAGAATTACCACAGTTATCCAAGTAATTGTGGGTACGATCTAAGGAACCATAACTGATTTAATGAGCCTTTCGCGGTTTCACCTCGAATTCGCGTATACGGATCGCCTTTGTATGCGGACCGGCTCCATATATAGACCGCCTTCGTATATGGATCGCCTTGCTATACGCTTCCATATAGGGATCGCCTCCATATACAGAACGCCTTTATATACGGACCGCCATTATATGCGGACCGTCTCTAAATACAGACCGCCTTCGTATACGGACCGCCTCCATATACGGACCGCCTCCATATACAGACCGCCTCTATATGTAAACCGCTTCTATATGCGGACCGGCTCCGTATATAGACCGCCTGTATATATAGACCGCCTCCATTTATAGACCGCCTCCATATACAGATCGCCTCTATATACAGACCGCCCCCATATATAGGTCGTCTCTATATATAGACCGCTTCCATAACCGAAACTAACCAAAATGGATCAAAGTGGAGTATATAGACCGCCTAGATGGTATTCCGCCTCCGTGGTGGTTGGCATGACTAAAGCGATAACCAAAACTAACCAAAATGGACCAAAGTTGAGTATATAGATTGCCTAGACCGTGAACTTCTTCGGTGGCGGTTTGTTAGGAACGTCGGAAACCTACCACGCTATGGTGTTTACGAAACCGCACCACTCTACGCGAATTTTAAGAAACTCGGTACGAAAATTCGCTTATTTTTCGCCTCCGACGCACCGTTTCCGAGATACGGCCCTTTTTCGAATTTTTTTTTTCAATTTTAAAATGGCCATAACTCGAAAACGGTTCGTTTTTTGGGAAAACCGAGCAATTTTTTGCCCCAATGGGGACGGTTTACGACCCCATTTTACGGGAATCCGGTGTCAGTTTCCAGATTTTCTTGATTTTGGTACCCCCGCCGGCATCGTATAGAGTATTGCGAGCCTATCTCCATTTAAAATTTAAAACTTGAATGGATAGGAGGAACGTCGGAAACCTACCAGGTTATAGTGGTTACAAATCCGCACCACTCTACGCGCATTTTAAAAAACTCGGGACGAAAATTCGCTTATTTTTCGCCTCCGACGCACCCTTACCGAGATACGGCCGTTTTTCGAAAATTTTTCGAAAATGTCGAAATCTCGAAAACGGCTCATCGGATCGAAAAACGCACGAAATTTTCACCCATTAGGGGTCGCTTCTTACCCCCCTTTGCCCTTAGAAGGCATTTTCTCTGATTTTTTTTTCAAAAACTACAAAATCCGAGAGGTTTCCGAAAACCAACAAAATAGAACCGAGGTCCTATTCCATTATTCCATGCACACAGTATTCAGGCGAAGTTTTAGCCTGCTTTAAGCACTCTAATTTGTTCAAAGTAAACGTGCCGGCCCACCTCGACACTCAATGTAGAGCACCGCGGCAGGATTGAGTTGGACCGCCCGCGTGAACGGGCTAAGTCCACCGGCAGGACGTCTCGCGGCACGCCAGTTAACACCGCGGACGATGAACCGGCGGCGCGAGACACAAATTCGACTACGAGCTTTTTAACCGCAACAACTTTAATATACGCTATTGGAGCTGGAATTACCGCGGCTGCTGGCACCAGACTTGCCCTCCAATTGATCCTCGCGTTAAAGGGTTTAGAGTGTACTCATTCCGATTACGGGGCCTCGGATGAGTCCCGTATCGTTATTTTTCGTCACTACCTCCCCGTGCTGGGAGTGGGTAATTTGCGCGCCTGCTGCCCTTCTTGGATATGGTAGCCGTTTCTCAGGCTCCCTCTCCGGAATCGAACCCTGATTCCAAGTTACTCGTTACGACCATGGTAGGCGCAGAACCTACCATCGACAGTTGATAAGGCAGACATTTGAAAGATGCGTCGCCGGTGCGAGACCGTGCGATCAGCGTAAAGTTATTCAGAGTCACCAAGTTGAACGATGTCGGGCGCGAACCCGCCACCGATTGGTTTTGATCTAATAAAAGCACTCCTTCCGTCTCCGGTCGGACCTCTGTTTGCATGTATTAGCTATAGAATTACCACAGTTATCCAAGTAATTGTGGGTACGATCTAAGGAACCATAACTGATTTAATGAGCCTTTCGCGGTTTCACCTTGAATTTGGTATACGTATATGGATCGCCTTTGTATGCGGACCGGCTCCATATATAGACCGTTTTCGTATATGGATCGCCTCTGTATACGGACCGCCTCCGTATACCGACCGCCTCCCTATACGAACCGCTTCCATATAGGGATCGCCATTATATACGGACCGTCTCTAAATACAGACCGCCTTCGTATACGGACCGCCTCCATATACGGACCGCCTCCATATACAGACCGCCTGTATATATAGACCGCCTCCATTTATAGACCGCCTCCATTTATATACCGCCTCCATATACAGATCGCCTCTATATACAGACCGCCCCCATATATAGGTCATCTCTATATATAGACCGCTTCCATAACCGAAACTAACCAAAATGGACCAAATTGAAGTATATAGACCGCCTAGATGGTAGACCGCCTCCGTGGTGGTTGGCATCACCAAAGCGATAACCAAAACTAACCAAAATGGACCAAAGTTGAGTGTATAGATTGCCTAGACCGTGAACCTCTTCGGTGGCGGTTTGATAGGAACGTCGGAAACCTACCACGCTATGGTGTTTACGAAACCGCACCACTCTACGCGGCCGTTTGCAGTAGGTAGGTTTCGAACCTACGCTGATATGGAGAATCTGATTTCTAGTCAGACGCTTTTACCGACAGACCAAATCTAAATTTGCTTGAAAGTGGTACTATTTCTGGTGATGTGCCATGCGTTGAAATATAAGTCCATTATATTTTTATAAATTTATGTACTCAATCCCCATATCTGAGAAAAATTTCTGGGCTAAGCTGTTAATTAAAAAATATATATTTCAAGCAAAACAATTTCCGTTTGCAGTAGGTAGGTTTCGAATCTACGCTGCCATGGAGAATCTGATTTCTAGTCAGACGCCTTAACCGACAGACCAGGGCTAAATCTGTTTGAAAGAAGAGCCTATTTGACTCAGAATGGTTGCCTTACGTCGAAATCTAATAGTTTATTAAGGTTTTCGTTACTAAAATGCCCAAAGACGCAGTTTTGATGCGGTTTTAGATACGATATGAATCAAAGAAGCCGATTTTGACTGGAATCTGTTTAAAATGACAAAGAAAAACCTATTATCAATTCAAGGAAGTGAATTTTTAAGTAGTTATCTGCAGTTTTAATGTAGATTTCAGTTCGCTAAGTTATGAAAATGCATGTTTTGGCTATAATCTTCCGTAAATCAAGGGCGAAAACCAATTATTTGTCCCAAAAGAAGGTGTTTTAAGTATATATCTACATTTCTAAGGTAGATTTGGGTACAATAAGAGGCGAAAAAGCAGATTCTGACTAAGATTTTATCGAAATCGGCAACTATTTGACTCAGAATGGTTGCCTTACGTCGAAATCTAATAGTTTATTAAGGTTTTCGTTACTAAAATGCCCAAAGACGCTGATTTTGACTAGAATTTGAAAGATATTGACATGAATATATAACTGTTTGTATCAAAAAATGATAGTTTAAACTGATATTTGCAGTTTTGATGCGGTTTTAGATACGATATGAATCGAAGAAGCCGATTTTGACTGGAATCTGTTTAAAATGACAAAGAACAACCTATTATCAATTCAAGGAAGTGAATTTTTAAGTAGTTATCTGCAGTTTTAATGTAGATTTCAGTTCGCTAAGTTATGAAAATGCATGTTTTGGCTATAATCTTCCGTAAATCAAGGGCGAAAACCAATTATTTGTCCCAAAAGGTGCTTTAAGTATATATCTACATTTCTAAGGTAGATTTGGGTACAATAAGAGGCGAAAAAGCAGATTCTGACTAAGATTTTATCGAAATCGGCAACTATTTGACTCAGAATGGTTGCCTTACGTCGAAATCTAATAGTTTATTAAGGTTTTCGTTACTAAAATGCCCAAAGACGCCGATTTTGACTAGAATTTGAAAGATATTGACATGAATATATAACTGTTTGTATCAAAAAATGATAGTTTAAACTGATATTTGCAGTTTTGATGCGGTTTTAGATACGATATGAATCGAAGAAGCCGATTTTGACTGGAATCTGTTTAAAATGACAAAGAAAAACCTATTATCAATTCAAGGAAGTGAATTTTTAAGTAGTTATCTGCAGTTTTAATGTAGATTTCAGTTCGCTAAGTTATGAAAATGCATGTTTTGGCTATAATCTTCCGTAAATCAAGGGCGAAAACCAATTATTTGTCCCAAAAGAAGGTGTTCTAAATATATATCTGCATTTCTAAGGTAGATTTGGGTACAATAAGAGGCGAAAAAGCAGATTCTGAGTAAGATTTTATCGAAATCGGCAACTATTTGACTCAGAATGGTTGCCTTACGTCGAAATCTAATAGTTTATTAAGGTTTTCGTTACTAAAATGCCCAAAGACGTCATTTTAAACAGATTCCAGTCAAAATCGGCTTCTTCGATTCATATCGTATCTAAAACCGCATCAAAACTGCAAATATCAGTTTAAACTATCATTTTTTGATACAAACAGTTATATATTCATGTCAATATCTTTCAAATTCTAGTCAAAATCGGCGTCTTTGGGAATTTTAGTAACGAAAACCTTAATAAACTATTAGATTTCGACGTAAGGCAACCTTTCTGAGTCAAATAGTTGCCGATTTCGATAAAATCTTAGTCAGAATCTGCTTTTTCGCCTCTTATTGTACCCAAATCTACCTTAGAAATGCAGATATATACTTAAAACACCTTCTTTTTTGACAAATAATTGGTTTTCGCCCTTGATTTACGGAAGATTATAGCCAAAACATGCATTTTCATAACTTAGCGAACTGAAATCTACATTAAAACTGCAGATAACTACTTAAAAATTCACTTCCTTGAATTGATAATAGGTTTTTCTTTGTCATTTTAAACAGATTCCAGTCAAAATCGGCTTCTTGGATTCATATCGTCTCTAAAACCGCATCAAAACTGCAAATATCAGTTTAAACTATCATTTTTTGATACAAACAGTTATATATTCATGTCAATATCTTTCAAATTCTAGTCAAAATCGGCGTCTTTGGGCATTTTAGTAACGAAAACCTTAATAAACTATTAGATTTCGACGTAAGGCAACCATTCTGAGTCAAATTGTTGCCGATTTCGATAAAATCTTAGTCAGAATCTGCTTTTTCGCCTCTTATTGTACCCAAATCTACCTTAGAAATGCAGATATATACCTAAAACACCTTCTTTTGGGACAAATAATTGGTTTTCACCCTTGATTTACGGAAGATTATAGCCAAAACATGCATTTTCATAACTTAGCGAACTGAAATCTACATTAAAACTGCAGATAACTACTTAAAAATTCACTTCCTTGAATTGATAATAGGTTTTTCTTTGTCATTTTAAACAGATTCCAGTCAAAATCGGCTTCTTCGATTCATATCGTATCTAAAACCGCATCAAAACTGCAAATATCAGTTTAAACTATCATTTTTTGATACAAACAGTTATATATTCATGTCAATATCTTTCAAATTCTAGTCAAAATCGGCGTCTTTGGGAATTTTAGTAACGAAAACCTTAATAAACTATTAGATTTCGACGTAAGGCAACCTTTCTGAGTCAAATAGTTGCCGATTTCGATAAAATCTTAGTCAGAATCTGCTTTTTCGCCTCTTATTGTACCCAAATCTACCTCAGAAATGCAGATATATACATAAAACACCTTCTTTTGGGACAAATAATTGGTTTTCGCCCTTGATTTACGGAAGATTATAGAAAAAACATGCATTTTCATAACTTAGCGAACTGAAATCTACATTAAAACTGCAGATAACTACTTAAAAATTCACTTCCTTGAATTGATAATAGGTTTTTCTTTGTCATTTTAAACAGATTCCAGTCAAAATCGGCTTCTTCGACTCATATCGTACCTAAAACCGCATCAAAACTGCAAATATCAGTTTAAACTATCATTTTTTGATACAAACAGTTATATATTCATGTCAATATCTTTCAAATTCTAGTCAAAATCGGCGTCTTTAGGCATTTTAGTAACGAAAACCTTAATAAACTATTAGATTTCGACGTAAGGCAACCTTTCTGAGTCAAATAGTTGCCGATTTCGATAAAATCTTAGTCAGAATCTGCTTTTTCGCCTCTTATTGTACCCAAATCTACCTTAGAAATGCAGATATATACTTAAAACATCTTCTTTTGGGACAAATAATTGGTTTTCGCCCTTGATTTACTTAAGATTATAGCCAAAACATGCATTTTCATAACTTAGCGAACTGAAATCTACATTAAAACTGCAGAAAACTACATAAAAATTCACTTCCTTGAATTGATAATAGGTTTTTCTTTGTCATTTTAAACAGATTCCAGTCAAAATCGGCTTCTTCGATTCATATCGTATCTAAAACCGCATCAAAACTGCAAATATCAGTTTAAACTATCATTTTTTGATACAAACAGTTATATATTCATGTCAATATCTTTCAAATTCTAGTCAAAATCGGCGTCTTTGGGCATTTTAGTAACGAAAACCTTAATAAACTATTAGATTTCGACGTAAGGCAACCATTCTGAGTCAAATAGTTGCCGATTTCGATAAAATCTTAGTCAGAATCTGCTTTTTCGCCTCTTATTGTACCCAAATCTACCTTAGAAATGCAGATATATACCTAAAACACCTTCTTTTGGGACAAATAATTGGTTCTCACCCTTGATTTACGGAAGATTATAGCCAAAACATGCATTTTCATAACTTAGCGAACTGAAATCTACATTAAAACTGCAGATAACTACTTAAAAATTCACTTCCTTGAATTGATAATAGGTTTTTCTTTGTCATTTTAAACAGATTCCAGTCAAAATCGGCTTCTTCGATTCATATCGTATCTAAAACCGCATCAAAACTGCAAATATCAGTTTAAACTATCATTTTTTGATACAAACAGTTATATATTCATGTCAATATCTTTCAAATTCTAGTCAAAATCGGCGTCTTTGGGAATTTTAGTAACGAAAACCTTAATAAACTATTAGATTTCGACGTAAGGCAACCTTTCTGAGTCAAATAGTTGCCGATTTCGATAAAATCTTAGTCAGAATCTGCTTTTTCGCCTCTTATTGTACCCAAATCTACCTTAGAAATGCAGATATATACTTAAAACACCTTCTTTTGGGACAAATAATTGGTTTTCGCCCTTGATTTACGGAAGATTATAGCCAAAACATGCATTTTCATAACTTAGCGAACTGAAATCTACATTAAAACTGCAGATAACTACTTAAAAATTCACTTCCTTGAATTGATAATAGGTTTTTCTTTGTCATTTTAAACAGATTCCAGTCAAAATCGGCTTCTTCGACTCATATCGTACCTAAAACCGCATCAAAACTGCAAATATCAGTTTAAACTATCATTTTTTGATACAAACAGTTATATATTCATGTCAATATCTTTCAAATTCTAGTCAAAATCGGCGTCTTTAGGCATTTTAGTAACGAAAACCTTAATAAACTATTAGATTTCGACGTAAGGCAACCTTTCTGAGTCAAATAGTTGCCGATTTCGATAAAATCTTAGTCAGAATCTGCTTTTTCGCCTCTTATTGTACCCAAATCTACCTTAGAAATGCAGATATATACTTAAAACATCTTCTTTTGGGACAAATAATTGGTTTTCGCCGTTGATTTACGGAAGATTATAGCCAAAACATGCATTTTCATAACTTAGCGAACTGAAATCTACATTAAAACTGCAGAAAACTACTTAAAAATTCACTTCCTTGAATTGATAGTAGGTTTTTCTTTGTCATTTCAAACAGATTCCAGTCAAAATCGGCTTCTTCGATTCATATCGTATCTAAAACCGCATCAAAACTGCAAATATCAGTTTAAACTATCATTTTTTGATACAAACAGTTATATATTCATGTCAATATCTTTCAAATTCTAGTCAAAATCGGCGTCTTTGGGCATTTTAGTAACGAAAACCTTAATAAACTATTAGATTTCGACGTAAGGCAACAATTCTGAGTCAAATAGTTGCCGATTTCGATAAAATCTTCGTCAGAATCTGCTTTTTCGCCTCTTATTGTACCCAAATCTACCTTAGAAATGCAGATATATACTTAAAACACCTTCTTTTGGGACAAATAATTGGTTTTCGCCCTTGATTTACGGAAGATTATAGCCAAAACATGCATTTTCATAACTTAGCGAACTGAAATCTACAATAAAACTGCAGATAACTACTTAAAAATTCACTTCCTTGAATTGATAGTAGGTTTTTCTTTGTCATTTCAAACAGATTCCAGTCAAAATCGGCTTCTTCGATTCATATCGTATCTAAAACCGCATCAAAACTGCAAATATCAGTTTAAACTATCATTTTTTGATACAAACAGTTATATATTCATGTCAATATCTTTCAAATTCTAGTCAAAATCGGCGTCTTTGGGCATTTTAGTAACGAAAACCTTAATAAACTATTAGATTTCGACGTAAGGCAACCATTCTGAGTCAAATAGTTGCCGATTTCGATAAAATCTTAGTCAGAATCTGCTTTTTCGCCTCTTATTGTACCCAAATCTACCTTAGAAATGCAGATATATACCTAAAACACCTTCTTTTGGGACAAATAATTGGTTTTCACCCTTGATTTACGGAAGATTATAGCCAAACCATGCATTTTCATAACTTAGCGAACTGAAATCTACATTAAAACTGCAGATAACTACTTAAAAATTCACTTCCTTGAATTGATAATAGGTTTTTCTTTGTCATTTTAAACAGATTCCAGTCAAAATCGGCTTCTTCGATTCATATCGTATCTAAAACCGCATCAAAACTGCAAATATCAGTTTAAACTATCATTTTTTGATACAAACAGTTATATATTCATGTCAATATCTTTCAAATTCTAGTCAAAATCGGCGTCTTTGGGAATTTTAGTAACGAAAACCTTAATAAACTATTAGATTTCGACGTAAGGCAACCTTTCTGAGTCAAATAGTTGCCGATTTCGATAAAATCTTAGTCAGAATCTGCTTTTTCGCCTCTTATTGTACCCAAATCTACCTTAGAAATGCAGATATATACTTAAAACACCTTCTTTTGGACAAATAATTGGTTTTCGCCCTTGATTTACGGAAGATTATAGCCAAAACATGCATTTTCATAACTTAGCGAACTGAAATCTACATTAAAACTGCAGATAACTACTTAAAAATTCACTTCCTTGAATTGATAATAGGTTTTTCTTTGTCATTTTAAACAGATTCCAGTCAAAATCGGCTTCTTCGACTCATATCGTATCTAAAACCGCATCAAAACTGCAAATATCAGTTTAAACTATCATTTTTTGATACAAAAGTTATATATTCATGTCAATATCTTTCAAATTCTAGTCAAAATCGGCGTCTTTGGGCATTTTAGTAACGAAAACCTTAATAAACTATTAGATTTCGACGTAAGGCAACCATTCTGAGTCAAATAGTTGCCGATTTCGATAAAATCTTAGTCAGAATCTGCTTTTTCGCCTCTTATTGTACCCAAATCTACCTTAGAAATGCAGATATATACCTAAAACACCTTCTTTTGGGACAAATAATTGGTTTTCACCCTTGATTTACGGAAGATTATAGCCAAAACATGCATTTTCATAACTTAGCGAACTGAAATCTACATTAAAACTGCAGATAACTACTTAAAAATTCACTTCCTTGAATTGATAATAGGTTTTTCTTTGTCATTTTAAACAGATTCCAGTCAAAATCGGCTTCTTCGACTCATATCGTACCTAAAACCGCATAAAAACTGCAAATATCAGTTTAAACTATCATTTTTTGATACAAACAGTTATATATTCATGTCAATATCTTTCAAATTCTAGTCAAAATCGGCGTCTTTAGGCATTTTAGTAACGAAAACCTTAATAAACTATTAGATTTCGACGTAAGGCAACCTTTCTGAGTCAAATAGTTGCCGATTTCGATAAAATCTTAGTCAAAATCTGCTTTTTCGCCTCTTATTGTACCCAAATCTACCTTAGAAATGCAGATATATACTTAAAACACCTTCTTTTGGGACAAATAATTGGTTTTCGCCCTTGATTTACGGAAGATTATAGCCAAAACATGCATTTTCATAACTTAGCGAACTGAAATCTACATTAAAACTGCAGATAACTACTTAAAAATTCACTTCCTTGAATTGATAATAGGTTTTTCTTTGTCATTTTAAACAGATTCCAGTCAAAATCGGCTTCTTCGACTCATATCGTACCTAAAACCGCATAAAAATTGCAAATATCAGTTTAAACTATCATTTTTTGATACAAACAGTTATATATTCATGTCAATATCTTTCAAATTCTAGTCAAAATCGGCGTCTTTGGGCATTTTAGTAACGAAAACCTTAATAAACTATTAGATTTCGACGTAAGGCAACCATTCTGAGTCAAATAGTTGCCGATTTCGATAAAATCTTCGTCAGAATCTGCTTTTTCGCCTCTTATTGTACCCAAATCTACCTTAGAAATGCAGATATATACTTAAAACACCTTCTTTTGGGACAAATAATTGGTTTTCGCCCTTGATTTACGGAAGATTATAGCTAAAACATGCATTTTCATAACTTAGCGAACTGAAATCTACATTAAAACTGCAGAAAACTACTTAAAAATTCACTTCCTTGAATTGATAGTAGGTTTTTCTTTGTCATTTCAAACAGATTCCAGTCAAAATCGGCTTCTTCGATTCATATCGTATCTAAAACCGCATCAAAACTGCAAATATCAGTTTAAACTATCATTTTTTGATACAAACAGTTATATATTCATGTCAATATCTTTCAAATTCTAGTCAAAATCGGCGTCTTTGGGCATTTTAGTAACGAAAACCTTAATAAACTATTAGATTTCGACGTAAGGCAACCATTCTGAGTCAAATAGTTGCCGATTTCGATAAAATCTTCGTCAGAATCTGCTTTTTCGCCTCTTATTGTACCCAAATCTACCTTAGAAATGCAGATATATACTTAAAACACCTTCTTTTGGGACAAATAATTGGTTTTCGCCCTTGATTTACGGAAGATTATAGCCAAAACATGCATTTTCATAACTTAGCGAACTGAAATCTACAATAAAACTGCAGATAACTACTTAAAAATTCACTTCCTTGAATTGATAGTAGGTTTTTCTTTGTCATTTCAAACAGATTCCAGTCAAAATCGGCTTCTTCGATTCATATCGTATCTAAAACCGCATCAAAACTGCAAATATCAGTTTAAACTATCATTTTTTGATACAAACAGTTATATATTCATGTCAATATCTTTCAAATTCTAGTCAAAATCGGCGTCTTTTAGCATTTTAGTAACGAAAACCTTAATAAACTATTAGATTTCGACGTAAGGCAACCTTTCTGAGTCAAATAGTTGCCGATTTCGATAAAATCTTAGTCAGAATCTGCTTTTTCGCCTCTTATTGTACCCAAATCTACCTTAGAAATGCAGATATACACTTAAAACACCTTCTTTTGGGACAAATAATTGGTTTTCGCCCTTGATTTACGGAAGATTATAGCCAAAACATGCATTTTCATAACTTAGCGAACTGAAATCTACATTAAAACTGCAGATAACTACTTAAAAATTCACTTCCTTGAATTGATAATAGGTTTTTCTTTGTCATTTTAAACAGATTCCAGTCAAAATCGGCTTCTTCGACTCATATCGTACCTAAAACCGCATAAAAACTGCAAATATCAGTTTAAACTATCATTTTTTGATACAAACAGTTATATATTCATGTCAATATCTTTCAAATTCTAGTCAAAATCGGCGTCTTTAGGCATTTTAGTAACGAAAACCTTAATAAACTATTAGATTTCGACGTAAGGCAACCTTTCTGAGTCAAATAGTTGCCGATTTCGATAAAATCTTAGTCAGAATCTGCTTTTTCGCCTCTTATTGTACCCAAATCTACCTCAGAAATGCAGATATATACTTAAAACACCTTCTTTTGGGACAAATAATTGGTTTTCGCCCTTGATTTACGGAAGATTATAGCCAAAACATGCATTTTCATAACATAGCGAACTGAAATCTACATTAAAACTGCAGATAACTACTTAAAAATTCACTTCCTTGAATTGATAATAGGTTTTTCTTTGTCATTTTAAACAGATTCCAGTCAAAATCGGCCTCTTCGATTCATATCGTATCTAAAACCGCATCAAAACTGCAAATATCAGTTTAAACTATCATTTTTTGATACAAACAGTTATATATTCATGTCAATATCTTTCAAATTCTAGTCAAAATCGGCGTCTTTGGGCATTTTAGTAACGAAAACCTTAATAAACTATTAGATTTCGACGTAAGGCAACCATTCTGAGTCAAATAGTTGCCGATTTCGATAAAATCTTAGTCAGAATCTGCTTTTTCGCCTCTTATTGTACCCAAATCTACCTTAGAAATGCAGATATATACCTAAAACACCTTCTTTTGGGACAAATAATTGGTTTTCACCCTTGATTTACGGAAGATTATAGCCAAACCATGCATTTTCATAACTTAGCGAACTGAAATCTACATTAAAACTGCAGATAACTACTTAAAAATTCACTTCCTTGAATTGATAATAGGTTTTTCTTTGTCATTTTAAACAGATTCCAGTCAAAATCGGCTTCTTCGATTCATATCGTATCTAAAACCGCATCAAAACTGCAAATATCAGTTTAAACTATCATTTTTTGATACAAACAGTTATATATTCATGTCAATATCTTTCAAATTCTAGTCAAAATCGGCGTCTTTGGGAATTTTAGTAACGAAAACCTTAATAAACTATTAGATTTCGACGTAAGGCAACCTTTCTGAGTCAAATAGTTGCCGATTTCGATAAAATCTTAGTCAGAATCTGCTTTTTCGCCTCTTATTGTACCCAAATCTACCTTAGAAATGCAGATATATACTTAAAACACCTTCTTTTGGGACAAATAATTGGTTTTCGCCCTTGATTTACGGAAGATTATAGCCAAAACATGCATTTTCATAACTTAGCGAACTGAAATCTACATTAAAACTGCAGATAACTACTTAAAAATTCACTTCCTTGAATTGATAATAGGTTTTTCTTTGTCATTTTAAACAGATTCCAGTCAAAATCGGCTTCTTCGACTCATATCGTACCTAAAACCGCATAAAAACTGCAAATATCAGTTTAAACTATCATTTTTTGATACAAACAGTTATATATTCATGTCAATATCTTTCAAATTCTAGTCAAAATCGGCGTCTTTAGGCATTTTAGTAACGAAAACCTTAATAAACTATTAGATTTCGACGTAAGGCAACCTTTCTGAGTCAAATAGTTGCCGATTTCGATAAAATCTTAGTCAGAATCTGCTTTTTCGCCTCTTATTGTACCCAAATCTACCTTAGAAATGCAGATATATACTTAAAACACCTTCTTTTGGGACAAATAATTGGTTTTCGCCCTTGATTTACGGTAGATTATAGCCAAAACATGCATTTTCATAACTTAGCGAACTGAAATCTACATTAAAACTGCAGATAACTACTTAAAAATTCACTTCCTTGAATTGATAATAGGTTTTTCTTTGTCATTTTAAACAGATTCCAGTCAAAATCGGCTTCTTCGACTCATATCGTACCTAAAACCGCATAAAAACTGCAAATATCAGTTTAAACTATCATTTTTTGATACAAACAGTTATATATTCATGTCAATATCTTTCAAATTCTAGTCAAAATCGGCGTCTTTGGGCATTTTAGTAACGAAAACCTTAATAAACTATTAGATTTCGACGTAAGGCAACCATTCTGAGTCAAATAGTTGCCGATTTCGATAAAATCTTCGTCAGAATCTGCTTTTTCGCCTCTTATTGTACCCAAATCTACCTTAGAAATGCAGATATATACTTAAAACACCTTCTTTTGGGACAAATAATTGGTTTTCGCCCTTGATTTACGGAAGATTATAGCTAAAACATGCATTTTCATAACTTAGCGAACTGAAATCTACATTAAAACTGCAGAAAACTACTTAAAAATTCACTTCCTTGAATTGATAGTAGGTTTTTCTTTGTCATTTCAAACAGATTCCAGTCAAAATCGGCTTCTTCGATTCATATCGTATCTAAAACCGCATCAAAACTGCAAATATCAGTTTAAACTATCATTTTTTGATACAAACAGTTATATATTCATGTCAATATCTTTCAAATTCTAGTCAAAATCGGCGTCTTTGGGCATTTTAGTAACGAAAACCTTAATAAACTATTAGATTTCGACGTAAGGCAACCATTCTGAGTCAAATAGTTGCCGATTTCGATAAAATCTTCGTCAGAATCTGCTTTTTCGCCTCTTATTGTACCCAAATCTACCTTAGAAATGCAGATATATACTTAAAACACCTTCTTTTGGGACAAATAATTGGTTTTCGCCCTTGATTTACGGAAGATTATAGCCAAAACATGCATTTTCATAACTTAGCGAACTGAAATCTACATTAAAACTGCAGATAACTACTTAACAATTCACTTCCTTGAATTGATAATAGGTTTTTCTTTGTCATTTTAAACAGATTCCAGTCAAAATCGGCTTCTTCGATTCATATCGTATCTAAAACCGCATCAAAACTGCAAATATCAGTTTAAACTATCATTTTTTGATACAAACAGTTATATATTCATGTCAATATCTTTCAAATTCTAGTCAAAATCGGCGTCTTTTAGCATTTTAGTAACGAAAACCTTAATAAACTATTAGATTTCGACGTAAGGCAACCTTTCTGAGTCAAATAGTTGCCGATTTCGATAAAATCTTAGTCAGAATCTGCTTTTTCGCCTCTTATTGTACCCAAATCTACCTTAGAAATGCAGATATACACTTAAAACACCTTCTTTTGGGACAAATAATTGGTTTTCGCCCTTGATTTACGGAAGATTATAGCCAAAACATGCATTTTCATAACTTAGCGAACTGAAATCTACATTAAAACTGCAGATAACTACTTAAAAATTCACTTCCTTGAATTGATAATAGGTTTTTCTTTGTCATTTTAAACAGATTCCAGTCAAAATCGGCTTCTTCGACTCATATCGTACCTAAAACCGCATAAAAACTGCAAATATCAGTTTAAACTATCATTTTTTGATACAAACAGTTATATATTCATGTCAATATCTTTCAAATTCTAGTCAAAATCGGCGTCTTTAGGCATTTTAGTAACGAAAACCTTAATAAACTATTAGATTTCGACGTAAGGCAACCTTTCTGAGTCAAATAGTTGCCGATTTCGATAAAATCTTAGTCAGAATCTGCTTTTTCGCCTCTTATTGTACCCAAATCTACCTTAGAAATGCAGATATATACTTAAAACACCTTCTTTTGGGACAAATAATTGGTTTTCGCCCTTGATTTACGGAAGATTATAGCCAAAACATGCATTTTCATAACTTAGCGAACTGAAATCTACATTAAAACTGCAGATAACTACTTAAAAATTCACTTCCTTGAATTGATAATAGGTTTTTCTTTGTCATTTTAAACAGATTCCAGTCAAAATCGGCTTCTACGACTCATATCGTACCTAAAACCGCATAAAAACTGCAAATATCAGTTTAAACTATCATTTTTTGATACAAACAGTTATATATTCATGTCAATATCTTTCAAATTCTAGTCAAAATCGGCGTCTTTGGGCATTTTAGTAACGAAAACCTTAATAAACTATTAGATTTCGACGTAAGGCAACCATTCTGAGTCAAATAGTTGCCGATTTCGATAAAATCTTCGTCAGAATCTGCTTTTTCGCCTCTTATTGTACCCAAATCTACCTTAGAAATGCAGATATATACTTAAAACACCTTCTTTTGGGACAAATAATTGGTTTTCGCCCTTGATTTACGGAAGATTATAGCCAAAACATGCATTTTCATAACTTAGCGAACTGAAATCTACATTAAAACTGCAGAAAACTACTTAAAAATTCACTTCCTTGAATTGATAGTAGGTTTTTCTTTGTCATTTCAAACAGATTCCAGTCAAAATCGGCTTCTTCGATTCATATCGTATCTAAAACCGCATCAAAACTGCAAATATCAGTTTAAACTATCATTTTTTGATACAAACAGTTATATATTCATGTCAATATCTTTCAAATTCTAGTCAAAATCGGCGTCTTTGGGCATTTTAGTAACGAAAACCTTAATAAACTATTAGATTTCGACGTAAGGCAACCATTCTGAGTCAAATAGTTGCCGATTTCGATAAAATCTTCGTCAGAATCTGCTTTTTCGCCTCTTATTGTACCCAAATCTACCTTAGAAATGCAGATATATACTTAAAACACCTTCTTTTGGGACAAATAATTGGTTTTCGCCCTTGATTTACGGAAGATTATAGCCAAAACATGCATTTTCATAACTTAGCGAACTGAAATCTACAATAAAACTGCAGATAACTACTTAAAAATTCACTTCCTTGAATTGATAGTAGGTTTTTCTTTGTCATTTCAAACAGATTCCAGTCAAAATCGGCTTCTTCGATTCATATCGTATCTAAAACCGCATCAAAACTGCAAATATCAGTTTAAACTATCATTTTTTGATACAAACAGTTATATATTCATGTCAATATCTTTCAAATTCTAGTCAAAATCGGCGTCTTTGGGCATTTTAGTAACGAAAACCTTAATAAACTATTAGATTTCGACGTAAGGCAACCATTCTGAGTCAAATAGTTGCCGATTTCGATAAAATCTTAGTCAGAATCTGCTTTTTCGCCTCTTATTGTACCCAAATCTACCTTAGAAATGCAGATATATACTTAAAACACCTTCTTTTGGGACAAATAATTGGTTTTCGCCCTTGATTTACGGAAGATTATAGCCAAAACATGCATTTTCATAACTTAGCGAACTGAAATCTACATTAAAACTGCAGATAACTACTTAACAATTCACTTCCTTGAATTGATAATAGGTTTTTCTTTGTCATTTTAAACAGATTCCAGTCAAAATCGGCTTCTTCGATTCATATCGTATCTAAAACCGCATCAAAACTGCAAATATCAGTTTAAACTATCATTTTTTGATACAAACAGTTATATATTCATGTCAATATCTTTCAAATTCTAGTCAAAATCGGCGTCTTTGGGCATTTTAGTAACGAAAACCTTAATAAACTATTAGATTTCGACGTAAGGCAACCTTTCTGAGTCAAATAGTTGCCGATTTCGATAAAATCTTAGTCAGAATCTGCTTTTTCGCCTCTTATTGTACCCAAATCTACCTTAGAAATGCAGATATATACTTAAAACACCTTCTTTTGGGACAAATAATTGGTTTTCGCCCTTGATTTACGGAAGATTATAGCCAAAACATGCATTTTCATAACTTAGCGAACTGAAATCTACATTAAAACTGCAGATAACTACTTAAAAATTCACTTCCTTGAATTGATAATAGGTTTTTCTTTGTCATTTTAAACAGATTCCAGTCAAAATCGGCTTCTACGACTCATATCGTACCTAAAACCGCATAAAAACTGCAAATATCAGTTTAAACTATCATTTTTTGATACAAACAGTTATATATTCATGTCAATATCTTTCAAATTCTAGTCAAAATCGGCGTCTTTGGGCATTTTAGTAACGAAAACCTTAATAAACTATTAGATTTCGACGTAAGGCAACCATTCTGAGTCAAATAGTTGCCGATTTCGATAAAATCTTCGTCAGAATCTGCTTTTTCGCCTCTTATTGTACCCAAATCTACCTTAGAAATGCAGATATATACTTAAAACACCTTCTTTTGGGACAAATAATTGGTTTTCGCCCTTGATTTACGGAAGATTATAGCCAAAACATGCATTTTCATAACTTAGCGAACTGAAATCTACATTAAAACTGCAGAAAACTACTTAAAAATTCACTTCCTTGAATTGATAGTAGGTTTTTCTTTGTCATTTCAAACAGATTCCAGTCAAAATCGGCTTCTTCGATTCATATCGTATCTAAAACCGCATCAAAACTGCAAATATCAGTTTAAACTATCATTTTTTGATACAAACAGTTATATATTCATGTCAATATCTTTCAAATTCTAGTCAAAATCGGCGTCTTTGGGCATTTTAGTAACGAAAACCTTAATAAACTATTAGATTTCGACGTAAGGCAACCATTCTGAGTCAAATAGTTGCCGATTTCGATAAAATCTTCGTCAGAATCTGCTTTTTCGCCTCTTATTGTACCCAAATCTACCTTAGAAATGCAGATATATACTTAAAACACCTTCTTTTGGGACAAATAATTGGTTTTCGCCCTTGATTTACGGAAGATTATAGCCAAAACATGCATTTTCATAACTTAGCGAACTGAAATCTACAATAAAACTGCAGATAACTACTTAAAAATTCACTTCCTTGAATTGATAGTAGGTTTTTCTTTGTCATTTCAAACAGATTCCAGTCAAAATCGGCTTCTTCGATTCATATCGTATCTAAAACCGCATCAAAACTGCAAATATCAGTTTAAACTATCATTTTTTGATACAAACAGTTATATATTCATGTCAATATCTTTCAAATTCTAGTCAAAATCGGCGTCTTTGGGCATTTTAGTAACGAAAACCTTAATAAACTATTAGATTTCGACGTAAGGCAACCATTCTGAGTCAAATAGTTGCCGATTTCGATAAAATCTTAGTCAGAATCTGCTTTTTCGCCTCTTATTGTACCCAAATCTACCTTAGAAATGCAGATATATACTTAAAACACCTTCTTTTGGGACAAATAATTGGTTTTCGCCCTTGATTTACGGAAGATTATAGCCAAAACATGCATTTTCATAACTTAGCGAACTGAAATCTACATTAAAACTGCAGATAACTACTTAACAATTCACTTCCTTGAATTGATAATAGGTTTTTCTTTGTCATTTTAAACAGATTCCAGTCAAAATCGGCTTCTTCGATTCATATCGTATCTAAAACCGCATCAAAACTGCAAATATCAGTTTAAACTATCATTTTTTGATACAAACAGTTATATATTCATGTCAATATCTTTCAAATTCTAGTCAAAATCGGCGTCTTTGGGCATTTTAGTAACGAAAACCTTAATAAACTATTAGATTTCGACGTAAGGCAACCTTTCTGAGTCAAATAGTTGCCGATTTCGATAAAATCTTAGTCAGAATCTGCTTTTTCGCCTCTTATTGTACCCAAATCTACCTTAGAAATGCAGATATATACTTAAAACACCTTCTTTTGGGACAAATAATTGGTTTTCGCCCTTGATTTACGGAAGATTATAGCCAAAACATGCATTTTCATAACTTAGCGAACTGAAATCTACATTAAAACTGCAGATAAATACTTAAAAATTCACTTCCTTGAATTGATAATAGGTTTTTCTTTGTCATTTTAAACAGATTCCAGTCAAAATCGGCTTCTCCGACTCATATCGTACCTAAAACCGCATCAAAACTGCAAATATCAGTTTAAACTATCATTTTTTGATACAAACAGTTATATATTCATGTCAACATCTTTCAAATTCTAGTCAAAATCGGCGTCTTGGGGCATTTTAGTAACGAAAACCTTAATAAACTATTAGATTTCGACGTAAGGCAACCATTCTGAGTCAAATAGTTGCCGATTTCGATAAAATCTTCGTCAGAATCTGCTTTTTCGCCTCTTATTGTACCCAAATCTACCTTAGAAATGCAGATATATACTTAAAACACCTTCTTTTGGGACAAATAATTGGTTTTCGCCCTTGATTTACGGAAGATTATAGCCAAAACATGCATTTTCATAACTTAGCGAACTGAAATCTACATTAAAACTGCAGATAACTACTTAACAATTCACTTCCTTGAATTGATAATAGGTTTTTCTTTGTCATTTTAAACAGATTCCAGTCAAAATCGGCTTCTTCGATTCATATCGTATCTAAAACCGCATCAAAACTGCAAATATCAGTTTAAACTATCATTTTTTGATACAAACAGTTATATATTCATGTCAATATCTTTCAAATTCTAGTCAAAATCGGCGTCTTTTGGCATTTTAGTAACGAAAACCTTAATAAACTATTAGATTTCAACGTAAGGCAACCATTCTGAGTCAAACAGTTGCCGATTTCGATAAAATCTTAGTCAGAATCTGCTTTTTCGCCTCTTATTGTACCCAAATCTACCTTAGAAATGCAGATATATACTTAAAACACCTTCTTTTGGGACAAATAATTGGTTTTCGAACTTGATTTATGGAAGATTATAGCCAAAACATGCATTTTCATAACTTAGCGAACTGAAATCTACATTAAAACTGCAGATAACTACTTAAAAATTCACTTCCTTGAATTGATAATAGGTTTTTCTTTGTCATTTTAAACAGATTCCAGTCAAAATCGGCTTCTTCGACCCATATCGTACCTAAAACCGCATCAAAACTGCAAATATCAGTTTAAACTATCAATTTTTGATACAAACAGTTATATATTCATGTCAATATCTTTCAAATTCTAGTCAAAATCGGAGTCTTTGGGAATTTTAGTAACGAAAACCTTAATAAACTATTAGATTTCGACGTAAGGCAACCTTTCTGAGTCAAATAGTTGCCGATTTCGATAAAATCTTAGTCAGAATCTGCTTTTTCGCCTCTTATTGTACCCAAATCTACCTTAGAAATGCAGATATATACTTAAAACACCTTCTTTTGGGACAAATAATTGGTTTTCGCCCTTGATTTACGGAAGATTATAGCCAAAACATGCATTTTCATAACTTAGCGAACTGAAATCTACATTAAAACTGCAGATAACTACTTAAAAATTCACTTCCTTGAATTGATAATAGGTTTTTCTTTGTCATTTTAAACAGATTCCAGTCAAAATCGGCTTCTTCGACTCATATCGTACCTAAAACCGCATCAAAACTGCAAATATCAGTTTAAACTATCATTTTTTGATACAAACAGTTATATATTCATGTCAATATCTTTCAAATTCTAGTCAAAATCGGCGTCTTTAGGCATTTTAGTAACGAAAACCTTAATAAACTATTAGATTTCGACGTAAGGCAACCTTTCTGAGTCAAATAGTTGCCGATTTCGATAAAATCTTAGTCAGAATCTGCTTTTTCGCCTCTTATTGTACCCAAATCTACCTTAGAAATGCAGATATATACTTAGAACACCTTCTTTTGGGACAAATAATTGGTTTTCGCCCTTGATTTACGGAAGATTATAGCCAAAACATGCATTTTCATAACTTAGCGAACTGAAATCTACATTAAAACTGCAGATAACTACTTAAAAATTCACTTCCTTGAATTGATAGTAGGTTTTTCTTTGTCATTTCAAACAGATTCCAGTCAAAATCGGCTTCTTCGATTCATATCGTATCTAAAACCGCATCAAAACTGCAAATATCAGTTTAAACTATCATTTTTTGATACAAACAGTTATATATTCATGTCAACATCTTTCAAATTCTAGTCAAAATCGGCGTCTTGGGGCATTTTAGTAACGAAAACCTTAATAAACTATTAGATTTCGACGTAAGGCAACCATTCTGAGTCAAATAGTTGCCGATTTCGATAAAATCTTCGTCAGAATCTGCTTTTTCGCCTCTTATTGTACCTAAATCTACCTTAGAAATGCAAATATATACTTAAAACACCTTCTTTTGGGACAAATAATTGGTTTTCGCCCTTGATTTACGGAAGATTATAGCCAAAACATGCATTTTCATAACTTAGCGAACTGAAATCTACAATAAAACTGCAGATAACTACTTAAAAATTCACTTCCTTGAATTGATAGTAGGTTTTTCTTTGTCATTTCAAACAGATTCCAGTCAAAATCGGCTTCTTCGATTCATATCGTATCTAAAACCGCATCAAAACTGCAAATATCAGTTTAAACTATCATTTTTTGATACAAACAGTTATATATTCATGTCAATATCTTTCAAATTCTAGTCAAAATCGGCGTCTTTGGGCATTTTAGTAACGAAAACCTTAATAAACTATTAGATTTCGACGTAAGGCAACCTTTCTGAGTCAAATAGTTGCCGATTTCGATAAAATCTTAGTCAGAATCTGCTTTTTCGCCTCTTATTGTACCCAAATCTACCTTAGAAATGCAGATATATACTTAAAACACCTTTTGGGACTAATAATTGGTTTTCGCCCTTGATTTACGGAAGATTATAGCCAAAACATGCATTTTAATAACTTAGCGAAGTGAAATCTACATTAAAACTGCAGATAACTACTTAAAAATTCACTTCCTTGAATTGATAATAGGTTTTTCTTTGTCATTTTAAACAGATTCCAGTCAAAATCGGCTTCTTCGACTCATATCGTACCTAAAACCGCATCAAAACTGCAAATATCAGTTTAAACTATTCTTTTTTGATACAAACAGTTATATATTCATGTCAATATCTTTCAAATTCTAGTCAAAATCGGCGTCTTTGGGCATTTTAGTAACGAAAACCTTAATAAACTAATAGATTTCGACGTAAGGCAACCTTTCTGAGTCAAATAGTTGCCGATTTCGATAAAATCTTAGTCAGAATCTGCTTTTTCGCCTCTTATTGTACCCAAATCTACCTTAGAAATGCAGATATATACTTAAAACACCTTCTTTTGGGACAAATAATTGGTTTTCGCCCTTGATTTACGGAAGATTATAGCCAAAACATGCATTTTCATAACTTAGCGAACTGAAATCTACATTAAAACTGCAGATAAATACTTAAAAATTCACTTCCTTGAATTGATAATAGGTTTTTCTTTGTCATTTTAAACAGATTCCAGTCAAAATCGGCTTCTTCGACTCATATCGTACCTAAAACCGCATCAAAACTGCAAATATCAGTTTAAACTATCATTTTTTGATACAAACAGTTATATATTCATGTCAATATCTTTCAAATTCTAGTCAAAATCGGCGTCTTTGGGCATTTTAGTAACGAAAACCTTAATAAACTAATAGATTTCGACGTAAGGCAACCTTTCTGAGTCAAATAGTTGCCGATTTCGATAAAATCTTAGTCAGAATCTGCTTTTTCGCCTCTTATTGTACCCAAATCTACATTAGAAATGCAGATATATACTTAAAACACCTTCTTTTGGGACAAATAATTGGTTTTCGCCCTTGATTTACGGAAGATTATAGCCAAAACATGCATTTTCATAACTTAGCGAACTGAAATCTACATTAAAACTGCAGATAAATACTTAAAAATTCACTTCCTTGAATTGATAATAGGTTTTTCTTTGTCATTTTAAACAGATTCCAGTCAAAATCGGCTTCTTCGACTCATATCGTACCTAAAACCGCATCAAAACTGCAAATATCAGTTTAAACTATCATTTTTTGATACAAACAGTTATATATTCATGTCAATATCTTTCAAATTCTAGTCAAAATCGGCGTCTTTGGGCATTTTAGTAACGAAAACCTTAATAAACTATTAGATTTCGACGTAAGGCAACCATTCTGAGTCAAATAGTTGCCGATTTCGATAAAATCTTAGTCAGAATCTGCTTTTTCGCCTCTTATTGTACCCAAATCTACCTTAGAAATGCAGATATATACTTAAAACACCTCCTTTTGGGACAAATAATTGGTTTTCGCCCTTGATTTACGGAAGATTATAGAAAAAACATGCATTTTCATAACTTAGCGAACTGAAATCTACATTAAAACTGCAGATAACTACTTAACAATTCACTTCCTTGAATTGATAATAGGTTTTTCTTTGTCATTTTAAACAGATTCCAGTCAAAATCGGCTTCTTCGATTCATATCGTATCTAAAACCGCATCAAAACTGCAAATATCAGTTTAAACTATCATTTTTTGATACAAACAGTTATATATTCATGTCAATATCTTTCAAATTCTAGTCAAAATCGGCGTCTTTGGGCATTTTAGTAACGAAAACCTTAATAAACTATTAGATTTCGACGTAAGGCAACCTTTCTGAGTCAAATAGTTGCCGATTTCGATAAAATCTTAGTCAGAATCTGCTTTTTCGCCTCTTATTGTACCCAAATCTACCTTAGAAATGCAGATATATACTTAAAACACCTTCTTTTGGGACAAATAATTGGTTTTCGCCCTTGATTTACGGAAGATTATAGCCAAAACATGCATTTTCATAACTTAGCGAACTGAAATCTACATTAAAACTGCAGATAACTACTTAAAAATTCACTTCCTTGAATTGATAATAGGTTTTTCTTTGTCATTTTAAACAGATTCCAGTCAAAATCGGCTTCTTCGACTCATATCGTACCTAAAACCGCATCAAAACTGCAAATATCAGTTTAAACTATTATTTTTTGATACAAACAGTTATATATTCATGTCAATATCTTTCAAATTCTTGTCAAAATCGGCGTCTTTGGGCATTTTAGTAACGAAAACCTTAATAAACTATTAGATTTCGACGTAAGGCAACCTTTCTGAGTCAAATAGTTGCCGATTTCGATAAAATCTTAGTCAGAATCTGCTTTTTCGCCTCTTATTGTACCCAAATCTACCTTAGAAATGCAGATATATACTTAAAACACCTTCTTTTGGGACAAATAATTGGTTTTCGCCCTTGATTTACGGAAGATTATAGCCAAAACATGCATTTTCATAACTTAGCGAACTGAAATCTACATTAAAACTGCAGATAAATACTTAAAAATTCACTTCCTTGAATTGATAATAGGTTTTTCTTTGTCATTTTAAACAGATTCCAGTCAAAATCGGCTTCTTCGACTCATATCGTACCTAAAACCGCATCAAAACTGCAAATATCAGTTTAAACTATCATTTTTTGATACAAACAGTTATATATTCATGTCAATATCTTTCAAATTCTAGTCAAAATCGGCGTCTTTGGGCATTTTAGTAACGAAAACCTTAATAAACTATTAGATTTCGACGTAAGGCAACCATTCTGAGTCAAATAGTTGCCGATTTCGATAAAATCTTAGTCAGAATCTGCTTTTTCGCCTCTTATTGTACCCAAATCTACCTTAGAAATGCAGATATATACTTAAAACACCTTCTTTTGGGACAAATAATTGGTTTTCGCCCTTGATTTACGGAAGATTATAGCCAAAACATGCATTTTCATAACTTAGCGAACTGAAATCTACATTAAAACTGCAGATAACTACTTAACAATTCACTTCCTTGAATTGATAATAGGTTTTTCTTTGTCATTTTAAACAGATTCCAGTCAAAATCGGCTTCTTCGATTCATATCGTATCTAAAACCGCATCAAAACTGCAAATATCAATTTAAACTATCATTTTTTGATACAAACAGTTATATATTCATGTCAATATCTTTCAAATTCTAGTCAAAATCGGCGTCTTTGGGCATTTTAGTAACGAAAACCTTAATAAACTATTAGATTTCGACGTAAGGCAACCTTTCTGAGTCAAATAGTTGCCGATTTCGATAAAATCTTAGTCAGAATCTGTTTTTTCGCCTCTTATTGTACCCAAATCTACCTTAGAAATGCAGATATATACTTAAAACACCTTCTTTTGGGACAAATAATTGGTTTTCGCCCTTGATTTACGGAAGATTATAGCCAAAACATGCATTTTCATAACTTAGCGAACTGAAATCTACATTAAAACTGCAGATAACTACTTAAAAATTCACTTCCTTGAATTGATAATAGGTTTTTCTTTGTCATTTTAAACAGATTCCAGTCAAAATCGGCTTCTTCGATTCATATCGTATCTAAAACCGCATCAAAACTGCAAATATCAGTTTAAACTATCATTTTTTGATACAAACAGTTATATATTCATGTCAATATCTTTCAAATTCCAGTCAAAATCGGCGTCTTTGGGCATTTTAGTAACGAAAACCTTAATAAACTATTAGATTTCGACGTAAGGCAACCTTTCTGAGTCAAATAGTTGCCGATTTCGATAAAATCTTAGCCAGAATCTGCTTTTTCGCTTCTTATTGTACCCAAATCTACCTTAGAAATGCAGATATATACTTAAAACACCTTCTTTTGGGACAAATAATTGGTTTTCGCCCTTGATTTACGGAAGATTATAGCCAAAACATGCATTTTCATAACTTAGCGAACTGAAATCTACATTAAAACTGCAGATAACTACTTAAAAATTCACTTCCTTGAATTGATAATAGGTTTTTCTTTGTCATTTTAAACAGATTCCAGTCAAAATCGGCTTCTTCGACTCATATCGTACCTAAAACCGCATCAAAACTGCAAATATCAGTTTAAACTATCATTTTTTGATACAAACAGTTATATATTCATGTCAATATCTTTCAAATTCTAGTCAAAATCGGCGTCTTTGGGCATTTTAGTAACGAAAACCTTAATAAACTATTAGATTTCGACGTAAGGCAACCATTCTGAGTCAAATAGTTGCCGATTTCGATAAAATCTTAGTCAGAATCTGCTTTTTCGCCTCTTATTGTACCCAAATCTACCTTAGAAATGCAGATATATACTTAAAACACCTTCTTTTGGGACAAATAATTGGTTTTCGCCCTTGATTTACGGAAGATTATAGCCAAAACATGCATTTTCATAACTTAGCGAACTGAAATCTACATTAAAACTGCAGATAACTACTTAAAAATTCACTTCCTTGAATTGATAATAGGTTTTCCTTTGTCATTTTAAACAGATTCCAGTCAAAATCGGCTTCTTCGACTCATATAGTACCTAAAACCGCATCAAAACTGCAAATATCAGTTTAAACTATCATTTTTTGATACAAACAGTTATATATTCATGTCAATATCTTTTAAATTCTAGTCAAAATCGGCGTCTTTGGGCATTTTAGTAACGAAAACCTTAATAAACTATTAGATTTCGACGTAAGGCAACCTTTCTGAGTCAAATAGTTGCCGATTTCGATAAAATCTTAGTCAGAATCTGTTTTTTCGCCTCTTATTGTACCCAAATCTACCTTAGAAATGCAGATATATACTTAAAACACCTTCTTTTGGGACAAATAATTGGTTTTCGCCCATGATTTACGGAAGATTATAGCCAAAACATGCATTTTCATAACTTAGCGAACTGAAATCTACATTAAAACTGCAGATAACTACTTAAAAATTCACTTCCTTGAATTGATAATAGGTTTTTCTTTGTCATTTTAAACAGATTCCAGTCAAAATCGGCTTCTTCGATTCATATCGTATCTAAAACCGCATCAAAACTGCAAATATCAGTTTAAACTATCATTTTTTGATACAAACAGTTATATATTCATGTCAATATCTTTCAAATTCCAGTCAAAATCGGCGTCTTTGGGCATTTTAGTAACGAAAACCTTAATAAACTATTAGATTTCGACGTAAGGCAACCATTCTGAGTCAAATAGTTGCCGATTTCGATAAAATCTTAGTCAGAATCTGCTTTTTCGCCTCTTATTGTACCCAAATCTACCTTAGAAATGCAGATATATACTTAAAACACCTTCTTTTGGGACAAATAATTGGTTTTCGCCCTTGATTTACGGAAGATTATAGCCAAAACATGCATTTTCATAACTTAGCGAACTGAAATCTACATTAAAACTGCAGATAACTACATAAAAATTCACTTCCTTGAATTGATAATAGGTTTTTCTTTGTCATTTTAAACAGATTCCAGTCAAAATCGGCTTCTTGGATTCATATCGTATCTAAAACCGCATCAAAACTGCAAATATCAGTTTAAACTATCATTTTTTGATACAAACAGTTATATATTCATGTCAATATCTTTCAAATTCTAGTCAAAATCGGCGTCTTTGGGCATTTTAGTAACGAAAACCTTAATAAACTATTAGATTTCGACGTAAGGCAACCATTCTGAGTCAAATAGTTGCCGATTTCGATAAAATCTTAGTCAGAATCTGCTTTTTTGCCTCTTATTGTACCCAAATCTACCTTAGAAATGCAGATATATACTTAAAACACCTTCTTTTGGGACAAATAACTGGTTTTCGCCCTTGATTTACAGAAGATTATAGCCAAAACATGCATTTTCATAACTTAGCGAACTGAAATCTACATTAAAACTGCAGATAGCTACTTAAAAATTCACTTCCTTGAATTGATAATAGGTTTTTCTTTGTCATTTTAAACAGATTCCAGTCAAAATTGGCTTCTTCGACTCATATAGTACCTAAAACCGCATCAAAACTGCAAATATCAGTTTTAACTATCATTTTTTGATACAAACAGTTATATATTCATGTCAATATCTTTCAAATTCTAGTCAAAATCGGCGTCTTTGGGCATTTTAGTAACGAAAACCTTAATAAACTATTAGATTTCGACGTAAGGCAACCATTCTGAGTCAAATAGTTGCCGATTTCGATAAAATCTTAGTCAGAATCTGCTTTTTCGCCTCTTATTGTACCCAAATCTACCTTAGAAATGCAGATATATACTTAAAACACCTTCTTTTGGGACAAATAATTGGTTTTCGCCCTTGATTTACGGAAGATTATAGCCAAAACATGCATTTTCATAACTTAGCGAACTGAAATCTACATTAAAACTGCAGATAACTACTTAAAAATTCACTTCCTTGAATTGATAATAGGTTTTCCTTTGTCATTTTAAACAGATTCCAGTCAAAATCGGCTTCTTCGACTCATATAGTACCTAAAACCGCATCAAAACTGCAAATATCAGTTTAAACTATCATTTTTTGATACAAACAGTTATATATTCATGTCAATATCTTTCAAATTCTAGTCAAAATCGGCGTCTTTGGGCATTTTAGTAACGAAAACCTTAATAAACTATTAGATTTCGACGTAAGGCAACCTTTCTGAGTCAAATAGTTGCCGATTTCGATAAAATCTTAGTCAGAATCTGCTTTTTCGCCTCCTATTGTACCCAAATCTACCTTAGAAATGCAGATATATACTTAAACCACCTTCTTTTGGGACAAATAATTGGTTTTCGCCCTTGATTTACGGAAGATTATAGCCAAAACATGCATTTTCATAACTTAGCAAACTGAAATCTACATTAAAACTGCAGATAACTACTTAAAAATTCACTTCCTTGAATTGATAATAGGTTTTTCTTTGTCATTTTAAACACATTCCAGTCAAAATCGGCTTCTTCGACTCATATCGTACCTAAAACCGCATCAAAACTGCAAATATCAGTTTAAACTATCATTTTTTGATACAAACAGTTATATATTCATGTCAATATCTTTGAAATTCTAGTCAAAATCGGCGTCTTTAGGCATTTTAGTAACGAAAACCTTAATAAACTATTAGATTTCGACGTAACGCAACCTTTCTGAGTCAAATAGTTGCCGATTTCGATAAAATCTTAGTCAGAATCTGCTTTTTCGCCTCTTATTGTACCCAAATCTACCTTAGAAATGCAGATATATACTTAAAACACCTTCTTTTGGGACAAATAATTGGTTTTCGCGCTTGATTTACGGAAGATTATAGCCAAAACATGCATTTTCATAACTTAGCGAACTGAAATCTACATTAAAACTGCAGATAACTACATAAAAATTCACTTCCTTGAATTGATAATAGTTTTTTCTTTGTCATTTTAAACAGATTCCAGTCAAAATCGGCTTCTTGGATTCATATCGTATCTAAAACCGCATCAAAACTGCAAATATCAGTTTAAACTATCATTTTTTGATACAAACAGTTATATATTCATGTCAATATCTTTCAAATTCTAGTCAAAATCGGCGTCTTTGGGCATTTTAGTAACGAAAACCTTAATAAACTATTAGATTTCGACGTAAGGCAACCATTCTGAGTCAAATAGTTGCCGATTTCGATAAAATCTTAGTCAGAATCTGTTTTTTCGCCTCTTATTGTACCCAAATCTACCTTAGAAATGCAGATATATACTTAAAACACCTTCTTTTGGGACAAATAATTGGTTTTCGCCCTTGATTTACGGAAGATTATAGCCAAAACATGCATTTTCATAACTTAGCGAACTGAAATCTACATTAAAACTGCAGATAGCTACTTAAAAATTCACTTCCTTGAATTGATAATAGGTTTTTCTTTGTCATTTTAAACAGATTCCAGTCAAAATTGGCTTCTTCGACTCATATAGTACCTAAAACCGCATCAAAACTGCAAATATCAGTTTTAACTATCATTTTTTGATACAAACAGTTATATATTCATGTCAATATCTTTCAAATTCTAGTCAAAATCGGCGTCTTTGGGCATTTTAGTAACGAAAACCTTAATAAACTATTAGATTTCGACGTAAGGCAACCATTCTGAGTCAAATAGTTGCCGATTTCGATAAAATCTTAGTCAGAATCTGCTTTTTCGCCTCTTATTGTACCCAAATCTACCTTAGAAATGCAGATATATACTTAAAACACCTTCTTTTGGGACAAATAATTGGTTTTCGCCCTTGATTTACGGAAGATTATAGCCAAAACATGCATTTTCATAACTTAGCGAACTGAAATCTACATTAAAACTGCAGATAACTACTTAAAAATTCACTTCCTTGAATTGATAATAGGTTTTTCTTTGTCATTTTAAACAGATTCCAGTCAAAATTGGCTTCTTCGACTCATATAGTACCTAAAACCGCATCAAAACTGCAAATACCAGTTTTAACTATCATTTTTTGATACAAACAGTTATATATTCATGTCAATATCTTTCAAATTCTAGTCAAAATCCGCGTCTTTGGGCATTTTAGTAACGAAAACCTTAATAAACTAATAGATTTCGACGTAAGGCAACCTTTCTGAGTCAAATAGTTGCCGATTTCGATAAAATCTTAGTCAGAATCTGCTTTTTCGCCTCTTATTGTACCCAAATCTACCTTAGAAATGCAGATATATACTTAAAACACCTTCTTTTGGGACAAATAATTGGTTTTCGCCCTTGATTTACGGAAGATTATAGCCAAAACATGCATTTTCATAACTTAGCGAACTGAAATCTACATTAAAACTGCAGATAACTTCTTAAAAATTCACTTCCTTGAATTGATAATAGGTTTTTCTTTGTCATTTTAAACAGATTCCAGTCAAAATCGGCTTCTTCGACTCATATCGTACCTAAAACCGCATCAAAACTGCAAATATCAGTTTAAACTATTATTTTTTGATACAAACAGTTATATATTCATGTCAATATCTTTCAAATTCTAGTCAAAATCGGCGTCTTTGGGCATTTTAGTAACGAAAACCTTAATAAACTATTAGATTTCGACGTCAGGCAACCTTTCTGTGTCAAATAGTTGCCGATTTCGATAAAATCTTAGTCAGAATCTGCTTTTTCGCCTCTTATTGTACCCAAATCTACCTTAGAAATGCAGATATATACTTAAAACACCTTCTTTTGGGACAAATAATTGGTTTTCGCCCTTGATTTACGGAAGATTATAGCCAAAACATGCATTTTCATAACTTAGCGAACTGAAATCTACATTAAAACTGCAGATAAATACTTAAAAATTCACTTCCTTGAATTGATAATAGGTTTTTCTTTGTCATTTTGAACAGATTCCAGTCAAAATCGGCTTCTTCGACTCATATCGTACCTAAAACCGCATCAAAACTGCAAATATCAGTTTAAACTATCATTTTTTGATACAAACAGTTATATATTCATGTCAATATCTTTCAAATTCTAGTCAAAATCGGCGTCTTTGGGCATTTTAGTAACGAAAACCTTAATAAACTATTAGATTTCGACGTAAGGCAACCATTCTGAGTCAAATAGTTGCCGATTTCGATAAAATCTTAGTCAGAATCTGCTTTTTCGCCTCTTATTGTACCCAAATCTACCTTAGAAATGCAGATATATACTTAAAACACCTTCTTTTGGGACAAATAATTGGTTTTCGCCCTTGATTTACGGAAGATTATAGCCAAAACATGCATTTTCATAACTTAGCGAACTGAAATCTACATTAAAACTGCAGATAACTACTTAACAATTCACTTCCTTGAATTGATAATAGGTTTTTCTTTGTCATTTTAAACAGATTCCAGTCAATATCGGCTTCTTCGATTCATATCGTATCTAAAACCGCATCAAAACTGCAAATATCAGTTTAAACTATCATTTTTTGATACAAACAGTTATATATTTATGTCAATATCTTTCAAATTCTAGTCAAAATCGGCGTCTTTGGGCATTTTAGTAACGAAAACCTTAATAAACTATTAGATTTCGACGTAAGGCAACCTTTCTGAGTCAAATAGTTGCCGATTTCGATAAAATCTTAGTCAGAATCTGCTTTTTCGTCTTTTATTGTACCCAAATCTACCTTAGAAATGCAGATATATACTTAAAACACCTTCTTTTGGGACAAATAATTGGTTTTCGCCCTTGATTTACGGAAGATTATAGCCAAAACATGCATTTTCATAACTTAGCGAACTGAAATCTACATTAAAACTGCAGATAACTACTTAAAAAATCACTTCCTTGAATTGATAATAGGTTTTTCTTTGTCATTTTAAACAGATTCCAGTCAAAATCGGCTTCTTCGACTCATATCGTACCTAAAACCGCATCAAAACTGCAAATATCAGTTTAAACTATCATTTTTTGATACAAACAGTTATATATTCATGTCAATATCATTCAAATTCTAGTCAAAATCGGCGTCTTTGGGCATTTTAGTAACGAAAACCTTAATAAACTATTAGATTTCGACGTAAGGCAACCATTCTGAGTCAAATAGTTGCCGATTTCGATAAAATCTTAGTCAGAATCTGCTTTTTCGCCTCTTATTGTACCCAAATCTACCTTAGAAATGCAGATATATACTTAAAACACCTTCTTTTGGGACAAATAATTGGTTTTCGCCCTTGATTTACGGAAGATTATAGCCAAAACATGCATTTTCATAACTTAGCGAACTGAAATCTACATTAAAACTGCAGATAACTACTTAAAAATTCACTTCCTTGAATTGATAATAGGTTTTTCTTTGTCATTTTAAACAGATTCCAGTCAAAATCGGCTTCTTCGACTCATATCGTACCTAAAACCGCATCAAAACTGCAAATATCAGTTTAAACTATCATTTTTTGATACAAACAGTTATATATTCATGTCAATATCATTCAAATTCTAGTCAAAATCGGCGTCTTTGGGCATTTTAGTAACGAAAACCTTAATAAACTATTAGATTTCGACGTAAGGCAACCATTCTGAGTCAAATAGTTGCCGATTTCGATAAAATCTTAGTCAGAATCTGCTTTTTCGCCTCTTATTGTACCCAAATCTACCTTAGAAATGCAGATATATACTTAAAACACCTTCTTTGGGACAAATAATAGATTCTCGCCCTTGATTTACGGAAGATTATAGCCAAAACATGCATTTTCATAACTTAGCGAACTGAAATCTACATTAAAACTGCAGATAACTACTTAAAAATTCACTTCCTTGAATTGATAATAGGTTTTTCTTTGTCATTTTAAACAGATTCCAGTCAAAATCGGCTTCTTCGATTCATATCGTATCTAAAACCGCATCAAAACTGCAAATATCAGTTTAAACTATCATTTTTTGATACAAACAGTTATATATTCATGTCAATATCTTTCAAATTCTAGTCAAAATCGGCGTCTTTGGGCATTTTAGTAACGAAAACCTTAATAAACTATTAGATTTCGACGTAAGGCAACCTTTCTGAGTCAAATAGTTGCCGATTTCGATAAAATCTTATTCAGAATCTGCTTTTTCGCCTCTTATTGTACCCAAATCTACCTTAGAAATGCAGATATATACTTAAAACACCTTCTTTTGGGACAAATAATTGGTTTTCGCCCTTGATTTACGGAAGATTATAGCCAAAACATGCATTTTCATCACTTAGCGAACTGAAATCTACATTAAAACTGCAGATAGCTACTTAAAAATTCACTTCCTTGAATTGATAATAGGTTTTTCTTTGTCATTTTAAACAGATTCCAGTCAAAATCGGCTTCTTCGACTCATATCGTACCTAAAACCGCATCAAAACTGCAAATATCAGTTTAAACTATCATTTTTTGATACAAACAGTTATATATTCATGTCAATATCTTTCAAATTCTAGTCAAAATCGGCGTCTTTGGGCATTTTAGTAACGAAAACCTTAATAAACTATTAGATTTCGACGTAAGGCAACCATTCTGAGTCAAATAGTTGCCGATTTCGATAAAATCTTAGTCAGAATCTGCTTTTTCGCCTCTTATTGTACCCAAATCTACCTTAGAAATGCAGATATATACTTAAAGCACCTTCTTTTGGGACAAATAATTGGTTTTCGCCTTTGATTTACGGAAGATTATAGCCAAAACATGCATTTTCATAATTTAGCGAACTGAAATCTACATTAAAACTGCAGATAACTACTTAAAAATTCACTTCCTTGAATTGATAATAGGTTTTTCTTTGTCATTTTAAACAGATTCCAGTCAAAATCGGCTTCTTCGATTCATATCGTATCTAAAACCGCATCAAAACTGCAAATATCAGTTTAAACTATCATTTTTTGATACAAACAGTTATATATTCATGTCAATATCTTTCAAATTCCAGTCAAAATCGGCGTCTTTGGGCATTTTAGTAACGAAAACCTTAATAAACTATTAGATTTCGACGTAAGGCAACCTTTCTGAGTCAAATAGTTGCCGATTTCGATAAAATCTTAGCCAGAATCTGCTTTTTCGCCTCTTATTGTACCCAAATCTACCTTAGAAATGCAGATATATACTTAAAACACCTTCTTTTGGGACAAATAATTGGTTTTCGCCCTTGATTTACGGAAGATTATAGCCAAAACATGCATTTTCATAACTTAGCGAACTGAAATCTACATTAAAACTGCAGATAACTACTTAAAAATTCACTTCCTTGAATTGATAATAGGTTTTTCTTTGTCATTTTAAACAGATTCCAGTCAAAATCGGCTTCTTCGACTCATATCGTACCTAAAACCGCATCAAAACTGCAAATATCAGTTCAAAATATCATTTTTTGATACAAACAGTTATATATTCATGTCAATATCTTTCAAATTCTAGTCAAAATCGGCGTCTTTGGGCATTTTAGTAACGAAAACCTTAATAAACTATTAGATTTCGACGGAAGGCAACCATTCTGAGTCAAATAGTTGCCGATTTCGAAAAAATCTTATTCAGAATCTGCTTTTTCGCCTCTTATTGTACCCAAATCTACCTTAGAAATGCAGATATATACTTAAAACACCTTCTTTTGGGACAAATAATTGGTTTTCGCCCTTGATTTACGGAAGATTATAGCCAAAACATGCATTTTCATCACTTAGCGAACTGAAATCTACATTAAAACTGCAGATAGCTACTTAAAAATTCACTTCCTTGAATTGATAATAGGTTTTTCTTTGTCATTTTAAACAGATTCCAGTCAAAATCGGCTTCTTCGACTCATATCGTACCTAAAACCGCATCAAAACTGCAAATATCAGTTTAAACTATCATTTTTTGATACAAACAGTTATATATTCATGTCAATATCTTTCAAATTCTAGTCAAAATCGGCGTCTTTGGGCATTTTAGTAACGAAAACCTTAATAAACTATTAGATTTCGACGTAAGGCAACCATTCTGAGTCAAATAGTTGCCGATTTCGATAAAATCTTAGTCAGAATCTACTTTTTCGCCTCTTATTGTACCCAAATCTACCTTAGAAATGCAGATATATACTTAAAGCACCTTCTTTTGGGACAAATAATTGGTTTTCGCCTTTGATTTATGGAAGATTATAGCCAAAACATGCATTTTCATAATTTAGCGAACTGAAATCTACATTAAAACTGCAGATAACTACTTAAAAATTCACTTCCTTGAATTGATAATAGGTTTTTCTTTGTCATTTTAAACAGATTCCAGTCAAAATCGGCTTCTTCGATTCATATCGTATCTAAAACCGCATCAAAACTGCAAATATCAGTTTAAACTATCATTTTTTGATACAAACAGTTATATATTCATGTCAATATCTTTCAAATTCCAGTCAAAATCGGCGTCTTTGGGCATTTTAGTAACGAAAACCTTAATAAACTATTAGATTTCGACGTAAGGCAACCTTTCTGAGTCAAATAGTTGCCGATTTCGATAAAATCTTAGCCAGAATCTGCTTTTTCGCCTCTTATTGTACCCAAATCTACCTTAGAAATGCAGATATATACTTAAAACACCTTCTTTTGGGACAAATAATTGGTTTTCGCCCTTGATTTACGGAAGATTATAGCCAAAACATGCATTTTCATAACTTAGCGAACTGAAATCTACATTAAAACTGCAGATAACTACTTAAAAATTCACTTCCTTGAATTGATAATAGGTTTTTCTTTGTCATTTTAAACAGATTCCAGTCAAAATCGGCTTCTTCGACTCATATCGTACCTAAAACCGCATCAAAACTGCAAATATCAGTTTAAAATATCATTTTTTGATACAAACAGTTATATATTCATGTCAATATCTTTCAAATTCTAGTCAAAATCGGCGTCTTTGGGCATTTTAGTAACGAAAACCTTAATAAACTATTAGATTTCGACGGAAAGCAACCATTCTGAGTCAAATAGTTGCCGATTTCGATAAAATCTTAGTCAGAATCTGCTTTTTCGCCTCTTATTGTACCCAAATCTACCTTAGAAATGCAGATATATACTTAAAACACCTTCTTTTGGGACAAATAATTGGTTTTCGCCCTTGATTTACGGAAGATTATAGCCAAAACATGCATTTTCATAACTTAGCGAACTGAAATCTACATTAAAACTGCAGATAACTACTTAAAAATTCACTTCCTTGAATTGATAATAGGTTTTCCTTTGTCATTTTAAACAGATTCCAGTCAAAATCGGCTTCTTCGACTCATATAGTACCTAAAACCGCATCAAAACTGCAAATATCAGTTTAAACTATCATTTTTTGATACAAACAGTTATATATTCATGTCAATATCTTTCAAATTCTAGTCAAAATCGGCGTCTTTGGGCATTTTAATAACGAAAACCTTAATAAACTATTAGATTTCGACGTAAGGCAACCTTTCTGAGTCAAATAGTTGCCGATTTCGATAAAATCTTAGTCAGAATCTGCTTTTTCGCCTCCTATTGTACCCAAATCTACCTTAGTAATGCAGATGTATACTTAAACCACCTTCTTTTGGGACAAATAATTGGTTTTCGCCCTTGATTTACGGAAGATTATAGCCAAAACATGCATTTTCATAACTTAGCAAACTGAAATCTACATTAAAACTGCAGATAACTACTTAAAAATTCACTTCCTTGAATTGATAATAGGTTTTTCTTTGTCATTTTAAACACATTCCAGTCAAAATCGGCTTCTTCGACTCATATCGTACCTAAAACCGCATCAAAACTGCAAATATCAGTTTAAACTATCATTTTTTGATACAAACAGTTATATATTCATGTCAATATCTTTGAAATTCTAGTCAAAATCGGCGTCTTTAGGCATTTTAGTAACGAAAACTTTAATAAACTATTAGATTTCGACGTAAGGCAACCTTTCTGAGTCAAATAGTTGCCGATTTCGATAAAATCTTAGTCAGAATCTGCTTTTTCGCCTCTTATTGTACCCAAATCTACCTTAGAAATGCAGATATATACTTAAAACACCTTCTTTTGGGACAAATAATTGGTTTTCGCGCTTGATTTACGGAAGATTATAGCCAAAACATGCATTTTCATAACTTAGCGAACTGAAATCTACATTAAAACTGCAGATAACTACATAAAAATTCACTTCCTTGAATTGATAATAGGTTTTTCTTTGTCATTTTAAACAGATTCCAGTCAAAATCGGCTTCTTGGATTCATATCGTATCTAAAACCGCATCAAAACTGCAAATATCAGTTTAAACTATCATTTTTTGATACAAACAGTTATATATTCATGTCAATATCTTTCAAATTCTAGTCAAAATCGGCGTCTTTGGGCATTTTAGTAACGAAAACCTTAATAAACTATTAGATTTCGACGTAAGGCAACCATTCTGAGTCAAATAGTTGCCGATTTCGATAAAATCTTAGTCAGAATCTGCTTTTTCGCCTCTTATTGTACCCAAATCTACCTTAGAAATGCAGATATATACTTAAAACACCTTCTTTTGGGACAAATAATTGGTTTTCGCCCTTGATTTACGGAAGATTATAGCCAAAACATGCATTTTCATAACTTAGCGAACTGAAATCTACATTAAAACTGCAGATAACTACTTAACAATTCACTTCCTTGAATTGATAATAGGTTTTTCTTTGTCATTTTAAACAGATTCCAGTCAAAATCGGCTTCTTCGATTCATATCGTATCTAAAACCGCATCAAAACTGCAAATATCAGTTTAAACTATCATTTTTTGATACAAACAGTTATATATTCATGTCAATATCTTTCAAATTCTAGTCAAAATCGGCGTCTTTGGGCATTTTAGTAACGAAAACCTTAATAAACTATTAGATTTCGACGTAAGGCAACCTTTCTGAGTCAAATAGTTGCCGATTTCGATAAAATCTTAGTCAGAATCTGCTTTTTCGCCTCTTATTGTACACAAATCTACCTTAGAAATGCAGATATATACTTAAAACACCTTCTTTTGGGACAAATAATTGGTTTTCGCCCTTGATTTACGGAAGATTATAGCCAAAACATGCATTTTCATAACTTAGCAAACTGAAATCTACATTAAAACTGCAGATAACTACTTAAAAATTCACTTCATTGAATTGATAATAGGTTTTTCTTTGTCATTTTAAACACATTCCAGTCAAAATCGGCTTCTTCGACTCATATCGTACCTAAAACCGCATCAAAACTGCAAATATCAGTTTAAACTATCATTTTTTGATACAAACAGTTATATATTCATGTCAATATCTTTGAAATTCTAGTCAAAATCGGCGTCTTTAGGCATTTTAGTAACGAAAACCTTAATAAACTATTAGATTTCGACGTAAGGCAACCTTTCTGAGTCAAATAGTTGCCGATTTCGATAAAATCTTAGTCAGAATCTGCTTTTTCGCCTCTTATTGTACCCAAATCTACCTTAGAAATGCAGATATATACTTAAAACACCTTCTTTTGGGACAAATAATTGGTTTTCGCGCTTGATTTACGGAAGATTATAGCCAAAACATGCATTTTCATAACTTAGCGAACTGAAATCTACATTAAAACTGCAGATAACTACTTAAAAATTCACTTCCTTGAATTGATAATAGGTTTTTCTTTGTCATTTTAAACAGATTCCAGTCAAAATCGGCTTCTTCGATTCATATCGTATCTAAAACCGCATCAAAACTGCAAATATCAATTTAAACTATCATTTTTTGATACAAACAGTTATATATTCATGTCAATATCTTTCAAATTCTAGTCAAAATCGGCGTCTTTGGGCATTTTAGTAACGAAAACCTTAATAAACTATTAGATTTCGACGTAAGGCAACCTTTCTGAGTCAAATAGTTGCCGATTTCAAAAAAATCCTAGTCAGAATCTGCTTTTTCGCCTCTTATTGTACCCAAATCTACCTTAGAAATGCAGATATATACTTAAAACACCTTCTTTTGGGACAAATAATTGGTTTTCGCCCTTGATTTACGGAAGATTATAGCCAAAACATGCATTTTCATAACTTAGCAAACTGAAATCTACATTAAAACTGCAGATAACTACTTAAAAATTCACTTCATTGAATTGATAATAGGTTTTTCTTTGTCATTTTAAACAAATTCCAGTCAAAATCGGCTTCTTGGATTCATATCGTATCTAAAACCGCATCAAAACTGCAAATATCAGTTTAAACTATCATTTTTTGATACAAACAGTTATATATTCATGTCAATATCTTTCAAATTCTAGTCAAAATCGGCGTCTTTGGGCATTTTAGTAACGAAAACCTTAATAAACTATTAGATTTCGACGTAAGGCAACCATTCTGAGTCAAATAGTTGCCGATTTCGATAAAATCTTAGTCAGAATCTGCTTTTTCGCCTCTTATTGTACCCAAATCTACCTTAGAAATGCAGATATATACTTAAAACACCTTCTTTTGGGACAAATAATTGGTTTTCGCCCTTGATTTACGGAAGATTATAGCCAAAACATGCATTTTCATAACTTAGCGAACTGAAATCTACATTAAAACTGCAGATAACTACTTAACAATTCACTTCCTTGAATTGATAATAGGTTTTTCTTTGTCATTTTAAACAGATTCCAGTCAAAATCGGCTTCTTCGATTCATATCGTATCTAAAACCGCATCAAAACTGCAAATATCAGTTTAAACTATCATTTTTTGATACAAACAGTTATATATTCATGTCAATATCTTTCAAATTCTAGTCAAAATCGGCGTCTTTGGGCATTTTAGTAACGAAAACCTTAATAAACTATTAGATTTCGACGTAAGGCAACCTTTCTGAGTCAAATAGTTGCCGATTTCGATAAAATCTTAGTCAGAATCTGCTTTTTCGCCTCTTATTGTACACAAATCTACCTTAGAAATGCAGATATATACTTAAAACACCTTCTTTTGGGACAAATAATTGGTTTTCGCCCTTGATTTACGGAAGATTATAGCCAAAACATGCATTTTCATAACTTAGCAAACTGAAATCTACACTAAAACTGCAGATAACTACTTAAAAATTCACTTCATTGAATTGATAATAGGTTTTTCTTTGTCATTTTAAACAAATTCCAGTCAAAATCGGCTTCTTGGATTCATATCGTATCTAAAACCGCATCAAAACTGCAAATATCAGTTTAAACTATCATTTTTTGATACAAACAGTTATATATTCATGTCAATATCTTTCAAATTCTAGTCAAAATCGGCGTCTTTGGGCATTTTAGTAACGAACACCTTAATAAACTATTAGATTTCGACGTAAGGCAACCATTCTGAGTCAAATAGTTGCCGATTTCGATAAAATCTTAGTCAGAATCTGCGTTTTTGCCTCTTATTGTACCCAAATCTACCTTAGAAATGCAGATATATACTTAAAACACCTTCTTTTGGGACAAATAACTGGTTTTCGCCCTTGATATACAGAAGATTATAGCCAAAACATGCATTTTCATAACTTAGCGAACTGAAATCTACATTAAAACTGCAGATAACTACTTAAAAATTCACTTCCTTGAATTGATAATAGGTTTTTCTTTGTCATTTTAAACAGATTCCAGTCAAAATTGGCTTCTTCGACTCATATAGTACCTAAAACCGCATCAAAACTGCAAATATCAGTTTTAACTATCATTTTTTGATACAAACAGTTATATATTCATGTCAATATCTTTCAAATTCTAGTAAAAATCGGCGTCTTTGGGCATTTTAGTAACGAAAACCTTAATAAACTATTAGATTTCGACGTAAGGCAACCATTCTGAGTCAAATAGTTGCCGATTTCGATAAAATCTTAGTCAGAATCTGCGTTTTTGCCTCTTATTGTACCCAAATCTACCTTAGAAATGCAGATATATACTTAAAACACCTTCTTTTGGGACAAATAACTGGTTTTCGCCCTTGATTTACAGAAGATTATAGCCAAAACATGCATTTTCATAACTTAGCGAACTGAAATCTACATTAAAACTGCAGATAACTACTTAAAAATTCACTTCCTTGAATTGATAATAGGTTTTTCTTTGTCATTTTAAACAGATTCCAGTCAAAATTGGCTTCTTCGACTCATATAGTACCTAAAACCGCATCAAAACTGCAAATATCAGTTTTAACTATCATTTTTTGATACAAACAGTTATATATTCATGTCAATATCTTTCAAATTCTAGTCAAAATCGGCGTCTTTGGGCATTTTAGTAACGAAAACCTTAATAAACTATTAGATTTCGACGTAAGGCAACCATTCTGAGTCAAATAGTTGCCGATTTCGATAAAATCTTAGTCAGAATCTGCTTTTTCGCCTCTTATTGTACCCAAATCTACCTTAGAAATGCAGATATATACTTAAAACACCTTCTTTTGGGACAAATAATTGGTTTTCGCCCTTGATTTACGGAAGATTATAGCCAAAACATGCATTTTCATAACTTAGCGAACTGAAATCTACATTAAAACTGCAGATAACTACTTAAAAATTCACTTCCTTGAATTGATAATAGGTTTTTCTTTGTCATTTTAAACAGATTCCAGTCAAAATCGGCTTCTTCGACTCATATCGTACCTAAAACCGCATCAAAACTGCAAATATCAGTTTAAACTATCATTTTTTGATACAAACAGTTATATATTCATGTCAATATCTTTCAAATTCTAGTCAAAATCGGCGTCTTTGGGCATTTTAGTAACGAAAACCTTAATAAACTATTAGATTTCGACGTAAGGCAACCTTTCTGAGTCAAATAGTTGCCGATTTCGATAAAATCTTAGGCAGAATCTGCTTTTTCGCCTCTTATTGTACCCAAATCTACCTTAGAAATGCAGATATATACTTAAAACACCTTCTTTTGGGACAAATAATTGGTTTTCGCCCTTGATTTACGGAAGATTATAGCCAAAACATGCATTTTCATAACTTAGCGAACTGAAATCTACATTAAAACTGCAGATAACTACTTAAAAATTCACTTCCTTGAATTGATAATAGGTTTTTCTTTGTCATTTTAAACAGATTCCAGTCAAAATCGGCTTCTTCGACTCATATCGTACCTAAAACCGCATCAAAACTGCAAATATCAGTTTAAAATATCATTTTTTGATACAAACAGTTATATATTCATGTCAATATCTTTCAAATTCTAGTCAAAATCGGCGTCTTTGGGCATTTTAGTAACGAAAACCTTAATAAACTATTAGATTTCGACGTAAGGCAACCATTCTGAGTCAAATAGTTGCCGATTTCGATAAAATCTTAGTCAGAATCTGCTTTTTCGCCTCTTATTGTACCCAAATCTACCTTAGAAATGCAGATATATACTTAAAGCACCTTCTTTTGGGACAAATAATTGATTTTCGCCTTTGATTTACGGAAGATTATAGCCAAAACATGCATTTTCATAATTTAGCGAACTGAAATCTACATTAAAACTGCAGATAACTACTTAAAAATTCACTTCCTTGAATTGATAATAGGTTTTTCTTTGTCATTTTAAACAGATTCCAGTCAAAATCGGCTTCTTCGATTCATATCGTATCTAAAACCGCATCAAAACTGCAAATATCAGTTTAAACTATCATTTTTTGATACAAACAGTTATATATTCATGTCAATATCTTTCAAATTCCAGTCAAAATCATCGTCTTTGGGCATTTTAGTAACGAAAACCTTAATAAACTATTAGATTTCGACGTAAGGCAACCTTTCTGAGTCAAATAGTTGCCGATTTCGATAAAATCTTAGCCAGAATCTGCTTTTTCGCCTCTTATTGTACCCAAATCTACCTTAGAAATGCAGATATATACTTAAAACACCTTCTTTTGGGACAAATAATTGGTTTTCGCCCTTGATTTACGGAAGATTATAGCCAAAACATGCATTTTCATAACTTAGCGAACTGAAATCTACATTAAAACTGCAGATAACTACTTAAAAATTCACTTCCTTGAATTGATAATAGGTTTTTCTTTGTCATTTTAAACAGATTCCAGTCAAAATCGGCTTCTTCGACTCATATCGTACCTAAAACCGCATCAAAACTGCAAATATCAGTTTAAAATATCATTTTTTGATACAAACAGTTATATATTCATGTCAATATCTTTCAAATTCTAGTCAAAATCGGCGTCTTTGGGCATTTTAGTAACGAAAACCTTAATAAACTATTAGATTTCGACGGAAGGCAACCATTCTGAGTCAAATAGTTGCCGATTTCGATAAAATCTTAGTCAGAATCTGCTTTTTCGCCTCTTATTGTACCCAAATCTACCTTAGAAATGCAGATATATACTTAAAACACCTTCTTTTGGGACAAATAATTGGTTTTCGCCCTTGATTTACGGAAGATTATAGCCAAAACATGCATTTTCATAACTTAGCGAACTGAAATCTACATTAAAACTGCAGATAACTACTTAAAAATTCACTTCCTTGAATTGATAATAGGTTTTCCTTTGTCATTTTAAACAGATTCCAGTCAAAATCGGCTTCTTCGACTCATATAGTACCTAAAACCGCTTCAAAACTGCAAATATCAGTTTAAACTATCATTTTTTGATACAAACAGTTATATATTCATGTCAATATCTTTCAAATTCTAGTCAAAATCGGCGTCTTTGGGCATTTTAGTAACGAAAACCTTAATAAACTATTAGATTTCGACGTAAGGCAAACTTTCTGAGTCAAATAGTTGCCGATTTCGATAAAATCTTAGTCAGAATCTGCTTTTTCGCCTCCTATTGTACCCAAATCTACCTTAGTAAAGCAGATATATACTTAAACCACCTTCTTTTGAGACAAATAATTGGTTTTCGCCCTTGATTTACGGAAGATTATAGCCAAAACATGCATTTTCATAACTTAGCAAACTGAAATCTACATTAAAACTGCAGATAACTACTTAAAAATTCACTTCCTTGAATTGATAATAGGTTTTTCTTTGTCATTTTAAACACATTCCAGTCAAAATCGGCTTCTTCGACTCATATCGTACCTAAAACCGCATCAAAACTGCAAATATCAGTTTAAACTATCATTTTTTGATACAAACAGTTATATATTCATGTCAATATCTTTGAAATTCTAGTCAAAATCGGCGTCTTTAGGCATTTTAGTAACGAAAACCTTAATAAACTATTAGATTTCGACGTAAGGCAACCTTTCTGAGTCAAATAGTTGCCGATTTCTATAAAATCTTAGTCAGAATCTGCTTTTTCGCCTCTTATTGTACCCAAATCTACCTTAGAAATGCAGATATATACTTAAAACACCTTCTTTTGGGACAAATAATTGGTTTTCGCGCTTGATTTACGGAAGATTATAGAAAAAACATGCATTTTCATAACTTAGCGAACTGAAATCTACATTAAAACTGCAGATAACTACATAAAAATTCACTTCCTTGAATTGATAATAGGTTTTTCTTTGTCATTTTAAACAGATTCCAGTCAAAATCGGCTTCTTGGATTCATATCGTATCTAAAACCGCATCAAAACTGCAAATATCAGTTTAAACTATCATTTTTTGATACAAACAGTTATATATTCATGTCAATATCTTTCAAATTCTAGTCAAAATCGGCGTCTTTGGGCATTTTAGTAACGAAAACCTTAATAAACTATTAGATTTCGACGTAAGGCAACCATTCTGAGTCAAATAGTTGCCGATTTCGATAAAATCTTAGTCAGAATCTGCTTTTTCGCCTCTTATTGTACCCAAATCTACCTTAGAAATGCAGATATATACTTAAAGCACCTTCTTTTGGGACAAATAATTGATTTTCGCCTTTGATTTACGGAAGATTATAGCCAAAACATGCATTTTCATAATTTAGCGAACTGAAATCTACATTAAAACTGCAGATAACTACTTAAAAATTCACTTCCTTGAATTGATAATAGGTTTTTCTTTGTCATTTTAAACAGATTCCAGTCAAAATCGGCTTCTTCGATTCATATCGTATCTAAAACCGCATCAAAACTGCAAATATCAGTTTAAACTATCATTTTTTGATACAAACAGTTATATATTCATGTCAATATCTTTCAAATTCCAGTCAAAATCATCGTCTTTGGGCATTTTAGTAACGAAAACCTTAATAAACTATTAGATTTCGACGTAAAGCAACCTTTCTGAGTCAAATAGTTGCCGATTTCGATAAAATCTTAGCCAGAATCTGCTTTTTCGCCTCTTATTGTACCCAAATCTACCTTAGAAATGCAGATATATACTTAAAACACCTTCTTTTGGGACAAATAATTGGTTTTCGCCCTTGATTTACGGAAGATTATAGCCAAAACATGCATTTTCATAACTTAGCGAACTGAAATCTACATTAAAACTGCAGATAACTACTTAAAAATTCACTTCCTTGAATTGATAATAGGTTTTTCTTTGTCATTTTAAACAGATTCCAGTCAAAATCGGCTTCTTCGACTCATATCGTACCTAAAACCGCATCAAAACTGCAAATATCAGTTTAAAATATCATTTTTTGATACAAACAGTTATATATTCATGTCAATATCTTTCAAATTCTAGTCAAAATCGGCGTCTTTGGGCATTTTAGTAACGAAAACCTTAATAAACTATTAGATTTCGACGGAAGGCAACCATTCTGAGTCAAATAGTTGCCGATTTCGATAAAATCTTAGTCAGAATCTGCTTTTTCGCCTCTTATTGTACCCAAATCTACCTTAGAAATGCAGATATATACTTAAAACACCTTCTTTTGGGACAAATAATTGGTTTTCGCCCTTGATTTACGGAAGATTATAGCCAAAACGTGCATTTTCATAACTTAGCGAACTGAAATCTACATTAAAACTGCAGATAACTACTTAAAAATTCACTTCCTTGAATTGATAATAGGTTTTCCTTTGTCATTTTAAACAGATTCCAGTCAAAATCGGCTTCTTCGACTCATATAGTACCTAAAACCGCATCAAAACTGCAAATATCAGTTTAAACTATCATTTTTTGATACAAACAGTTATATATTCATGTCAATATCTTTCAAATTCTAGTCAAAATCGGCGTCTTTGGGCATTTTAGTAACGAAAACCTTAATAAACTATTAGATTTCGACGTAAGGCAACCTTTCTGAGTCAAATAGTTGCCGATTTCGATAAAATCTTAGTCAGAATCTGCTTTTTCGCCTCCTATTGTACCCAAATCTACCTTAGTAATGCAGATATATACTTAAACCACCTTCTTTTGGGACAAATAATTGGTTTTCGCCCTTGATTTACGGAAGATTATAGCCAAAACATGCATTTTCATAACTTAGCAAACTGAAATCTACATTAAAACTGCAGATAACTACATAAAAATTCACTTCCTTGAATTGATAATAGGTTTTTCTTTGTCATTTTAAACAGATTCCAGTCAAAATCGGCTTCTTGGATTCATATCGTATCTAAAACCGCATCAAAACTGCAAATATCAGTTTAAACTATCATTTTTTGATACAAACAGTTATATATTCATGTCAATATCTTTCAAATTCTAGTCAAAATCGGCGTCTTTGGGCATTTTAGTAAGGAAAACCTTAATAAACTATTAGATTTCGACGTAAGGCAACCATTCTGAGTCAAATAGTTGCCGATTTCGATAAAATCTTAGTCAGAATCTGCTTTTTCGCCTCTTATTGTACCCAAATCTACCTTAGAAATGCAGATATATACTTAAAACACCTTCTTTTGGGACAAATAATTGGTTTTCGCCCTTGATTTACGGAAGATTATAGCCAAAACATGCATTTTCATAACTTAGCGAACTGAAATCTACATTAAAACTGCAGATAACTACATAAAAATTCACTTCCTTGAATTGATAATAGGTTTTTCTTTGTCATTTTAAACAGATTCCAGTCAAAATCGGCTTCTTGGATTCATATCGTATCTAAAACCGCATCAAAACTGCAAATATCAGTTTAAACTATCATTTTTTGATACAAACAGTTATATATTCATGTCAATATCTTTCAAATTCTAGTCAAAATCGGCGTCTTTGGGCATTTTAGTAAGGAAAACCTTAATAAACTATTAGATTTCGACGTAAGGCAACCATTCTGAGTCAAATAGTTGCCGATTTCGATAAAATCTTAGTCAGAATCTGCTTTTTCGCCTCTTATTGTACCCAAATCTACCTTAGAAATGCAGATATATACTTAAAACACCTTCTTTTGGGACAAATAATTGGTTTTCGCCCTTGATTTACGGAACATTATAGCCAAAACATGCATTTTCATAACTTAGCGAACTGAAATCTACATTAAAACTGCAGATAACTACTTAACAATTCACTTCCTTGAATTGATAATAGGTTTTTCTTTGTCATTTTAAACACATTCCAGTCAAAATCGGCTTCTTCGATTCATATCGTATCTAAAACCGCATCAAAACTGCAAATATCAGTTTAAACTATCATTTTTTGATACAAACAGTTATATATTCATGTCAATATCTTTGAAATTCTAGTCAAAATCGGCGTCTTTAGGCATTTTAGTAACGAAAACCTTAATAAACTATTAGATTTCGACGTAAGGCAACCATTCTGAGTCAAATAGTTGCCGATTTCGATAAAATCTTAGTCAGAATCTGCTTTTTCGCCTCTTATTGTACCCAAATCTACCTTAGAAATGCAGATATATACTTAAAGCACCTTCTTTTGGGACAAATAATTGATTTTCGCCTTTGATTTACGGAAGATTATAGCCAAAACATGCATTTTCATAATTTAGCGAACTGAAATCTACATTAAAACTGCAGATAACTACTTAAAAATTCACTTCCTTGAATTGATAATAGGTTTTTCTTTGTCATTTTAAACAGATTCCAGTCAAAATCGGCTTCTTCGATTCATATCGTATCTAAAACCGCATCAAAACTGCAAATATCAGTTTAAACTATCATTTTTTGATACAAACAGTTATATATTCATGTCAATATCTTTCAAATTCCAGTCAAAATCATCGTCTTTGGGCATTTTAGTAACGAAAACCTTAATAAACTATTAGATTTCGACGTAAGGCAACCTTTCTGAGTCAAATAGTTGCCGATTTCGATAAAATCTTAGCCAGAATCTGCTTTTTCGCCTCTTATTGTACCCAAATCTACCTTAGAAATGCAGATATATACTTAAAACACCTTCTTTTGGGACAAATAATTGGTTTTCGCCCTTGATTTACGGAAGATTATAGCCAAAACATGCATTTTCATAACTTAGCGAACTGAAATCTACATTAAAACTGCAGATAACTACTTAAAAATTCACTTCCTTGAATTGATAATAGGTTTTTCTTTGTCATTTTAAACAGATTCCAGTCAAAATCGGCTTCTTCGACTCATATCGTACCTAAAACCGCATCAAAACTGCAAATATCAGTTTAAAATATCATTTTTTGATACAAACAGTTATATATTCATGTCAATATCTTTCAAATTCTAGTCAAAATCGGCGTCTTTGGGCATTTTAGTAACGAAAACCTTAATAAACTATTAGATTTCGACGGAAGGCAACCATTCTGAGTCAAATAGTTGCCGATTTCGATAAAATCTTAGTCAGAATCTGCTTTTTCGCCTCTTATTGTACCCAAATCTACCTTAGAAATGCAGATATATACTTAAAACACCTTCTTTTGGGACAAATAATTGGTTTTCGCCCTTGATTTACGGAAGATTATAGCCAAAACATGCATTTTCATAACTTAGCGAACTGAAATCTACATTAAAACTGCAGATAACTACTTAAAAATTCACTTCCTTGAATTGATAATAGGTTTTCCTTTGTCATTTTAAACAGATTCCAGTCAAAATCAGCTTCTTGGATTCATATCGTATCTAAAACCGCATCAAAACTGCAAATATCAGTTTAAACTATCATTTTTTGATACAAACAGTTATATATTCATGTCAATATCTTTCAAATTCTAGTCAAAATCGGCGTCTTTGGGCATTTTAGTAAGGAAAACCTTAATAAACTATTAGATTTCGACGTAAGGCAACCATTCTGAGTCAAATAGTTGCCGATTTCGATAAAATCTTAGTCAGAATCTGCTTTTTCGCCTCTTATTGTACCCAAATCTACCTTAGAAATGCAGATATATACTTAAAACACCTTCTTTTGGGACAAATAATTGGTTTTCGCCCTTGATTTACGGAAGATTATAGCCAAAACATGCATTTTCATAACTTAGCGAACTGAAATCTACATTAAAACTGCAGATAACTACTTAACAATTCACTTCCTTGAATTGATAATAGGTTTTTCTTTGTCATTTTAAACACATTCCAGTCAAAATCGGCTTCTTCGATTCATATCGTATCTAAAACCGCATCAAAACTGCAAATATCAGTTTAAACTATCATTTTTTGATACAAACAGTTATATATTCATGTCAATATCTTTGAAATTCTAGTCAAAATCGGCGTCTTTAGGCATTTTAGTAACGAAAACCTTAATAAACTATTAGATTTCGACGTAAGGCAACCTTTCTGAGTCAAATAGTTGCCGATTTCGATAAAATCTTAGTCAGAATCTGCTTTTTCGCCTCTTATTGTACCCAAATCTACCTTAGAAATGCAGATATATACTTAAAACACCTTCTTTTGGGACAAATAATTGGTTTTCGCGCTTGATTTACGGAAGATTATAGCCAAAACATGCATTTTCATAACTTAGCGAACTGAAATCTACATTAAAACTGCAGATAACTACATAAAAATTCACTTCCTTGAATTGATATTAGGTTTTTCTTTGTCATTTTAAACAAATTCCAGTCAAAATCGGCTTCTTGGATTCATATCGTATCTAAAACCGCATCAAAACTGCAAATATCAGTTTAAACTATCATTTTTTGATACAAACAGTTATATATTCATGTCAATATCTTTCAAATTCTAGTCAAAATCGGCGTCTTTGGGCATTTTAGTAACGAAAACCTTAATAAACTATTAGATTTCGACGTAAGGCAACCATTCTGAGTCAAATAGTTGCCGATTTCGATAAAATCTTAGTCAGAATCTGCGTTTTTGCCTCTTATTGTACCCAAATCTACCTTAGAAATGCAGATATATACTTAAAACACCTTCTTTTGGGACAAATAACTGGTTTTCGCCCTTGATTTACAGAAGATTATAGCCAAAACATGCATTTTCATAACTTAGCGAACTGAAATCTACATTAAAACTGCAGATAACTACTTAAAAATTCACTTCCTTGAATTGATAATAGGTTTTTCTTTGTCATTTTAAACAGATTCCAGTCAAAATTGGCTTCTTCGACTCATATAGTACCTAAAACCGCATCAAAACTGCAAATATCAGTTTTAACTATCATTTTTTGATACAAACAGTTATATATTCATGTCAATATCTTTCAAATTCTAGTCAAAATCGGCGTCTTTGGGCATTTTAGTAACGAAAACCTTAATAAACTATTAGATTTCGACGTAAGGCAACCATTCTGAGTCAAATAGTTGCCGATTTCGATAAAATCTTAGTCAGAATCTGCTTTTTCGCCTCTTATTGTACCCAAATCTACCTTAGAAATGCAGATATATACTTAAAACACCTTCTTTTGGGACAAATAATTGGTTTTCGCCCTTGATTTACGGAAGATTATAGCCAAAACATGCATTTTCATAACTTAGCGAACTGAAATCTACATTAAAACTGCAGATAACTACTTAAAAATTCACTTCCTTGAATTGATAATAGGTTTTTCTTTGTCATTTTAAACAGATTCCAGTCAAAATCGGCTTCTTCGATTCATATCGTATCTAAAACCGCATCAAAACTGCAAATATCAGTTTAAACTATCATTTTTTGATACAAACAGTTATATATTCATGTCAATATCTTTCAAATTCTAGTCAAAATCGGCGTCTTTGGGCATTTTAGTAACGAAAACCTTAATAAACTATTAGATTTCGACGTAAGGCAACCATTCTGAGTCAAATAGTTGCCGATTTCGATAAAATCTTAGTCAGAATCTGCTTTTTCGCCTCTTATTGTACCCAAATCTACCTTAGAAATGCAGATATATACTTAAAATACCTTCTTTTGGGACAAATAATTGGTTTTCGTCCTTGATTTACGGAAGATTATAGCCAAAACATGCATTTTCATAACTTAGCGAACTGAAATCTACATTAAAACTGCAGATTACTACTTAAAAATTCAGTTCCTTGAATTGATAATAGGTTTTTCTTTGTCATTTTAAACAGATTCCAGTCAAAATCGGCTTCTTCGATTCATATCGTATCTAAAACCGCATCATAACTGCAAATATCAGTTTAAACTATCATTTTTTGATACAAACAGTTATATATTCATGTCAATATCTTTCAAATTCTAGTCAAAATCGGCGTCTTTGGGCATTTTAGTAACGAAAACCTTAATAAACTATTAGATTTCGACGTAAGGCAACCATTCTGAGTCAAATAGTTGCCGATTTCGATAAAATCTTAGTCAGAATCTGCTTTTTCGCCTCTTATTGTACCCAAATCTACCTTAGAAATGCAGATATATACTTAAAACACCTTCTTTTGGGACAAATAATTGGTTTTCGCCCTTGACTTACGGAAGATTATAGCCAAAACATGCATTTTCATAACTTAGCGAACTGAAATCTACATTAAAACTGCAGATAACTACTTAAAAATTCACTTCCTTGAATTGATAATAGGTTTTTCTTTGTCATTTTAAACAGATTCCAGTCAAAATCGGCTTCTTCGATTCATATCGTATCTAAAACCGCATCAAAACTGCAAATATCAGTTTAAACTATCATTTTTTGATACAAACAGTTATATATTCATGTCAATATCTTTCAAATTCTAGTCAAAATCGGCGTCTTTGGGCATTTTAGTAACGAAAACCTTAATAAACTATTAGATTTCGACGTAAGGCAACCATTCTGAGTCAAATAGTTGCCGATTTCGATAAAATCTTAGTCAGAATCTGCTTTTTCGCCTCTTATTGTACCCAAATCTACTTTAGAAATGCAGATATATACTTAAAACACCTTCTTTTGGGACAAATAATTGGTTTTCGCCCTTGATTTACGGAAGATTATAGTCAAAACATGCATTTTCATAACTTAGCGAACTGAAATCTACATTAAAACTGCAGATAACTACTTAAAAATTCACTTCCTTGAATTGATAATAGGTTTTTCTTTGTCATTTTAAACAGATTCCAGTCAAAATCGGCTTCTTCGATTCATATCGTATCTAAAACCGCATCATAACTGCAAATATCAGTTTAAACTATCATTTTTTGATACAAACAGTTATATATTCATGTCAATATCTTTCAAATTCTCTTCAAAACCGGCGTCTTTGGGCATTTTAGTAACGAAAACCTTAATAAACTATTAGATTTCGACGTAAGGCAACCATTCTGAGTCAAATAGTTGCCGATTTCGATAAAATCTTAGTCAGAATCTGCTTTTTCGCCTCTTATTGTACCCAAATCTACCTTAGAAATGCAGATATATACTTAAAACACCTTCTTTTGGGACAAATAATTGGTTTTCGCCCTTGATTTACGGAAGATTATAGCCATAACATGCATTTTCATAACTTAGCGAACTGAAATCTACATTAAAACTGCAGATAACTACTTAAAAATTCACTTCCTTGAATTGATAATAGGTTTTTCTTTGTCATTTTAAACAGATTCCAGTCAAAATCGGCTTCTTCGACTCATATCGTACCTAAAACAGCATCAAAACTGCAAATATCAGTTTAAACTATCATTTTTTGATACAAACAGTTATATATTCATGTCAATATCTTTCAAATTCTAGTCAAAATCGGCGTCTTTGGGCATTTTAGTAACGAAAACCTTAATAAACTATTAGATTTCGACGTAAGGCAACCATTCTGAGTCAAATAGTTGCCGATTTCGATAAAATCTTAGTCAGAATCTGCCTTTTCGCCTCTTATTGTACACAAATCTACCTTAGAAATGCAGATATATACTTAAAACACCTTCTTTTGGGACAAATAATTGGTTTTCGCCCTTGATTTACGGAAGATTATAGCCTAAACATGCATTTTCATAACTTAGCGAACTGAAATCTACATTAAAACTGCAGATAACTACTAAAAATTCACTTCCTTGAATTGATAATAGGTTTTTCTTTGTCATTTTAAACAGATTCCAGTCAAAATCGGCTTCTTCGATTCATATCGTATCTAAAACCGCATCAAAACTGCAAATATCAGTTTAAACTATCATTTTTTGATACAAACAGTTATATATTCATGTCAATATCTTTCAAATTCTAGTCAAAATCGGCGTCTTTGGGCATTTTATTAACGAAAACCTTAATAAACTATTAGATTTCGACGTAAGGCAACCTTTCTAAGTCAAATAGTTGCCGATTTCGATAAAATCTTAGTCAGAATCTGCTTTTTCGCCTCTTATTGTACCCAAATCTACCTTAGAAATGCAGATATATACTAAAAACACCTTCTTTTGGGACAAATAATTGGTTTTCGCCCTTGATTTACGGAAGATTATAGCCAAAACATGCATTTTCATAACTTAGCGAACTGAAATCTACATTAAAACTGCAGATAACTACTTAAAAATTCAGTTCCCTGAATTGATAATAGGTTTTTCTTTGTCATTTTAAACAGATTCCAGTCAGAATCGGCTTCTTCGATTCATATCGTATCTAAAACCGCATCAAAACTGCAAATATCAGTTTAAACTATCATTTTTTGATACAAACAGTTATATATTCATGTCAGTATCTTTCAAATTCTAGTCAAAATCGGCGTCTTTGGACATTTTAGTAACGAAAACCTTAATAAACTATTAGATTTCGACGTAAGGCAACCTTACTGAGTCAAATAGTTGCCGATTTCGATAAAATCCTAGTCAGAATCTGCTTTTTCGCCTCTTATTGTACCCAAATCTACCTTAGAAATGCAGATATATACTTAAAACACCTTCTTTTGGGACAAATAATTGGTTTTCGCCCTTGATTTACGGAAGATTATAGCCAAAACATGCATTTTCATAACTTAGCGAACTGAAATCTACATTAAAACTGCAGATAACTACTTAAAAATTCACTTCCTTGAATTGATAATAGGTTTTTCTTTGTCATTTTAAACAGATTCCAGTCAAAATCGGCTTCTTCGACTCATATCGTACCTAAAACCGCATCAAAACTGCAAATCTACCTTAGAAATGCAGATATATACTTAGAACACCTTCTTTTGGGACAAATAATTTGTTTTCGCCCTTGGTTTACGGAAGATTATAGCCAAAACATGCATTTTCATAACTTAGCGAACTGAAATCTACATTAAAACTGCAGATAACTACTTAAAAATTCAGTTCCCTGAATTGATAATAGGTTTTTCTTTGTCATTTTAAACAGATTCCAGTCAGAATCGGCTTCTTCGATTCATATCGTATCTAAAACCGCATCAAAACTGCAAATATCAGTTTAAACTATCATTTTTTGATACAAACAGTTATATATTCATGTCAGTATCTTTCAAATTCTAGTCAAAATCGGCGTCTTTGGACATTTTAGTAACGAAAACCTTAATAAACTATTAGATTTCGACGTAAGGCAACCTTACTGAGTCAAATAGTTGCCGATTTCGATAAAATCCTAGTCAGAATCTGCTTTTTCGCCTCTTATTGTACCCAAATCTACCTTAGAAATGCAGATATATACTTAAAACACCTTCTTTTGGGACAAATAATTGGTTTTCGCCCTTGATTTACGGAAGATTATAGCCAAAACATGCATTTTCATAACTTAGCGAACTGAAATCTACATTAAAACTGCAGATAACTACTTAAAAATTCACTTCCTTGAATTGATAATAGGTTTTTCTTTGTCATTTTAAACAGATTCCAGTCAAAATCGGCTTCTTCGATTCATATCGTATCTAAAACCGCATCAAAACTGCAAATATCAGTTTAAACTATCATTTTTTGATACAAACAGTTATATATTCATGTCAATATCTTTCAAATTCTAGTCAAAATCGGCGTCTTTGAGCATTTTAGTAACGAAAACCTTAATAAACTATTAGATTTCGACGTAAGGCAACCTTTCTGAGTCAAATAGTTGCCGATTTCGATAAAATCTTAGTCAGAATCTGCTTTTTCGCCTCTTATTGTACCCAAATCTACCTTAGAAATGCAGATATATACTTAAAACACCTTCTTTTGGGACAAATAATTGGTTTTCGCCCTTGATTTACGGAAGATTATAGCCAAAACATGCATTTTCATAACTTAGCGAACTTATTTGTCCCAAAAGGTGTTTTAAGTATATATCTACATTTCTAAGGTAGATTTGGGTACAATAAGAGGCGAAAAAGCAGATTCTGACTAAGATTTTATCGAAATCGGCAACTATTTGACTCAGAATGGTTGCCTTACGTCGAAATCTAATAGTTTATTAAGGTTTTCGTTACTAAAATGCCCAAAGACGCCGATTTTGACTAGAATTTGAAAGATATTGACATGAATATATAACTGTTTGTATCAAAAAATGATAGTTTAAACTGATATTTGCAGTTTTGATGCGGTTTTAGATACGATATGAATCGAAGAAGCCGATTTTGACTGGAATCTGTTTAAAATGACAAAGAAAAACCTATTATCAATTCAAGGAAGTGAATTTTTAAGTAGTTATCTGCAGTTTTAATGTAGATTTCAGTTCGCTAAGTTATGAAAATGCATGTTTTGGCTATAATCTTCCGTAAATCAAGGGCGAAAACCAATTATTTGTCCCAAAAGAAGGTGTTCTAAATATATATCTGCATTTCTAAGGTAGATTTGGGTACAATAAGAGGCGAAAAAGCAGATTCTGACTAAGATTTTATCGAAATCGGCAACTATTTGACTCAGAATGGTTGCCTTACGTCGAAATCTAATAGTTTATTAAGGTTTTCGTTACTAAAATGCCCAAAGACGCTGATTTTGACTAGAATTTGAAAGATATTGACATGAATATATAACTGTATCAAAAAATGATAGTTTAAACTGATATTTGCAGTTTTGATGCGGTTTTAGATACGATATGAATCGAAGAAGCCGATTTTGACTGGAATCTGTTTAAAATGACAAAGAAAAATCTACTATCAATTCAAGGAAGTGAATTTTTAAGTAGTTATCTGCAGTTTTAATGTAGATTTCAGTTCGCTAAGTTATGAAAATGCATGTTTTGGCTATAATCTTCCGTAAATCAAGGGCGAAAACCAATTATTTGTCCCAAAAGAAGGTGTTTTAAGTATATATCTACATTTCTAAGGTAGATTTGGGTACAATAAGAGGCGAAAAAGCAGATTCTGACTAAGATTTTATCGAAATCGGCAACTATTTGACTCAGAATGGTTGCCTTACGTCGAAATCTAATAGTTTATTAAGGTTTTCGTTACTAAAATGCCCAAAGACGCCGATTTTGACTAGAATTTGAAAGATATTGACATGAATATATAACTGTTTGTATCAAAAAATGATAGTTTAAACTGATATTTGCAGTTTTGATGCGGTTTTAGATACGATATGAATCGAAGAAGCCGATTTTGACTGGAATCTGTTTAAAATGACAAAGAAAAACCTTTTATCAATTCAAGGAAGTGAATTTTTCAGTAGTTATCTGCAGTTTTAATGTAGATTTCAGTTCGCTAAGTTATGAAAATGCATGTTTTGGCTATAATCTTCCGTAAATCAAGGGCGAAAACCAATTATTTGTCCCAAAAGAAGGTGTTCTAAATATATATCTGCATTTCTAAGGTAGATTTGGGTACAATAAGAGGCGAAAAAGCAGATTCTGACTAAGATTTTATCGAAATCGGCAACTATTTGACTCAGAATGGTTGCCTTACGTCGAAATCTAATAGTTTATTAAGGTTTTCGTTACTAAAATGCCCAAAGACGCCGATTTTGACTAGAATTTGAAAGATATTGTGACATGAATATATAACTGTTTGTATCAAAAAATGATAGTTTAAACTGATATTTGCAGTTTTGATGCGGTTTTAGGTACGATATGAGTCGAAGAAGCCGGTTTTGACTGGAATCTGTTTAAAATGACAAAGAAAAATCTACTATCAATTCAAGGAAGTGAATTTTTAAGTAGTTATCTGCAGTTTTAATGTAGATTTCAGTTCGCTAAGTTATGAAAATGCATGTTTTGGCTATAATCTTCCGTAAATCAAGGGCGAAAACAAATTATTTGTCCCAAAAGAAGGTGTTTTAAGTATATATCTGCATTTCTAAGGTAGATTTGGGTACAATAAGAGGCGAAAAAGCAGATTCTGACTAAAATTTTATCGAAATCGGCAACTATTTGACTCAGAAAGGTTGCCTTACGTCGAAATCTAATAGTTTATTTAGGTTTTCGTTACTAAAATGCCCAAAGACGCCGATTTTGACTAGAATTTAAAAGATATTGACATGAATATATAACTGTTTGTATCAAAAAATGATAGTTTAAACAGATATTTGCAGTTTTGATGCGGTTTTAGATACGATATGAATCGAAGAAGCCGATTTTGACTGGAATCTGTTTAAAATGACAAAGAAAAACCTATTATCAATTCAAGGAAGTGAATTTTTAAGTAGTTATCTGCAGTTTTAATGTAGATTTCAGTTCGCTAAGTTATGAAAATGCATGTTTAGGCTATAATCTTCCGTAAATCAAGGGCGAAAACCAATTATTTGTCCCAAAATAAGGTGTTTTAAGTATATATCTGCATTTCTAAGGTAGATTTGTGTACAATAAGAGGCGAAAAGGCAGATTCTGACTAAGATTTTATCGAAATCGGCAACTATTTGACTCAGAATGGTTGCCTTACGTCGAAATCTAATAGTTTATTAAGGTTTTCGTTACTAAAATGCCCAAAGACGCCGATTTTGACTAGAATTTGAAAGATATTGACATGAATATATAACTGTTTGTATCAAAAAATGATAGTTTAAACTGATATTTGCAGTTTTGATGCGGTTTTAGGTACGATATGAGTCGAAGAAGCCGATTTTGACTGGAATCTGTTTAAAATGACAAAGAAAAACCTATTATCAATTCAAGGAAGTGAGTTTTTAAGTAGTTATCTGCAGTTTTAATGTAGATTTCAGTTCGCTAAGTTATGAAAATGCATGTTTTGGCTATAATCTTCCGTAAATCAAGGGCGAAAACCAATTATTTGTCACAAAAGAAGGTGTTTTAAGTATATATCTGCATTTCTAAGGTAGATTTGGGTACAATAAGAGGCGAAAAAGCAGATTCTGACTAAGATTTTATCGAAATCGGCAACTATTTGACTCAGAATGGTTGCCTTATGTCGAAATCTAATAGTTTATTAAGGTTTTCGTTACTAAAATGCCCAAAGACGCCGATTTTGACTAGAATTTGAAAGATATTGACATGAATATATAACTGTTTGTATCAAAAAATGATAGTTTAAACTGATATTTGCAGTTTTGATGCGGTTTTAGGTACGATATGAGTCGAAGAAGCCGATTTTGACTGGAATCTGTTTAAAATGACAAAGAAAAACCTATTATCAATTCAAGGAAGTGAATTTTTAAGTAGTTATCTGCAGTTTTAATGTAGATTTCAGTTCGCTAAGTTATGAAAATGCATGTTTTGGCTATAATCTTCCGTAAATCAAGGGCGAAAACCAATTATTTGTCCCAAAAGAAGGTGTTTTAAGTATATATCTGCATTTCTAAGGTAGATTTGGGTACAATAAGAGGCGAAAAAGCAGATTCTGACTAAGATTTTAACGAAATCGGCAACTATTTGACTCAGAAAGGTTGCCTTACGTTGAAATCTAATAGTTTATTAAGGTTTTCGTTACTAAAATGCCCAAAGACGCCGATTTTGACTAGAATTTGAGAGATATTGACATGAATATATAACTGTTTGTATCAAAAAATGATAGTTTAAACTGATATTTGCAGTTTTGATGCGGTTTTAGATACGATATGAATCGAAGAAGCCGATTTTGACTGGAATCTGTTTAAAATGACAAAGAAAAACCTATTATCAATTCAAGGAAGTGAATTTTTAAGTAGTTATCTGCAGTTTTAATGTAGATTTCAGTTCGCTAAGTTATGAAAATGCATGTTTTGGCTATAATCTTCCGTAAATCAATGGCGAAAACCAATTATTTGTCCCAAAAGAAGGTGTTTTAAGTATATATCTGCATTTCTAAGGTAGATTTGGGTACAATAAGAGGCGAAAAAGCAGATTCTGACTAAGATTTTATCGAAATCGGCAACTATTTGACTCAGAATGGTTGCCTTACGTCGAAATCTAATAGTTTATTAAGGTTTTCGTTACTAAAATGCCCAAAGACGCCGATTTTGACTAGAATTTGAAAGATATTGACATGAATATATAACTGTTTGTATCAAAAAATGATAGTTTAAACTGATATTTGCAGTTTTGATGCGGTTTTAGGTACGATATGAGTCGAAGAAGCCGATTTTGACTGGAATCTGTTTAAAATGACAAAGAAAAACCTATTATCAATTCAAGGAAGTGAATTTTTAAGTAGTTATCTGCAGTTTTAATGTAGATTTCAGTTCGCTAAGTTATGAAAATGCATGTTTTGGCTATAATCTTCCGTAAATCAAGGGCGAAAACCAATTATTTGTCCCAAAAGAAGGTGTTTTAAGTATATATCTGCATTTCTAAGGTAGATTTGGGTACAATAAGAGGCGAAAAAGCAGATTCTCACTAAGATTTTATCGAAATCGGCAACTATTTGACTCAGAATGGTTGCCTTACGTTGAAATCTAATAGTTTATTAAGGTTTTCGTTACTAAAATGCCCAAAGACGCCGATTTTGACTAGAATTTGAAAGATATTGACATGAATATATAACTGTTTGTATCAAAAAATGATAGTTTAAACTGATATTTGCAGTTTTGATGCGGTTTTAGATACGATATGAATCGAAGAAGCCGATTTTGACTGGATTCTGTGTAAAATGACAAAGAAAAACCTATTATCAATTCAAGGAAGTGAATTTCTAAGTAGTTATCTGCAGTTTTAATGTAGATTTCAGTTCGCTAAGTTATGAAAATGCATGTTTTGGCTATAATCTTCCGTAAATCAAGGGCGAAAACCAATTATTTGTCCCAAAAGAAGGTGTTCTAAGTATATATCTGCATTTCTAAGGTAGATTTGGGAACAATAAGAGGCGAAAAAGCAGATTCTGACTAAAATTTTATCGAAATCGGCAACTATTTGACTCAGAAAGGTTGCCTTACATCGAAATCTAATAGTTTATTTAGGTTTTCGTTACTAAAATGCCCAAAGACGCCGATTTTGACTAGAATTTGAAAGATATTGACATGAATATATAACTGTTTGTATCAAAAAATGATAGTTTAAACTGATATTTGCAGTTTTGATGCGGTTTTAGGTACGATATGAGTCGAAGAAGCCGATTTTGACTGGAATCTGTTTAAAATGACAAAGAAAAACCTATTATCAATTCAAGGAAGTGAATTTTTAAGTAGTTATCTGCAGTTTTAATGTAGATTTCAGTTCGCTAAGTTATGAAAATGCATGTTTTGGCTATAATCTTCCGTAAATCAAGGGCGAAAACCAATTATTTGTCCCAAAAGAAGGTGTTCTAAATATATATCTGCATTTCTAAGGTAGATTTGGGTACAATAAGAGGCGAAAAAGCAGATTCTGACTAAGATTTTATCGAAATCGGCAACTATTTGACTCAGAATGGTTGCCTTACGTCGAAATCTAATAGTTTATTAAGGTTTTCGTTACTAAAATGCCCAAAGACGCTGATTTTGACTAGAATTTGAAAGATATTGACATGAATATATAACTGTTTGTATCAAAAAATGATAGTTTAAACTGATATTTGCAGTTTTGATGCGGTTTTAGATACGATATGAATCGAAGAAGCCGATTTTGACTGGAATCTGTTTAAAATGACAAAGAAAAACCTATTATCAATTCAAGGAAGTGAATTTTTAAGTAGTTATCTGCAGCTTTAATGTAGATTTCAGTTCGCTAAGTTATGAAAATGCATGTTTTGGCTATAATCTTCCGTAAATCAAGGGCGAAAACCAATTATTTGTCCCAAAAGAAGGTGTTCTAAGTATATATCTGCATTTCTAAGGTAGATTTGGGAACAATAAGAGGCGAAAAAGCAGATTCTGACTAAGATTTTATCGAAATCGGCAACTATTTGACTCAGAATGGTTGCCTTACTTCGAAATCTAATAGTTTATTAAGGTTTTCGTTAATAAAATGCCCAAAGACGCCGATTTTGACTAGAATTTGAAAGATATTGACATGAATATATAACTGTTTGTATCAAAAAATGATAGTTTAAACTGATATTTGCAGTTTTGATGCGGTTTTAGGTACGATATGAGTCGAAGAAGCCGATTTTGACTGGAATCTGTTTAAAATGACAAAGAAAAACCTATTATCAATTCAAGGAAGTGAATTTTTAAGTAGTTATCTGCAGTTTTAATGTAGATTTCAGTTCGCTAAGTTATGAAAATGCATGTTTTGGCTATAATCTTCCGTAAATCAAGGGCGAAAACCAATTATTTGTCCCAAAAGAAGGTGTTTTAAGTATATATCTACATTTCTAAGGTAGATTTGGGTACAATAAGAGGCGAAAAAGCAGATTCTGACTAAGATTTTATCGAAATCGGCAACTATTTGACTCAGAATGGTTGCCTTACGTCGAAATCTAATAGTTTATTAAGGTTTTCGTTACTAAAATGCCCAAAGACGCTGATTTTGACTAGAATTTGAAAGATATTGACATGAATATATAACTGTTTGTATCAAAAAATGATAGTTTAAACTGATATTTGCAGTTTTGATGCGGTTTTAGTTACGATATGAATCGAAGAAGCCGATTTTGACAGGAATCTGTTTAAAATGACAAAGAAAAACCTATTATCAATTCAAGGAAGTGAATTTTTAAGTAGTTATCTGCAGTTTTAATGTAGATTTCAGTTCGCTAAGTTATGAAAATGCATGTTTTGGCTATAATCTTCCGTAAATCAAGGGCGAAAACCAATTATTTGTCCCAAAAGAAGGTGTTCTAAGTATATATCTGCATTTCTAAGGTAGATTTGGGAACAATAAGAGGCGAAAAAGCAGATTCTGACTAAGATTTTATCGAAATCGGCAACTATTTGACTCAGAATGGTTGCCTTACTTCGAAATCTAATAGTTTATTAAGGTTTTCGTTACTAAAATGCCCAAAGACGCCGATTTTGACTAGAATTTGAAAGATATTGACATGAATATGTAACTGTTTGTATCAAAAAATGATAGTTTAAACTGATATTTGCAGTTTTGATGCGGTTTTAGGTACGATATGAGTCGAAGAAGCCGATTTTGACTGGAATCTGTTTAAAATGACAAAGAAAAACCTATTATCAATTCAAGGAAGTGAATTTTTAAGTAGTTATCTGCAGTTTTAATGTAGATTTCAGTTCGCTAATTTATGAAAATGCATGTTTTGGCTATAATCTTCCGTAAATCAAGGGCGAAAACCAATTATTTGTCCCAAAAGGAGGTGTTTTAAGTATACATCTGCATTTCTAAGGTAGATTTGGGTACAATAAGAGGCGAAAAAGCAGATTCTGACTAGGATTTTATCGAAATCGGCAACTATTTGACTCAGAAAAGTTGCCTTACGTCGAAATCTAATAGTTTATTAAGGTTTTTGTTACTAAAATGCCCAAAGACGCCGATTTTGACTAGAATTTGAAAGATATTGACATGAATATATAACTGTTTGTATCAAAAAATGATAGTTTAAACTGATATTTGCAGTTTTGATGCGGTTTTAGATACGATATGAATCGAAGAAGCCGATTTTGACTGGAATCTGTTTAAAATGACAAAGAAAAACCTATTATCAATTCAAGGAAGTGAATTTTTAAGTAGTTATCTGCAGTTTTAATGTAGATTTCAGTTCGCTAAGTTATGAAAATGCATGTTTTGGCTATAATCTTCCGTAAATCAAGGGCGAAAACCAATTATTTGTCCCAAAAGAAGGTGTTTTAAGTATATATCTGCATTTCTAAGGTAGATTTGGGTACAATAAGAGGCCAAAAAGCAGATTCTGACTAAAATTTTATCGAAATCGGCAACTATTTGACTCAGAAACGTTGCCTTACGTCGAAATCTAATAGTTTATTAAGGTTTTTGTTACTAAAATGCCCAAAGACGCCGATTTTGACTAGAATTTGAAAGATATTGACATGAATATATAACTGTTTGTATCAAAAAATGATAGTTTAAACTGATATTTGCAGTTTTGATGCGGTTTTAGATACGATATGAATCGAAGAAGCCGATTTTGACTGGAATCTGTTTAAAATGACAAAGAAAAACCTATTATCAATTCAAGGAAGTGAATTTTCAAGTAGTTATCTGCAGTTTTAATGTAGATTTCAGTTCGCTAAGTTATGCAAATGCATGTTTTGGCTATAATCTTCCGTAAATCAAGGGCGAAAACCAATTATTTGTCCCAAAAGAAGGTGTTTTAAGTATATATCTGCATTTCTAAGGTAGATTTGGGTACAATAAGAGGCGAAAAAGCAGATTCTGACTAAAATTTTATCGAAATCGGCAACTATTTGACTCAGAAAGGTTGCCTTTCGTCGAAATCTAATAGTTTATTTAGGTTTTCGTTACTAAAATGCCCAAAGACGCCGATTTTGACTAGAATTTGAAAGATATTGACATGAATATATAACTGTTTGTATCAAAAAATGATAGTTTAAACTGATATTTGCAGTTTTGATGCGGTTTTAGATACGATATGAATCGAAGAAGCCGATTTTGACTGGAATCTGTTTAAAATGACAAAGAAAAACCTATTATCAATTCAAGGAAGTGAATTTTTAAGTAGTTATCTGCAGTTTTAATGTAGATTTCAGTACGCTAAGTTATGAAAATGCATGTTTTGGCTATAATCTTCCGTAAATCAATTTCGAAAACCAATTATTTGTCCCAAAAGAAGGTGTTTTAAGTATATATCTGCATTTCTAAGGTAGATTTGGGTACAATAAGAAGCGAAAAAGCAGATTTTGACTAAGATTTTATCGAAATCGGCAACTATTTGACTCAGAATGGTTGCCTTACGTCGAAATCTAATAGTTTATTAAGGTTTTCGTTACTAAAATGCCCAAAGACGCCGATTTTGACTAGAATTTGAAAGATATTGACATGAATATATAACTGTTTGTATCAAAAAATGATAGTTTAAACTGATATTTGCAGTTTTGATGCGGTTTTAGGTACGATATGAGTCGAAGAAGCCGATTTTGACTGGAATCTGTTTAAAATGACAAAGAAAAACCTATTATCAATTCAAGGAAGTGAATTTTTAAGTAGTTATCTGCAGTTTTAATGTAGATTTCAGTTCGCTAAGTTATGAAAATGCATGTTTTGGCTATAATCTTCCGTAAATCAAGGGCGAAAACCAATTATTTGTCCCAAAAGAAGGTGTTTTAAGTATATATCTACATTTCTAAGGTAGATTTGGGTACAATCAGAGGCGAAAAAGCAGATTCTGACTAGGATTTTATCGAAATCGGCAACTATGTGACTCAGAAAGGTTGCCTTACGTCGAAATCTAATAGTTTATTAAGGTTTTCGTTACTAAAATGCCCAAAGACGCCGATTTTGACTAGAATTTGAAAGATATTGACATGAATATATAACTGTTTGTATCAAAAAATGATAGTTTAAACTGATATTTGCAGTTTTGATGCGGTTTTAGATACGATATGAATCGAAGAAGCCGATTTTGACTGGAATCTGTTTAAAATGACAAAGAAAAACCTATTATCAATTCAAGGAAGTGAATTTTTAAGTAGTTATCTGCAGTTTTAATGTAGATTTCAGTTCGCTAAGTTATGAAAATGCATGTTTTGGCTATAATCTTCCGTAAATCAAGGGCGAAAACCAATTATTTGTCCCAAAAGAAGGTGTTCTAAGTATATATCTGCATTTCTAAAGTAGATTTGGGTACAATAAGAGGCGAAAAAGCAGATTCTGACTAAGATTTTATCGAAATCGGCAACTATTTGACTTAGAATGGTTGCCTTACGTCGAAATCTAATAGTTTATTAAGGTTTTCATTACTAAAATGCCCAAAGACGCCGATTTTGACTAGAATTTGAAAGATATTGACTTGAATATATAACTGTTTGTATCAAAAAATGATAGTTTAAACTGATATTTGCAGTTTTGATGCGTTTTTAGGTACGATATGAGTCGAAGAAGCCGATTTTGACTGGAATCTGTTTAAAATGACAAAGAAAAACCTATTATCAATTCAAGGAAATGAATTTTTAAGTAGTTATCTGCAGTTTTAATGTAGATTTCAGTTCGCTAAGTTATGAAAATGCATGTTTTGGCTATAATCTTCCGTAAATCAAGAACGAAAACCAATTATTTGTCCCAAAAGAAGGTGTTCTAAGTATATATCTGCATTTCTAAGGTAGATTTGGGAACAATAAGAGGCGAAAAAGCAGATTCTGACTAAGATTTTATCGAAATCGGCAACTATTTGACTCAGAAAGTTTGCCTTACGTCGAAATCTAATAGTTTATTAAGGTTTTCGTTACTAAAATGCCCAAAGACGCCGATTTTGACTAGAATTTGAAAGATATTGACATGAATATATAACTGTTTGTATCAAAAAATGATAGTTTAAACTGATATTTGCAGTTTTGATGCGGTTTTAGATACGATATGAATCGAAGAAGCCGATTTTGGCTGAAATCTGTTTAAAATGACAAAGAAAAACCTATTATCAATTCAAGGAAGTGAATTTTTAAGTAGTTATCTGCAGTTTTAATGTAGATTTCAGTTCGCTAAATTATGAAAATGCATGTTTTGGCTATAATCTTCCGTAAATCAAGGGCGAAAACCAATTATTTGTCCCAAAAGAAGGTGTTTTAAGTATATATCTGCATTTCTAAGGTAGATTTGGGTAGAATAAGAGGCGAAAAAGCAGATTCTGACTAAGATTTTATCGAAATCGGCAACTATTTGACTCAGAAAGGTTGCCTTACGTCGAAATCTAATAGTTTATTTAGGTTTTCGTTACTAAAATGCCCAAAGACGCCGATTTTGACTAGAATTTGAAAGATATTGACATGAATATATAACTGTTTGTATCAAAAAATGATAGTTTAAACTGATATTTGCAGTTTTGATGCGGTTTTAGATACGATATGAATCGAAGAAGCCGATTTTGACTGGATTCTGTTTAAAATGACAAAGAAAAACCTATTATCAATTCAAGGAAGTGAATTTTTAAGTAGTTATCTGCAGTTTAAATGTAGATTTCAGTTCGCTAAGTTATGAAAATGCATGTTTTGGCTATAATCTTCCGTAAATCAAGGGCGAAAACCAATTATTTGTCCCAAAAGAAGGTGTTTTAAGTATATATCTGCATTTCTAAAGTAGATTTGGGTACAATAAGAGGCGAAAAAGCAGATTTTGACTAAGATTTTATCGAAATCGGCAAATATTTGACTCAGAATGGTTGCCTTACGTCGAAATCTAATAGTTTATTAAGGTTTTCGTTACTAAAATGCCCAAAGACGCCGATTTTGACTAGAATTTGAAAGATATTGACATGAATATATAACTGTTTGTATCAAAAAATGATAGTTTAAACTGATATTTGCAGTTTTGATGCGGTTTTAGGTACGATATGAGTCGAAGAAGCCGATTTTGACCGGAATCTGTTTAAAATGACAAAGAAAAACCTATTATCAATTCAAGGAAGTGAATTTTTAAGAAGTTATCTGCAGTTTTAATGTAGATTTCAGTTCGCTAAATTATGAAAATGCATGTTTTGGCTATAATCTTCCGTAAATCAAGGGCGAAAACCAATTATTTGTCCCAAAAGAAGGTGTTTTAAGTATATATCTGCATTTCTAAGGTAGATTTGGGTACAATAAGAGGCGAAAAAGCAGATTTTGACTAAGATTTTATCGAAATCGGCAACTATTTGACTCAGAATGGTTGCCTTACGTCGAAATCTAATAGTTTATTAAGGTTTTCGTTACTAAAATGCCCAAAGACGCCGATTTGGCTAGAATTTGAAAGATATTGACATGAATATATAACTGTTTGTATCAAAAAATGATAGTTTAAACTGATATTTGCAGTTTTGATGCGGTTTTAGATACGATATGAATCGAAGAAGCCGATTTTGACTGGATTCTGTTTAAAATGACAAAGAAAAACCTATTATCAATTCAAGGAAGTGAATTTTTAAGTAGTTATCTGCAGTTTTAATGTAGATTTCAGTTCGCTAAGTTATGAAAATGCATGTTTTGGCTATAATCTTCCGTAAATCAAGGGCGAAAACCAATTATTTGTCCCAAAAGAAGGTGTTTTAAGTATATATCTACATTTCTAAGGTAGATTTGGGTACAATAAGAGGCGAAAAAGCAGATTCTGACTAAGATTTTATCGAAATCGGCAACTATTTGACTCAGAAAGGTTGCCTTACGTCGAAATCTAATAGTTTATTTACGTTTTCGTTACTAAAATGCCCAAAGACGCCGATTTTGACTAGAATTTGAAAGATATTGACATGAATATATAACTGTTTGTATCAAAAAATGATAGTTTAAACTGATATTTGCAGTTTTGATGCGGTTTTAGCTACGATATGAGTCGAAGAAGCCGATTTTGACCGGAATCTGTTTAAAATGACAAAGAAAAACCTATTATCAATTCAAGGAAGTGAATTTTTAAGAAGTTATCTGCAGTTTTAATGTAGATTTCAGTTCGCTAAATTATGAAAATGCATGTTTTGGCTATAATCTTCCGTAAATCAAGGGCGAAAACCAATTATTTGTCCCAAAAGAAGGTGTTTTAAGTATATATCTGCATTTCTAAGGTAGATTTGGGTACAATAAGAGGCGAAAAAGCAGATTTTGACTAAGATTTTATCGAAATCGGCAACTATTTGACTCAGAATGGTTGCCTTACGTCGAAATCTAATAGTTTATTAAGGTTTTCGTTACTAAAATGCCCAAAGACGCCGATTTGGCTAGAATTTGAAAGATATTGACATGAATATATAACTGTTTGTATCAAAAAATGATAGTTTAAACTGATATTTGCAGTTTTGATGCGGTTTTAGATACGATATGAATCGAAGAAGCCGATTTTGACTGGATTCTGTTTAAAATGACAAAGAAAAACCTATTATCAATTCAAGGAAGTGAATTTTTAAGTAGTTATCTGCAGTTTTAATGTAGATTTCAGTTCGCTAAGTTATGAAAATGCATGTTTTGGCTATAATCTTCCGTAAATCAAGGGCGAAAACCAATTATTTGTCCCAAAAGAAGGTGTTTTAAGTATATATCTACATTTCTAAGGTAGATTTGGGTACAATAAGAGGCGAAAAAGCAGATTCTGACTAAGATTTTATCGAAATCGGCAACTATTTGACTCAGAAAGGTTGCCTTACGTCGAAATCTAATAGTTTATTTACGTTTTCGTTACTAAAATGCCCAAAGACGCCGATTTTGACTAGAATTTGAAAGATATTGACATGAATATATAACTGTTTGTATCAAAAAATGATAGTTTAAACTGATATTTGCAGTTTTGATGCGGTTTTAGCTACGATATGAGTCGAAGAAGCCGATTTTGACCGGAATCTGTTTAAAATGACAAAGAAAAACCTATTATCAATTCAAGGAAGTGAATTTTTAAGAAGTTATCTGCAGTTTTAATGTAGATTTCAGTTCGCTAAATTATGAAAATGCATGTTTTGGCTATAATCTTCCGTAAATCAAGGGCGAAAACCAATTATTTGTCCCAAAAGAAGGTGTTTTAAGTATATATCTGCATTTCTAAGGTAGATTTGGGTACAATAAGAGGCGAAAAAGCAGATTTTGACTAAGATTTTATCGAAATCGGCAACTATTTGACTCAGAATGGTTGCCTTACGTCGAAATCTAATAGTTTATTAAGGTTTTCGTTACTAAAATGCCCAAAGACGCCGATTTTGACTAGAATTTGAAAGATATTGACATGAATATATAACTGTTTGTATCAAAAAATGATAGTTTAAACTGATATTTGCAGTTTTGATGCGGTTTTAGATACGATATGAATCGAAGAAGCCGATTTTGACTGGATTCTGTTTAAAATGACAAAGAAAAACCTATTATCAATTCAAGGAAGTGAATTTTTAAGTAGTTATCTGCAGTTTTAATGTAGATTTCAGTTCGCTAAGTTATGAAAATGCATGTTTTGGCTATAATCTTCCGTAAATCAAGGGCGAAAACCAATTATTTGTCCCAAAAGAAGGTGTTTTAAGTATATATCTGCATTTCTAAAGTAGATTTGGGTACAATAAGAGGCGAAAAAGCAGATTTTGACTAAGATTTTATCGAAATCGGCAAATATTTGACTCAGAATGGTTGCCTTACGTCGAAATCTAATAGTTTATTAAGGTTTTCGTTACTAAAATGCCCAAAGACGCCGATTTTGACTAGAATTTGAAAGATATTGACATGAATATATAACTGTTTGTATCAAAAAATGATAGTTTAAACTGATATTTGCAGTTTTGATGCGGTTTTAGGTACGATATGAGTCGAAAAAGCCGATTTTGACTGGAATCTGTTTAAAATGACAAAGAAAAACCTATTATCAATTCAAGGAAGTGAATTTTTAAGTAGTTATCTGCAGTTTTAATGTAGATTTCAGTTCGCTAAGTTATGAAAATGCATGTTTTGGCTATAATCTTCCGTAAATCAAGGGCGAAAACCAATTATTTGTCCCAAAAGAAGGTGTTTTAAGTATATATCTACATTTCTAAGGTAGATTTGGGTACAATAAGAGGCGAAAAAGCAGATTCTGACTAAGATTTTATCGAAATCGGCAACTATTTGACTCAGAAAGGTTGCCTTACGTCGAAATCTAATAGTTTATTTAGGTTTTCGTTACTAAAATGCCCAAAGACGCCGATTTTGACTAGAATTTGAAAGATATTGACATGAATATATAACTGTTTGTATCAAAAAATGATAGTTTAAACTGATATTTGCAGTTTTGATGCGGTTTTAGGTACGATATGAGTCGAAGAAGCCGATTTTGACCGGAATCTGTTTAAAATGACAAAGAAAAACCTATTATCAATTCAAGGAAGTGAATTTTTAAGAAGTTATCTGCAGTTTTAATGTAGATTTCAGTTCGCTAAATTATGAAAATGCATGTTTTGGCTATAATCTTCCGTAAATCAAGGGCGAAAACCAATTATTTGTCCCAAAAGAAGGTGCTTTAAGTATATATCTGCATTTCTAAGGTAGATTTGGTTACAATAAGAGGCGAAAAAGCAGATTCTGACTAAGATTTTATCGAAATCGGTAACTATTTGACTCAGAAAGGTTGCCTTACGTCGAAATCTAATAGTTTATTAAGGTTTTCGTTACTAAAATGCCCAAAGACGCCGATTTTGACTAGAATTTGAAAGATATTGACATGAATATATAACTGTTTGTATCAAAAAATGATAGTTTAAACTGATATTTGCAGTTTTGATGCGGTTTTAGATACGATATGAATCGAAGAAGCCGATTTTGGCTGAAATCTGTTTAAAATGACAAAGAAAAACCTATTATCAATTCAAGGAAGTGAATTTTTAAGTAGTTATCTGCAGTTTTAATGTAGATTTCAGTTCGCTAAATTATGAAAATGCATGTTTTGGCTATAATCTTCCGTAAATCAAGGGCGAAAACCAATTATTTGTCCCAAAAGAAGATGTTTTAAGTATATATCTGCATTTCTAAGGTAGATTTGGGTAGAATAAGAGGCGAAAAAGCAGATTCTGACTAAGATTTTATCGAAATCGGCAACTATTTGACTCAGAAAGGTTGCCTTACGTCGAAATCTAATAGTTTATTTAGGTTTTCGTTACTAAAATGCCCAAAGACGCCGATTTTGACTAGAATTTGAAAGATATTGACATGAATATATAACTGTTTGTATCAAAAAATGATAGTTTAAACTGATATTTGCAGTTTTGATGCGGTTTTAGATACGATATGAATCGAAGAAGCCGATTTTGACTGGATTCTGTTTAAAATGACAAAGAAAAACCTATTATCAATTCAAGGAAGTGAATTTTTAAGTAGTTATCTGCAGTTTTAATGTAGATTTCAGTTCGCTAAGTTATGAAAATGCATGTTTTGGCTATAATCTTCCGTAAATCAAGGGCGAAAACCAATTATTTGTCCCAAAAGAAGGTGTTTTAAGTATATATCTGCATTTCTAAGGTAGATTTGGGTACAATAAGAGGCGAAAAAGCAGATTTTGACTAAGATTTTATCGAAATCGGCAACTATTTGACTCAGAATGGTTGCCTTACGTCGAAATCTAATAGTTTATTAAGGTTTTCGTTACTAAAATGCCCAAAGACGCCGATTTTGACTAGAATTTGAAAGATATTGACATGAATATATAACTGTTTGTATCAAAAAATGATAGTTTAAACTGATATTTGCAGTTTTGATGCGGTTTTAGGTACGATATGAGTCGAAGAAGCCGATTTTGACTGGAATCTGTTTAAAATGACAAAGAAAAACCTATTATCAATTCAAGGAAGTGAATTTTTAAGTAGTTATCTGCAGTTTTAATGTAGATTTCAGTTCGCTAAGTTATGAAAATGCATGTTTTGGCTATAATCTTCCGTAAATCAAGGGCGAAAACCAATTATTTGTCCAAAAAGAAGGTGTTTTAAGTATATATCTACATTTCTAAGGTAGATTTGGGTACAATAAGAGGCGAAAAAGCAGATTCTGACTAAGATTTTATCGAAATCGGCAACTATTTGACTCAGAAAGGTTGCCTTACGTCGAAATCTAATAGTTTATTTAGGTTTTCGTTACTAAAATGCCCAAAGACGCCGATTTTGACTAGAATTTGAAAGATATTGACATGAATATATAACTGTTTGTATCAAAAAATGATAGTTTAAACTGATATTTGCAGTTTTGATGCGGTTTTAGGTACGATATGAGTCGAAGAAGCCAATTTTGACCGGAATCTGTTTAAAATGACAAAGAAAAACCTATTATCAATTCAAGGAAGTGAATTTTTAAGAAGTTATCTGCAGTTTTAATGTAGATTTCAGTTCGCTAAATTATGAAAATGCATGTTTTGGCTATAATCTTCCGTAAATCAAGGGCGAAAACCAATTATTTGTCCCAAAAGAAGGTGCTTTAAGTATATATCTGCATTTCTAAGGTAGATTTGGTTACAATAAGAGGCGAAAAACAGATTCTGACTAAGATTTTATCGAAATCGGTAACTATTTGACTCAGAAAGGTTGCCTTACGTCGAAATCTAATAGTTTATTAAGGTTTTCGTTACTAAAATGCCCAAAGACGCCGATTTTGACTAGAATTTGAAAGATATTGACATGAATATATAACTGTTTGTATCAAAAAATGATAGTTTAAACTGATATTTGCAGTTTTGATGCGGTTTTAGATACGATATGAATCGAAGAAGCCGATTTTGACTGAAATCTGTTTAAAATGACAAAGAAAAACCTATTATCAATTCAAGGAAGTGAATTTTTAAGTAGTTATCTGCAGTTTTAATGTAGATTTCAGTTCGCTAAATTATGAAAATGCATGTTTTGGCTATAATCTTCCGTAAATCAAGGGCGAAAACCAATTATTTGTCCCAAAAGAAGGTGTTTTAAGTATATATCTGCATTTCTAAGGTAGATTTGGGTAGAATAAGAGGCGAAAAAGCAGATTGTGACTAAGATTTTATCGAAATCGGCAACTATTTGACTCAGAAAGGTTGCCTTACGTCGAAATCTAATAGTTTATTTAGGTTTTCGTTACTAAAATGCCCAAAGACGCCGATTTTGACTAGAATTTGAAAGATATTGACATGAATATATAACTGTTTGTATGCGGTTTTAGATACGATATGAATCGAAGAAGCCGATTTTGACTGGATTCTGTTTAAAATGACAAAGAAAAACCTATTATCAATTCAAGGAAGTGAATTTTTAAGTAGTTATCTGCAGTTTTAATGTAGATTTCAGTTCGCTAAGTTATGAAAATGCATGTTTTGGCTATAATCTTCCGTAAATCAAGGGCGAAAACCAATTATTTGTCCCAAAAGAAGGTGTTTTAAGTATATATCTGCATTTCTAAGGTAGATTTGGGTACAATAAGAGGCGAAAAAGCAGATTCTGACTAAGATTTTATCGAAATCGGCAACTATTTGACTCAGAAAGGTTGCCTTACGTCGAAATCTAATAGTTTATTAAGGTTTTCGTTACTAAAATGCCCAAAGACGCCGATTTTGACTAGAATTTGAAAGATATTGACATGAATATATAACTGTTTGTATCAAAAAATGATAGTTTAAACTGATATTTGCAGTTTTGATGCGGTTTTAGATACGATATGAATCGAAGAAGCCGATTTTGACTGAAATCTGTTTAAAATGACAAAGAAAAACCTATTATCAATTCAAGAAAGTGAATTTTTAAGTAGTTATCTGCAGTTTTAATGTAGATTTCAGTTCGCTAAATTATGAAAATGCATGTTTTGGCTATAATCTTCCGTAAATCAAGGGCGAAAACCAATTATTTGTCCCAAAAGAAGGTGTTTTAAGTATATATCTGCATTTCTAAGGTAGATTTGGGTAGAATAAGAGGCGAAAAAGCAGATTCTGACTAAGATTTTATCGAAATCGGCAACTATTTGACTCAGAAAGGTTGCCTTACGTCGAAATCTAATAGTTTATTTAGGTTTTCGTTGCTAAAATGCCCAAAGACGCCGATTTTGACTAGAATTTGAAAGATATTGACATGAATATATAACTGTTTGTATCAAAAAATGTTAGTTTAAACTGATATTTGCAGTTTTGATGCGGTTTTAGATACGATATGAATCGAAGAAGCCGATTTTGACTGGATTCTGTTTAAAATGACAAAGAAAAACCTATTATCAATTCAAGGAAGTGAATTTTTAAGTAGTTATCTGCAGTTTTAATGTAGATTTCAGTTCGCTAAGTTATGAAAATGTATGTTTTGGCTATAATCTTCCGTAAATCAAGGGCGAAAACCAATTATTTGTCCCAAAAGAAGGTGTTTTAAGTATATATCTGCATTTCTAAGGTAGATTTGGGTACAATAAGAGGCGAAAAAGCAGATTCTGACTAAGATTTTATCGAAATCGGCAACTATTTGACTCAGAAAGGTTGCCTTACGTCGAAATCTAATAGTTTATTAAGGTTTTTGTTACTAAAATGCCCAAAGACGCCGATTTTGACTAGAATTTGAAAGATATTGACATGAATATATAACTGTTTGAATCAAAAAATGATAGTTTAAACTGATATTTGCAGTTTTGATGCGGTTTTAGATACGATATGAATCGAAGAAGCCGATTTTGACTGGAATCTGTTTAAAATGACAAAGAAAAACCTATTATCAATTCAAGGAAGTGAATTTTTAAGTAGTTATCTGCAGTTTTAATGTAGATTTCAGTTCGCTAAATTATGAAAATGCATGTTTTGGCTATAATCTTCCGTAAATCAAGGGCGAAAACCAATTATTTGTCCCAAAAGAAGGTGCTTTAAGTATATATCTGCATTTCTAAGGTAGATTTGGTTACAATAAGAGGCGAAAAAGCAGATTCTGACTAAGATTTTATCGAAATCGGTAACTATTTGACTCAGAAAGGTTGCCTTACGTCGAAATCTAATAGTTTATTAAGGTTTTCGTTACTAAAATGCCCAAAGACGCCGATTTTGACTAGAATTTGAAAGATATTGACATGAATATATAACTGTTTGTATCAAAAAATGATAGTTTAAACTGATATTTGCAGTTTTGATGCGGTTTTAGATACGATATGAATCGAAGAAGCCGATTTTGGCTGAAATCTGTTTAAAATGACAAAGAAAAACCTATTATCAATTCAAGGAAGTGAATTTTTAAGTAGTTATCTGCAGTTTTAATGTAGATTTCAGTTCGCTAAATTATGAAAATGCATGTTTTGGCTATAATCTTCCGTAAATCAAGGGCTAAAACCAATTATTTGTCCCAAAAGAAGGTGTTTTAAGTATATATCTGCATTTCTAAGGTAGATTTGGGTAGAATAAGAGGCGAAAAAGCAGATTCTGACTAAGATTTTATCGAAATCGGCAACTATTTGACTCAGAAAGGTTGCCTTACGTCGAAATCTAATAGTTTATTTAGGTTTTCGTTACTAAAATGCCCAAAGACGCCGATTTTGACTAGAATTTGAAAGATATTGACATGAATATATAACTGTTTGTATCAAAAAATGATAGTTTAAACTGATATTTGCAGTTTTGATGCGGTTTTAGATACGATATGAATCGAAGAAGCCGATTTTGACTGGATTCTGTTTAAAATGACAAAGAAAAACCTATTATCAATTCAAGGAAGTGAATTTTTAAGTAGTTATCTGCAGTTTTAATGTAGATTTCAGTTCGCTAAGTTATGAAAATGCATGTTTTGGCTATAATCTTCCGTAAATCAAGGGCGAAAACCAATTATTTGTCCCAAAAGAAGGTGTTTTAAGTATATATCTGCATTTCTAAGGTAGATTTGGGTACAATAAGAGGCGAAAAAGCAGATTTTGACTAAGATTTTATCGAAATCGGCAACTATTTGACTCAGAATGGTTGCCTTACGTCGAAATCTAATAGTTTATTAAGGTTTTCGTTACTAAAATGCCCAAAGACGCCGATTTTGACTAGAATTTGAAAGATATTGACATGAATATATAACTGTTTGTATCAAAAAATGATAGTTTAAACTGATATTTGCAGTTTTGATGCGGTTTTAGGTACGATATGAGTCGAAGAATCCGATTTTGACTGGAATCTGTTTAAAATGACAAAGAAAAACCTATTATCAATTCAAGGAAGTGAATTTTTAAGTAGTTATCTGCAGTTTTAATGTAGATTTCAGTTCGCTAAGTTATGAAAATGCATGTTTTGGCTATAATCTTCCGTAAATCAAGGGCGAAAACCAATTATTTGTCCCAAAAGAAGGTGTTTTAAGTATATATCTACATTTCTAAGGTAGATTTGGGTACAATAAGAGGCGAAAAAGCAGATTCTGACTAAGATTTTATCGAAATCGGCAACTATTTGACTCAGAATGGTTGCCTTACGTCGAAATCTAATAGTTTATTAAGGTTTTCGTTACTAAAATGCCCAAAGACGCCGATTTTGACTAGAATTTGAAAGATATTGACATGAATATATAACTGTTTGTATCAAAAAATGATAGTTTAAACTGATATTTGCAGTTTTGATGCGGTTTTAGGTACGATATGAGTCGAAGAAGCCGATTTTGACTGGAATCTGTTTAAAATGACAAAGAAAAACCTATTATCAATTCAAGGAAGTGAATTTTTAAGTAGTTATCTGCAGTTTTAATGTAGATTTCAGTTCGCTAAGTTATGAAAATGCATGTTTTGGCTATAATCTTCCGTAAATCAAGGGCGAAAACCAATTATTTGTCCCAAAAGAAGGTGTTTTAAGTATATATCTACATTTCTAAGGTAGATTTGGGTACAATAAGAGGCGAAAAAGCAGATTCTGACTAAGATTTTATCGAAATCGGCAACTATTTGACTCAGAAAGGTTGCCTTACGTCGAAATCTAATAGTTTATTTAGGTTTTCGTTACTAAAATGCCCAAAGACGCCGATTTTGACTAGAATTTGAAAGATATTGACATGAATATATAACTGTTTGTATCAAAAAATGATAGTTTAAACTGATATTTGCAGTTTTGATGCGGTTTTAGATACGATATGAATCGAAGAAGCCGATTTTGACTGGATTCTGTTTAAAATGACAAAGAAAAACCTATTATCAATTCAAGGAAGTGAATTTTTAAGTAGTTATCTGCAGTTTTAATGTAGATTTCAGTTCGCTAAGTTATGAAAATGCATGTTTTGGCTATAATCTTCCGTAAATCAAGGGCGAAAACCAATTATTTGTCCCAAAAGAAGGTGTTTTAAGTATATATCTGCATTTCTAAGGTAGATTTGGGTACAATAAGAGGCGAAAAAGCAGATTTTGACTAAGATTTTATCGAAATCGGCAACTATTTGATTCAGAATGGTTGCCTTACGTCGAAATCTAATAGTTTATTAAGGTTTTCGTTACTAAAATGCCCAAAGACGCCGATTTTGACTAGAATTTGAAAGATATTGACATGAATATATAACTGTTTGTATCAAAAAATGATAGTTTAAACTGATATTTGCAGTTTTGATGCGGTTTTAGGTACGATATGAGTCGAAGAAGCCGATTTTGACTGGAATCTGTTTAAAATGACAAAGAAAAACCTATTATCAATTCAAGGAAGTGAATTTTTAAGTAGTTATCTGCAGTTTTAATGTAGATTTCAGTTCGCTAAGTTATGAAAATGCATGTTTTGGCTATAATCTTCCGTAAATCAAGGGCGAAAACCAATTATTTGTCCCAAAAGAAGGTGTTTTAAGTATATATCTACATTTCTAAGGTAGATTTGGGTACAATAAGAGGCGAAAAAGCAGATTCTGACTAAGATTTTATCGAAATCGGCAACTATTTGACTCAGAAAGGTTGCCTTACGTCGAAATCTAATAGTTTATTTAGGTTTTCGTTACTAAAATGCCCAAAGACGCCGATTTTGACTAGAATTTGAAAGATATTGACATGAATATATAACTGTTTGTATCAAAAAATGATAGTTTAAACTGATATTTGCAGTTTTGATGCGGTTTTAGATACGATATGAATCGAAGAAGCCGATTTTGACTGAAATCTGTTTAAAATGACAAAGAAAAACCTATTATCAATTCAAGGAAGTGAATTTTTAAGTAGTTATCTGCAGTTTTAATGTAGATTTCAGTTCGCTAAGTTATGAAAATGCATGTTTTGGCTATAATCTTCCGTAAATCAAGGGCGAAAACCAATTATTTGTCCCAAAAGAAGGTGCTTTAAGTATATATCTGCATTTCTAAGGTAGATTTGGTTACAATAAGAGGCGAAAAAGCAGATTCTGACTAAGATTTTATCGAAATCGGTAACTATTTGACTCAGAAAGGTTGCCTTACATCGAAATCTAATAGTTTATTAAGGTTTTCGTTACCAAAATGCCCAAAGACGCCGATTTTGACTAGAATTTGAAAGATATTGACATGAATATATAACTGTTTGTATCAAAAAATGATAGTTTAAACTGATATTTGCAGTTTTGATGCGGTTTTAGATACGATATGAATCGAAGAAGCCGATTTTGACTGAAATCTGTTTAAAATGACAAAGAAAAACCTATTATCAATTCAAGGAAGTGAATTTTTAAGTAGTTATCTGCAGTTTTAATGTAGATTTCAGTTCGCTAAATTATGAAAATGCATGTTTTGGCTATAATCTTCCGTAAATCAAGGGCGAAAACCAATTATTTGTCCCAAAAGAAGGTGTTTTAAGTATATATCTGCATTTCTAAGGTAGATTTGGGTAGAATAAGAGGCGAAAAAGCAGATTCTGACTAAGATTTTATCGAAATCGGCAACTATTTGACTCAGAAAGTTTGCCTTACGTCGAAATCTAATAGTTTATTAAGGTTTTTGTTACTAAAATGCCCAAAGACGCCGATTTTGACTAGAATTTGAAAGATATTGACATGAATATATAACTGTTTGTATCAAAAAATGATAGTTTAAACTGATATTTGCAGTTTTGATGCGGTTTTAGATACGATATGAATCGAAGAAGCCGATTTTGACTGGAATCTGTTTAAAATGATAAAGAAAAACCTATTATCAATTCAAGGAAGTGAATTTTTAAGTAGTTATCTGCAGTTTTAATGTAGATTTCAGTTCGCTAAATTATGAAAATGCATGTTTTGACTATAATCTTCCGTAAATCAAGGGCGAAAACCAATTATTTGTCCCAAAAGAAGGTGCTTTAAGTATATATCTGCATTTCTAAGGTAGATTTGGTTACAATAAGAGGCGAAAAAGCAGATTCTGACTAAGATTTTATCGAAATCGGTAACTATTTGACTCAGAAAGGTTGCCTTACGTCGAAATCTAATAGTTTATTAAGGTTTTCGTTACTAAAATGCCCAAAGACGCCGATTTTGACTAGAATTTGAAAGATATTGACATGAATATATAACTGTTTGTATCAAAAAATGATAGTTTAAACTGATATTTGCAGTTTTGATGCGGTTTTAGATACGATATGAATCGAAGAAGCCGATTTTGGCTGAAATCTGTTTAAAATGACAAAGAAAAACCTATTATCAATTCAAGGAAGTGAATTTTTAAGTAGTTATCTGCAGTTTTAATGTAGATTTCAGTTCGCTAAATTATGAAAATGCATGTTTTGGCTATAATCTTCCGTAAATCAAGGGCGAAAACCAATTATTTGTCCCAAAAGAAGGTGTTTTAAGTATATATCTGCATTTCTAAGGTAGATTTGGGTAGAATAAGAGGCGAAAAAGCAGATTCTGACTAAGATTTTATCGAAATCGGCAACTATTTGACTCAGAAAGGTTGCCTTACGTCGAAATCTAATAGTTTATTTAGGTTTTCGTTACTAAAATGCCCAAAGACGCCGATTTTGACTAGAATTTGAAAGATATTGACATGAATATATAACTGTTTGTATCAAAAAATGATAGTTTAAACTGATATTTGCAGTTTTGATGCGGTTTTAGGTACGATATGAGTCGAAGAATCCGATTTTGACTGGAATCTGTTTAAAATGACAAAGAAAAACCTATTATCAATTCAAGGAAGTGAATTTTTAAGTAGTTATCTGCAGTTTTAATGTAGATTTCAGTTCGCTAAGTTATGAAAATGCATGTTTTGGCTATAATCTTCCGTAAATCAAGGGCGAAAACCAATTATTTGTCCCAAAAGAAGGTGTTTTAAGTATATATCTACATTTCTAAGGTAGATTTGGGTACAATAAGAGGCGAAAAAGCAGATTCTGACTAAGATTTTATCGAAATCGGCAACTATTTGACTCAGAATGGTTGCCTTACGTCGAAATCTAATAGTTTATTAAGGTTTTCGTTACTAAAATGCCCAAAGACGCCGATTTTGACTAGAATTTGAAAGATATTGACATGAATATATAACTGTTTGTATCAAAAAATGATAGTTTAAACTGATATTTGCAGTTTTGATGCGGTTTTAGGTACGATATGAGTCGAAGAAGCCGATTTTGACTGGAATCTGTTTAAAATGACAAAGAAAAACCTATTATCAATTCAAGGAAGTGAATTTTTAAGTAGTTATCTGCAGTTTTAATGTAGATTTCAGTTCGCTAAGTTATGAAAATGCATGTTTTGGCTATAATCTTCCGTAAATCAAGGGCGAAAACCAATTATTTGTCCCAAAAGAAGGTGTTTTAAGTATATATCTACATTTCTAAGGTAGATTTGGGTACAATAAGAGGCGAAAAAGCAGATTCTGACTAAGATTTTATCGAAATCGGCAACTATTTGACTCAGAAAGGTTGCCTTACGTCGAAATCTAATAGTTTATTTAGGTTTTCGTTACTAAAATGCCCAAAGACGCCGATTTTGACTAGAATTTGAAAGATATTGACATGAATATATAACTGTTTGTATCAAAAAATGATAGTTTAAACTGATATTTGCAGTTTTGATGCGGTTTTAGATACGATATGAATCGAAGAAGCCGATTTTGACTGGATTCTGTTTAAAATGACAAAGAAAAACCTATTATCAATTCAAGGAAGTGAATTTTTAAGTAGTTATCTGCAGTTTTAATGTAGATTTCAGTTCGCTAAGTTATGAAAATGCATGTTTTGGCTATAATCTTCCGTAAATCAAGGGCGAAAACCAATTATTTGTCCCAAAAGAAGGTGTTTTAAGTATATATCTGCATTTCTAAGGTAGATTTGGGTACAATAAGAGGCGAAAAAGCAGATTTTGACTAAGATTTTATCGAAATCGGCAACTATTTGATTCAGAATGGTTGCCTTACGTCGAAATCTAATAGTTTATTAAGGTTTTCGTTACTAAAATGCCCAAAGACGCCGATTTTGACTAGAATTTGAAAGATATTGACATGAATATATAACTGTTTGTATCAAAAAATGATAGTTTAAACTGATATTTGCAGTTTTGATGCGGTTTTAGGTACGATATGAGTCGAAGAAGCCGATTTTGACTGGAATCTGTTTAAAATGACAAAGAAAAACCTATTATCAATTCAAGGAAGTGAATTTTTAAGTAGTTATCTGCAGTTTTAATGTAGATTTCAGTTCGCTAAGTTATGAAAATGCATGTTTTGGCTATAATCTTCCGTAAATCAAGGGCGAAAACCAATTATTTGTCCCAAAAGAAGGTGTTTTAAGTATATATCTACATTTCTAAGGTAGATTTGGGTACAATAAGAGGCGAAAAAGCAGATTCTGACTAAGATTTTATCGAAATCGGCAACTATTTGACTCAGAAAGGTTGCCTTACGTCGAAATCTAATAGTTTATTTAGGTTTTCGTTACTAAAATGCCCAAAGACGCCGATTTTGACTAGAATTTGAAAGATATTGACATGAATATATAACTGTTTGTATCAAAAAATGATAGTTTAAACTGATATTTGCAGTTTTGATGCGGTTTTAGGTACGATATGAGTCGAAGAAGCCGATTTTGACCGGAATCTGTTTAAAATGACAAAGAAAAACCTATTATCAATTCAAGGAAGTGAATTTTTAAGAAGTTATCTGCAGTTTTAATGTAGATTTCAGTTCGCTAAATTATGAAAATGCATGTTTTGGCTATAATCTTCCGTAAATCAAGGGCGAAAACCAATTATTTGTCCCAAAAGAAGGTGCTTTAAGTATATATCTGCATTTCTAAGGTAGATTTGGTTACAATAAGAGGCGAAAAAGCAGATTCTGACTAAGATTTTATCGAAATCGGTAACTATTTGACTCAGAAAGGTTGCCTTACGTCGAAATCTAATAGTTTATTAAGGTTTTCGTTACTAAAATGCCCAAAGACGCCGATTTTGACTAGAATTTGAAAGATATTGACATGAATATATAACTGTTTGTATCAAAAAATGATAGTTTAAACTGATATTTGCAGTTTTGATGCGGTTTTAGATACGATATGAATCGAAGAAGCCGATTTTGACTGAAATCTGTTTAAAATGACAAAGAAAAACCTATTATCAATTCAAGGAAGTGAATTTTTAAGTAGTTATCTGCAGTTTTAATGTAGATTTCAGTTCGCTAAATTATGAAAATGCATGTTTTGGCTATAATCTTCCGTAAATCAAGGGCGAAAACCAATTATTTGTCCCAAAAGAAGGTGTTTTAAGTATATATCTGCATTTCTAAGGTAGATTTGGGTAGAATAAGAGGCGAAAAAGCAGATTCTGACTAAGATTTTATCGAAATCGGCAACTATTTGACTCAGAAAGGTTGCCTTACGTCGAAATCTAATAGTTTATTTAGGTTTTCGTTACTAAAATGCCCAAAGACGCCGATTTTGACTAGAATTTGAAAGATATTGACATGAATATATAACTGTTTGTATCAAAAAATGATAGTTTAAACTGATATTTGCAGTTTTGATGCGGTTTTAGATACGATATGAATCGAAGAAGCCGATTTTGACTGGATTCTGTTTAAAATGACAAAGAAAAACCTATTATCAATTCAAGGAAGTGAATTTTTAAGTAGTTATCTGCAGTTTTAATGTAGATTTCAGTTCGCTAAGTTATGAAAATGCATGTTTTGGCTATAATCTTCCGTAAATCAAGGGCGAAAACCAATTATTTGTCCCAAAAGAAGGTGTTTTAAGTATATATCTGCATTTCTAAGGTAGATTTGGGTACAATAAGAGGCGAAAAAGCAGATTCTGACTAAGATTTTATCGAAATCGGCAACTATTTGACTCAGAAAGGTTGCCTTACGTCGAAATCTAATAGTTTATTAAGGTTTTCGTTACTAAAATGCCCAAAGACGCCGATTTTGACTAGAATTTGAAAGATATTGACATGAATATATAACTGTTTGTATCAAAAAATGATAGTTTAAACTGATATTTGCAGTTTTGATGCGGTTTTAGATACGATATGAATCGAAGAAGCCGATTTTGACTGAAATCTGTTTAAAATGACAAAGAAAAACCTATTATCAATTCAAGAAAGTGAATTTTTAAGTAGTTATCTGCAGTTTTAATGTAGATTTCAGTTTGCTAAATTATGAAAATGCATGTTTTGGCTATAATCTTCTGTAAATCAAGGGCGAAAACCAATTATTTGTCCCAAAAGAAGGTGTTTTAAGTATATATCTGCATTTCTAAGGTAGATTTGGGTAGAATAAGAGGCGAAAAAGCAGATTCTGACTAAGATTTTATCGAAATCGGCAACTATTTGACTCAGAAAGGTTGCCTTACGTCGAAATCTAATAGTTTATTTAAGTTTTCGTTGCTAAAATGCCCAAAGACGCCGATTTTGACTAGAATTTGAAAGATATTGACATGAATATATAACTGTTTGTATCAAAAAATGATAGTTTAAACTGATATTTGCAGTTTTGATGCGGTTTTAGATACGATATGAATCGAAGAAGCCGATTTTTACTGGATTCTGTTTAAAATGACAAAGAAAAACCTATTATCAATTCAAGGAAGTGAATTTTTAAGTAGTTATCTGCAGTTTTAATGTAGATTTCAGTTCGCTAAGTTATGAAAATGTATGTTTTGGCTATAATCTTCCGTAAATCAAGGGCGAAAAACAATTATTTGTCCCAAAAGAAGGTGTTTTAAGTATATATCTGCATTTCTAAGGTAGATTTGGGTACAATAAGAGGCGAAAAAGCAGATTCTGACTAAGATTTTATCGAAATCGGCAACTATTTGACTCAGAAAGGTTGCCTTACGTCGAAATCTAATAGTTTATTAAGGTTTTTGTTACTAAAATGCCCAAAGACGCCGATTTTGACTAGAATTTGAAAGATATTGACATGAATATATAACTGTTTGTATCAAAAAATGATAGTTTAAACTGATATTTGCAGTTTTGATGCGGTTTTAGATACGATATGAATCGAAGAAGCCGATTTTGACTGGAATCTGTTTAAAATGACAAAGAAAAACCTATTATCAATTCAAGGAAGTGAATTTTTAAGTAGTTATCTGCAGTTTTAATGTAGATTTCAGTTCGCTAAATTATGAAAATGCATGTTTTGGCTATAATCTTCCGTAAATCAAGGGCGAAAACCAATTATTTGTCCCAAAAGAAGGTGCTTTAAGTATATATCTGCATTTCTAAGGTAGATTTGGTTACAATAAGAGGCGAAAAAGCAGATTCTGACTAAGATTTTATCGAAATCGGTAACTATTTGACTCAGAAAGGTTGCCTTACGTCGAAATCTAATAGTTTATTAAGGTTTTCGTTACTAAAATGCCCAAAGACGCCGATTTTGACTAGAATTTGAAAGATATTGACATGAATATATAACTGTTTGTATCAAAAAATGATAGTTTAAACTGATATTTGCAGTTTTGATGCGGTTTTAGATACGATATGAATTGAAGAAGCCGATTTTGGCTGAAATCTGTTTAAAATGACAAAGAAAAACCTATTATCAATTCAAGGAAGTGAATTTTTAAGTAGTTATCTGCTGTTTTAATGTAGATTTCAGTTCGCTAAATTATGAAAATGCATGTTTTGGCTATAATCTTCCGTAAATCAAGGGCGAAAACCAATTATTTGTCCCAAAAGAAGGTGTTTTAAGTATATATCTGCATTTCTAAGGTAGATTTGGGTAGAATAAGAGGCGAAAAAGCAGATTCTGACTAAGATTTTATCGAAATCGGCAACTATTTGACTCAGAAAGGTTGCCTTACGTCGAAATCTAATAGTTTATTTAGGTTTTCGTTACTAAAATGCCCAAAGACGCCGATTTTGACTAGAATTTGAAAGATATTGACATGAATATATAACTGTTTGTATCAAAAAATGATAGTTTAAACTGATATTTGCAGTTTTGATGCGGTTTTAGGTACGATATGAGTCGAAGAAGCCGATTTTGACTGGAATCTGTTTAAAATGACAAAGAAAAACCTATTATCAATTCAAGGAAGTGAATTTTTAAGTAGTTATCTGCAGTTTTAATGTAGATTTCAGTTCGCTAAGTTATGAAAATGCATGTTTTGGCTATAATCTTCCGTAAATCAAGGGCGAAAACCAATTATTTGTCCCAAAAGAAGGTGTTTTAATAATATATCTACATTTCTAAGGTAGATTTGGGTACAATAAGAGGCGAAAAAGCAGATTCTGACTAAGATTTTATCGAAATCGGCAACTATTTGACTCAGAAAGGTTGCCTTACGTCGAAATCTAATAGTTTATTTAGATTTTCGTTACTAAAATGCCCAAAGACGCCGATTTTGACTAGAATTTGAAAGATATTGACATGAATATATAACTGTTTGTATCAAAAAATGATAGTTTAAACTGATATTTGCAGTTTTGATGCGGTTTTAGGTACGATATGAGTCGAAGAAGCCGATTTTTACTGGAATCTGTTTAAAATGACAAAGAAAAACCTATTATCAATTCAAGGAAGTGAATTTTTAAGTAGTTATCTGCAGTTTTAATGTAGATTTCAGTTCGCTAAATTATGAAAATGCATGTTTTGGCTATAATCTTCCGTAAATCAAGGGCGAAAACCAATTATTTGTCCCAAAAGAAGGTGCTTTAAGTATATATCTGCATTTCTAAGGTAGATTTGGTTATAATAAGAGGCGAAAAAGCAGATTCTGACTAAGATTTTATCGAAATCGGTAACTATTTGACTCAGAAAGGTTGCCTTACGTCGAAATCTAATAGTTTATTAAGGTTTTCGTTACTAAAATGCCCAAAGACGCCGATTTTGACTAGAATTTGAAAGATATTGACATGAATATATAACTGTTTGTATCAAAAAATGATAGTTTAAACTGATATTTGCAGTTTTGATGCGGTTTTAGATACGATATGAATCGAAGAAGCCGATTTTGACTGAAATCTGTTTAAAATGACAAAGAAAAACCTATTATCAATTCAAGGAAGTGAATTTTTAAGTAGTTATCTGCAGTTTTAATGTAGATTTCAGTTCGCTAAATTATGAAAATGCATGTTTTGGCTATAATCTTCCGTAAATCAAGGGCGAAAACCAATTATTTGTCCCAAAAGAAGGTGTTTTAAGTATATATCTGCATTTCTAAGGTAGATTTGGGTAGAATAAGAGGCGAAAAAGCAGATTCTGACTAAGATTTTATCGAAATCGGCAACTATTTGACTCAGAATGGTTGCCTTACGTCGAAATCTAATAGTTTATTAAGGTTTTCGTTACTAAAATGCCCAAAGACGCCGATTTTGACTAGAATTTGAAAGATATTGACATGAATATATAACTGTTTGTATCAAAAAATGATAGTTTAAACTGATATTTGCAGTTTTGATGCGGTTTTAGGTACGATATGAGTCGAAGAAGCCGATTTTGACTGGAATCTGTTTAAAATGACAAAGAAAAATCTATTATCAATTCAAGGAAGTAAATTTTTAAGTAGTTATCTGCAGTTTTAATGTAGATTTCAGTTCGCTAAGTTATGAAAATGCATGTTTTGGCTATAATCTTCCGTAAATCAAGGGCGAAAACCAATTATTTGTCCCAAAAGAAGGTGTTTTAAGTATATATCTACATTTCTAAGGTAGATTTGGGTACAATAAGAGGCGAAAAAGCAGATTCTGACTAAGATTTTATCGAAATCGGCAACTATTTGACTCAGAATGGTTGCCTTACGTCGAAATCTAATAGTTTATTAAGGTTTTCGTTACTAAAATGCCCAAAGACGCTGATTTTGACTAGAATTTGAAAGATATTGACATGAATATATAACTGTTTGTATCAAAAAATGATAGTTTAAACTGATATTTGCAGTTTTGATGCGGTTTTAGATACGATATGAATCGAAGAAGCCGATTTTGACTGGAATCTGTTTAAAATGACAAAGAAAAACCTATTATCAATTCAAGGAAGTGAATTTTTAAGTAGTTATCTGCAGTTTTAATGTAGATTTCAGTTCGCTAAGTTATGAAAATGCATGTTTTGGCTATAATCTTCCGTAAATCAAGGGCGAAAACCAATTATTTGTCCCAAAAGAAGGTGTTCTAAGTATATATCTGCATTTCTAAGGTAGATTTGGGAACAATAAGAGGCGAAAAAGCAGATTCTGACTAAGATTTTATCGAAATCGGCAACTATTTGACTCAGAATGGTTGCCTTACTTCGAAATCTAATAGTTTATTAAGGTTTTCGTTACTAAAATGCCCAAAGACGCCGATTTTGACTAGAATTTGAAAGATATTGACATTAATATATAACTGTTTGTATCAAAAAATGATAGTTTAAACTGATATTTGCAGTTTTGATGCGGTTTTAGGTACGATATGAGTCGAAGAAGCCGATTTTGACTGGAATCTGTTTAAAATGACAAAGAAAAACCTATTATCAATTCAAGGAAGTGAATTTTTAAGTAGTTATCTGCAGTTTTAATGTAGATTTCAGTTCGCTAATTTATGAAAATGCATGTTTTGGCTATAATCTTAAGCAAATCAAGGGCGAAAACCAATTATTTGTCCCAAAAGAAGGTGTTTTAAGTATACATCTGCATTTCTAAGGTAGATTTGGGTACAATAAGAGGCGAAAAAGCAGATTCTGACTAGGATTTTATCGAAATCGGCAACTATTTGACTCAGAAAAGTTGCCTTACGTCGAAATCTAATAGTTTATTAAGGTTTTTGTTACTAAAATGCCCAAAGACGCCGATTTTGACTAGAATTTGAAAGATATTGACATGAATATATAACTGTTTGTATCAAAAAATGATAGTTTAAACTGATATTTGCAGTTTTGATGCGGTTTTAGATACGATATGAATTGAAGAAGCCGATTTTGGCTGAAATCTGTTTAAAATGACAAAGAAAAACCTATTATCAATTCAAGGAAGTGAATTTTTAAGTAGTTATCTGCAGTTTTAATGTAGATTTCAGTTCGCTAAATTATGAAAATGCATGTTTTGGCTATAATCTTCCGTAAATCAAGGGCGAAAACCAATTATTTGTCCCAAAAGAAGGTGCTTTAAGTATATATCTGCATTTCTAAGGTAGATTTGGTTACAATAAGAGGCGAAAAAGCAGATTCTGACTAAGATTTTATCGAAATCGGTAACTATTTGACTCAGAAAGGTTGCCTTACGTCGAAATCTAATAGTTTATTAAGGTTTTCGTTACTAAAATGCCCAAAGACGCCGATTTTGACTAGAATTTGAAAGATATTGACATGAATATATAACTGTTTGTATCAAAAAATGATAGTTTAAACTGATATTTGCAGTTTTGATGCGGTTTTAGATACGATATGAATTGAAGAAGCCGATTTTGGCTGAAATCTGTTTAAAATGACAAAGAAAAACCTATTATCAATTCAAGGAAGTGAATTTTTAAGTAGTTATCTGCTGTTTTAATGTAGATTTCAGTTCGCTAAATTATGAAAATGCATGTTTTGGCTATAATCTTCCGTAAATCAAGGGCGAAAACCAATTATTTGTCCCAAAAGAAGGTGTTTTAAGTATATATCTGCATTTCTAAGGTAGATTTGGGTAGAATAAGAGGCGAAAAAGCAGATTCTGACTAAGATTTTATCGAAATCGGCAACTATTTGACTCAGAAAGGTTGCCTTACGTCGAAATCTAATAGTTTATTTAGGTTTTCGTTACTAAAATGCCCAAAGACGCCGATTTTGACTAGAATTTGAAAGATATTGACATGAATATATAACTGTTTGTATCAAAAAATGATAGTTTAAACTGATATTTGCAGTTTTGATGCGGTTTTAGGTACGATATGAGTCGAAGAAGCCGATTTTGACTGGAATCTGTTTAAAATGACAAAGAAAAACCTATTATCAATTCAAGGAAGTGAATTTTTAAGTAGTTATCTGCAGTTTTAATGTAGATTTCAGTTCGCTAAGTTATGAAAATGCATGTTTTGGCTATAATCTTCCGTAAATCAAGGGCGAAAACCAATTATTTGTCCCAAAAGAAGGTGTTTTAATAATATATCTACATTTCTAAGGTAGATTTGGGTACAATAAGAGGCGAAAAAGCAGATTCTGACTAAGATTTTATCGAAATCGGCAACTATTTGACTCAGAAAGGTTGCCTTACGTCGAAATCTAATAGTTTATTTAGATTTTCGTTACTAAAATGCCCAAAGACGCCGATTTTGACTAGAATTTGAAAGATATTGACATGAATATATAACTGTTTGTATCAAAAAATGATAGTTTAAACTGATATTTGCAGTTTTGATGCGGTTTTAGGTACGATATGAGTCGAAGAAGCCGATTTTTACTGAAATCTGTTTAAAATGACAAAGAAAAACCTATTATCAATTCAAGGAAGTGAATTTTTAAGTAGTTATCTGCAGTTTTAATGTAGATTTCAGTTCGCTAAATTATGAAAATGCATGTTTTGGCTATAATCTTCCGTAAATCAAGGGCGAAAACCAATTATTTGTCCCAAAAGAAGGTGCTTTAAGTATATATCTGCATTTCTAAGGTAGATTTGGTTATAATAAGAGGCGAAAAAGCAGATTCTGACTAAGATTTTATCGAAATCGGTAACTATTTGACTCAGAAAGGTTGCCTTACGTCGAAATCTAATAGTTTATTAAGGTTTTCGTTACTAAAATGCCCAAAGACGCCGATTTTGACTAGAATTTGAAAGATATTGACATGAATATATAACTGTTTGTATCAAAAAATGATAGTTTAAACTGATATTTGCAGTTTTGATGCGGTTTTAGATACGATATGAATCGAAGAAGCCGATTTTGACTGAAATCTGTTTAAAATGACAAAGAAAAACCTATTATCAATTCAAGGAAGTGAATTTTTAAGTAGTTATCTGCAGTTTTAATGTAGATTTCAGTTCGCTAAATTATGAAAATGCATGTTTTGGCTATAATCTTCCGTAAATCAAGGGCGAAAACCAATTATTTGTCCCAAAAGAAGGTGTTTTAAGTATATATCTGCATTTCTAAGGTAGATTTGGGTAGAATAAGAGGCGAAAAAGCAGATTCTGACTAAGATTTTATCGAAATCGGCAACTATTTGACTCAGAATGGTTGCCTTACGTCGAAATCTAATAGTTTATTAAGGTTTTCGTTACTAAAATGCCCAAAGACGCCGATTTTGACTAGAATTTGAAAGATATTGACATGAATATATAACTGTTTGTATCAAAAAATGATAGTTTAAACTGATATTTGCAGTTTTGATGCGGTTTTAGGTACGATATGAGTCGAAGAAGCCGATTTTGACTGGAATCTGTTTAAAATGACAAAGAAAAATCTATTATCAATTCAAGGAAGTAAATTTTTAAGTAGTTATCTGCAGTTTTAATGTAGATTTCAGTTCGCTAAGTTATGAAAATGCATGTTTTGGCTATAATCTTCCGTAAATCAAGGGCGAAAACCAATTATTTGTCCCAAAAGAAGGTGTTTTAAGTATATATCTACATTTCTAAGGTAGATTTGGGTACAATAAGAGGCGAAAAAGCAGATTCTGACTAAGATTTTATCGAAATCGGCAACTATTTGACTCAGAATGGTTGCCTTACGTCGAAATCTAATAGTTTATTAAGGTTTTCGTTACTAAAATGCCCAAAGACGCTGATTTTGACTAGAATTTGAAAGATATTGACATGAATATATAACTGTTTGTATCAAAAAATGATAGTTTAAACTGATATTTGCAGTTTTGATGCGGTTTTAGATACGATATGAATCGAAGAAGCCGATTTTGACTGGAATCTGTTTAAAATGACAAAGAAAAACCTATTATCAATTCAAGGAAGTGAATTTTTAAGTAGTTATCTGCAGTTTTAATGTAGATTTCAGTTCGCTAAGTTATGAAAATGCATGTTTTGGCTATAATCTTCCGTAAATCAAGGGCGAAAACCAATTATTTGTCCCAAAAGAAGGTGTTCTAAGTATATATCTGCATTTCTAAGGTAGATTTGGGAACAATAAGAGGCGAAAAAGCAGATTCTGACTAAGATTTTATCGAAATCGGCAACTATTTGACTCAGAATGGTTGCCTTACTTCGAAATCTAATAGTTTATTAAGGTTTTCGTTACTAAAATGCCCAAAGACGCCGATTTTTGACTAGAATTTGAAAGATATTGACATTAATATATAACTGTTTGTATCAAAAAATGATAGTTTAAACTGATATTTGCAGTTTTGATGCGGTTTTAGGTACGATATGAGTCGAAGAAGCCGATTTTGACTGGAATCTGTTTAAAATGACAAAGAAAAACCTATTATCAATTCAAGGAAGTGAATTTTTAAGTAGTTATCTGCAGTTTTAATGTAGATTCAGTTCGCTAATTTATGAAAATGCATGTTTTGGCTATAATCTTAAGTAAATCAAGGGCGAAAACCAATTATTTGTCCCAAAAGAAGGTGTTTTAAGTATACATCTGCATTTCTAAGGTAGATTTGGGTACAATAAGAGGCGAAAAAGCAGATTCTGACTAGGATTTTATCGAAATCGGCAACTATTTGACTCAGAAAAGTTGCCTTACGTCGAAATCTAATAGTTTATTAAGGTTTTTGTTACTAAAATGCCCAAAGACGCCCGATTTTGACTAGAATTTGAAAGGTATTGACATGAATATATAACTGTTTGTATCAAAAAATGATAGTTTAAACTGATATTTGCAGTTTTGATGCGGTTTTAGATACGATATGAATCGAAGAAGCCGATTTTGACTGGAATCTGTTTAAAATGACAAAGAAAAACCTATTATCAATTCAAGGAAGTGAATTTTTAAGTAGTTATCTGCAGTTTTAATGTAGATTTCAGTTCGCTAAGTTATGAAAATGCATGTTTTGGCTATAATCTTCCGTAAATCAAGGGCGAAAACCAATTATTTGTCCCAAAAGAAGGTGTTTTAAGTATATATCTGCATTTCTAAGGTAGATTTGGGTACAATAAGAGGCGAAAAAGCAGATTCTGACTAAAATTTTATCGAAATCGGCAACTATTTGACTCAGAAAAGTTGCCTTACGTCGAAATCTAATAGTTTATTAGGTTTTTGTTACTAAAATGCCCAAAGACGCCGATTTTGACTAGAATTTGAAAGATTATGACATGAATATATAACTGTTTGTATCAAAAAATGATAGTTTAAACTGATATTTGCAGTTTTGATGCGGGTTTTAGATACGATATGAATCGAAGAAGCCGATTTTGACTGGAATCTGTTTAAAATGACAAAGAAAAACCTATTATCAATTCAAGGAAGTGAATTTTTAAGTAGTTATCTGCAGTTTTAATGTAGATTTCAGTTCGCTAAGTTATGAAAATGCATGTTTTGGCTATAATCTTCCGTAATTCAAGGGCGAAAACCAATTATTTGTCCCAAAAGAAGGTGTTTTTAAGAATATATCTGCATTTCTAAGGTAGATTTGGGTACAATAAGAGGCGAAAAAGCAGATTCTGACTAAAATTTTATTGAAATCGGCAACTATTTGACTCGGAAAAGGTTGCCTTACGTCGAAATCTAATAGTTTATTAAGGTTTTCGTTACTAAAATGCCCAAAGACGCGATTTTGACTAGAATTTGAAAGATATTGACATGAATATATAACTGTTTGTATCAAAAAATGATAGTTTAAACTGATATTTGCAGTTTTGATGCGGTTTTAGATACGATATGAATCGAAGAAGCCGATTTTGACTGGAATCTGTTTAAAATGACAAAGAAAAACTTATTATCAATTCAAGGAAGTGAATTTTTAAGTAGTTATCTGCAGTTTTAATGTAGATTTCAGTTCGCTAAGTTATGAAAATGCATGTTTTGGCTATAATCTTCCGTAAAACAAGGGCGAAAACCAATTATTTGTCCCAAAAGAAGGTGTTCTAAGTATATATCTGCATTTCTAAGGTAGATTTGGGTACAATAAAAGGCGAAAAAGCAGATTCTGACTAAGATTTTATCGAAATCGGCAACTATTTGACTTAGAATGGTTGCCTTACGTCGAAATCTAATAGTTATATATTAGGTTTTCGTTACTAAAATGCCCAAAGACGCCGATTTTGACTAGAATTTGAAAGATATTGACATGAATATATAACTGTTTGTATCAAAAAATGATAGTTTAAACTGATATTTGCAGTTTTGATGCGGTTTTAAGTACGATATGAGTCGAAGAAGCCGATTTTGACTTGAATCTGTTTAAAATGACAAAGAAAAACCTATTATCAATTCAAGAAAGTGAATTTTTAAGTAGTTATCTGCAGTTTTAATGTAGATTTCAGTTCGCTAAGTTATGAAATGCATGTTTTGGCTATAATCTTCCGTAAATCAAGGGCGAAAACCAATTATTTGTCCCAAAAGAAGGTGCTTTAAGTATATATCTGCATTTCTAAGGTAGATTTGGTTTCAATAAGAGGCGAAAAAGCAGATTCTGACTAAGATTTATCGAAATCGGTAACTATTTGACTCAGAAAGGTTGCCTTACGTCGAAATCTAATAGTTTATTAAGGTTTTCGTTACTAAAATGCCCAAAGACGCCGATTTTGACTAGAATTTGAAAGATATTGACATGAATATATAACTGTTTGTATCAAAAAATAATAGTTTAAACTGATATTTGCAGTTTTGATGCGGTTTTAGATACGATATGAATCGAAGAAGCCGATTTTGACTGGAATCTGTTTAAAATGACAAAGAAAAACCTATTATCAATTCAAGGAAGTGAATTTTTAAGTAGTTATCTGCAGTTTTAATGTAGATTTCAGTTCGCTAAGTTATGAAAATGCATGTTTTGGCTATAATCTTTCGTAAATCAAGGGCGAAAACCAATTATTTGTCCCAAAAGAAGGTGTTCTAAGTATATATCTGCATTTCTAAGGTAGATTTGGGTACAATAAGAGGCGAAAAAGCAGATTCTGACTAAGATTTTATCGAAATCGGCAACTATTTGACTTAGAATGGTTGCCTTACGTCGAAATCTAATAGTTTATTGAGGTTTTCGTTACTAAAATGCCCAAAGACGCCGATTTTGACTAGAATTTGAAAGATATTGACATGAATATATAACTGTTTGTATCAAAAAATGATAGTTTAAACTGATATTTGCAGTTTTGATGCGGTTTTAGGTACGATATGAGTCGAAGAAGCCGATTTTGACTGGAATCTGTTTAAAATGACAAAGAAAAACCTATTATCAATTCAAGGAAGTGAATTTTTAAGTAGTTATCTGCAGTTTTAATGTAGATTTCAGTTCGCTAAGTTATGAAAATGCATGTTTTGGCTATAATCTTCCGTAAATCAAGGGCGAAAACCAATTATTTGTCCCAAAAGAAGGTGTTTTAAGTATATATCTGCATTTCTAAGGTAGATTTGGGTACAATAAGAGGCGAAAAAGCAGATTCTGACTAAGATTTTATCGAAATCGGCAACTATTTGACTTAGAAAGGTTGCCTTACGTCGAAATCTAATAGTTTATTAAGGTTTTTGTTACTAAAATGCCCAAAGACGCCGATTTTGACTAGAATTTGAAAGATATTGACATGAATATATAACTGTTTGTATCAAAAAATGATAGTTTAAACTGATATTTGCAGTTTTGATGCGGTTTTAGATACGATATGAATCGAAGAAGCCGATTTTGACTGGAATCTGTTTAAAATGACAAAGAAAAACCTATTATCAATTCAAGGAAGTGAATTTTTAAGTAGTTATCTGCAGTTTTAATGTAGATTTCAGTTCGCTAAATTATGAAAATGCATGTTTTGGCTATAATCTTCCGTAAATCAAGGGCGAAAACCAATTATTTGTCCCAAAAGAAGGTGCTTTAAGTATATATCTGCATTTCTAAGGTAGATTTGGGTACAAAAAGAGGCGAAAAAGCAGATTCTGACTAAGATTTTATCGAAATCGGTAACTATTTGACTCAGAAAGGTTGCCTTACGTCGAAATCTAATAGTTTATTAAGGTTTCCGTTACTAAAATGCCCAAAGACGCCGATTTTGACTAGAATTTGAAAGATATTGACATAAATATATAACTGTTTGTATCAAAAAATGATAGTTTAAGCTGATATTTGCAGTTTTGATGCGGTTTTAGATACGATATGAATCGAAGAAGCCGATTTTGGCTGAAATCTGTTTAAAATGACAAAGAAAAACCTATTATCAATTCAAGGAAGTGAATTTTTAAGTAGTTATCTGCAGTTTTAATGTAGATTTCAGTTCGCTAAATTATGAAAATGCATGTTTTGGCTATAATCTTCCGTAAATCAAGGGCGAAAACCAATTATTTGTCCCAAAAGAAGGTGCTTTAAGTATATATCTGCATTTTTAAGGTAGATTTGGGTACAATAAGAGGCGAAAAAGCAGATTCTGACTAAGATTTTATCGAAATCGGCAACTATTTGACTCAAAATGGTTGCCTTACGTCGAAATCTAATAGTTTATTAAGGTTTTCGTTACTAAAATGCCCAAAGACGCCGATTTTGACTAGAATTTGAAAGATATTGACATGAATATATAACTGTTTGTATCAAAAAATAATAGTTTAAACTGATATTTGCAGTTTTGATGCGGTTTTAGATACGATATGAATCGAAGAAGCCGATTTTGACTGGAATCTGTTTAAAATGACAAAGAAAAACCTATTATCAATTCAAGGAAGTGAATTTTTAAGTAGTTATCTGCAGTTCTAATGTAGATTTCAGTTCGCTAAGTTATGAAAATGCATGTTTTGGCTATAATCTTTCGTAAATCAAGGGCGAAAACCAATTATTTGTCCCAAAAGAAGGTGTTCTAAGTATATATCTGCATTTCTAAGGTAGATTTGGGTACAATAAGAGGCGAAAAAGCAGATTCTGACTAAGATTTTATCGAAATCGGCAACTATTTGACTCAAAATGGTTGCCTTACGTCGAAATCTAATAGTTTATTAAGGTTTTCGTTACTAAAATGCCCAAAGACGCCGATTTTGACTAGAATTTGAAAGATATTGACATGAATATATAACTGTTTGTATCAAAAAATAATAGTTTAAACTGATATTTGCAGTTTTGATGCGGTTTTAGATACGATATGAATCGAAGAAGCCGATTTTGACTGGAATCTGTTTAAAATGACAAAGAAAAACCTATTATCAATTCAAGGAAGTGAATTTTTAAGTAGTTATCTGCAGTTTTAATGTAGATTTCAGTTCGCTAAGTTATGAAAATGCATGTTTTGGCTATAATCTTTCGTAAATCAAGGGCGAAAACCAATTATTTGTCCCAAAAGAAGGTGTTCTAAGTATATATCTGCATTTCTAAGGTAGATTTGGGTACAATAAGAGGCGAAAAAGCAGATTCTGACTAAGATTTTATCGAAATCGGCAACTATTTGACTTAGAATGGTTGCCTTACGTCGAAATCTAATAGTTTATTGAGGTTTTCGTTACTAAAATGCCCAAAGACGCCGATTTTGACTAGAACTTGAAAGATATTGACATGAATATATAACTGTTTGTATCAAAAAATGATAGTTTAAACTGATATTTGCAGTTTTGATGCGGTTTTAGGTACGATATGAGTCGAAGAAGCCGATTTTGACTGGAATCTGTTTAAAATGACAAAGAAAAACCTATTATCAATTCAAGGAAGTGAATTTTTAAGTAGTTATCTGCAGTTTTAATGTAGATTTCAGTTCGCTAAGTTATGAAAATGCATGTTTTGGCTATAATCTTCCGTAAATCAAGGGCGAAAACCAATTATTTGTCCCAAAAGAAGGTGTTTTAAGTATATATCTGCATTTCTAAGGTAGATTTGGGTACAATAAGAGGCGAAAAAGCAGATTCTGACTAAGATTTTATCGAAATCGGCAACTATTTGACTTAGAAAGGTTGCCTTACGTCGAAATCTAATAGTTTATTAAGGTTTTTGTTACTAAAATGCCCAAAGACGCCGATTTTGACTAGAATTTGAAAGATATTGACATGAATATATAACTGTTTGTATCAAAAAATGATAGTTTAAACTGATATTTGCAGTTTTGATGCGGTTTTAGATACGATATGAATCGAAGAAGCCGATTTTGACTGGAATCTGTTTAAAATGACAAAGAAAAACCTATTATCAATTCAAGGAAGTGAATTTTTAAGTAGTTATCTGCAGTTTTAATGTAGATTTCAGTTCGCTAAATTATGAAAATGCATGTTTTGGCTATAATCTTCCGTAAATCAAGGGCGAAAACCAATTATTTGTCCCAAAAGAAGGTGCTTTAAGTATATATCTGCATTTCTAAGGTAGATTTGGGTACAAAAAGAGGCGAAAAAGCAGATTCTGACTAAGATTTTATCGAAATCGGTAACTATTTGACTCAGAAAGGTTGCCTTACGTCGAAATCTAATAGTTTATTAAGGTTTCCGTTACTAAAATGCCCAAAGACGCCGATTTTGACTAGAATTTGAAAGATATTGACATAAATATATAACTGTTTGTATCAAAAAATGATAGTTTAAGCTGATATTTGCAGTTTTGATGCGGTTTTAGATACGATATGAATCGAAGAAGCCGATTTTGGCTGAAATCTGTTTAAAATGACAAAGAAAAACCTATTATCAATTCAAGGAAGTGAATTTTTAAGTAGTTATCTGCAGTTTTAATGTAGATTTCAGTTCGCTAAATTATGAAAATGAATGTTTTGGCTATAATCTTCCGTAAATCAAGGGCGAAAACCAATTATTTGTCCCAAAAGAAGGTGCTTTAAGTATATATCTGCATTTTTAAGGTAGATTTGGGTACAATAAGAGGCGAAAAAGCAGATTCTGACTAAGATTTTATCGAAATCGGCAACTATTTGACTCAAAATGGTTGCCTTACGTCGAAATCTAATAGTTTATTAAGGTTTTCGTTACTAAAATGCCCAAAGACGCCGATTTTGACTAGAACTTGAAAGATATTGACATGAATATATAACTGTTTGTATCAAAAAATGATAGTTTAAACTGATATTTGCAGTTTTGATGCGGTTTTAGGTACGATATGAGTCGAAGAAGCCGATTTTGACTGGAATCTGTTTAAAATGACAAAGAAAAACCTATTATCAATTCAAGGAAGTGAATTTTTAAGTAGTTATCTGCAGTTTTAATGTAGATTTCAGTTCGCTAAGTTATGAAAATGCATGTTTTGGCTATAATCTTCCGTAAATCAAGGGCGAAAACCAATTATTTGTCCCAAAAGAAGGTGTTTTAAGTATATATCTGCATTTCTAAGGTAGATTTGGGTACAATAAGAGGCGAAAAAGCAGATTCTGACTAAGATTTTATCGAAATCGGCAACTATTTGACTTAGAAAGGTTGCCTTACGTCGAAATCTAATAGTTTATTAAGGTTTTTGTTACTAAAATGCCCAAAGACGCCGATTTTGACTAGAATTTGAAAGATATTGACATGAATATATAACTGTTTGTATCAAAAAATGATAGTTTAAACTGATATTTGCAGTTTTGATGCGGTTTTAGATACGATATGAATCGAAGAAGCCGATTTTGACTGGAATCTGTTTAAAATGACAAAGAAAAACCTATTATCAATTCAAGGAAGTGAATTTTTAAGTAGTTATCTGCAGTTTTAATGTAGATTTCAGTTCGCTAAATTATGAAAATGCATGTTTTGGCTATAATCTTCCGTAAATCAAGGGCGAAAACCAATTATTTGTCCCAAAAGAAGGTGCTTTAAGTATATATCTGCATTTCTAAGGTAGATTTGGGTACAATAAGAGGCGAAAAAGCAGATTCTGACTAAGATTTTATCGAAATCGGTAACTATTTGACTCAGAAAGGTTGCCTTACGTCGAAATCTAATAGTTTATTAAGGTTTCCGTTACTAAAATGCCCAAAGACGCCGATTTTGACTAGAATTTGAAAGATATTGACATAAATATATAACTGTTTGTATCAAAAAATGATAGTTTAAACTGATATTTGCAGTTTTGATGCGGTTTTAGATACGATATGAATCGAAGAAGCCGATTTTGACTGGAATCCGTTTAAAATGACAAAGAAAAACCTATTATCAATTCAAGGAAGTGAATTTTTAAGTAGTTATCTGCAGTTTTAATGTAGATTTCATTTCGCTAAGTTATGAAAATGCATGTTTTGGCTATAATCTTTCGTAAATCAAGGGCGAAAACCAATTATTTGTCCCAAAAGAAGGTGTTCTAAGTATATATCTGCATTTCTAAGGTAGATTTGGGTACAATAAGAGGCGAAAAAGCAGATTCTGACTAAGATTTTATCGAAATCGGCAACTATTTGACTTAGAATGGTTGCCTTACGTCGAAATCTAATAGTTTATTGAGGTTTTCGTTACTAAAATGCCCAAAGACGCCGATTTTGACTAGAATTTGAAAGATATTGACATGAATATATAACTGTTTGTATCAAAAAATAATAGTTTAAACTGATATTTGCAGTTTTGATGCGGTTTTAGATACGATATGAATCGAAGAAGCCGATTTTGACTGGAATCTGTTTAAAATGACAAAGAAAAACCTATTATCAATTCAAGGAAGTGAATTTTTAAGTAGTTATCTGCAGTTTTAATGTAGATTTCAGTTCGCTAAGTTATGAAAATGCATGTTTTGGCTATAATCTTTCGTAAATCAAGGGCGAAAACCAATTATTTGTCCCAAAAGAAGGTGTTCTAAGTATATATCTGCATTTCTAAGGTAGATTTGGGTACAATAAGAGGCGAAAAAGCAGATTCTGACTAAGATTTTATCGAAATCGGCAACTATTTGACTTAGAATGGTTGCCTTACGTCGAAATCTAATAGTTTATTGAGGTTTTCGTTACTAAAATGCCCAAAGACGCCGATTTTGACTAGAACTTGAAAGATATTGACATGAATATATAACTGTTTGTATCAAAAAATGATAGTTTAAACTGATATTTGCAGTTTTGATGCGGTTTTAGGTACGATATGAGTCGAAGAAGCCGATTTTGACTGGAATCTGTTTAAAATGACAAAGAAAAACCTATTATCAATTCAAGGAAGTGAATTTTTAAGTAGTTATCTGCAGTTTTAATGTAGATTTCAGTTCGCTAAGTTATGAAAATGCATGTTTTGGCTATAATCTTCCGTAAATCAAGGGCGAAAACCAATTATTTGTCCCAAAAGAAGGTGTTTTAAGTATATATCTGCATTTCTAAGGTAGATTTGGGTACAATAAGAGGCGAAAAAGCAGATTCTGACTAAGATTTTATCGAAATCGGCAACTATTTGACTTAGAAAGGTTGCCTTACGTCGAAATCTAATAGTTTATTAAGGTTTTTGTTACTAAAATGCCCAAAGACGCCGATTTTGACTAGAATTTGAAAGATATTGACATGAATATATAACTGTTTGTATCAAAAAATGATAGTTTAAACTGATATTTGCAGTTTTGATGCGGTTTTAGATACGATATGAATCGAAGAAGCCGATTTTGACTGGAATCTGTTTAAAATGACAAAGAAAAACCTATTATCAATTCAAGGAAGTGAATTTTTAAGTAGTTATCTGCAGTTTTAATGTAGATTTCAGTTCGCTAAATTATGAAAATGCATGTTTTGGCTATAATCTTCCGTAAATCAAGGGCGAAAACCAATTATTTGTCCCAAAAGAAGGTGCTTTAAGTATATATCTGCATTTCTAAGGTAGATTTGGGTACAATAAGAGGCGAAAAAGCAGATTCTGACTAAGATTTTATCGAAATCGGTAACTATTTGACTCAGAAAGGTTGCCTTACGTCGAAATCTAATAGTTTATTAAGGTTTCCGTTACTAAAATGCCCAAAGACGCCGATTTTGACTAGAATTTGAAAGATATTGACATAAATATATAACTGTTTGTATCAAAAAATGATAGTTTAAACTGATATTTGCAGTTTTGATGCGGTTTTAGATACGATATGAATCGAAGAAGCCGATTTTGGCTGAAATCTGTTTAAAATGACAAAGAAAAACCTATTATCAATTCAAGGAAGTGAATTTTTAAGTAGTTATCTGCAGTTTTAATGTAGATTTCAGTTCGCTAAATTATGAAAATGCATGTTTTGTCTATAATCTTCCGTAAATCAAGGGCGAAAACCAATTATTTGTCCCAAAAGAAGGTGCTTTAAGTATATATATCTGCATTTTTAAGGTAGATTTGGGTACAATAAGAGGCGAAAAAGCAGATTCTGACTAAGATTTTATCGAAATCGGCAACTATTTGACTCAAAATGGTTGCCTTACGTCGAAATCTAATAGTTTATTAAGGTTTTCGTTACTAAAATGCCCAAAGACGCCGATTTTGACTAGAATTTGAAAGATATTGACATGAAACCAGCCACGCTTGTTGTCACACAGTATCTTACACACAAATTTTAATAAATGAAACTATACCTGGAAACTTTAAACTTTTGCCATATAATGTAAAATTCAATGAAAAATTTCACATGTACTGATAACCGAAGCAATATTACAAGAGTATACATCAGTTCTAAACACCTGTCAATATAAAAAATGGTATGCAGACATTCAATTTTCTGTGAAATAAGATTTTTTAATTTAGACATTTAGATAAGCGAGACAAGGTTTTTTTTTTAGATTAGTTTTTTACTTCTACTTAATTTTAGTTGTTATTATGGATATAATTTTAATTTTTATTCTAGCTTCTATGTACACTTATGTACTATTGGTTTAATATGCAATGTTGCAGTGTCAAAAATAACAAGAGTATCATCCCTATCAAAAAATTCGACTATGAGGGCAAATACGTATCACATTCGCTACGAAAGATGGTATAAAATCAAAAACGATCTTAAGCGGCAGCCGCAACCGCAAGTCTTTTTTTACCTGACCGTTTTTGCAAATTTGACCCTTTCTCTCTGCTTCGCTGGCAGCCGTGATGTCCACGACAGGGCTTCATTATTTTACTAATTAAAAATAAACGATTCATCCGATTATAGTTTTTGAAAAAGTAGCTGATTCGTTGATCTTCAATGCATATGATTTATAAAAAACATTTTTTTGATAAACCAAATAGTTTTCAATTTACAGCGAGGTAAACGATAACATAAAAATGAGTTTTCAGAACAAGCGTGTATTCGTTAAAGATATAAAAGCATTATGCGGTGTGTTTTTAAAATGAAAAAAAAAAAAGATTTCTAATAAAAATATTGAAAAGCGGTTTTGTCAGTTTAATGGCTGTATGTTGTAGATAACAACAACATAATATTTTTTTGTCATTTTTATTATAAAATTCACTCCCACCACCCCCTGTACCATACGATTTTTGTACGACCAGTTGGTTTTGTATTCTTAGGAACAGTGTAAAATTGCTACACATTTATGTTTTTAAAATAGGAAAATAATCACTCGGACCAGCCTGTAGAACTCCAGAGTTTTTGATTAAAGTTACATCAAAAACACAAATGTAATCGAGCCATTTTAATGAAGTTTTTGTAGTTCTTGTAATTTTTGTAAGGTATTTAATAATATACAGAGGGTTCAAATGAATTTTTTAGGGGTGGAACTATTATAAAATAATTTTTTAAAAATGTATCTGGATTGTTAGGCCTTTAAAATTTCTTAAACAGCAAATACCCCTTAGCCTATGAATTCATTATAAGAGGCAAAAATATATATAAAAACAATTTCAGTTTGAAATGTTTGTTTGCGTTTTGTTTACGTTGACGCAATCAAATGAATATTAATATTTTTGATCGCATTATTTAAAAGGAAGTTTGAATTAAGATTTTAAAATTTGTAAAATTTTTATCTTGACATCAATTTATAGAAGTTTATGCCTCTTTCAAAAAAAAAGTAATTTTTTTAAGATTAACTTTTTATTTCTACATACTTACAGGTGTTATTATAGATATAATTTTAGTTTTTATTCTAGCTTCTATGTACACTTATGTATTATTAGTTTAATATGAAGTGTTGCCAATAAAATATAATGCAAATAATTACTAATGTCAAATATAATAAAACGGCACCATTCCTATGTAACAAGTAATTAATCAAAAAATTCAACTATGAGAGAAATACGTGTATCATATTCCCTACGAAAGACAAAAACAAAACAAAAACGATCCTAAGCGCCCGCCGGAACCGCTAAGTCGTTTATTGTCTGACCGTTGCTTTTTGTAATCCTTGTAATTTATTTCCGTTTTAATATTTTGGCAAATCTTCGTCATTGCTGACGAAGCAAAGGATAAATAGTTGGACGTTTCCGTCTTAGTGTGATGCACTACTGCTTCAATAACTTGCTCCTTAGAAAACCGTTTCAAAAAATTTCTATGTTCTTCTAGGTATAAATTTCTTCTTGGAGAATTCACTAATTCAATCAACAAACTTGCCTTTAACTGTTTTAAACAAAAATCCCAATGTGCAATTTGCAATTTGCAATGTGCAATTTTTGTTTGGATATTTGTTTTGACGTTACGAGCTTTCCGCCTTATTGACAAGTTACACATAATTGGAAGTTAAAAACTTTTCCTTTAGTGTTAGCAGCTTTTTTCGTTAAAGGCTTTAATTTCATTGTAGAATCAAGTTCGCAATTAGAACTTGTACGGATTTTAATATCCATTTGGATGAAAATTATAACTAATGCGTTATTATTTATCATTCTCACACAAAAATAAATATATTTTAGTCATATTATAAACTATTTCACTCCCTCAAAGAAAACTATTTTGACACTTAAAACTCAGACATAAAAAATAAATAAAATCTTCCACGCTGCGAAAGCGGGTGTACAAGCGCACTTCGGAACCGCAAAGTCGTTTATTGCCTGACCGTCCTCGCAAATCTGACCCTTCCTCACTGCTTCGCTGGCGGCCGTGATATTCATGACATGGTTTCACATTTTGCTAATGAAAAAAAAACTGTCCATCAGATTGGGGTTTTCAAAAAAATAACGGATTCTTTGACCTTCAATGCATATCAGAGAAAACACTTTTTTGATAAGCCAAATAGTTTTCAAGTTACAGCGAGGTAAACGATAACATAAAAATGAGATTTCAGAGCAAGCTTTTATTCAGTAGAGACTCCCATATAAAAGCATTATGCGGTGTATTTAAAATGAAAAAATAAAGTATTTCTAATAAAAATATTGAAAAGCGGTTTTGTCAATTTAAGAGCAGTATGGTTTATACAACAAAATAATAATAATTTCTTGACAATTTTTAGAAAATTCACCCCCACCACCCCCTGCACCGCACGATTTTCATACGACCAATTGATGATGCATTCTTAGTGTACAAGAAAAGATAAAAAGTGATTATTACGTTTTAGCAAGAAAGTGCAAACGAAAATCCAGTTTAATAGAATTTTGCGAACTTATTAAATCTACTAAGGAAAAAGGCATTTCTACTACTACAAAAATATAAACGAAGTCGGGACATTTTTACATCTTGACTTTTCACAACCCAACTTGCATGTCAAGGGTTCCATTCTTGAGAAACATTTAATTGTTAAATCCGCAAGGCGACATCTTCACTACCGAGATATAGAGCGTTTTTAAATTTTCGGCCCTTTAGAAAATTGCCCATAACATTTTTATTTATGAAAATTTTGGATCCAGATAAAAACATTATTATGGCATTTTAAAGCAAATGCACTAGCGTACTCAGATTTTTTTTACAGTTCTTCGTTTTCTCATTAATGAATTCAACTTCCTTATTTTATATGGCAATCATAGTCCTGAAATATAAGGCGTTCTTTTTATGTATTAGTGTATTGTGTCGCTGTCAGTTAAGGGCATAAATTTTATGCTTTATTGAATTTTGTATCACATAATTTTAATGGAGAAACTGAACGCAGAGGCAGTTAATGAACTTTATTTCGATAAATATCCGGGACCGCAACAACTAGACAAGGAGGCAACGCAAAATCAAAGCGACTTAAATGAGGAAGAGAAAATCCGGAAATTGAATATGATTGCACAAGTTGCAAAATCCAAGCATTAATTCTTGAAAAGAGTATTAAATGAAGTGTTTGGATAGTGTTGGATTGGAAGTAGTGGATAGTGGTGTGTGATGCTAACTCCTCTAGTTTTTTTTATGGGGGATATTTACAGATCTTATATTAAAGAATTTTCTAAACCAAATCACAATTAGAGGAAGTCGCTCGCGAAGCGTTTACTCCCATCAATCTTATAGAGTTAGTGAATAGTTGTCATTCAGTAAGAAAACTGACGTTCGGTGTATAAGAAGTATTCAGGATATTTTGTATTCGAATACTTATTGCTTTCTGTTTATTAAAATAACTATAATTTATGAATAATAAATAAAATTCCAATAAAAGTATTAAATGGTTCTTAGTTTTCGTGTTTTTCACTTAAATTATTTTAAATTGTCCTTATCTTATCTTTATGTTAAGTTCCAGAGTTTATTAAGTAAAGTAAACAAACCAGACTCTTTTAAAAAACTCCACTAAACATTTTGCCCACTCTGTCCAAAATCCTGAAAAAATTCATAAAGCAACAAATTCAGTCACATGTAAGAAAAAATTCTTGTGAGCTTTCAGTCGTCCTGACAAGTAAAATGCTGTGACGCAGTGTTTAAATCAAACTAACCTTTACAGAGCTCAGCAATTGCAGAACTATTGCCTAAGACTAAGATAAGGTATCCCAACATCTTACACGATATTTATAGTCTGCGACCTTATTTTTGATAATTATAAAAAACCATATTCCAAAGTATTTGCAGCAAAGACTGCATTTTAGCATAGATGTATATACGTCAAACCGTCGTTTTCGGGCTATAGTATAACACTATTTTGAACTATTCAAAAATAGTTCATAAATTTCCGGCTAAAATACTACAATCAAAAAATGAATTTATTTAAAAAAAAAAATTATTTAATTAAAAAAAAAAACCAGTTATATATTTAAACTCTAGTATAGATTAATAACTGAAAATGAACCAATACACATAAACAATGTCTGAAAATAACCTTTATCAGCATTTACCTATTTAATTGATCTCGCGAAATCTACGGTATTTCAGGCTTCTTACTTTTTATTTTATGTTTTCCTTTTAATTCATTTATTTCATTGAAGTTAATGTGCCTAAGCAGCTTTTGTGTCTAAATAAACTTGTCAAGGCGAACAAGCGGAAGAAAATTTTTCAAAATTATGTGTGTTTATTTTCTATAATAAAAGTCCTTTATTATTATTAAAGACAGAAAAATAATTAAACTGCCAATATTCAAATTCATATCTTCATCATATCTTTTTGAACATTTTCTTGTTTTTATCCAAAACCAGAGAAGGCATTAATTTAGTACTCCATTCATTTTTAAGGGAAGTCACAAAATTTCGTTCGTTACCCGCAAATACGGTCGAAATTAATCCTTTTCAGTATATTGTGCGCCTAAAATAACGGCCTTTAACTACGCAAAAAATGCTACGTTGCCATATTACTACCTCGTAGGAAGCCATAAAGTACTAGAACTAAACATACTGTGAAGTCCTAAAGTATGGTTTACCGCGGAGATTCAAAGGGAAGCCAATACATGCGACAGACATACCAAGACTTCCGAAATCGGAAGTCACCACGTTGTAGATGAAGTCACATCGTTAATTGAGTATGTATTTTGGAAGTTGTAGAGTACGTTTCTCAATATATATATATAAATATAAATATATATATATATATATATATATATATATATATATATATATATATATATATATATATATATAAATATATATATATATATATATATATATATATATATATATATATATATATATATATATATATATAAATATATATATATATATATATATATATATATATATATATATATATATATATATATATATATATATATATATATATATGATGACACTATATTCCGGGATATCATCCGTTCGCTCGTTGAACTCCGACTGGAATCCTGCATCCGACTGGAATCCTGCAAATCTTGCATCCGACTGGAATCCTGCAGACGTTTCGCCAAAATCTCACTTGGCATCTTCAATGCTCGCGCTCCGAAAACACTTCGAACACTCAGTGTTCGAAGTGTTTTCGGAGCGCGAGCATTGAAGATGCCAAGTGAGATTTTGGCGAAACGTCTGCAGGATTCCAGTCGGATGCAAGATTTGCAGGATTCCAGTCGGATGCAGGATTCCAGTCGGAGTTCAACGAGCGAACGGATGATATCCCGGAATATAGTGTCATCACATTTTTCCATCCGTGAATCAATACGTGAGAATATATATATATATATATATATATATATATATATATATATATATATATATATATATATATATATATATATATATATATATATATATGTTTAAAAAATTCGACGAATGCAAAGAGCTGGGCGTCGCGACGCGTCGAAAAATTATTCGATTGCAGAGACTTTGGAAATACGCGCATACAAAAGTACATATTATTTAAAAACTTTTTTGTTATTTACTCAAATTTGTTTACTTTACCCGTTTCTAAGTTATACCGATTTAAAGTAAACATTTCTTGATTAATAAAAAAATGTGATTAACGCTAATTTTTACAAGTATGCCATGAATGTTGGTTTCTATGGCAACCATTGTTATCGCAGTTGTTTTAAGTACAATTACAAACGTAAGTTGTTATTGCTGTTTCAAAAAATTGTCACAGGAAATATCCAAATTTGTTCGGTTTAAAAAAAACTAAGAATTATTATGTGAAAATGGTGCAATTTAGCAATGAGGAAAAAGTAGACATGTTACTGGTGTTTGAAGAATGCAGATGCAATTGTAGAGAAGCAAAAAGAGTTTACGCACGGCGTTATCCGCATAGAAGAGTCCCCGATGCAAAAACCTTTTCAAGTTTATGTAAAAACTTAAGAGAATATGGCAGCTTCATAAAACCTAAAAGACATAGGAACAGGACGGCTACAAATGATGAAAATACTGCTGCTGTAATTCAGCAGGTTGATAATAACCCCAAGATATCCCTATCAGAGATAAAAGAAAATACCGGTGTTACCATAAGTTCTTCGTGGAGAATTCTACATAGAAACTCTTTTCACCCGTACAAAAGTAAACTAGTTCATAAACTAGAACCAGGCGATTATGCTAGAAGAATGTTTTTCTTAGCGATATTGTCCGATTTGTATAGCCAAGATGCAAATTTTCTCTCGAAAATTTTATGGAGCGACGAAAGTCGATTTCAAAATAATGGAATCATTAATAGACACAACTGTCGTTTTTGGTCCGAAAACCATCCTCCTTGGATTACAGAAAGAGGTAACCAACGAATTTTTAGTATCAATGTTTGGTGTGGCATATTAAATGGATTCCTTATTGGACATTACTTTTACGAAGGAACTTTAAATGCAGATCGCTATTTAAGATTTCTTCAAACTACACTTCCGGAACTATTAGAAGAAGTGCCTCTTGACACTAGAATGAATATGTGGCTACAGCAGGATGGAGCGCCTGCACATAATGCCCAAATAGTAACGAGGTATTTGAACCGAGAATATCCCAATAGATGGTTTGGTACTAATGGACCGGTAAGGTGGCCGGCGAGGTCCCCGGACATTACACCACCAGATTATTTTCTTTGGGGCTACCTAAAAAACCTATCGAAGATATGGCTGATCTCATTAACAAAATTAGTGCAGCGTGTGCCGCTATCACAAGGACTCTCCTACAAGTGACCCAAGCTCATCTGTTAAGAGTTTTTAATAGTTGTGTTCGAGCAGATAGACATAATTTTGAACAAAATTTTTAAAATGTCTTATTATGTAGTTAATTACAATAATAATTTTGGTTATTAACTTGTAGGTATTTTACTGTTTTTTCATTTATCATGTTATCAGAACTAAATCGATAAAAAATAATAAATAAAATCATACTAAAATAGTTGAAATCTATTGTTTGTAATTGCACTTAAAACAACTGCGATAACAATGGTTGCCATAGTAACTAACATTCATGGCATACTTGTAAAAATAAGCGTTAATCATATTTTTTATTAATCAAGAAATGTTTACTTTAAATCGGTATAACTTAGAAACGGGTAAAGTAAATAAGTTGATAATAATAAGTAGATAACAAAAAAGTTTTTAAATAATATGTACTTTTGTATGCGCGTATTTCCAAAGTCTCTGCAATCGAATAATTTTTCGACGCGTCGCGACGCCCAGCTCTTTGCAGGCGTCGAATTTTTTAAACTTTAGGAAATATCTACTTGACCCCACACTTTGAATCCTTTTTACATAAATTAAATATTTCTTTTCGTTTTGGAGTTGTTGGCGTGCGGAGTTTTAAGTGAAAAACCCTGTATATATATATATATATATATATATATATATATATATATATATATATATATATATATATATATAATCACTCTCTCGGAGTGAATTTTGTAGGATTTTTTATACAAAATATAGTTAACCCAATGCTTTATTTTGTATTTTTTTTATTTAAATGGGGCTTTAAGATGCCGTCCAATAGTTCGAATTTTACCTATGGAACTGTACAGACAAAAATTAAAATAGATAAATTAAAATCAATGGGAAATGATTTTCTCAAAAATGCAACCCCACCCCAGGAACGCCTAAATTCCTTGCTTTATTTTGCTAGAGTCCAATACCTCTGATTTTATTCAAAAACAATTACCGATTCTAACGGTGTTTGCTTGTGATATGGTAGAAAATGTTCCACTCCCGCAGTAATTATGTGCATTTCGAAGAGTCTGACCGGTTGACGTTATAGCCAACTTGTCAGCGTGACAATTTGAAGACTGCAACAAAAATAGTACTAATTTAAAGAAACCTGAAATTTTCTATTGATTATTGCCCTACAAAAATATTCTCTTTTGATTTTATTTAAAAAAACTGCATTTAGTTGCAGTTGCAGTTGTCATTAGAAGATTTTTTTGTTGTAAACGAAAGATTATTTTTTGATAAATTTGTTGTTACCAACCTTGGGCAATAAGACATCGGTACAGGACAAGACAATTTTGGTACCGATATCACTTTTCACCACCCATCTACACGATGAACCTCGGCTGTAGTTTTGAGGGTATTCTTTGTTATGGATGTAGTACTCCTTCCCGATTATCATTACCTGATACATGTCGCAGTTCGGATCGACTGCTGCGTGCATTGGCACCAGAAGATTCCATAATGTTACCAGGACTGTTGCGCTGGTTGAGAAACTTCCTGAAAAATCAAACGTTATCAGAAAGTGGGCAATATAACAATTGTAAAGATGGATATTCATAATTTAAAATTATTTAAAAGTCTAAAGGTGGCTCAAAAAAGCGAATAAACACAATTGTTTTTAAGTGGAACTCCCCATTTATTATTTTTTTAAATTTCTTTTAATTTCTTTTTTATTAATAACAAAACACGCCTAACCCTAATAGTTTTTCCAATATTTAAAATTTTTTAAAAAAATACTAGTTAGCACACACATGAAATAAACGATATGTTATATATATATATATATATATATATATATATATATATATATATATATATATATATATATATATATTCTCACGTATTGATTCACGGATGGAAAAATGTGATGACACTATATTCCGGGATATCATCCGTTCGCTCGTTGAACTCCGACTGGAATCCTGCATCCGACTGGAATCCTGCAAATCTTGCATCCGACTGGAATCCTGCAGACGTTTCGCCAAAATCTCACTTGGCATCTTCAATGCTCGCGCTCCGAAAACACTTCGAACACTGGGAGGTTATCGGCGGTGCGTGCGGTATTTATACTCTGCGCCGGAGATGGTAACGGTGCTGCTTGTGCGTGGGGGGAGGTGGCTCCGCCCCCTGAATTGTCGCGTTGTTAATTTCGCCCGATCGTAGTTGCGATGTTCCCGTTGGCTGCTGCGCATCACTCTGCTGTTTGATTATCGTTCTCCACGTGTTGGATAAATGCAGAGCGTCGTCTCTCGTATTGAGGTGTCCGGACTTTTCTATTTCGATGGCCTCTCGTATAATCCTAGTCCTAAAATCAGGAATATTAGCTATTTGTTTGCAAGTGCCGAAATCAATTTTATGGCCTGTCTGATGTTGGTGCTGAAACAAAGCAGATGTTGTTTGTTTGTTTCTTATGGCTAAACGATGTTCCTCGAGCCTGGCTGAAATCCTTCTGTTGGTCTGTCCCACATACGTCAGGCTGCACGATCCGCATGCTACACTGTATACTCCTTGGTTTTCCAGAGTAATTTTTTGTTTTGGGTTTCTTAGTATTGCTCCGATGGTATGGTCAGGTTTGTATGCCGTTGATATGTCGTGTTTCCGTAATATTCGGCCGATTTTGTCAGTAACCCCCTTGATGTATGGCAGGACAGCGATCGATCTTCGTTGGGTCTCGTCCTGCACTCTCTGCTGCGGCTGTTGTTGTTTACCGATTGCCTTGCTGATGGTGCGCCTTTGGTATCCGTTTTGTTGAAGACAGGTACTAATTTTCTTCAGTTCTTTATCTCTGTTCCTCTCGTTTGTGAGCCTGAAGGACCGAGCAATTAATGTATTTGCCACTGCCTGTATCTGTGATGGGTGGTGATGAGATTTAGCGTTCAGATATCTATTAGTGTGTGTTGGTTTTCTATAGACAGTGTGTTCCAAGTGTCCATCTTCGGTCCTTGTGATGTGCACATCTAAAAAGGGCAGACTGTTATCCTCTTCAAGTTCTATTGTAAATTGAATCCTTGGGTGAATGGAATTCAGATGATCTAGGAATTTCAAAAGCTCCTCCTTGCCAAAAGGCCATACAACAAATACGTCATCAACGTATCTTGTCCATAGTTTTGGCTTCAGATTTGCCTTCTCTATTGCTTTCTTTTCGAAGTAAATCATGAAGAGGTTGGCAATCACAGGTGAGAGAGATGATCCCATTGCTGCTCCATCTATTTGTCGGTAAATTTTCCCGTTGTGCATAAAGTAAGCGTTTTTCAGGCAATGTCTTGACAGATCCATTATGTATGGCGGAAGATCTTCGTTTTCTTCTATAAGCAAGAGTGCCTCTTCTACTGGAATACTCGGGTAGAGGGATTTGACATCGAAACTTGCCATAATGTCGTCCTTGTCCATCCTGAGAGAACCTAAAATCTGAGTGAAATGTTCTGAGTTTTTAACATAGGAATCTGCCTTTTCCACTATAGGCTGAAGTGCACTGGCCAGATGTTTTTCCAGCTTGCATAATGGTGAGTTAAAGGCGCTTACGATTGGACGCAGGGGAACCCCGTCCTTATGGATCTTTGGGAGCCCGTAGAATTTTGGGCAGCGACTCGATTTTTCCCTCGGAATAAGTTTCTTCTTTGTATCCTCGTTTATTGATGAATCGAGAATTTTGGACTTAGTTGTTTTTTCCAAATATGTCGTGGGATCTCTGGTGACTAGTTTGTATATTGGGTCGTTCAAAATATCCTCCAATTTTGCATTATAATCCGACGTATTCATGACGACAGTGGCATTTCCTTTGTCTGCTGGCATTATTAGAATGTTTTCGTTTTTGTTTAGATTCCTTAAGGCTTGCATTTCTTCTCTGCTTAAGTTTGGTTGCGGTGGTTTTGACTGTCTTAAGACTCTGGCGACATCTTGCCTAATTAACTCCGCATCTTGTTCGTCTATGGTGGAAAGACTTGCTTCGACGTTGGAAACGATCTCTTCGACGGGTACTCTTTTTGGAGCTATTGCGTAGTTAAATCCTTTATTCAGTACGCTGACTTCTGTATCGGAAAGATGGTATGCTGAAATATTATGAACTGTACTGCTTCGGTTTGTATTTGGCACTTGTCCTAATTTTTTGGAATTTGACTGAAGGATTTCTAATTTCTTCCACAGTTTTTTTGACGTGATGTCCTTGTCTTTCTCAGTGCGCCATGATGTTAATAATTCTATGCGGTCCCACAGCAACTGATGGATCTTGTTGCTCAGTTTCAGGTGGAGTCTGAAAAGTTGTAGCTCAGTCTCACTAATTTCGTACCGGGTCCGCCTGATCTGGTCTTGGAGTAGGGCCTTGCTAGCTTTGTCCAGGATGGCTTGTGTCTTTCTGGTGCGTGTGTGATAAGACAACCTTGTAAATGTTGGCAGCAAGTTCTGGTTGCGGCAGCTTTTAAGAAAATTCAAGTTGCACAGCGAAATAACCCTCCTTTGTCTTAGTTTTTCATAACACTTGGTGGCTGTAAAGGTCTCCTTCCCGTAAAGGTGTATGATATTCTCACGTATTGATTCACGGATGGAAAAATGTGATGACACTATATTCCGGGATATCATCCGTTCGCTCGTTGAACTCCGACTGGAATCCTGCATCCGACTGGAATCCTGCAAATCTTGCATCCGACTGGAATCCTGCAGACGTTTCGCCAAAATCTCACTTGGCATCTTCAATGCTCGCGCTCCGAAAACACTTCGAACACTGGGAGGTTATCGGCGGTGCGTGCGGTATTTATACTCTGCGCCGGAGATGGTAACGGTGCTGCTTGTGCGTGGGGGGAGGTGGCTCCGCCCCCTGAATTGTCGCGTTGTTAATTTCGCCCGATCGTAGTTGCGATGTTCCCGTTGGCTGCTGCGCATCACTCTGCTGTTTGATTAATAATCAAACAGCAGAGTGATGCGCAGCAGCCAACGGGAACATCGCAACTACGATCGGGCGAAATTAACAACGCGACAATTCAGGGGGCGGAGCCACCTCCCCCCACGCACAAGCAGCACCGTTACCATCTCCGGCGCAGAGTATAAATACCGCACGCACCGCCGATAACCTCCCAGTGTTCGAAGTGTTTTCGGAGCGCGAGCATTGAAGATGCCAAGTGAGATTTTGGCGAAACGTCTGCAGGATTCCAGTCGGATGCAAGATTTGCAGGATTCCAGTCGGATGCAGGATTCCAGTCGGAGTTCAACAAGCGAACGGATGATATCCCGGAATATAGTGTCATCACATTTTTCCATCCGTGAATCAATACGTGAGAATATCATACACCTTTACGGGAAGGAGACCTTTACAGCCACCAAGTGTTATGAAAAACTAAGACAAAGGAGGGTTATTTCGCTGTGCAACTTGAATTTTCTTAAAAGCTGCCGCAACCAGAACTTGCTGCCAACATTTACAAGGTTGTCTTATCACACACGCACCAGAAAGACACAAGCCATCCTGGACAAAGCTAGCAAGGCCCTACTCCAAGACCAGATCAGGCGGACCCGGTACGAAATTAGTGAGACTGAGCTACAACTTTTCAGACTCCACCTGAAACTGAGCAACAAGATCCATCAGTTGCTGTGGGACCGCATAGAATTATTAACATCATGGCGCACTGAGAAAGACAAGGACATCACGTCAAAAAAACTGTGGAAGAAATTAGAAATCCTTCAGTCAAATTCCAAAAAATTAGGACAAGTGCCAAATACAAACCGAAGCAGTACAGTTCATAATATTTCAGCATACCATCTTTCCGATACAGAAGTCAGCGTACTGAATAAAGGATTTAACTACGCAATAGCTCCAAAAAGAGTACCCGTCGAAGAGATCGTTTCCAACGTCGAAGCAAGTCTTTCCACCATAGACGAACAAGATGCGGAGTTAATTAGGCAAGATGTCGCCAGAGTCTTAAGACAGTCAAAACCACCGCAACCAAACTTAAGCAGAGAAGAAATGCAAGCCTTAAGGAATCTAAACAAAAACGAAAACATTCTAATAATGCCAGCAGACAAAGGAAATGCCACTGTCGTCATGAATACGTCGGATTATAATGCAAAATTGGAGGATATTTTGAACGACCCAATATACAAACTAGTCACCAGAGATCCCACGACATATTTGGAAAAAACAACTAAGTCCAAAATTCTCGATTCATCAATAAACGAGGATACAAAGAAGAAACTTATTCCGAGGGAAAAATCGAGTCGCTGCCCAAAATTCTACGGGCTCCCAAAGATCCATAAGGACGGGGTTCCCCTGCGTCCAATCGTAAGCGCCTTTAACTCACCATTATGCAAGCTGGAAAAACATCTGGCCAGTGCACTTCAGCCTATAGTGGAAAAGGCAGATTCCTATGTTAAAAACTCAGAACATTTCACTCAGATTTTAGGTTCTCTCAGGATGGACAAGGACGACATTATGGCAAGTTTCGATGTCAAATCCCTCTACCCGAGTATTCCAGTAGAAGAGGCACTCTTGCTTATAGAAGAAAACGAAGATCTTCCGCCATACATAATGGATCTGTCAAGACATTGCCTGAAAAACGCTTACTTTATGCACAACGGGAAAATTTACCGACAAATAGATGGAGCAGCAATGGGATCATCTCTCTCACCTGTGATTGCCAACCTCTTCATGATTTACTTCGAAAAGAAAGCAATAGAGAAGGCAAATCTGAAGCCAAAACTATGGACAAGATACGTTGATGACGTATTTGTTGTATGGCCTTTTGGCAAGGAGGAGCTTTTGAAATTCCTAGATCATCTGAATTCCATTCACCCAAGGATTCAATTTACAATAGAACTTGAAGAGGATAACAGTCTGCCCTTTTTAGATGTGCACATCACAAGGACCGAAGATGGACACTTGGAACACACTGTCTATAGAAAACCAACACACACTAATAGATATCTGAACGCTAAATCTCATCACCACCCATCACAGATACAGGCAGTGGCAAATACATTAATTGCTCGGTCCTTCAGGCTCACAAACGAGAGGAACAGAGATAAAGAACTGAAGAAAATTAGTACCTGTCTTCAACAAAACGGATACCAAAGGCGCACCATCAGCAAGGCAATCGGTAAACAACAACAGCCGCAGCAGAGAGTGCAGGACGAGACCCAACGAAGATCGATCGCTGTCCTGCCATACATCAAGGGGGTTACTGACAAAATCGGCCGAATATTACGGAAACACGACATATCAACGGCATACAAACCTGACCATACCATCGGAGCAATACTAAGAAACCCAAAACAAAAAATTACTCTGGAAAACCAAGGAGTATACAGTGTAGCATGCGGATCGTGCAGCCTGACGTATGTGGGACAGACCAACAGAAGGATTTCAGCCAGGCTCGAGGAACATCGTTTAGCCATAAGAAACAAACAAACAACATCTGCTTTGTTTCAGCACCAACATCAGACAGGCCATAAAATTGATTTCGGCACTTGCAAACAAATAGCTAATATTCCTGATTTTAGGACTAGGATTATACGAGAGGCCATCGAAATAGAAAAGTCCGGACACCTCAATACGAGAGACGACGCTCTGCATTTATCCAACACGTGGAGAACGATAATCAAACAGCAGAGTGATGCGCAGCAGCCAACGGGAACATCGCAACTACGATCGGGCGAAATTAACAACGCGACAATTCAGGGGGCGGAGCCACCTCCCCCCACGCACAAGCAGCACCGTTACCATCTCCGGCGCAGAGTATAAATACCGCACGCACCGCCGATAACCTCCCAGTGTTCGAAGTGTTTTCGGAGCGCGAGCATTGAAGATGCCAAGTGAGATTTTGGCGAAACGTCTGCAGGATTCCAGTCGGATGCAAGATTTGCAGGATTCCAGTCGGATGCAGGATTCCAGTCGGAGTTCAACGAGCGAACGGATGATATCCCGGAATATAGTGTCATCACATTTTTCCATCCGTGAATCAATACGTGAGAATATCATACACCTTTACGGGAAGGAGACCTTTACAGCCACCAAGTGTTATGAAAAACTAAGACAAAGGAGGGTTATTTCGCTGTGCAACTTGAATTTTCTTAAAAGCTGCCGCAACCAGAACTTGCTGCCAACATTTACAAGGTTGTCTTATCACACACGCACCAGAAAGACACAAGCCATCCTGGACAAAGCTAGCAAGGCCCTACTCCAAGACCAGATCAGGCGGACCCGGTACGAAATTAGTGAGACTGAGCTACAACTTTTCAGACTCCACCTGAAACTGAGCAACAAGATCCATCAGTTGCTGTGGGACCGCATAGAATTATTAACATCATGGCGCACTGAGAAAGACAAGGACATCACGTCAAAAAAACTGTGGAAGAAATTAGAAATCCTTCAGTCAAATTCCAAAAAATTAGGACAAGTGCCAAATACAAACCGAAGCAGTACAGTTCATAATATTTCAGCATACCATCTTTCCGATACAGAAGTCAGCGTACTGAATAAAGGATTTAACTACGCAATAGCTCCAAAAAGAGTACCCGTCGAAGAGATCGTTTCCAACGTCGAAGCAAGTCTTTCCACCATAGACGAACAAGATGCGGAGTTAATTAGGCAAGATGTCGCCAGAGTCTTAAGACAGTCAAAACCACCGCAACCAAACTTAAGCAGAGAAGAAATGCAAGCCTTAAGGAATCTAAACAAAAACGAAAACATTCTAATAATGCCAGCAGACAAAGGAAATGCCACTGTCGTCATGAATACGTCGGATTATAATGCAAAATTGGAGGATATTTTGAACGACCCAATATACAAACTAGTCACCAGAGATCCCACGACATATTTGGAAAAAACAACTAAGTCCAAAATTCTCGATTCATCAATAAACGAGGATACAAAGAAGAAACTTATTCCGAGGGAAAAATCGAGTCGCTGCCCAAAATTCTACGGGCTCCCAAAGATCCATAAGGACGGGGTTCCCCTGCGTCCAATCGTAAGCGCCTTTAACTCACCATTATGCAAGCTGGAAAAACATCTGGCCAGTGCACTTCAGCCTATAGTGGAAAAGGCAGATTCCTATGTTAAAAACTCAGAACATTTCACTCAGATTTTAGGTTCTCTCAGGATGGACAAGGACGACATTATGGCAAGTTTCGATGTCAAATCCCTCTACCCGAGTATTCCAGTAGAAGAGGCACTCTTGCTTATAGAAGAAAACGAAGATCTTCCGCCATACATAATGGATCTGTCAAGACATTGCCTGAAAAACGCTTACTTTATGCACAACGGGAAAATTTACCGACAAATAGATGGAGCAGCAATGGGATCATCTCTCTCACCTGTGATTGCCAACCTCTTCATGATTTACTTCGAAAAGAAAGCAATAGAGAAGGCAAATCTGAAGCCAAAACTATGGACAAGATACGTTGATGACGTATTTGTTGTATGGCCTTTTGGCAAGGAGGAGCTTTTGAAATTCCTAGATCATCTGAATTCCATTCACCCAAGGATTCAATTTACAATAGAACTTGAAGAGGATAACAGTCTGCCCTTTTTAGATGTGCACATCACAAGGACCGAAGATGGACACTTGGAACACACTGTCTATAGAAAACCAACACACACTAATAGATATCTGAACGCTAAATCTCATCACCACCCATCACAGATACAGGCAGTGGCAAATACATTAATTGCTCGGTCCTTCAGGCTCACAAACGAGAGGAACAGAGATAAAGAACTGAAGAAAATTAGTACCTGTCTTCAACAAAACGGATACCAAAGGCGCACCATCAGCAAGGCAATCGGTAAACAACAACAGCCGCAGCAGAGAGTGCAGGACGAGACCCAACGAAGATCGATCGCTGTCCTGCCATACATCAAGGGGGTTACTGACAAAATCGGCCGAATATTACGGAAACACGACATATCAACGGCATACAAACCTGACCATACCATCGGAGCAATACTAAGAAACCCAAAACAAAAAATTACTCTGGAAAACCAAGGAGTATACAGTGTAGCATGCGGATCGTGCAGCCTGACGTATGTGGGACAGACCAACAGAAGGATTTCAGCCAGGCTCGAGGAACATCGTTTAGCCATAAGAAACAAACAAACAACATCTGCTTTGTTTCAGCACCAACATCAGACAGGCCATAAAATTGATTTCGGCACTTGCAAACAAATAGCTAATATTCCTGATTTTAGGACTAGGATTATACGAGAGGCCATCGAAATAGAAAAGTCCGGACACCTCAATACGAGAGACGACGCTCTGCATTTATCCAACACGTGGAGAACGATAATCAAACAGCAGAGTGATGCGCAGCAGCCAACGGGAACATCGCAACTACGATCGGGCGAAATTAACAACGCGACAATTCAGGGGGCGGAGCCACCTCCCCCCACGCACAAGCAGCACCGTTACCATCTCCGGCGCAGAGTATAAATACCGCACGCACCGCCGATAACCTCCCAGTGTTCGAAGTGTTTTCGGAGCGCGAGCATTGAAGATGCCAAGTGAGATTTTGGCGAAACGTCTGCAGGATTCCAGTCGGATGCAAGATTTGCAGGATTCCAGTCGGATGCAGGATTCCAGTCGGAGTTCAACGAGCGAACGGATGATATCCCGGAATATAGTGTCATCATATATATATATATATATATATATATATATATATATATATATATATATATATATGTTAAATTTTATTTGATATTAAGATGTTTCGACGATGATTTAAAATATATTGCCATAGATTGTGAATTAGATGCTACTCAAATTAAATGAATATCTCGATTTTCTTAAATGGAACATAGTACATATATATTATTTTTTCTTAAAAATCTTACAAAAATCTCCAACTTTTATTAAGCATGTCATATACCTACTTTAATGCTTTGCGATTTATATTTACTATTTCTTTCCTTCTATCTAAGACTATCCATATAAAATTAGAGGCCATGACACAATGACATCAAATTTTTACCTGACAACTGAGTAAATCAATTGGTAAAATTTATTGTGGTGTAGTTAATTAAGAAAAAATAAGTATAGACTTTCCTAACGCTGAATTAATTGATATGATTTATATGCTGTTTGACTTGTGACACTGTGAGACTTTACAAGCCGCATAAGCGCAAAGCGATAAACCGGAATGCTACCAATGAGGAAAAATAATTGGATAATTTACTTCAAGTTCAAGATAATCTCCAGGTAAGTTTAGTAGCCTTCATGTAGATGTGATACATCCCAATCGACGGTTAATCGTACCACTAGGAAGTACAAATATTATCTCTTCCATATGGAACGCAACAAGACCTTCTAGACCATGATTCTGAAAAAGAGTAAACTTCTGCATCGTGATAATAATTAATTAATAATAATATTAATTTCATTGGTAGAAGAATTAATTTACATGCAAGAATTTTAGTTTTATCGAATAATATCTTATGTCCGGTTTCGTGATTGTGTTCAACTGCAACTGCTGATGAGTTTATTTGTATTAGCCTTAAGGCTCTTTCATGTTCTTTGAGTCTAGTTGATATTTTTCGTCCGGTCACTCCAGTGTATTCTTTGCCGCACTCCTGGTATCTCAAATGTTGAGAGTTTTTTGGACAAGTGGTAACTCGGGTTTTGACATTATATTTCTTTAGAACTTTTTATATGTAGTCAGTGATATTTTGAATGTAAGGAAGGACCACAGTGGCAAGTGTAGGGTTGCTTTCGGCCTCATTGCTTTTGGAAGGTTGCGGTGAAGTGTATTTTGTGATGGAACACTTAACATCTTTAATGTGGACATTATTATTGAGAAGAGCAGAGGTAAGTTGTTTTAATTCTGAGTTCAGTGACTAGGGGGCTGAGAAAGTTTTATGGTTCTGTAAACAAGAGAGTTGATAACCATGCAATCCATTAAGGTATCGGTCTGTGTGCGTAGGTTTTCTGTAAAGACAATGACCCAATGTTAGGTCTGATTTCCTATAGATAAGCATATCTAAGAATGGTAGGTTATTATTAGTTTTCAACTCAATGGTAAAACATAAGTCGGGGTGTATAGAGTTTAAATGTCTAAAAAAATCTACTAGGGGGTCAAATACCAAAAGCATCATCGATGTAACGTTTCCATAATTTTGGCTTTAGATTAAAGGGTGTCGAGAGCTTTCTTCTCAAAGGCTTCCATATATATATTGGCGATCATTGGTGATAGTGGAGAACCCATAGCTGTTCCCGACGTTTGTTCAAAAATTTGACCGTTATAAGAAAAATATGTTCCCGACAAGCATTTTTCAATTAAGGTGAGAAGGTTTGGTTTCAGATTCTCGGACTTCAATATATATGAAATGATGACGAGAGTTTCAGGAATTGGGACTTTGGTAAACGTCGAAACTAACCAGAATATCTTGTGGATCTAATATAACAGTTTTTAATTGTTCAATGAAGTGAAAGGAATTAAGTACGAAACTATCAGTTTTCCCTGTAAATGATTTTAATAAGGAAGGTAGATATTGTGCTAGAGAATATGTTGGAGAACCGGTGGTGCTGACAATAGGATTTTAGGGCAATGCGTTCAGGCTTTGCAATATTAGATTTAGGAAGTTTTTTGAAATGGACACTTGAAATGATTTCGTTTTTCGGGATAATACCTGAGGCACTGACGAACTTGGAACCTTTTGAAACAATTGATTTTTATACAGTGACACATTTATTACATTGTTTGGTAGCTGAGAACAGCTTGATGGTTTTCCTAGTGTTGACGTTAGTTTTTCAATTTTCTGAATGTGATTTTGGGTAGAAGGTAAACGAAGATTTAAAGCTTTGTCACGAATCATGTTTGAAAGTGTACCGAACTCGGATGGGGACAAGATGGAAGCAATTTCAAGGTGTAGAGACAGAAGTTTCTTTGAAAAATTAAGGAGTTCTAAAATTTCTAGAACAAAAGGGGTGCTACCAGTATTATTTCACTATTTTACACAAATAGGTACCTTTTCAGGAAAGTTCTTATAAACAAAATGTTTCATTATTTAGATGGCAAAGGTTTAAAAATTTTTTTTATTATGTCAAAGATAGTTAAAATCCTCAACTATGAACAAGTTGGAGTAAATCGCATTTGGATCACTAAAGGTAAAAAGGAAATAATAGTCCTTTATTGTATATTTTATTTTGAGATAAAGGAAAATCTGTGAACCCCTTAACTGGTACTTCAAAACTCTTCCCCTAACTCCCAGGCGTGAATAAGTGCGTTTTTACACATTGTATTTTTATGAATATCTATTTTTTGGACTCTTTGATATATATGAATCTAGTTCTAAAAAAATAATCTTTCGGACTTACCTTTTTTAAAAACATATCGAAAATTGCAAACCGATCGATAATATATTATTATATTATAATGATTTTTTTTATTGTTTAAAAGGAATTTTATCTATTCAGAATCACTTCAAATTCACGACAAACATAAAATAAACTTTTCACAATTAATTTATGAAATGAGCCGTTAAGTAACTTCTAAAAGGCAAAAAAAATGAATTAGCTTTCTTATGGTGTGCTTAAGAACAATACATTCTACACAACACTAAACTTTACGATAGTTGTGCGACTTTTAAACGTTATCAAATTACTGCTATCGCATTTCATTTAATTGTTGACAATCATTATTTTTCCAAATTCGATTATAGGAAACAATACCTTTTTACCGCTATCCACATGCTTTAAATCTAAGTTCGTTATTAAACTTATGTTATCGTGCTATCGTCTATAGCTAGTGGCTTATAATATGTAGTTATTGAAGTCAAAACAATCAAATTAAATGTAAAAACAAAAAAAAAACTTATTTTGAATTTTTAATGCCTGGTCGTTAATAGTAGATTCATTAGAACCCCACATGTTTAAGTTTATAGCCTCTAACTGCTGACTCTGTATATGTATCAAAAAAAGTGTCAAAGAAAAGTAAGTTGAATAACAACTTATTGTTTTTTTTATGGGACGAATTATAAAAAATTAATCAGTTTTGGTTAGTGCATATTTTATTAAATTTAAGTACTCTTGCACCTTTATATAACGTATACGTTACCGTTTATATTACAATTTTCTTACAATGCAAATTTTATATTAACTCTGCAAAATTTTTATTGCATCATTTAACCACAGAAAATGGTCAATTTTGTTTTTAAATTATCCAAAGTACAAAACTTTGGAATTATGAAATTGTATGCACTACTAAAATAAGTAATTATTGAAAATTTTCATGACATTTGGTGACTGCCGCTCGAAAATGAATGCTTTGAACTGCCAATGCTTAATTACATTATTTCCGTCAGAGAAAGTTTTAAAATTATAATATCAATGGGACTGATAGTAGATTTGTTATTTTGAATTTTGGCGCTACATATCTCGTATCTTCCTAGAATGTTTATAATCATAAGATTTACTAATACCAATTGTGTGGACTGTCTTTGAGCGGATATTTGATTTTCGTAAAGTTTCAAGACCGACAGATATATTGCACGACTCCTTGGCCACTGGAAGGGGTTGTTGGCCCTCTGCTCTCGCGGGTTTTATGTAAACCGGCACTTTTCAATTAATGTCTCGTGATTTGACAGTCGGTCAGACCCGCGGAGATCCTGATGATCCGTTGGAAGTCATAATGAGTTTGCACAATCGGCAATGTACAAATAATAAAAACTGCTGTTATTGTAAAATTTACGTTTGAAAGTCCTGCTTGTCTCAAAGTCATGGATAATCTTCATTTTACAGTAATGTGTAATGCCTCTTTAATATTTTGTCAAACTTGTTACAGGCGAGACAATTTAAAAAAGAAAAAATATATTGAAGAAACCCAGGGTAAAAAATTAACATTTAAAATTTACAATCAAATTTGTTCAAAATACTATGGGCAGCCCAAAAAAAAATACATAAACCAACTTTGACATTAAGGCCGACAATATCATCAATCAATGCTCCAAATAGTAAACTATCACTTTTCATTACTAAAATATTAACGTCAGCATGCACTTTCGACAATAAATATTGTGTGCCCGACTCTTTTACTTTTGCTGAAAAGATTCAAAATAAACAATTACCTGATAATTTTATGATAGTTAGTCTCAATGTTGTCTTTCTGTTTACAGACTTTGCAAGAAACAATATTGAGAAGTGGTGGGAATCGATCTCAAGTGTCTGATTAGAAGTGACACGAATACCGCCATTTTGGACTGGTACACAAAACCTAATAAACTTTAACTCCGAACATTCAAAGAAAATAAAACCAACTTAGTGCTTGCACAAAAAGCGAGAGTCCCTAGCATCGACTACCCACGGTCATTGTTGGAAAGGCTGATTTACAGTTTTGAAATGCGGAAGGAACCAACAGTTCAACCCTTACATAACCTAATCGAAAGAAACGTACGCACAAAACTTAACGAACAAGACGGTGAACACTTGGAAGAGCCGCACACCCTGTCATATAAAAATTATTTCTTCTAAGCTCATGAATGTTTTTAAGAATAAGAGTACATTTAGACTGACACAAAAATATACGAAAACAGTGGGGAATATCCCCAGTAAAACTTTAAGATAAAGATGAGCTATTAATGAAATCGGGAGTGATACATCGTGTTCCTTGCCGGGACTGTGAGAGAGTATATATAGAACAAACACCAAGAGTTTTAAAAAATAGATTGACTACACATAAGAGTGAAATTAGGATAGAAAAAAGAGCATGTGTGTTGACTAAGCATAGTAGAGATAATGGACATCGTCAAAATTTCAACGAAACCAAAATTTGTGCTACAAAAAACGTGACACACAACATCTAGCACATATATACTCATACTTACTTTCCCTAACCCAAAAATACGAATAGAACTCAAGATACTTTTAATAATCCGGGTATAATTTGTTTCGGTGTCGCCTGGTATTTGCAAAATTTCCTACCAAATAAAATCACATAGAAATTATGTGATATAATATACTGATGACTAACAGGAAATGCTAGCTTCAGTATTCTAAGTGCCAGCGACGCTACGCTTGCATAAAAACTTTATATATATGACAACTTTGTACTTTGCGTTCAGTTCTTGTAACGGGTTAAATAAAATCTCGTAGTTCTGTTTGTAAAACAAAAAAGGTGTTTTTTAAAAACGAGACCCTTCGTTCGAAAACCTTAACTTAGATTTACAAGCTGTTTTTGTTGGGTTTTTTCTTCTCTCGTATCGTCAGCGGGTGTCTACATGGTTCGCAGAAAATCAGTTGGGTTAAAAATTAATAAAAATGTAGCCGCAATAATCGATTGCAAATTATAAATATTAAGTAACTTTTAGAAAACTGCTGCCTGTTTTTCCAATGTTAACGTAAACAAATTTTAAACTCAACCTGCACAGTAAGTAAATTTTTATTTTATTTTAATTATGTATATACGGAGTGTCCGTAAAAATGTTTTAGCCTTGAAAAAGGAAATAAACGTTTCCGAAAGCTCGGTGTAGTATAAAAGAGTTTTTCTTGCACCCTATAAACAGAGAAAATACATTTATAACTGAGTAAAACATGATGAAAAAAAAACAAAAGTTCTTAATAGTTAAATAACCGTCAATTTCCATTAAAAATGCAATTTCTTTGCGCGTGTTGGTTTTTAATAATAACGAATTTGGGAATGGTGGGGAGTTTTGTAAGGTTCATTATGGTGTTGGGTAAATGACTATATGTCATTACTTTGGTTCGTCTTTGTCATCTTTTTGATACATTGCCTTGTTATGACCATTTTATGAGATTTCGTTTTTATTTTAAAATTAGAACTGAAGAATAACAGATATCTTCTACATAGATTGAGATTGATTTTAACTTTCATACCATTTAGTAAAAAAGACTTTGACGATTTTTTTTTTAAATAATTCTTTAATGCCGTTTGAAATAAAATCAGAATATAAATTTATCTAAAAAATGCGAAGACGTCTTGAGATTCTGACCTAGCAATTTGCCCAACTACAATAACTTCACAATACTTCCTGTCTTCTCCAAAAAGTGCAAATATTTCTCTGCGTTACATTCACTTCCTGTGTAACGAAAACAGCTTTTAAAAATCCGAGACACTCGCGTACAAACAAGGATGGACACTTTGCATCGCAGATATAGTCAGCTAAAATTTGGCAACTTTATTTGTGTTGCCGTTCAATTCATTTAAATTATCAACATTTTTTATTCAATTTGCAGCATGTGAATATTAACAAAATCAATTATCGAAACTTTTTTACGTAAAAAAAGGTGTACTTTGTTAAAGTCCAAGACCAGACTCATTTATACCGTTCTGACAAGAAAGCAGTTCTTTGTAGAACGCCTAATAAATTTTAAAATGCGAAATACAAAATGGTTTAATAATGTTGTATCCAAAACGTTTTAATTTTCATAATAATGTTAAATTAAAAAATGCTTTTAACTTTAGACTAAAAGCGAAAGTGCAATAACAAGGACACGAAATGAAATATGATTTTTTATATATTTTAGTTAATAATATCTTTTATAAATATTTAGATAGATTTTATAGTCGTGACGGAAATGTATCCCCTGCCGTTATAATTCATTAAAATTGGCACACGGTTACCTTTAAAGATTCTTCATTAAAGGGCCTTCTAAGAGTAACAAAAATATTTCTAGAACAATTGATGGGAACATATAGATTTTATAAAATGGGCAATCGAAATGTAACGGTTACCAACAACAATAGAGGTTGATTGAAATGCCCATTTTTTTTATTAGCTTCAACTTAGCCAATGAGTTATGTAACGGTTCCGTATCATAAGCATCAGCAGTAAATATATATATATATATATCAGTTCGGGAAACGAGCCAATAAGTAACCATATGTACAAACAAACCACGCCATTTTTAATCTACTACGATTCCGAAAGTCAGTTTAAAGATGAGATTTAATAACTTCCGATAAAACGCGAAAACATCAAAAGCAAGAGGCATGTGCAGTGCCCCATATTATTTAAAACATCGGATCGGATCGGATATCGTACCGATGGAAGGACAAATTAGTTTGTCTCAAGTTTCGACGCATTGTCATTTTTGCAAAGAGCCTTTTTCATCGAAAGACATAATTGTCCGCGACTACTACCATTTTACCGGGAAATGTCAGAAATTTCAGTGTTGTAATTCATATTTTACAAACATTTTTGTAGTGTCCGTAGTGTTTTATAAACTCTCAGGAAATGATGATGACTGCAGATAACTACTTAAAAATTCACTTCCTTGAATTGATAATAGGTTTTTCTTTGTCATTTTAAACAGATTCCAGTCAAAATCGGCTTCTTCGACTCATATCGTACCTAAAACCGCATCAAAACTGCAAATATCAGTTTAAACTATCATTTTTTGATACAAACAGTTATATATTCATGTCAATATCTTTCAAATTCTAGTCAAAATCGGCGTCTTTGGGCATTTTAGTAACGAAAACCTTAATAAACTATTAGATTTCGACGTAAGGCAACTATTCTGAGTCAAATAGTTGCCGATTTCGATAAAATCTTAGTCAGAATCTGCTTTTTCGCCTCTTATTGTACCCAAATCTACCTTAGAAATGCAGATATATACTTAAAACACCTTCTTTTGGGACAAATAATTGGTTTTCGCCCTTGATTTACGGAAGATTATAGCCAAAACATGCATTTTCATAACTTAGCGAACTGAAATCTACATTAAAACTGCAGATAACTACTTAAAAATTCACTTCCTTGAATTGATAATAGGTTTTTCTTTGTCATTTTAAACAGATTCCAGTCAAAATCGGCTTCTTCGATTCATATCGTATCTAAAACCGCATCAAAACTGCAAATATCAGTTTAAACTATCATTTTTTGATACAAACATTTATATATTCATGTCAATATCTATCAAATTCTAGTCAAAATCGGCGTCTTTGGGCATTTTAGTAACGAAAACCTTAATAAACTATTAGATTTCGACGTAAGGCAACCTTTCTGAGTCAAATAGTTGCCGATTTCGATAAAATCTTAGTCAGAATCTGCTTTTTCGCCTCTTATTGTACCCAAATCTACCTTAGAAATGCAGATATATACTTAAAACACGTTCTTTTGTTACAAATAATTGGTTTTCGCCCTTGATTTACGGAAGATTATAGCCAAAACATGCATTTTCATAACTTAGCGAACTGAAATCCACATTAAAACTGCAGGTAACTACTTGAAAATTCACTTCCTTGAATTGATAATAGGTTTTTCTTTGTCATTTTAAACAGATTCCAGTCAAAATCGGCTTCTTTGACTCATATCGTACCTAAAACCGCATCAAAACTGCAAATATCAGTTTAAACCATCATTTTTTGATACAAACAGTTATATATTCATGTCAATATCTTTCAAACTCTAGTCAAAATCGGCGTCTTTGGGCATTTTAGTAACGAAAACCTTAATAAACTATTAGATTTCGACGTAAGGCAACCATTCTGAGTCAAATAGTTGCCGATTTCGATAAAATCTTAGTCAGAATCTGCTTTTTCGCCTCTTATTGTACCCAAATCTACCTTAGAAATGCAGATATATACTTAAAACACCTTCTTTTGGGACAAATAATTGGTTTTCGCCCTTGATTTACGGAAGATTATAGCCAAATCATGCATTTTCATAACTTAGCGAACTGAAATCTACATCAAAACTGCAGATAACTACTTAAAAATTCACTTTCTTGAATTGATAATAGGTTTTCCTTATCAGTTTAAACAGATTCCAGTCAGAATCGGCTTCTTCGACTCATATCGTACCTAAAACCGCATCAAAACTGCAAATATCAGTTTAAACTATCATTTTTTGATACAAACAGTTATATATTCATGTCAATATCTTTCAAATTCTAGTCAAAATCGGCGTCTTTGGGCATTTTAGTAACGAAAACCTTAATAAACTATTAGATTTCGACGTAAGGCAACTATTCTGAGTCAAATAGTTGCCGATTTCGATAAAATCTTAGTCAGAATCTGCTTTTTCGCCTCTTATTGTACCCAAATCTACCTTAGAAATGCAGATATATACTTAAAACACCTTCTTTTGGGACAAATAATTGGTTTTCGCCCTTGATTTACGGAAGATTATAGCCAAATCATGCATTTTCATAACTTAGCGAACTGAAATCTACATCAAAACTGCAGATAACTACTTAAAAATTCACTTCCTTGAATTGATAATAGGTTTTCCTTATCAGTTTAAACAGATTCCAGTCAGAATCGGCTTCTTCGACTCATATCGTACCTAAAACCGCATCAAAACTGCCAATGTCAGTTTAAACTATAATTTTTTGATACAAACAGTTATATATTCATGTCAATATCTTTCAAATTCTAGTCAAAATCGGCGTCTTTGGGCATTTTAGTAACGAAAACCTTAATAAACTATTAGATTTCGACGTAAGGCAACCTTTCTGAGTCAAATAGTTGCCGATTTCGATAAAATCTTAGTCAGAATCTGCTTTTTCGCCTCTTATTGTACCCAAATCTACCTTAGAAGTGCAGATATATACTTAAAACACCTTCTTTTGGGACAAATAATTGGTTTTCGCCCTTGATTTACGGAAGATTATAGCAAAAACATGCATTTTCATAACTTAGCGAACTGAAATCTACATTAAAACTGCAGATAACTACTTAAAAATTCACTTCCTTGAATTGATAATAGGTTTTTCTTTGTCATTTTAAATAGATTCCAGTCAAAATCGGCTTCTTCGATTCATATCGTATCTAAAACCGCATCAAAACTGCAAATATCAGTTTAAACTATCATTTTTTGATACAAACGGTTATATATTCATGTCAATATCTTTCAAATTCTAGTCAAAATCGGCGTCTTTGGGCATTTTAGTAACGAAAACCTTAATAAACTATTAGATTTCGACGTTCGACGAGCCGTTCTCAATGTTGGGGATGTTATTGTACGAGTGGAATCCGATCTGAGCCAAACCGTACTCTACGCATTCGTCCGAATGCGGATTGACAAAGTCGATGGACAAAACCGAACTGTGTCCCTTCAACGTAAAGATGACGGACATGTTCTCTTTTGGGGAGAGGCGCGCGCTCCCTCGCTTTTATAGAGAAATTACAAGCATAAATGGCCGCAATTGTACTGTGTAAATTTTTGATATCGGTCGTGATTGTAGTAGATGTTGACGCCATTACCGCCGAAGTATTTAACCAATTCGACGGGCGGTTTTAGGTTACCGAAACTGTCGAAATAGTCGACATCCGTCCCCATCTTCTTGTAGGCTACCCAGTGAGTTCCTCGGTTTCGACTCAAGTCCAAATTAACTATACCACACTCTTTCGATCTGATTCGTTCGGGTAAGGTGTCTCGCATAAAGACACCCCTAAAGTAAGGTATTTTTAACTTGCGTGCCGCCACCACTAAATCGACATCGTATAGGGCTCTTTTGGGCAGCTTTATAGGGAGTTTTTTTGCTTCTTCAGGTAGAGACCGAATCCGCCGCTCGGACTCTTTTTCAAAAATAACCCCGAACCGGTCTTCCCGATCTCTTCCATTGCGCGGTCGTGTCGAATGTCCTTCTCTAGTTTCTTTCGTGCGTTTTGCACATCGATGACTGTTTTGGCAATGGCAGCGGCACCGCCCGAGAGCGAACCCAAAGCCCCTAGGGCACCCAATAACGGTAAAAGGGGTAAAATTCCCCCCTTCTTCTTCTTCGATTCGAACGGTATTATGCGGGGCACCTTAATTTGTTTACGCCCGCCCGCCTTTTTGACGGCGTCTCTGCCCGCCCGAAGCGCCTCCGACGCACCGCGCTTTAAAGTTGCCGAATTATCGTGGTGCAACAATTGTTTTTTCTTTAATGCGTTGCGAATTTTTTTAACGATCCCCTGTCGAAAGGAAACGGGGCTACGCTGCTTGCGGGATACTTTAATTTTCTTGCGCCCACCCGCCTTCTTTTTTTTTAGCCCCGAGCGACGACGTTTCTGCTGCTGCTGCTTACGCTGCTTTGGTTGGCCCATACCGAGCTTGCCTTTGGCCTTAACTGTGGCAGTGACACGCACGTTTTTTCAACTCTTTATCCGCTTTGTGGCGCTCCTCAAGCGATTGGTGTTGCGAATAAGCAATATCGTGTTCCCTACACGCCGCGTCCAAAGGATTCACGCCGCTATCGCCGCGACTAAGCCGTTTTTTCAATTTCGTCCCCGGTCCGCAAAATTGATAACCGGGAAGGTGTAGTTCGAAAGGTAACTTATTTATCAGCGTGTTAACGAGGCCGCTTCCGGAAGCAAAGTATAACATACTAACAAAATGAAATTACGGAGTGTCTATATATATCCAGGGGGGGAGGTGGTTGATGCCGCACTCTCCCTCATCGAAAATTTAGATTCTGGTTTCGTTTAAAGATTTTTTTTTTGCGGGAACAAGAACGTCATCAACAAGAACACCGGGATGGCCGACTAACTGGACGCAAAAAGAAGAAGAAGACCAAGAAGACCCTCCTCGATAAATATTTGTTATTGTATATATAGTTTTCTTTAATTAAACTTGGACACACCGGGTGTACCTGATTATTAAGACACTATGTATAAGTCACTCGACTTGTTTACCGTCGATCCTATACTCCCGATCACCGCGTCATCCCATCCTAGCGTCTCCGTAATCTGCCGGGAGGGGGGGCGCCTCGCGGTGACGCAGCCGCTGATAGGAATAATGTCGACAGCGCGCGCGCGCGACATCTAGCAGCAACGGGACGGAACCGACGGTACATAATTAGCTCGGCATTAAAGTGAAGTATTCCAGGCAGAGATTACGTGCAGCTCAGAAGTAACTCATTACCGTCCCGCATGCGGGTCAGTAGGGGGGGCTCGCCAGGAAGTGCTATGCAGAGCTGGCTGCGGGATACCGGAAGCGGCTGCCCATGTGGTACAGTATTGCTTTCGAACGCCTGGGGGAAGGGCCTTCGTCATGATGCGGTTTGCTGTGTCTCGGCGAGTGGGCTCCAAAGCAGCGGCTGGCACGTCGAGCGGGAGCGGCTGTTTCCGACTCCCATTGGGAACCGGAAGCCCGACATCATCGCTAGCAGGGCTGGCTCCGCCGTCATAGTAGACGCCCAGGTGGTCTCTGGGAGCGTCGAACTGCCGCGAGCGCATCAAGCGAAGGTTGCGAAGTACGCTGGCAATAGTGAACTCATCACGGGCGTGTCCGAACAGCTACACGTCCCGGAAGGAAATATCTCCACCACCTCTGCGACCATTTCATGGAAGAGAAGTGTGGTGTCGAGATTCCTCAAAGCCTTAAAACATCTAGGCCTTAGTTCGGGTCTGCTCTCAGGCGTAACTACTCGCGTCCTGCAGGGCAGCCATACGAACTGGACGAGGTTCAACCGCACGACGCTGGTGAGGGGGAGAAGGTAGCGCAGCGAAAGATTCCGGAAGACCCCGCTTTCCTTCTCACAGGAACGGGTGCTGCGTCCCGACTGGCCGCCTGTGTAGCGATACACAGCGCGGCTGGGAAGACGCACAACATTCCCGACTCTAGTCCGCCACTACGCACAATACTCCCGTCGGAATACTCGCACGCCCATCGGTGCGACACTTTTCCGTGATGACGACGGCATCATTTGGTTTACCATGATGATTTTTCCACCGAGTCGATGAATAGCATCCGTACTGGGAGGAGGGACTGAGTAGCCAAATGCCTCGTCATCTAATTAGTGACGCGCATGAATGGATTAAGATTCCCACTGTCCCTACCCACTATCTAGCGGATGGAGTATTCTGCGGAGGACTCAGTGAGTCGAAGATGGATCTCATCCAAGTCGCGTGGGTGGACCCTAATTATCGGGGCCCGTGGCATATGGTATCCACGATACTAAGAGGAGTAGTGGATTGGATGACCTTGAGCGGACCAATTTTCTCTAATTTGTTAAATTTTCTTATGATAATTTACATGCACAAACGGCCGAAATTGCTGTTGAACGCACATAGCCTATCGACTCTCCGCCCCCTCCAACAATATATAAGCAGGTACAGCAAGTTCGATAATCAAAAAATGACGCATGAGGAATCCAGAAGATTGCAGTAAGTAGTAAGTATTGTTTCGCGCACACATGTGCTTAATGTCTTTTATTGGGATAATTTGCAGCTTATACTCGATAAGCATTTTGACAACACTGGAAAAACACAACCAACATGTCGTATGCTTCCGACGTCTAATAAGACATTTTTAATGCAATAAACATATTCATAAAAAGAAAACTTAAAGCTTAAATAAATTTTAACTCTGACTATTAAAAATGGTAGTTAATTAAAAGATTTATCATAGTGTGTCAAATAACATTTTTATGACAATCTGGATAATTAGGAAGGAATAAATAATTTTTGTCTGTAAATGAAGCTATTTTTTTCACAACGTAGTAATAATGTCCATGATATTCAAAATTAAAAATTTCAATTCCTTTTAAACGATAAATCTGCAGGATATTTTTGGGTAGTTTCAATGCATTACAAGAAATTTTTGAGAATTCTAGACAACTATTCAAAATTTTTTGGTACTTCAATTGTATTTAACCAACGTCCTTGGCGAGGTACACAATTTGTCACTGGTTAAATATAAACAGTTGCCTGTTGGATTCAGGACAACTTGCACAAATTGGGAAGAAGAGATCTTAATTAGTCTCCGACTTTCCCAACCCTTGCTTGGTTCGAGAGTAAGCTATGCCATTGACTCGTAACTCTCTCCTACCTCCCTTGTGTGAATACCAATTTTGTACAACAAGATTTTGGACAAGTTATGGGACTGATCCACGTTCTCTATCCGATTTTCTTTTGCACACTTGTCTGTTTCCTAACTTTGATATAATAGTCACTTATCCAGGTGGTGTTATTTAATTTAGACTTAATTTACCAAAAGATGAAATTGTAAGGAAACAGTAAATAACATTCCTTATTAAAAATGGAGCAGCCAGGGAGGCTGACAGCTTTAGGATATGTGGGGTCACATCACTCCTTTAACTTATAGAAAACTTTTATTGGAGTCTTTTAGGTAGATATTATGGTCAGTTTTATATCGGATTACTTGTTTAATCATTCTGCCGATGGCACCTCTTTTTTCATTTTTTTTTTACTTATTTAAAAGTTTCATTTCTGATGTCTATCTAGCCCGACTGATAAAATTTATCAAATAATTCTATATTCCTCAAAAATATTATATCGTTGGTAATATGTTACCAACTTTTTTTTGGTCCAAAATATTGACATAGAATAACCAGCGGTCATCAGTTTTTAAAAAGAACTTAAGGCACAGTAACATATTATCAACAAGTAAAGTGCTTCTGATTTAAATTTTGTTCCGAATTTAGAGTTAATGAAATTTTTGCTTTAGTTATTCTACTAATAACTAACAATGTTTGTCATTTTAAACAGATTCCAGTCAAAATCGGCTTCTTCGACTCATATCGTACCTAAAACCGCATCAAAACTGCAAATATCAGTTTAAACTATCATTTTTTGATACAAACAGTTATATATTCATGTCAATATCTTTCAAATTCTAGTCAAAATCGGCGTCTTTAGGCATTTTAGTAACGAAAACCTTAATAAACTATTAGATTTCGACGTAAGGCAACCTTTCTGAGTCAAATAGTTGCCGATTTCGATAAAATCTTAGTCAGAATCTGCTTTTCCGCCTCTTATTGTACCCAAATCTACCTTAGAAATACAGATATGCACTTAAAACAACTTCTTTTGGGACAAATAATTGGTTTTCGCCCTTGATTTACGGAAGATTATAGCCAAAACATGCATTTTCATAACTTAGCGAACTGAAATCTACATTAAAACTGCAGATAACTACATAAAAATTCACTTTTTTGAATTGATAATAGGTTTTTTTTTGTCATTTTAAACAGATTCCAGTCAAAATCGGCTTCTTCGATTCATATCGTATCTAAAACCGCATCAAAACTGCAAATATCAGTTTAAACTATCATTTTTTGATACAAACAGTTATATGTTCATGTCAATATCTTTCAAATTCTAGTCAAAATCGGCGTCTTTGGGCATTTTAGTAACGAAACCCTTAATAAACTATTAGATTTCGACGTAAGGCAACCATTCTGAGTCAAATAGTTGCCGATTTCGATAAAATCTTAGTCAGAATCTGCTTTTTCGCCTCTTATTGTACCCAAATCTACCTTAGAAATGCAGATATATACTTAAAACACCTTCTTTTGGGACAAATAATTGGTTTTCGCCCTTGATTTACGGAAGATTATAGCCAAAACATGCATTTTCATAACTTAGCGAACTGAAATCTACATTAAAACTGCAGATAACTACATAAAAATTCATATCCTTGAATTGATAATAGGTTTTTCTTTGTCATTTTAAACAGATTCCAGTCAAAATCGGCTTCTTCGACTCATATTCTACCTAAAACCGCATCAAAACTGCAAATATCAGTTTAAACGTTTAAACTATCATTTTTTGATACAAACAGTTATATATTCATGTCAATATCTTACAAATTCTAGTCAAAATCGGCGTCTTTGGGCATTTTAGTAACGAAAACCTTAATAAACTATTAGATTTCGACGTAAGGCAACCATTCTGAGTCAAATAGTTGCCGATTTCGATAAAATCTTAGTCAGAATCTGCTTTTTCGCCTCTTATTGTACCCAAATCTACCTTAGAAATGCAGATATATACTTAAAACACCTTCTTTTGGGACAAATAATTGGTTTTCGCCCTTGATTTACGGAAGATTATAGCCAAAACATGCATTTTCATAACTTAGCGAACTGAAATCTACATTAAAACTGCAGATAACTACTTAAAAATTCACTTCCTTGAATTGATAATAGGTTTTTCTTTGTCATTTTAAACAGATTCCAGTCAAAATCGGCTTCTTCGATTCATATCGTATCTAAAACCGCATCAAAACTGCAAATATCAGTTTAAACTATCATTTTTTGATACAAACAGTTATATATTCATGTCAATATCTTTCAAATTCGAGTCAAAATCGGCGTCTTTGGGCATTTTAGTAACGAAAACCTTAATAAACTATTAGATTTCGACGTAAGGCAACCATTCTGAGTCAAATAGTTGCCGATTTCGATAAAATCTTAGTCAGAATCTGCTTTTTCGCCTCTTATTGTACCCAAATCTACCTTAGAAATGCAGATATATACTTAAAACACCTTCTTTTGGGACAAATAATTGGTTTTCGCCATTGATTTACGGAAGATTATAGCCAAAACATGCATTTTCATAACTTAGCGAACTGAAATCTACATTAAAACTGCAGATAACTACTTAAAAATTCACTTCCTTGAATTGATAATAGGTTTTTCCTTGTCATTTTAAACAGATTCCAGTCAAAATCGGCTTCTTCGACTCATATCGTACCTAAAACCGCATCAAAACTGCAAATATCAGTTTAAACTATCATTTTTTGATACAAACAGTTATATATTCATGTCAATATCTTTCAAATTCTAGTCAAAATCGGCGTCTTTGGGCATTTTAGTAACGAAAACCTTAATAAACTATTAGATTTCGACGGAAGGCAACCATTCTGAGTCAAATAGTTGCCGATTTCGATAAAATCTTAGTCAGAATCTGCTTTTTCGCCTCTTATTGTACCCAAATCTAATTTAGAAATGCAGATATATACTTAAAACACCTTCTTTTGGGACAAATAATTGGTTTTCGCCCTTGATTTACGGAAGATTATAGCCAAAACATGCATTTTCATAACTTAGCGAACTGAAATCTACATTAAAACTGCAGATAACTACTTAAAAATTCACTTCCTTGAATTGATAATAGGTTTTCCTTTGTCATTTTAAACAGATTCCAGTCAAAATCGGCTTCTTCGACTCATATCGTACCTAAAACCGCATCAAAACTGCAAATATCAGTTTAAACTATCATTTTTTGATACAAACAGTTATATATTCATGTCAATATCTTTCAAATTCGAGTCAAAATCGGCGTCTTTGGGCATTTTAGTAACGAAAACCTTAATAAACTATTAGATTTCGACGTAAGGCAACCATTCTGAGTCAAATAGTTGCCGATTTCGATAAAATCTTAGTCAGAATCTGCTTTTTCGCCTCTTATTGTACCCAAATCTACCTTAGAAATGCAGATATATACTTAAAACACCTTCTTTTGGGACAAATAATTGGTTTTCGCCATTGATTTACGGAAGATTATAGCCAAAACATGCATTTTCATAACTTAGCGAACTGAAATCTACATTAAAACTGCAGATAACTACTTAAAAATTCACTTCCTTGAATTGATAATAGGTTTTTCCTTGTCATTTTAAACAGATTCCAGTCAAAATCGGCTTCTTCGACTCATATCGTACCTAAAACCGCATCAAAACTGCAAATATCAGTTTAAACTATCATTTTTTGATACAAACAGTTATATATTCATGTCAATATCTTTCAAATTCTAGTCAAAATCGGCGTCTTTGGGCATTTTAGTAACGAAAACCTTAATAAACTATTAGATTTCGACGGAAGGCAACCATTCTGAGTCAAATAGTTGCCGATTTCGATAAAATCTTAGTCAGAATCTGCTTTTTCGCCTCTTATTGTACCCAAATCTACCTTAGAAATGCAGATATATACTTAAAACACCTTCTTTTGGGACAAATAATTGGTTTTCGCCCTTGATTTACGGAAGATTATAGCCAAAACATGCATTTTCATAACTTAGCAAACTGAAATCTACATTAAAACTGCAGATAACTACTTAAAAAAATTCACTTCCTTGAATTGATAATAGGTTTTTCTTTGTCATTTTAAACACATTCCAGTCAAAATCGGCTTCTTCGACTCATATCGTACCTAAAACCGCATCAAAACTGCAAATATCAGTTTAAACTATCATTTTTTGATACAAACAGTTATATATTCATGTCAATATCTTTGAAATTCTAGTCAAAATCGGCGTCTTTAGGCATTTTAGTAACGAAAACCTTAATAAACTATTAGATTTCGACGTAAGGCAACCTTTCTGAGTCAAATAGTTGCCGATTTCGATAAAATCTTAGTCAGAATCTGCTTTTTCGCCTCTTATTGTACCCAAATCTACCTTAGAAATGCAGATATATACTTAAAACACCTTCTTTTGGGACAAATAATTGGTTTTCGCGCTTGATTTACGGAAGATTATAGCCAAAACATGCATTTTCATAACTTAGCGAACTGAAATCTACATTAAAACTGCAGATAACTACATAAAAATTCACTTCCTTGAATTGATAATAGGTTTTTCTTTGTCATTTTAAACAGATTCCAGTCAAAATCGGCTTCTTGGATTCATATCGTATCTAAAACCGCATCAAAACTGCAAATATCAGTTTAAACTATCATTTTTTGATACAAACAGTTATATATTCATGTCAATATCTTTCAAATTCTAGTCAAAATCGGCGTCTTTGGGCATTTTAGTAACGAAAACCTTAATAAACTATTAGATTTCGACGTAAGGCAACCATTCTGAGTCAAATAGTTGCCGATTTCGATAAAATCTTAGTCAGAATCTGCTTTTTCGCCTCTTATTGTACCCAAATCTACCTTAGAAATGCAGATATATACTTAAAGCACCTTCTTTTGGGACAAATAATTGATTTTCGCCTTTGATTTACGGAAGATTATAGCCAAAACATGCATTTTCATAATTTAGCGAACTGAAATCTACATTAAAACTGCAGATAACTACTTAAAAATTCACTTCCTTGAATTGATAATAGGTTTTTCTTTGTCATTTTAAACAGATTCCAGTCAAAATCGGCTTCTTCGATTCATATCGTATCTAAAACCGCATCAAAACTGCAAATATCAGTTTAAACTATCATTTTTTGATACAAACAGTTATATATTCATGTCAATATCTTTCAAATTCCAGTCAAAATCATCGTCTTTGGGCATTTTAGTAACGAAAACCTTAATAAACTATTAGATTTCGACGTAAGGCAACCTTTCTGAGTCAAATAGTTGCCGATTTCGATAAAATCTTAGCCAGAATCTGCTTTTTCGCCTCTTATTGTACCCAAATCTACCTTAGAAATGCAGATATATACTTAAAACACCTTCTTTTGGGACAAATAATTGGTTTTCGCCCTTGATTTACGGAAGATTATAGCCAAAACATGCATTTTCATAACTTAGCGAACTGAAATCTACATTAAAACTGCAGATAACTACTTAAAAATTCACTTCCTTGAATTGATAATAGGTTTTTCTTTGTCATTTTAAACAGATTCCAGTCAAAATCGGCTTCTTCGACTCATATCGTACCTAAAACCGCATCAAAACTGCAAATATCAGTTTAAAATATCATTTTTTGATACAAACAGTTATATATTCATGTCAATATCTTTCAAATTCTAGTCAAAATCGGCGTCTTTGGGCATTTTAGTAACGAAAACCTTAATAAACTATTAGATTTCGACGGAAGGCAACCATTCTGAGTCAAATAGTTGCCGATTTCGATAAAATCTTAGTCAGAATCTGCTTTTTCGCCTCTTATTGTACCCAAATCTACCTTAGAAATGCAGATATATACTTAAAACACCTTCTTTTGGGACAAATAATTGGTTTTCGCCCTTGATTTACGGAAGATTATAGCCAAAACATGCATTTTCATAACTTAGCGAACTGAAATCTACATTAAAACTGCAGATAACTACTTAAAAATTCACTTCCTTGAATTGATAATAGGTTTTCCTTTGTCATTTTAAACAGATTCCAGTCAAAATCGGCTTCTTCGACTCATATAGTACCTAAAACCGCATCAAAACTGCAAATATCAGTTTAAACTATCATTTTTTGATACAAACAGTTATATATTCATGTCAATATCTTTCAAATTCTAGTCAAAATCGGCGTCTTTGGGCATTTTAGTAACGAAAACCTTAATAAACTATTAGATTTCGACGTAAGGCAACCTTTCTGAGTCAAATAGTTGCCGATTTCGATAAAATCTTAGTCAGAATCTGCTTTTTCGCCTCCTATTGTACCCAAATCTACCTTAGAAATGCAGATATATACTTAAAACACCTTCTTTTGGGACAAATAATTGGTTTTCGCCCTTGATTTACGGAAGATTATAGCCAAAACATGCATTTTCATAACTTAGCGAACTGAAATCTACATTAAAACTTAAGATAACTACTTAAAAATTCACTTCCTTGAATTGATAATAGGTTTTTCTTTGTCATTTTAAACAGATTCCAGTCAAAATCGGCTTCTTCGACTCATATCGTACCTAAAACCGCATCAAAACTGCAAATATCAGTTTAAACTATCATTTTTTGATACAAACAGTTATATATTCATGTCAATATCTTTCAAATTCTAGTCAAAATCGGCGTCTTTGGGCATTTTAGTAACGAAAACCTTAATAAACTATTAGATTTCGACGTAAGGCAACCATTCTGAATCAAATAGTTGCCGATTTCGATAAAATCTTAGTCAGAATCTGCTTTTTCGCCTCTTATTGTACCGAAATCTACCTTAGAAATGCAGATATATACTTAAAACACCTTCTTTTGGGACAAATAATTGGTTTTCGCCCTTGATTTACGGAAGATTATAGTCAAAACATGCATTTTCATAACTTAGCGAACTGAAATCTACATTAAAACTGCAGATAACTACTTAAAAATTCACTTCCTTGAATTGATAATAGGTTTTTCTTTGTCATTTTAAACAGATTCCAGTCAAAATCGGCTTCTTCGATTCATATCGTATCTAAAACCGCATCAAAACTGCAAATATCAGTTTAAACTATAATTTTTTGATACAAACGGTTATATATTCATGTCAATATCTTTCAAATTCTAGTCAAAATCGGCGTCTTTGGGCATTTTAGTAACGAAAACCTTAATAAACTATTAGATTTCGACGTAAGGCAACCTTTCTGAGTCAAATAGTTGCCGATTTCGATGAAATCTTAGTCAGAATCTGCTTTTTTGCCTCTTATCGTACCCAAATCTACCTTAGAAATGCAGATATATACTTAAAACACCTTCTTTTGGGACAAATAATTGGTTTTTGCCCTTGATTTACGGAAGATTTTAGCCAAAACATGCATTTTCATAACTTAGCGAACTGAAATCTACATTAAAACTGCAGATAACTACTTAAAAATTCACTTCCTTGAATTGATAATAGGTTTTTCTTTGTCATTTTAAACAGATTCCAGTCAAAATCGGCTTCTTCGATTCATATCGTATCTAAAACCGCATCAAAACTGCAAATATCAGTTTAAACTATAATTTTTTGATACAAACGGTTATATATTCATGTCAATATCTTTCAAATTCTAGTCAAAATCGGCGTCTTTAGGCATTTTAGTAACGAAAACCTTAATAAACTATTAGATTTCGACGTAAGGCAACCTTTCTGAGTCAAATAGTTGCCGATTTCGATAAAATCTTAGTCAGAATCTGCTTTTTCGCCTCTTATTGTACCCAAATCTACCTTAGAAATGCAGATATATACTTAAAACACCTTCTTTTGGGACAAATAATTGGTTTTCGCGCTTGATTTACGGAAGATTATAGCCAAAACATGCATTTTCATAACTTAGCGAACTGAAATCTACATTAAAACTGCAGATAACTACATAAAAATTCACTTCCTTGAATTGATAATAGGTTTTTCTTTGTCATTTTAAACAGATTCCAGTCAAAATCGGCTTCTTGGATTCATATCGTATCTAAAACCGCATCAAAACTGCAAATATCAGTTTAAACTATCATTTTTTGATACAAACAGTTATATATTCATGTCAATATCTTTCAAATTCTAGTCAAAATCGGCGTCTTTGGGCATTTTAGTAACGAAAACCTTAATAAACTATTAGATTTCGACGTAAGGCAACCATTCTGAGTCAAATAGTTGCCGATTTCGATAAAATCTTAGTCAGAATCTGCTTTTTCGCCTCTTATTGTACCCAAATCTACCTTAGAAATGCAGATATATACTTAAAACACCTTCTTTTGGGACAAATAATTGGTTTTCGCCCTTGATTTACGGAAGATTATAGCCAAAACATGCATTTTCATAACTTAGCGAACTGAAATCTACATTAAAACTGCAGATAACTACTTAACAATTCACTTCCTTGAATTGATAATAGGTTTTTCTTTGTCATTTTAAACTCATTCCAGTCAAAATCGGCTTCTTCGATTCATATCGTATCTAAAACCGCATCAAAACTGCAAATATCAGTTTAAACTATCATTTTTTGATACAAACAGTTATATATTCATGTCAATATCTTTGAAATTCTAGTCAAAATCGGCGTCTTTAGGCATTTTAGTAACGAAAACCTTAATAAACTATTAGATTTCGACGTAAGGCAACCTTTCTGAGTCAAATAGTTGCCGATTTCGATAAAATCTTAGTCAGAATCTGCTTTTTCGCCTCTTATTGTACCCAAATCTACCTTAGAAATGCAGATATATACTTAAAACACCTTCTTTTGGGACAAATAATTGGTTTTCGCCCTTGATTTACGGAAGATTATAACCAAAACATGCATTTTCATAACTTAGCGAACTGAAATTTACATTAAAAGTGCAGATAACTACTTAAAAATTCACTTCCTTGAATTGATAATAGGTTTTTCTTTGTCATTTTAAACAGATTCCAGTCAAAATCGGCTTCTTCGACTCATATCGTACCTAAAACCGCATCAAAACTGCAAATATCAGTTTAAACTATCATTTTTTGATACAAACAGTTATATATTCATGTCAATATCATTCAAATTCTAGTCAAAATCGGGGTCTTTGGGCATTTTAGTCACGAAAACCTTAATAAACTATTAGATTTCGACGTAAGGCAACCATTCTGACTCAAATAGTTGCCGATTTCGATAAAATCTTAGTCAGAATCTGCTTTTTCGCCTCTTATTGTACCCAAATCTACCTTAGAAATGCAGATATATACTTAAAGCACCTTCTTTTGGGACAAATAATTGATTTTCGCCTTTGATTTACGGAAGATTATAGCCAAAACATGCATTTTCATAATTTAGCGAACTGAAATCTACATTAAAACTGCAGATAACTACTTAAAAATTCACTTCCTTGAATTGATAATAGGTTTTTCTTTGTCATTTTAAACAGATTCCAGTCAAAATCGGCTTCTTCGATTCATATCGTATCTAAAACCGCATCAAAACTGCAAATATCAGTTTAAACTATCATTTTTTGATACAAACAGTTATATATTCATGTCAATATCTTTCAAATTCCAGTCAAAATCATCGTCTTTGGGCATTTTAGTAACGAAAACCTTAATAAACTATTAGATTTCGACGTAAGGCAACCTTTCTGAGTCAAATAGTTGCCGATTTCGATAAAATCTTAGCCAGAATCTGCTTTTTCGCCTCTTATTGTACCCAAATCTACCTTAGAAATGCAGATATATACTTAAAACACCTTCTTTTGGGACAAATAATTGGTTTTCGCCCTTGATTTACGGAAGATTATAGCCAAAACATGCATTTTCATAACTTAGCGAACTGAAATCTACATTAAAACTGCAGATAACTACTTAAAAATTCACTTCCTTGAATTGATAATAGGTTTTTCTTTGTCATTTTAAACAGATTCCAGTCAAAATCGGCTTCTTCGACTCATATCGTACCTAAAACCGCATCAAAACTGCAAATATCAGTTTAAAATATCATTTTTTGATACAAACAGTTATATATTCATGTCAATATCTTTCAAATTCTAGTCAAAATCGGCGTCTTTGGGCATTTTAGTAACGAAAACCTTAATAAACTATTAGATTTCGACGGAAGGCAACCATTCTGAGTCAAATAGTTGCCGATTTCGATAAAATCTTAGTCAGAATCTGCTTTTTCGCCTCTTATTGTACCCAAATCTACCTTAGAAATGCAGATATATACTTAAAACACCTTCTTTTGGGACAAATAATTGGTTTTCGCCCTTGATTTACGGAAGATTATAGCCAAAACATGCATTTTCATAACTTAGCGAACTAAAATCTACATTAAAACTGCAGATAACTACTTAAAAATTCACTTCCTTGAATTGATAATAGGTTTTCCTTTGTCATTTTAAACAGATTCCAGTCAAAATCGGCTTCTTCGACTCATATAGTACCTAAAACCGCATCAAAACTGCAAATATCAGTTTAAACTATCATTTTTTGATACAAACAGTTATATATTCATGTCAATATCTTTCAAATTCTAGTCAAAATCGGCGTCTTTGGGCACTTTAGTAACGAAAACCTTAATAAACTATTAGATTTCGACGTAAGGCAACCTTTCTGAGTCAAATAGTTGCCGATTTCGATAAAATCTTAGTCAGAATCTGCTTTTTCGCCTCCTATTGTACCCAAATCTACCTTAGAAATGCAGATATATACTTAAAACACCTTCTTTTGGGACAAATAATTGGTTTTCGCCCTTGATTTACGGAAGATTATAGCCAAAACATGCATTTTCATAACTTAGCGAACTGAAATCTACATTAAAACTTAAGATAACTACTTAAAAATTCACTTCCTTGAATTGATAATAGGTTTTTCTTTGTCATTTTAAACAGATTCCAGTCAAAATCGGCTTCTTCGACTCATATCGTACCTAAAACCGCATCAAAACTGCAAATATCAGTTTAAACTATCATTTTTTGATACAAACAGTTATATATTCATGTCAATATCTTTCAAATTCTAGTCAAAATCGGCGTCTTTGGGCATTTTAGTAACGAAAACCTTAATAAACTATTAGATTTCGACGTAAGGCAACCATTCTGAATCAAATAGTTGCCGATTTCGATAAAATCTTAGTCAGAATCTGCTTTTTCGCCTCTTATTGTACCGAAATCTACCTTAGAAATGCAGATATATACTTAAAACACCTTCTTTTGGGACAAATAATTGGTTTTCGCCCTTGATTTACGGAAGATTATAGTCAAAACATGCATTTTCATAACTTAGCGAACTGAAATCTACATTAAAACTGCAGATAACTACTTAAAAATTCACTTCCTTGAATTGATAATAGGTTTTTCTTTGTCATTTTAAACAGATTCCAGTCAAAATCGGCTTCTTCGATTCATATCGTATCTAAAACCGCATCAAAACTGCAAATATCAGTTTAAACTATAATTTTTTGATACAAACGGTTATATATTCATGTCAATATCTTTCAAATTCTAGTCAAAATCGGCGTCTTTGGGCATTTTAGTAACGAAAACCTTAATAAACTATTAGATTTCGACGTAAGGCAACCTTTCTGAGTCAAATAGTTGCCGATTTCGATGAAATCTTAGTCAGAATCTGCTTTTTTGCCTCTTATCGTACCCAAATCTACCTTAGAAATGCAGATATATACTTAAAACACCTTCTTTTGGGACAAATAATTGGTTTTTGCCCTTGATTTACGGAAGATTTTAGCCAAAACATGCATTTTCATAACTTAGCGAACTGAAATCTACATTAAAACTGCAGATAACTACTTAAAAATTCACTTCCTTGAATTGATAATAGGTTTTTCTTTGTCATTTTAAACAGATTCCAGTCAAAATCGGCTTCTTCGATTCATATCGTATCTAAAACCGCATCAAAACTGCAAATATCAGTTTAAACTATAATTTTTTGATACAAACGGTTATATATTCATGTCAATATCTTTCAAATTCTAGTCAAAATCGGCGTCTTTAGGCATTTTAGTAACGAAAACCTTAATAAACTATTAGATTTCGACGTAAGGCAACCTTTCTGAGTCAAATAGTTGCCGATTTCGATAAAATCTTAGTCAGAATCTGCTTTTTCGCCTCTTATTGTACCCAAATCTACCTTAGAAATGCAGATATATACTTAAAACACCTTCTTTTGGGACAAATAATTGGTTTTCGCGCTTGATTTACGGAAGATTATAGCCAAAACATGCATTTTCATAACTTAGCGAACTGAAATCTACATTAAAACTGCAGATAACTACATAAAAATTCACTTCCTTGAATTGATAATAGGTTTTTCTTTGTCATTTTAAACAGATTCCAGTCAAAATCGGCTTCTTGGATTCATATCGTATCTAAAACCGCATCAAAACTGCAAATATCAGTTTAAACTATCATTTTTTGATACAAACAGTTATATATTCATGTCAATATCTTTCAAATTCTAGTCAAAATCGGCGTCTTTGGGCATTTTAGTAACGAAAACCTTAATAAACTATTAGATTTCGACGTAAGGCAACCATTCTGAGTCAAATAGTTGCCGATTTCGATAAAATCTTAGTCAGAATCTGCTTTTTCGCCTCTTATTGTACCCAAATCTACCTTAGAAATGCAGATATATACTTAAAACACCTTCTTTTGGGACAAATAATTGGTTTTCGCCCTTGATTTACGGAAGATTATAGCCAAAACATGCATTTTCATAACTTAGCGAACTGAAATCTACATTAAAACTGCAGATAACTACTTAACAATTCACTTCCTTGAATTGATAATAGGTTTTTCTTTGTCATTTTAAACTCATTCCAGTCAAAATCGGCTTCTTCGATTCATATCGTATCTAAAACCGCATCAAAACTGCAAATATCAGTTTAAACTATCATTTTTTGATACAAACAGTTATATATTCATGTCAATATCTTTGAAATTCTAGTCAAAATCGGCGTCTTTAGGCATTTTAGTAACGAAAACCTTAATAAACTATTAGATTTCGACGTAAGGCAACCTTTCTGAGTCAAATAGTTGCCGATTTCGATAAAATCTTAGTCAGAATCTGCTTTTTCGCCTCTTATTGTACCCAAATCTACCTTAGAAATGCAGATATATACTTAAAACACCTTCTTTTGGGACAAATAATTGGTTTTCGCCCTTGATTTACGGAAGATTATAGCCAAAACATGCATTTTCATAACTTAGCGAACTGAAATTTACATTAAAAGTGCAGATAACTACTTAAAAATTCACTTCCTTGAATTGATAATAGGTTTTTCTTTGTCATTTTAAACAGATTCCAGTCAAAATCGGCTTCTTCGACTCATATCGTACCTAAAACCGCATCAAAACTGCAAATATCAGTTTAAACTATCATTTTTTGATACAAACAGTTATATATTCATGTCAATATCATTCAAATTCTAGTCAAAATCGGGGTCTTTGGGCATTTTAGTAACGAAAACCTTAATAAACTATTAGATTTCGACGTAAGGCAACCATTCTGAGTCAAATAGTTGCCGATTTCGAAAAAATCTTAGTCAGAATCTGCTTTTTCGCCTCTTATTGTATCCAAATCTACCTTAGAAATGCAGATATATACTTAAAACACCTTTTTTGGGACAAATAATTGGTTTTCGCCCTTGATTTACGGAAGATTATAGCCAAAACATGCATTTCCATAACTTAGCGAACTGAAATCTACATTAAAACTGCAGATAACTACTTAAAAATTCACTTCCTTGAATTGATAATAGGTTTTTCTTTGTCATTTTAAACAGATTCCAGTCAAAATCGGCTTCTTCGATTCATATCGTATCTAGAACCGCATCAAAACTGCAAATATCAGTTTAAACTATCATTTTTTGATACAAACAGTTATATATTCATGTCAATATCTTTCAAATTCTAGTCAAAATCGGCGTCTTTGGGCATTTTAGTAACGAAAACCTTAATAAACTATTAGATTTCGACGTAAGGCAACCATTCTGAGTCAAATAGTTGCCGATTTCGATAAAATCTTAGTCAGAATCTGCTTTTTCGCCTCTTATTGTACCCAAATCTACCTTAGAAATGCAGATATATACTTAAAACACCTTCTTTTGGGACAAATAATTGGTTTTCGCCCTTGATTAACGGAAGATTATAGCCAAAACATGCATTTTCATAACTTAGCGAACTTAAATCTACATTAAAACTGCAGATAACTACTTAAAAATTCACTTCCTTGAATTGATAATAGGTTTTTCTTTGTCATTTTAAACAGATTCCAGTCAAAATCGGCTTCTTCGATTCATATCGTATCTAAAACCGCATCAAAACTGCAAATATCAGTTTAAACTATCATTTTTTGATACAAACAGTTATATATTCATGTCAATATCTTTCAAATTCTAGTCAAAATCGGTGTCTTTGGGCATTTTAGTAACGAAAACCTTAATAAACTATTAGATTTCGACGTAAGGCAACCTTTCTGAGTCAAATAGTTGCCGATTTCGATAAAATCTTAGTCAGAATCTGCTTTTTCGCCTCTTATTGTACCCAAATCTACCTTAGAAATGCAGTTATATACTTAAAACACCTTCTTTTGGGACAAATAATTGGTTTTCGCCCTTGATTTACGGAAGATTATAGCCAAAACATGCATTTTCATAACTTAGCGAACTGAAATCTACATTAAAACTGCAGATAACTACTTAAAAATTCACTTCCTTGAATTGATAATAGGTTTTTCTTTGTCATTTTAAACAGATTCCAGTCAAAATCGGCTTCTTCGATTCATATCGTATCTAAAACCGCATCAAAACTGCAAATATCAGTTTAAACTATCATTTTTTGATACAAACAGTTATATATTCATGTCAATATCTTTCAAATTCTAGTCAAAATCGGCGTCTTTGGGCATTTTAGTAACGAAAACCATAGTAAACTATTAGATTTCGACGTAAGGCAACCTTTCTGAGTCAAATAGTTGCCGATTTCGATAAAATCTTAGTCAGAATCTGCTTTTTCGCCTCTTATTGTACCCAAATCTACCTTAGAAATGCAGATATATACTTAAAACACCTTCTTTTGGGACAAATAATTGGTTTTCGCCCTTGATTTACGGAAGATTATAGCCAAAACATGCATTTTCATAACTTAGCGAACTGAAATCTACATTAAAACTGCAGATAACTACTTAAAAATTCACTTCCTTGAATTGATAATAGGTTTTTCTTTGTCATTTTAAACAGATTCCAGTCAAAATCGGCTTCTTCGATTCATATCGTACCTAAACCCGCATCAAAACTGCAAATATCAGTTTAAACTATCATTTTTTGATACAAACAGTTATATATTCATGTCAATATCTTTCAAATTCTAGTCAAAATCGGCGTCTTTGGGCATTTTAGTAACGAAAACCTTAATAAACTATTAGATTTCGACGTAAGGCAACCATTCTGAGTCAAATAGTTGCCGATTTCGATAAAATCTTAGTCAGAATCTGCTTTTTCGCCTCTTATTGTACCCAAATCTACCTTAGAAATGCAGATATATACTTAAAACACCTTCTTTTGGGACAAATATTATTTTTCGCCCTTGATTTACGGAAGATTATAGCCAAAACATGCATTTTAGCGAACTGAAATCTACATTAAAACTGCAGATAACTACTTAAAAATTCACTTCCTTGAATTGATAATAGGTTTTTCTTTGTCATTTTAAACAGATTCCAGTCAAAATCGGCTTCTTCGATTTATATCGTATCTAAAACCGCATCAAAACTGCAAATATCAGTTTAAACTATCATTTTTTGATACAAACAGTTATATATTCATGTCAATATCTTTCAAATTCTAGTCAAAATCGGCGTCTTTGGGCATTTTAGTAACGAAAACCATAGTAAACTATTAGATTTCGACGTAAGGCAACCTTTCTGAGTCAAATAGTTGCCGATTTCGATAAAATCTTAGCCAGAATCTGCTTTTTCGCCTCTTATTGTACCCAAATCTACCTTAGAAATGCAGATATATACTTAAAACACCTTCTTTTGGGACAAATAATTGGTTTTCGCCCTTGATTTACGGAAGATTATAGCCAAAACATGCATTTTCATAACTTAGCGAACTGAAATCTACATTAAAACTGCAGATAACTACTTAAAAATTCACTTCCTTGAATTGATAATAGGTTTTTCTTTGTCATTTTAAACAGATTCCAGTCAAAATCGGCTTCTTCGACTCATATCGTACCTAAAACCGCATCAAAACTGCAAATATCAGTTTAAACTATCATTTTTTGATACAAACAGTTATATATTCATGTCAATATCTTTCAAATTCTAGTCAAAATCGGCGTCTTTGGGCATTTTAGTAACGAAAACCTTAATAAACTATTAGATTTCGACGTAAGGCAACCATTCTGAGTCAAATAGTTGCCGATTTCGATAAAATCTTAGTCAGAATCTGCTTTTTCGCCTCTTATTGTACCCAAATCTACCTTAGAAATGCAGATATATACTTAAAACACCTTCTTTTGGGACAAATAATTGGTTTTCGCCCTTGATTAACGGAAGATTATAGCCAAAACATGCATTTTCATAACTTAGCGAACTGAAATCTACATTAAAACTGCAGATAACTACTTAAAAATTCACTTCCTTGAATTGATAATAGGTTTTTCTTTGTCATTTTAAACAGATTCCAGTCAAAATCGGCTTCTTCGATTCATATCGTATCTAAAACCGCATCAAAACTGCAAATATCAGTTTAAACTATCATTTTTTGATACAAACAGTTATATATTCATGTCAATATCTTTCAAATTCTAGTCAAAATCGGCGTCTTTGGGCATTTTAGTAACGAAAACCTTAATAAACTATTAGATTTCGACGTAAGGCAACCTTTCTGAATCAAATAGTTGCCGATTTCGATAAAATCTTAGTCAGAATCTGCTTTTTCGCCTCTTATTGTACCCAAATCTACCTTAGAAATGCAGATATATACTTAAAACACCTTCTTTTGGGACAAATAATTGGTTTTCGCCCTTGATTTACGGAAGATTATAGCCAAAACATGCATTTTCATAACTTAGCGAACTGAAATCTACATTAAAAGTGCAGATAACTACTTAAAAATTCACTTCCTTGAATTGATAATAGGTTTTTCTTTGTCATTTTAAACAGATTCCAGTCAAAATCGGCTTCTTCGACACATATCGTACCTAAAACCGCATCAAAACTGCAAATATCAGTTTAAACTATCATTTTTTGATACAAACAGTTATATATTCATGTCAATATCTTTCAAATTCTAGTCAAAATCGGCGTCTTTGGGCATTTTAGTAACGAAAACCTTAATAAACTATTAGATTTCGACGTAAGGCAACCATTCTGAGTCAAATAGTTGCCGATTTCGATAAAATCTTAGTCAGAATCTGCTTTTTCGCCTCTTATTGTACCCAAATCTACCTTAGAAATGCAGATATATACTTAAAACACCTTCTTTTGGGACAAATAATTGGTTTTCGCCCTTGATTAACGGAAGATTATAGCCAAAACATGCATTTTCATAACTTAGCGAACTGAAATCTACATTAAAACTGCAGATAACTACTTAAAAATTCACTTCCTTGAATTGATAATAGGTTTTTCTTTGTCATTTTAAACAGATTCCAGTCAAAATCGGCTTCTTCGATTCATATCGTATCTAAAACCGCATCAAAACTGCAAATATCAGTTTAAACTATCATTTTTTGATACAAACAGTTATATATTCATGTCAATATCTTTCAAATTCTAGTCAAAACCGACGTCTTTGGGCATTTTAGTAACGAAAACCTTAATAAACTATTAGATTTCGACGTAAGGCAACCTTTCTGAGTCAAATAGTTGCCGATTTCGATAAAATCTTAGTCAGAATCTGCTTTTTCGCCTCTTATTGTACCCAAATCTACCTTAGAAATGCAGATATATACTTAAAACACCTTTTTTTGGGACAAATAATTGGTTTTCGCCCTTGATTTACGGAAGATTATAGCCAAAACATGCATTTTCATAACTTAGCGAACTGAAATCTACATTAAAAGTGCAGATAACTACTTAAAAATTCACTTCCTTGAATTGATAATAGGTTTTTCTTTGTCATTTTAAACAGATTCCAGTCAAAATCGGCTTCTTCGACTCATATCGTACCTAAAACCGCATCAAAACTGCAAATATCAGTTTAAACTATCATTTTTTGATACAAACAGTTATATATTCATGTCAATATCATTCAAATTCTAGTCAAAATCGGCGTCTTTGGGCATTTTAGTAACGAAAACCTTAATAAACTATTAGATTTCGACGTAAGGCAACCATTCTGAGTCAAATAGTTGCCGATTTCGATAAAATCTTAGTCAGAATCTGCTTTTTCGCCTCTTATTGTACCCAAATCTACCTTAGAAATGCAGATATATACTTAAAACACCTTCTTTTGGGACAAATAATTGGTTTTCGCCCTTGATTTACGGAAGATTATAGCCAAAACATGCATTTCCATAACTTAGCGAACTGAAATCTACATTAAAACTGCAGATAACTACTTAAAAATTCACTTCCTTGAATTGATAATAGGTTTTTCTTTGTCATTTTAAACAGATTCCAGTCAAAATCGGCTTCTTCGATTCATATCGTATCTAAAACCGCATCAAAACTGCAAATATCAGTTTAAACTATCATTTTTTGATACAAACAGTTATATATTCATGTCAATATCTTTCAAATTCTAGTCAAAATCGGCGTCTTTGGGCATTTTAGTAACGAAAACCTTAATAAACTATTAGATTTCGACGTAAGGCAACCTTTCTGAGTCAAATAGTTGCCGATTTTGATAAAATCTCAGTCAGAATCTGCTTTTTCGCCTCTTATTGTACCCAAATCTACCTTAGAAATGCAGATATATACTTAAAACACCTTCTTTTGGGACAAATAATTGGTTTTCGCCCTTGATTTACGGAAGATTATAGCCAAAACATGCATTTTCATAACATAGCGAACTGAAATCTACATTAAAACTGCAGATAACTACTTAAAAATTCACTTCCTTGAATTGATAATAGGTTTTTCTTTGTCATTTTAAACAGATTCCAGTCAAAATCGGCTTCTTCGACTCATATCGTACCTAAAACCGCATCAAAACTGCAAATATCAGTTTAAACTATCATTTTTTGATACAAACAGTTATATATTCATGTCAATATCTTTCAAATTCTAGTCAAAATCGGCGTCTTTGGGCATTTTAGTAACGAAAACCTTAATAAACTATTAGATTTCGACGTAAGGCAACCATTCTGAGTCAAATAGTTTCCGATTTCGATAAAATCTTAGTCAGAATCTGCTTTTTCGCCTCTTATTGTACCCAAATCTACCTTAGAAATGCAGATATATACTCAGAACACCTTCTTTTGGGACAAATAATTGGTTTTCGCCCTTGATTTACGGAAGATTATAGCCAAAACATGCATTTTCATAACTTAGCGAACTGAAATCTACATTAAAACTGCAGATAACTACTTAAAAATTCACTTCCTTGAATTGATAATAGGTTTTTCTTTGTCATTTTAAACAGATTCCAGTCAAAATCGGCTTCTTCGATTCATATCGTATCTAAAACCGCATCAAAACTGCAAATATCAGTTTAAACTATCATTTTTTGATACAAACAGTTATATATTCATGTCAATATCTTTCAAATTCTAGTCAAAATCTGCGTCTTTGGGCATTTTAGTAACGAAAACCTTAATAAACTATTAGATTTCGACGTAAGGCAACCTTTCTGAGTCAAATAGTTGCCGATTTCAAAAAAATCCTAGTCAGAATCTGCTTTTTCGCCTCTTATTGTACCCAAATCTACCTTAGAAATGCAGATATATACTTAAAACACCTTCTTTTGGGACAAATAATTGGTTTTCGCCCTTGATTTACGGAAGATTATAGCCAAAACATGCATTTTCATAACTTAGCGAACTTATTTGTCCCAAAAGAAGGTGTTTTAGGTATATATCTACATTTCTAAGGTAGATTTGGGTACAATAAGAGGCGAAAAAGCAGATTCTGACTAAGATTTTATCGAAATCGGCAACTATTTGACTCAGAATGGTTGCCTTACGTCGAAATCTAATAGTTTATTAAGGTTTTCGTTACTAAAATGCCCAAAGACGCCGATTTTGACTAGAATTTGAAAGATATTGACATGAATATATAACTGTTTGTATCAAAAAATGATAGTTTAAACTGATATTTGCAGTTTTGATGCGGTTTTAGGTACGATATGAGTCGAAGAAGCCGATTTTGACTGGAATCTGTTTAAAATGACAAAGAAAAACCTATTATCAATTCAAGGAAGTGAATTTTTAAGTAGTTATCTGCACTTTTAATGTAGATTTCAGTTCGCTAAGTTATGAAAATGCATGTTTTGGCTATAATCTTCCGTAAATCAAGGGCGAAAACCAATTATTTGTCCCAAAAGAAGGTGTTTTAAGTATATATCTGCATTTCTAAGGTAGATTTGGGTACAATAAGAGGCGAAAAAGCAGATTCTGACTAAGATTTTATCGAAATCGGCAACTATTTGACTCAGAAAGGTTGCCTTACGTCGAAATCTAATAGTTTATTAAGGTTTTCGTTACTAAAATGCCCAAAGACGCCGATTTTGACTAGAATTTGAAAGATATTCACATGAATATATAACGGTTTGTATCAAAAAATGATAGTTTAAACTGATATTTGCAGTTTTGATGCGGTTTTAGATACGATATGAATCGAAGAAGCCGATTTTGACTGGAATCTGTTTAAAATGACAAAGAAAAACCTATTATCAATTCAAGGAAGTGAATTTTTAAGTAGTTATCTGCAGTTTTAATGTGGATTTCAGTTCGCTAAGTTATGAAAATGCATGTTTTGGCTATAATCTTCCGTTAATCAAGGGCGAAAACCAATTATTTGTCCCAAAAGAAGGTGTTTTAAGTATATATCTGCATTTCTAAGGTAGATTTGGGTACAATAAGAGGCGAAAAAGCAGATTCTGACTAAGATTTTATCGAAATCGGCAACTATTTGACTCAGAAAGGTTGCCTTACGTCGAAATCTAATAGTTTATTAAGGTTTTCGTTACTAAAATGCCCAAAGACGCCGATTTTGACTAGAATTTGAAAGATATTCACATGAATATATAACTGTTTGTATCAAAAAATGATAGTTTAAACTGATATTTGCAGTTTTGATGCGGTTTTAGATACGATATGAATCGAAGAAGCCGATTTTGACTGGAATCTGTTTAAAATGACAAAGAAAAACCTATTATCAATTCAAGGAAGTGAATTTTTAAGTAGTTATCTGCAGTTTTAATGTAGATTTCAGTTCGCTAAGTTATGAAAATGCATGTTTTGGCTATAATCTTCCGTTAATCAAGGGCGAAAACCAATTATTTGTCCCAAAAGAAGGTGTTTTAAGAATATATCTGCATTTCTAAGGTAGATTTGGGTACAATAAGAGGCGAAAAAGCAGATTCTGACTAAGATTTTATCGAAATCGGCAACTATTTGACTCAGAATGGTTGCCTTACGTCGAAATCTAATAGTTTATTAAGGTTTTCGTTACTAAAATGCCCAAAGACGCCGATTTTGACTAGAATTTGAAAGATATTGACATGAATATATAACTGTTTGTATCAAAAAATGATAGTTTAAACTGATATTTGCAGTTTTGATGCGGTTTTAGGTACGATATGAGTCGAAGAAGCCGATTTTGACTGGAATCTGTTTAAAATGACAAAGAAAAACCTATTATCAATTCAAGGAAGTGAATTTTTAAGTAGTTATCTGCACTTTTAATGTAGATTTCAGTTCGCTAAGTTATGAAAATGCATGTTTTGGCTATAATCTTCCGTAAATCAAGGGCGAAAACCAATTATTTGTCGCAAAAGAAGGTGTTTTAAGTATATATCTGCATTTCTAAGGTAGATTTGGGTACAATAAGAGGCGAAAAAGCAGATTCTGACTAAGATTTTATCGAAATCGGCAACTATTTGACTCAGAAAGGTTGCCTTACGTCGAAATCTAATAGTTTATTAAGGTTTTCGTTACTAAAATGCCCAAAGACGCCGATTTTGACTAGAATTTGAAAGATATTCACATGAATATATAACTGTTTGTATCAAAAAATGATAGTTTAAACTGATATTTGCAGTTTTGATGCGGTTTTAGATACGATATGAATCGAAGAAGCCGATTTTGACTGGAATCTGTTTAAAATGACAAAGAAAAACCTATTATCAATTCAAGGAAGTGAATTTTTAAGTAGTTATCTGCAGTTTTAATGTAGATTTCAGTTCGCTAAGTTATGAAAATGCATGTTTTGGCTATAATCTTACGTTAATCAAGGGCGAAAACCAATTATTTGTCCCAAAAGAAGGTGTTTTAAGAATATATCTGCATTTCTAAGGTAGATTTGGGTACAATAAGAGGCGAAAAAGCAGATTCTGACTAAGATTTTATCGAAATCGGCAACTATTTGACTCAGAATGGTTGCCTTACGTCGAAATCTAATAGTTTATTAAGGTTTTCGTTACTAAAATGCCCAAAGACGCCGATTTTGACTAGAATTTGAAAGATATTGACATGAATATATAACTGTTTGTATCAAAAAATGATAGTTTAAACTGATATTTGCAGTTTTGATGCGGTTTTAGGTACGATATGAGTCGAAGAAGCCGATTTTGACTGGAATCTGTTTAAAATGACAAAGAAAAACCTATTATCAATTCAAGGAAGTGAATTTTTAAGTAGTTATCTGCACTTTTAATGTAGATTTCAGTTCGCTAAGTTATGAAAATGCATGTTTTGGCTATAATCTTCCGTAAATCAAGGGCGAAAACCAATTATTTGTCCCAAAAGAAGGTGTTTTAAGTATATATCTGCATTTCTAAGGTAGATTTGGGTACAATAAGAGGCGAAAAAGCAGATTCTGACTAAGATTTTATCGAAATCGGCAACTATTTGACTCAGAAAGGTTGCCTTACGTCGAAATCTAATAGTTTATTAAGGTTTTCGTTACTAAAATGCCCAAAGACGCCGATTTTGACTAGAATTTGAAAGATATTCACATGAATATATAACTGTTTGTATCAAAAAATGATAGTTTAAACTGATATTTGCAGTTTTGATGCGGTTTTAGATACGATATGAATCGAAGAAGCCGATTTTGACTGGAATCTGTTTAAAATGACAAAGAAAAACCTATTATCAATTCAAGGAAGTGAATTTTTAAGTAGTTATCTGCAGTTTTAATGTAGATTTCAGTTCGCTAAGTTATGAAAATGCATGTTTTGGCTATAATCTTCCGTTAATCAAGGGCGAAAACCAATTATTTGTCCCAAAAGAAGGTGTTTTAAGTATATATCTGCATTTCTAAGGTAGATTTGGGTACAATAAGAGGCGAAAAAGCAGATTCTGACTAAGATTTTATCGAAATCGGCAACTATTTGACTCCGAATGGTTGCCTTACGTCGAAATCTAATAGTTTATTAAGGTTTTCGTTACTAAAATGCCCAAAGACGCCGATTTTGACTAGAATTTGAAAGATATTGACATGAATATATAACTGTTTGTATCAAAAAATGATAGCTTAAACTGATATTTGCAGTTTTGATGCGGTTTTAGGTACGATATGAGTCGAAGAAGCCGATTTTGACTGGAATCTGTTTAAAATGACAAAGAAAAACCTATTATCAATTCAAGGAAGTGAATTTTTAAGTAGTTATCTGCACTTTTAATGTAGATTTCAGTTCGCTAAGTTATGAAAATGCATGTTTTGGCTATAATCTTCCGTAAATCAACTGCGAAAACCAATTATTTGTCCCAAAAGAAGGTGTTTTAAGTATATATCTGCATTTCTAAGGTAGATTTGGGTACAATAAGAGGCGAAAAAGCAGATTCTGACTAAGATTTTATCGAAATCGGCAACTATTTGACTCAGAAAGGTTGCCTTACGTCGAAATCTAATAGTTTATTAAGGTTTTCGTTACTAAAATGCCCAAAGACGCCGATTTTGACTAGAATTTGAAAGATATTGACATGAATATATAACTGTTTGTATCAAAAAATGATAGTTTAAACTGATATTTGCAGTTTTGATGCGGTTTTAGATACGATATGAATCGAAGAAGCCGATTTTGACTGGAATCTGTTTAAAATGACAAAGAAAAACCTATTATCAATTCAAGGAAGTGAATTTTTAAGTAGTTATCTGCAGTTTTAATGTAGATATCAGTTCGCTAAGTTATGAAAATGCATGTTTTGGCTATAATCTTCCGTTAATCAAGGGCGAAAACCAATTATTTGTCCCAAAAGAAGGTGTTTTAAGTATATATCTGCATTTCTAAGGTAGATTTGGGTACAATAAGAGGCGAAAAAGCAGACTCTGACTGAGATTTTATCGAAATCGGCAACTATTTGACTCAGAATGGTTGCCTTACGTCGAAATCTAATAGTTTATTAAGGGTTTCGTTACTAAAATGCCCAAAGACGCCGATTTTGACTAGAATTTGAAAGATATTGACATGAATATATAACTGTTTGTATCAAAAAATGATAGTTTAAACTGATATTTGCAGTTTTGATGCGGTTTTAGGTACGATATGAGTCGAAGAAGCCGATTTTGACTGGAATCTGTTTAAAATGACAAAGAAAAACCTATTATCAATTCAAGGAAGTGAATTTTTAAGTAGTTATCTGCACTTTTAATGTAGATTTCAGTTCGCTAAGTTATGAAAATGCATGTTTTGGCTATAATCTTCCGTAAATCAAGGGCGAAAACCAATTATTTGTCCCAAAAGAAGGTGTTTTAAGTATATATCTGCATTTCTAAGGTAGATTTGGGTACAATAAGAGGCGAAAAAGCAGATTCTGACTAAGATTGTATCGAAATCGGCAACTATTTGACTCAGAATGGTTGCCTTACGTCGAAATCTAATAGTTTATTAAGGTTTTCGTTACTAAAATGCCCAAAGACGCCGATTTTGACTAGAATTTGAATGATATTGACATGAATATATAACTGTTTGTATCAAAAAATGATAGTTTAAACTGATATTTGCAGTTTTGATGCGGTTTTAGGTACGATATGAGTCGAAGAAGCCGATTTTGACTGGAATCTGTTTAAAATGACAAAGAAAAACCTATTATCAATTCAAGGAAGTGAATTTTTAAGTAGTTATCTGCAGTTTTAATGTAGATTTCAGTTCGCTAAGTTATGAAAATGCATGTTTTGGCTATAATCTTCCGTAAATCAAGGGCGAAAACCAATTATTTGTCCCAAAAGAAGGTGTTTTAATTATATATCTGCATTTCTAATTCAAGGAAGTGAATTTTTAAGTAGTTATCTGCACTTTTAATGTAGATTTCAGTTCGCTAAGTTATGAAAATGCATGTTTTGGCTATAATCTTCCGTAAATCAAGGGCGAAAACCAATTATTTGTCCCAAAAGAAGGTGTTTTAAGTATATATCTGCATTTCTAAGGTAGATTTGGGTACAATAAGAGGCGAAAAAGCAGATTCTGACTAAGATTTTATCGAAATCGGCAACTATTTGATTCAGAAAGGTTGCCTTACGTCGAAATCTAATAGTTTATTAAGGTTTTCGTTACGAAAATGCCCAAAGACGCCGATTTTGACTAGAATTTGAAAGATATTGACATGAATATATAACTGTTTGTATCAAAAAATGATAGTTTAAACTGATATTTGCAGTTTTGATGCGGTTTTAGATACGATATGAATCGAAGAAGCCGATTTTGACTGGAATCTGTTTAAAATGACAAAGAAAAACCTATTATCAATTCAAGGAAGTGAATTTTTAAGTAGTTATCTGCAGTTTTAATGTAGATTTCAGTTCGCTAAGTTATGAAAATGCATGTTTTGGCTATAATCTTCCGTTAATCAAGGGCGAAAACCAATTATTTGTCCCAAAAGAAGGTGTTTTAAGTATATATCTGCATTTCTAAGGTAGATTTGGGTAAAATAAGAGGCGAAAAAGCAGATTCTGACTAAGATTTTATCGAAATCGGCAACTATTTGATTCAGAATGGTTGCCTTACGTCGAAATCTAATAGTTTATTAAGGTTTTCGTTACTAAAATGCCCAAAGACGCCGATTTTGACTAGAATTTGAAAGATATTGACATGAATATATAACTGTTTGTATCAAAAAATGATAGTTTAAACTGATATTTGCAGTTTTGATGCGGTTTTAGGTACGATATGAGTCGAAGAAGCCGATTTTGACTAGAATCTGTTTAAAATGACAAAGAAAAACCTATTATCAATTCAAGGAAGTGAATTTTTAAGTAGTTATCTGCAGTTTTAATGTAGATTTCAGTTCGCTAAGTTATGAAAATGTATGTTTTGGCTATAATCTTCCGTAAATCAAGAACGAAAACCAATTATTTGTCCCAAAAGAAGGTGTTTTAAGTATATATCTGCATTTCTAAGGTAGATTTGGGTACAATAAGAGGCGAAAAAGCAGATTCTGACTAAGATTTCATCGAAATCGGCAACTATTTGACTCAGAAAGGTTGCCTTACGTCGAAATCTAATAGTTTATTAAGGTTTTCGTTACTAAAATGCCCAAAGACGCCGATTTTTACTAGAATTTGAAAGATATTGACATGAATATATAACTGTTTGTATCAAAAAATGATAGTTTAAACTGATATTTGCAGTTTTGATGCGGGTTTAGGTACGATATGAATCGAAGAAGCCGATTTTGACTGGAATCTCTTTAAAATGACAAAGAAAAACCTATTATCAATTCAAGGAAGTGAATTTTTAAGTAGTTATCTGCAGTTTTAATGTAGATTTCAGTTCGCTAAGTTATGAAAATGCATGTTTTGGCTATAATCTTCCGTAAATCAAGGGCGAAAACCAATTATTTGTCCCAAAAGAAGGTGTTTTAAGTATATATCTGCATTTCTAAGGTAGATTTGGGTACAATAAGAGGCGAAAAAGCAGATTCTGACTAAGATTGTATCGAAATCGGCAACTATTTGACTCAGAATGGTTGCCTTACGTCGAAATCTAATAGTTTATTAAGGTTTTCGTTACTAAAATGCCCAAAGACGCCGATTTTGACTAGAATTTGAATGATATTGACATGAATATATAACTGTTTGTATCAAAAAATGATAGTTTAAACTGATATTTGCAGTTTTGATGCGGTTTTAGGTACGATATGAGTCGAAGAAGCCGATTTTGACTGGAATCTGTTTAAAATGACAAAGAAAAACCTATTATCAATTCAAGGAAGTGAATTTTTAAGTAGTTATCTGCAGTTTTAATGTAGATTTCAGTTCGCTAAGTTATGAAAATGCATGTTTTGGCTATAATCTTCCGTAAATCAAGGGCGAAAACCAATTATTTGTCCCAAAAGAAGGTGTTTTAAGTATATATCTGCATTTCTAAGGTAGATTTGGGTACAATAAGAGGCGAAAAACAGATTCTGACTAGGATTTTTTTGAAATCGGCAACTATTTGACTCAGAAAGGTTGCCTTACGTCGAAATCTAATAGTTTATTAAGGTTTTCGTTACTAAAATGCCCAAAGACGCCGATTTTGACTAGAATTTGAAAGATATTGACATGAATATATAACTGTTTGTATCAAAAAATGATAGTTTAAACTGATATTTGCAGTTTTGATGCGGTTTTAGGTACGGTATGAGTCGAAGAAGCGGATTTTGACTGGAATCTGTTTAAAATGACAAAGAACAACCTATTATCAATTCAAGGAAGTGAATTTTTAAGTAGTTATCTGCAGTTTTAATGTAGATTTCAGTTCGCTAAGTTATGAAAATGCATGTTTTGGCTATAATCTTCCGTAAATCAAGGGCGAAAACCAATTATTTGTCCCAAAAGAAGGTGTTTTAAGTATATATCTGCATTTCTAAGGTAGATTTGGGTACAATAAGAGGCGAAAAAGCAGATTCTGAATAGGATTTTTTTGAAATCGGCAACTATTTGACTCAGAAAGGTTGCCTTACGTCGAAATCTAATAGTTTATTAAGGTTTTCGTTAATAAAATGCCCAAAGACGCCGATTTTGACTAGAATTTGAAAGATATTGACATGAATATATAACTGTTTGTATCAAAAAATGATAGTTTAAATTGATATTTGCAGTTTTGATGCGGTTTTAGATACGATATGAATCGAAGAAGCCGATTTTGACTGGAATCTGTTTAAAATGACAAAGAAAAACCTATTATCAATTCAAGGAAGTGAATTTTTAAGTAGTTATCTGCAGTTTTAATGTAGATTTCAGTTCGCTAAGTTATGAAAATGCATGTTTTGGCTATAATCTTCCGTAAATCAAGGGCGAAAACCAATTATTTGTCCCAAAAGAAGGTGTTCTGAGTATATATCTGCATTTCTAAGGTAGATTTGGGTACAATAAGAGGCGAAAAAGCAGATTCTGACTAAGATTTTATCGAAATCGGCAACTATTTGACTCAGAATGGTTGCCTTACGTCGAAATCTAATAGTTTATTAAGGTTTTCGTTACTAAAAGGCCCAAAGACGCACATTTTGACTAGAATTTGAAAGATATTGACATGAATATATAACTGTTTGTATCAAAAAATGATAGTTTAAACTGATATTTGCAGTTTTGATGCGGTTTTAGGTACGATATGAGTCGAAGAAGCCGATTTTGACTGGAATCTGTTTAAAATGACAAAGAAAAACCTATTATCAAATCATGGAAGTGAATTTTTAAGTAGTTATCTGCAGTTTTAATGTAGATTTCAGTTCGCTAAGTTATGAAAATGCATGTTTTGGCTATAATCTTCCGTAAATCAAGGGCGAAAACCAATTATTTGTCCCAAAAGAAGGTGTTTTAAGTATATATCTGCATTTCTAAGGTAGATTTGGGTACAATAAGAGGCGAAAAAGCAGATTCTGACTAAGATTTTATCGAAATCGGCAACTATTTGACTCAGAATGGTTGCCTTACGTCGAAATCTAATAGTTTATTAAGGTTTTCGTTACTAAAATGCCCAAAGACGCCGATTTTGACTAGAATTTGAAAGATATTGATATGAATATATAACTGTTTGTATCAAAAAATGATAGTTTAAACTGATATTTGCAGTTTTGATGCGGTTTTACTTACGATATGAGTCGAAGAAGCCGATTTTGACTGGAATCTGTTTAAAATGACAAAGAAAAACCTATTATCAATTCAAGGAAGTGAATTTTTAAGTAGTTATCTGCACTTTTAATGTAGATTTCAGTTCGCTAAGTTATGAAAATGCATGTTTTGGCTATAATCTTCCGTAAATCAAGGGCGAAAACCAATTATTTGTCCCAAAAGAAGGTGTTTTAAGTATATATCTGCATTTCTAAGGTAGATTTGGGTACAATAAGAGGCGAAAAAGCAGATTCTGACTAAGATTTTATCGAAATCGGCAACTATTTGATTCAGAAAGGTTGCCTTACGTCGAAATCTAATAGCTTATTAAGGTTTTCGTTACTAAAATGCCCAAAGACGCCGATTTTGACTAGAATTTGAAAGATATTGACATGAATATATAACTGTTTGTATCAAAAAATGATAGTTTAAACTGATATTTGCAGTTTTGATGCGGTTTTAGATACGATATGAATCGAAGAAGCCGATTTTGACTGGAATCTGTTTAAAATGACAAAGAAAAACCTATTATCAATTCAAGGAAGTGAATTTTTAAGTAGTAATCTGCAGTTTTAATGTAGATTTCAGTTCGCTAAGTTATGAAAATGCATGTTTTGGCTATAATCTTCCGTTAATCAAGGGCGAAAACCAATTATTTGTCCCAAAAGAAGGTGTTTTAAGTATATATCTGCATTTCTAAGGTAGATTTGGGTACAATAAGAGGCGAAAAAGCAGATTCTGACTAAGATTTTATCGAAATCGGCAACTATTTGACTCAGAATGGTTGCCTTACGTCGAAATCTAATAGTTTATTAAGGTTTTCGTTACTAAAATGCCCAAAGACGCCGATTTTGACTAGAATTTGAAAGATATTGACATGAATATATAACTGTTTGTATCAAAAAATGATAGTTTAAACTGATATTTGCAGTTTTGATGCGGTTTTAGGTACGATATGAGTCGAAGAAGCCGATTTTGACTGGAATCTGTTTAAAATGACAAAGAAAAACCTATTATCAATTCAAGGAAGTGAATTTTTAAGTAGTTATCTGCAGTTTTAATGTAGATTTCAGTTCGCTAAGTTATGAAAATGCATGTTTTGGCTATAATCTTCCGTAAATCAAGGGCGAAAACCAATTATTTGTCCCAAAAGAAGGTGTTTTAAGTATATATCTGCATTTCTAAGGTAGATTTGGGTACAATAAGAGGCGAAAAAGCAGATTCTGACTAAGATTTTATCGAAATCGGCAACTATTTGATTCAGAAAGGTTGCCTTACGTCGAAATCTAATAGCTTATTAAGGTTTTCGTTACTAAAATGCCCAAAGACGCCGATTTTGACTAGAATTTGAAAGATATTGACATGAATATATAACTGTTTGTATCAAAAAATGATAGTTTAAACTGATATTTGCAGTTTTGATGCGGTTTTAGATACGATATGAATCGAAGAAGCCGATTTTGACTGGAATCTGTTTAAAATGACAAAGAAAAACCTATTATCAATTCAAGGAAGTGAATTTTTAAGTAGTAATCTGCAGTTTTAATGTAGATTTCAGTTCGCTAAGTTATGAAAATGCATGTTTTGGCTATAATCTTCCGTTAATCAAGGGCGAAAACCAATTATTTGTCCCAAAAGAAGGTGTTTTAAGTATATATCTGCATTTCTAAGGTAGATTTGGGTACAATAAGAGGCGAAAAAGCAGATTCTGACTAAGATTTTATCGAAATCGGCAACTATTTGACTCAGAATGGTTGCCTTACGTCGAAATCTAATAGTTTATTAAGGTTTTCGTTACTAAAATGCCCAAAGACGCCGATTTTGACTAGAATTTGAAAGATATTGACATGAATATATAACTGTTTGTATCAAAAAATGATAGTTTAAACTGATATTTGCAGTTTTGATGCGGTTTTAGGTACGATATGAGTCGAAGAAGCCGATTTTGACTGGAATCTGTTTAAAATGACAAAGAAAAACCTATTATCAATTCAAGGAAGTGAATTTTTAAGTAGTTATCTGCAGTTTTAATGTAGATTTCAGTTCGCTAAGTTATGAAAATGCATGTTTTGGCTATAATCTTCCGTAAATCAAGGGCGAAAACCAATTATTTGTCCCAAAAGAAGGTGTTTTAAGTATATATCTGCATTTCTAAGGTAGATTTGGGTACAATAAGAGGCGAAAAAGGAGATTCTGACTAAGATTTTATCGAAATCGGCAACTATTTGACTCAGAAAGGTTGCCTTACGTCGAAATCTAATAGTTTATTAAGGTTTTCGTTACTAAAATGCCCAAAGACGCCGATTTTGACTAGAATTTGAAAGATATTGACATGAATATATAACTGTTTGTATCAAAAAATGATAGTTTAAACTGATATTAGCAGTTTTGATGCGGGTTTAGGTACGATATGAATCGAAGAAGCCGATTTTGACTGGAATCTGTTTAAAATGACAAAGAAAAACCTATTATCAATTCAAGGAAGTGAATTTTTAAGTAGTTATCTGCAGTTTTAATGTAGATTTCAGTTCGCTAAGTTATGAAAATGCATGTTTTGGCTATAATCTTCCGTAAATCAAGGGCGAAAACCAATTATTTGTCCCAAAAGAAGGTGTTTTAAGTATATATCTGCATTTCTAAGGTAGATTTGGGTACAATAAGAGGCGAAAAAGCAGATTCTGACTAAGATTGTATCGAAATCGGCAACTATTTGACTCAGAATGGTTGCCTTACGTCGAAATCTAATAGTTTATTAAGGTTTTCGTTACTAAAATGCCCAAAGACGCCGATTTTGACTAGAATTTGAATGATATTGACATGAATATATAACTGTTTGTATCAAAAAATGATAGTTTAAACTGATATTTGCAGTTTTGATGCGGTTTTAGGTACGATATGAGTCGAAGAAGCCGGTTTTGACTGGAATCTGTTTAAAATGACAAAGAAAAACCTATTATCAATTCAAGGAACTGAATTTTTAAGTAGTTATCTGCAGTTTTAATGTAGATTTCAGTTCGCTAAGTTATGAAAATGCATGTTTTGGCTATAATCTTCCGTAAATCAAGGGCGAAAACCAATTATTTGTCCCAAAAGAAGGTGTTTTAATTATATATCTGCATTTCTAAGGTAGATTTGGGTACAATAAGAGGCGAAAAAGCAGATTCTGACTAGGATTATATCGAAATCGGTAACTATTTGACTCAGAAAGGTTGCCTTACGTCGAAATCTAATAGTTTATTAAGGTTTTCGTTACTAAAATGCCCAAAGACGCCGATTTTGACTAGAATTTGAAAGATATTGACATGAATATATAACTGTTTGTATCAAAAAATGATAGTTTAAACTGATATTTGCAGTTTTGATGCGGTTTTAGATACGATATGAATCGAAGAAGCCGATTTTGACTGGAATCTGTTTAAAATGACAAAGAAAAACCTATTATCAATTCAAGGAAGTGAATTTTTAAGTAGTTATCTGCAATTTTAATGTAGATTTCAGTTCGCTAAGTTATGGAAATGCATGTTTTGGCTATAATCTTCCGTAAATCAAGGGCGAAAACCAATTATTTGTCCCAAAAGAAGGTGTTTTAAGTATATATCTGCATTTCTAAGGTAGATTTGGGTACAATAAGAGGCGAAAAAGCAGATTCTGACTAAGATTTTATCGAAATCGGCAACTATTTGACTCAGAATGGTTGCCTTACGTCGAAATCTAATAGTTTATTAAGGTTTTCGTTACTAAAATGCCCAAAGACGCCGATTTTGACTAGAATTTGAATGATATTGACATGAATATATAACTGTTTGTATCAAAAAATGATAGTTTAAACTGATATTTGCTGTTTTGATGCGGTTTTAGGTACGATATGAGTCGAAGAAGCCGATTTTGACTGGAATCTGTTTAAAATGACAAAGAAAAACCTATTATCAATTCAAGGAAGTGAATTTGTAAGTAGTTATCTGCACTTTTAATGTAGATTTCAGTTCGCTAAGTTATGAAAATGCATGTTTTGGCTATAATCTTCCGTAAATCAAGGGCGAAAACCAATTATTTGTCCCAAAAGAAGGTGTTTTAAGTATATATCTGCATTTCTAAGGTAGATTTGGGTACAATAAGAGGCGAAAAAGCAGATTCTGACTAAGATTTTATCGAAATCGGCAACTATTTGATTCAGAAAGGTTGCCTTACGTCGAAATCTAATAGCTTATTAAGGTTTTCGTTACTAAAATGCCCAAAGACGCCGATTTTGACTAGAATTTGAAAGATATTGACATGAATATATAACTGTTTGTATCAAAAAATGATAGTTTAAACTGATATTTGCAGTTTTGATGCGGTTTTAGATACGATATGAATCGAAGAAGCCGATTTTGACTGGAATCTGTTTAAAATGACAAAGAAAAACCTATTATCAATTCAAGGAAGTGAATTTTTAAGTAGTTATCTGCAGTTTTAATGTAGATTTCAGTTCGCTAAGTTATGAAAATGCATGTTTTGGCTATAATCTTCCATAAATCAAGGGCAAAAACCAATTATTTGTCCCAAAAGAAGGTGTTTTAAGTATATATCTGCATTTCTAAGGTAGATTTGGGTACAATAAGAGGCGAAAAAGCAGATTCTGACTAAGATTGTATCGAAATCGGCAACTATTTGACTCAGAATGGTTGCCTTACGTCGAAATCTAATAGTTTATTAAGGTTTTCGTTACTAAAATGCCCAAAGACGCCGATTTTGACTAGAATTTGAATGATATTGACATGAATATATAACTGTTTGTATCAAAAAATGATAGTTTAAACTGATATTTGCAGTTTTGATGCGGTTTTAGGTACGATATGAGTCGAAGAAGCCGGTTTTGACTGGAATCTGTTTAAAATGACAAAGAAAAACCTTTTATCAATTCAAGGAAGTGAATTTTTAAGTAGTTATCTGCAGTTTTAATGTAGATTTCAGTTCGCTAAGTTATGAAAATGCATATTTTGGCTATAATCTTCCGTAAATCAAGGGCGAAAACCAATTATTTGTCCCAAAAGAAGGTGTTTTAATTATATATCTGCATTTCTAAGGTAGATTTGGGTACAATAAGAGGCGAAAAAGCAGATTCTGACTAGGATTATATCGAAATCGGTAACTATTTGACTCAGAAAGGTTGCCTTACGTCGAAATCTAATAGTTTATTAAGGTTTTCGTTACTAAATTGCCCAAAGACGCCGATTTTGACTAGAATTTGAAAGATATTGACATGAATATATAACTGTTTGTATCAAAAAATGATAGTTTAAACTGATATTTGCAGTTTTGATGCGGTTTTAGATACGATATGAATCGAAGAAGCCGATTTTGACTGGAATCTGTTTAAAATGACAAAGAAAAACCTATTATCAATTCAAGGAAGTGAATTTTTAAGTAGTTATCTGCAGTTTTAATGTAGATTTCAGTTCGCTAAGTTATGAAAATGCATGTTTTGGCTATAATCTTCCGTAAATCAAGGGCGAAAAATAATATTTGTCCCAAAAGAAGGTGTTTTAAGTATATATCTGCATTTCTAAGGTAGATTTGGGTACAATAAGAGGCGAAAAAGCAGATTCTGACTAAGATTTTATCGAAATCGGAAACTATTTGACTCAGAATGGTTGCCTTACGTCGAAATCTAATAGTTTATTAAGGTTTTCGTTACTAAAATGCCCAAAGACGCCGATTTTGACTAGAATTTGAAAGATATTGACATGAATATATAACTGTTTGTATCAAAAAATGATAGTTTAAACTGATATTTGCAGTTTTGATGCGGTTTTAGTTACGATATGAGTCGAAGAAGCCGATTTTGACTGGAATCTGTTTAAAATGACATAGAAAAACCTATTATCAATTCAAGGAAGTGAATTTTTAAGTAGTTATCTGCACTTTTAATGTAGATTTCAGTTCGCTAAGTTATGAAAATGCATGTTTTGGCTATAATCTTCCGTAAATCAAGGGCGAAAACCAATTATTTGTCCCAAAAGAAGGTGTTTTAAGTATATATCTGCATTTCTAAGGTAGATTTGGGTACAATAAGAGGCGAAAAAGGAGATTCTGACTAAGATTTTATCGAAATCGGCAACTATTTGACTCAGAAAGGTTGCCTTACGTCGAAATCTAATAGTTTATTAAGGTTTTCGTTACTAAAATGCCCAAAGACGCCGATTTTGACTAGAATTTGAAAGATATTGACATGAATATATAACTGTTTGTATCAAAAAATGATAGTTTAAACTGATATTTGCAGTTTTGATGCGGTTTTAGATACGATATGAGTCGAAGAAGCCGATTTTGACTGGAATCTGTTTAAAATGACAAAGAAAAACCTATTATCAATTCAAGGAAGTGAATTTTTAAGTAGTTATCTGCACTTTTAATGTAGATTTCAGTTCGCTAAGTTATGAAAATGCATGTTTTTGCTATAATCTTCCGTAAATCAAGGGCGAAAACCAATTATTTGTCCCAAAAGAAGGTGTTTTAAGTATATATCTGCATTTCTAAGGTAGATTTGGGTACAATAAGAGGCGAAAAAGCAGATTCTGACTAAGATTTTTTCGAAATCGGCAACTATTTGACTCAGAAAGGTTGCCTTACGTCGAAATCTAATAGTTTATTAAGGTTTTCGTTACTAAAATGCCCAAAGACGCCGATTTTGACTAGAATTTGAAAGATATTCACATGAATATATAATTGTTTGTATCAAAAAATGATAGTTTAAACTGATATTTGCAGTTTTGATGCGGTTTTAGATACGATATGAATCGAAGAAGCCGATTTTGACTGGAATCTGTTTAAAATGAAAAAGAAAAACCTATTATCAATTCAAGGAAGTGAATTTTTAAGTAGTTATCTGCAGTTTTAATGTAGATTTCAGTTCGCTAAGTTATGAAAATGCATGTTTTGGCTATAATCTTCCGTTAATCAAGGGCGAAAACCAATTATTTGTCCCAAAAGAAGGTGTTTTAAGAATATATCTGCATTTCTAAGGTAGATTTGGGTACAATAAGAGGCGAAAAAGCAGATTCTGACTAAGATTTTATCGAAATCGGCAACTATTTGACTCAGAATGGTTGCCTTACGTCGAAATCTAATAGTTTATTAAGGTTTTCGTTACTAAAATGCCCAAAGACGCCGATTTTGACTAGAATTTGAAAGATATTGACATGAATATATAACTGTTTGTATCAAAAAATGATAGTTTAAACTGATATTTGCAGTTTTGATGCGGTTTTAGATACGATATGAATCGAAGAAGCCGATTTTGACTGGAATCTGTTTAAAATGACAAAGAAAAACCTATTATCAATTCAAGGAAGTGAATTTTTAAGTAGTTATCTGCAGTTTTAATGTAGATTTCAGTTCGCTAAGTTATGAAAATGCATGTTTTGGCTATAATCTTCCGTAAATCAAGGGCGAAAAACAATTATTTGTCCCAAAAGAAGGTGTTTTAAGTATATAACTGCATTTCTAAGGTAGATTTGGGTACAATAAGAGGCGAAAAAGCAGATTCTGACTAAGATTTTCTCGAAATCGGCAACTATTTGACTCAGAATGGTTGCCTTACGTCGAAATCTAATAGTTTATTAAGGTTTTCGTTACTAAAATGCCCAAAGACGCCGATTTTGACTAGAATTTGAAAGATATTGATATGAATATATAACTGTTTGTATCAAAAAATGATAGTTTAAACTGATATTTGCAGTTTTGATGCGGTTTTAGGTACGATATGAGTCGAAGAAGCCGATTTTGACTGGAATCTGTTTAAAATGACAAAGAAAAACCTATTATCAATTCAAGGAAGTGAATTTTTAAGTAGTTATCTGCACTTTTAATGTAGATTTCAGTTCGCTAAGTTATGAAAATGCATGTTTTGGCTATAATCTTCCGTAAATCAAGGGCGAAAACCAATTATTTGTCCCAAAAGAAGGTGTTTTAAGTATATATCTGCATTTTTAAGGTAGATTTGGGTACAATAAGAGGCGAAAAAGCAGATTCTGACTAAGATTTTATCGAAATCGGCAACTATTTGATTCAGAAAGGTTGCCTTACGTCGAAATCTAATAGCTTATTAAGGTTTTCGTTACTAAAATGCCCAAAGACGCCGATTTTGACTAGAATTTGAAAGATATTGACATGAATATATAACTGTTTGTATCAAAAAATGATAGTTTAAACTGATATTTGCAGTTTTGATGCGGTTTTAGATACGATATGAATCGAAGAAGCCGATTTTGACTGGAATCTGTTTAAAATGACAAAGAAAAACCTATTATCAATTCAAGGAAGTGAATTTTTAAGTAGTAATCTGCAGTTTTAATGTAGATTTCAGTTCGCTAAGTTATGAAAATGCATGTTTTGGCTATAATCTTCCGTTAATCAAGGGCGAAAACCAATTATTTGTCCCAAAAGAAGGTGTTTTAAGTATATATCTGCATTTCTAAGGTAGATTTGGGTACAATAAGAGGCGAAAAAGCAGATTCTGACTAAGATTTTTAGAAATCGGCAACTATTTGACTCAGAATGGTTGCCTTACGTCGAAATCTAATAGTTTATTAAGGTTTTCGTTACTAAAATGCCCAAAGACGCCGATTTTGACTAGAATTTGAAAGATATTGACATGAATATATAACTGTTTGTATCAAAAAATGATAGTTTAAACTGATATTTGCAGTTTTGATGCGGTTTTAGGTACGATATGAGTCGAAGAAGCCGATTTTGACTGGAATCTGTTTAAAATGACAAAGAAAAACCTATTATCAATTCAAGGAAGTGAATTTTTAAGTAGTTATCTGCAGTTTTAATGTAGATTTCAGTTCGCTAAGTTATGAAAATGCATGTTTTGGCTATAATCTTCCGTAAATCAAGGGCGAAAACCAATTATTTGTCCCAAAAGAAGGTGTTTTAAGTATATATCTGCATTTCTAAGGTAGATTTGGGTACAATAAGAGGCGAAAAAGGAGATTCTGACTAAGATTTTATCGAAATCGGCAACTATTTGACTCAGAAAGGTTGCCTTACGTCGAAATCTAATAGTTTATTAAGGTTTTCGTTACTAAAATGCCCAAAGACGCCGATTTTGACTAGAATTTGAAAGATATTGACATGAATATATAACTGTTTGTATCAAAAAATGATAGTTTAAACTGATATTTGCAGTTTTGATGCGGGTTTAGGTACGATATGAATCGAAGAAGCCGATTTTGACTGGAATCTGTTTAAAATGACAAAGAAAAACCTATTATCAATTCAAGGAAGTGAATTTTTAAGTAGTTATCTGCAGTTTTAATGTAGATTTCAGTTCGCTAAGTTATGAAAATGCATGTTTTGGCTATAATCTTCCGTAAATCAAGGGCGAAAACCAATTATTTGTCCCAAAAGAAGGTGTTTTAAGTATATATCTGCATTTCTAAGGTAGATTTGGGTACAATAAGAGGCGAAAAAGCAGATTCTGACTAAGATTGTATCGAAATCGGCAACTATTTGACTCAGAATGGTTGCCTTACGTCGAAATCTAATAGTTTATTAAGGTTTTCGTTACTAAAATGCCCAAAGACGCCGATTTTGACTAGAATTTGAATGATATTGACATGAATATATAACTGTTTGTATCAAAAAATGATAGTTTAAACTGATATTTGCAGTTTTGATGCGGTTTTAGGTACGATATGAGTCGAAGAAGCCGGTTTTGACTGGAATCTGTTTAAAATGACAAAGAAAAACCTATTATCAATTCAAGGAACTGAATTTTTAAGTAGTTATCTGCAGTTTTAATGTAGATTTCAGTTCGCTAAGTTATGAAAATGCATGTTTTGGCTATAATCTTCCGTAAATCAAGGGCGAAAACCAATTATTTGTCCCAAAAGAAGGTGTTTTAATTATATATCTGCATTTCTAAGGTAGATTTGGGTACAATAAGAGGCGAAAAAGCAGATTCTGACTAGGATTATATCGAAATCGGTAACTATTTGACTCAGAAAGGTTGCCTTACGTCGAAATCTAATAGTTTATTAAGGTTTTCGTTACTAAAATGCCCAAAGACGCCGATTTTGACTAGAATTTGAAAGATATTGACATGAATATATAACTGTTTGTATCAAAAAATGATAGTTTAAACTGATATTTGCAGTTTTGATGCGGTTTTAGATACGATATGAATCGAAGAAGCCGATTTTGACTGGAATCTGTTTAAAATGACAAAGAAAAACCTATTATCAATTCAAGGAAGTGAATTTTTAAGTAGTTATCTGCAATTTTAATGTAGATTTCAGTTCGCTAAGTTATGGAAATGCATGTTTTGGCTATAATCTTCCGTAAATCAAGGGCGAAAACCAATTATTTGTCCCAAAAGAAGGTGTTTTAAGTATATATCTGCATTTCTAAGGTAGATTTGGGTACAATAAGAGGCGAAAAAGCAGATTCTGACTAAGATTTTATCGAAATCGGCAACTATTTGACTCAGAATGGTTGCCTTACGTCGAAATCTAATACTTTATTAAGGTTTTCGTTACTAAAATGCCCAAAGACGCCGATTTTGACTAGAATTTGAATGATATTGACATGAATATATAACTGTTTGTATCAAAAAATGATAGTTTAAACTGATATTTGCAGTTTTGATGCGGTTTTAGGTACGATATGAGTCGAAGAAGCCGATTTTGACTGGAATCTGTTTAAAATGACAAAGAAAAACCTATTATCAATTCAAGGAAGTGAATTTGTAAGTAGTTATCTGCACTTTTAATGTAGATTTCAGTTCGCTAAGTTATGAAAATGCATGTTTTCTCTATAATCTTCCGTAAATCAAGGGCGAAAACCAATTATTTGTCCCAAAAGAAGGTGTTTTAAGTATATATCTGCATTTCTAAGGTAGATTTGGGTACAATAAGAGGCGAAAAAGCAGATTCTGACTAAGATTTTATCGAAATCGGCAACTATTTGATTCAGAAAGGTTGCCTTACGTCGAAATCTAATAGCTTATTAAGGTTTTCGTTACTAAAATGCCCAAAGACGCCGATTTTGACTAGAATTTGAAAGATATTGACATGAATATATAACTGTTTGTATCAAAAAATGATAGTTTAAACTGATATTTGCAGTTTTGATGCGGTTTTAGATACGATATGAATCGAAGAAGCCGATTTTGACTGGAATCTGTTTAAAATGACAAAGAAAAACCTATTATCAATTCAAGGAAGTGAATTTTTAAGTAGTTATCTGCAGTTTTAATGTAGATTTCAGTTCGCTAAGTTATGAAAATGCATGTTTTGGCTATAATCTTCCATAAATCAAGGGCGAAAACCAATTATTTGTCCCAAAAGAAGGTGTTTTAAGTATATATCTGCATTTCTAAGGTAGATTTGGGTACAATAAGAGGCGAAAAAGCAGATTCTGACTAAGATTGTATCGAAATCGGCAACTATTTGACTCAGAATGGTTGCCTTACGTCGAAATCTAATAGTTTATTAAGGTTTTCGTTACTAAAATGCCCAAAGACGCCGATTTTGACTAGAATTTGAATGATATTGACATGAATATATAACTGTTTGTATCAAAAAATGATAGTTTAAACTGATATTTGCAGTTTTGATGCGGTTTTAGGTACGATATGAGTCGAAGAAGCCGGTTTTGACTGGAATCTGTTAAAAATGACAAAGAAAAACCTTTTATCAATTCAAGGAAGTGAATTTTTAAGTAGTTATCTGCAGTTTTAATGTAGATTTCAGTTCGCTAAGTTATGAAAATGCAAATTTTTTGGCTATAATCTTCCGTAAATCAAGGGCGAAAACCAATTATTTGTCCCAAAAGAAGGTGTTTTAATTATATATCTGCATTTCTAAGGTAGATTTGGGTACAATAAGAGGCGAAAAAGCAGATTCTGACTAGGATTATATCGAAATCGGTAACTATTTGACTCAGAAAGGTTGCCTTACGTCGAAATCTAATAGTTTATTAAGGTTTTCGTTACTAAATTGCCCAAAGACGCCGATTTTGACTAGAATTTGAAAGATATTGACATGAATATATAACTGTTTGTATCAAAAAATGATAGTTTAAACTGATATTTGCAGTTTTGATGCGGTTTTAGATACGATATGAATCGAAGAAGCCGATTTTGACTGGAATCTGTTTAAAATGACAAAGAAAAACCTATTATCAATTCAAGGAAGTGAATTTTTAAGTAGTTATCTGCAGTTTTAATGTAGATTTCAGTTCGCTAAGTTATGAAAATGCATGTTTTGGCTATAATCTTCCGTAAATCAAGGGCGAAAAATAATATTTGTCCCAAAAGAAGGTGTTTTAAGTATATATCTGCATTTCTAAGGTAGATTTGGGTACAATAAGAGGCGAAAAAGCAGATTCTGACTAAGATTTTATCGAAATCGGAAACTATTTGACTCAGAATGGTTGCCTTACGTCGAAATCTAATAGTTTATTAAGGTTTTCGTTACTAAAATGCCCAAAGACGCCGATTTTGACTAGAATTTGAAAGATATTGACATGAATATATAACTGTTTGTATCAAAAAATGATAGTTTAAACTGATATTTGCAGTTTTGATGCGGTTTTAGTTACGATATGAGTCGAAGAAGCCGATTTTGACTGGAATCTGTTTAAAATGACATAGAAAAACCTATTATCAATTCAAGGAAGTGAATTTTTAAGTAGTTATCTGCACTTTTAATGTAGATTTCAGTTCGCTAAGTTATGAAAATGCATGTTTTGGCTATAATCTTCCGTAAATCAAGGGCGAAAACCAATTATTTGTCCCAAAAGAAGGTGTTTTAAGTATATATCTGCATTTCTAAGGTAGATTTGGGTACAATAAGAGGCGAAAAAGGAGATTCTGACTAAGATTTTATCGAAATCGGCAACTATTTGACTCAGAAAGGTTGCCTTACGTCGAAATCTAATAGTTTATTAAGGTTTTCGTTACTAAAATGCCCAAAGACGCCGATTTTGACTAGAATTTGAAAGATATTGACATGAATATATAACTGTTTGTATCAAAAAATGATAGTTTAAACTGATATTTGCAGTTTTGATGCGGTTTTAGGTACGATATGAGTCGAAGAAGCCGATTTTGACTGGAATCTGTTTAAAATGACAAAGAAAAACCTATTATCAATTCAAGGAAGTGAATTTTTAAGTAGTTATCTGCAGTTTTAATGTAGATTTCAGTTCGCTAAGTTATGAAAATGCATGTTTTGGCTATAATCTTCCGTAAATCAAGGGCGAAAACCAATTATTTGTCCAAAAGAAGGTGTTTTAAGTATATATCTGCATTTCTAAGGTAGATTTGGGTACAATAAGAGGCGAAAAAGCAGATTCTGACTAATATTTTATCGAAATCGGCAACTATTTGACTCAGAAAGGTTGCCTTACGTCGAAATCTAATAGTTTACTATGGTTTTCGTTACTAAAATGCCCAAAGACGCCGATTTTGACTAGAATTTGAAAGATATTGACATGAATATATAACTGTTTGTATCAAAAAATGATAGTTTAAACTGATATTTGCAGTTTTGTTGCGGTTTTAGGTACGGTATGAGTCGAAGAAGCGGATTTTGACTGGAATCTGTTTAAAATGACAAAGAACAACCTATTATCAATTCAAGGAAGTGAATTTTTAAGTAGTTATCTGCAGTTTTAATGTAGATTTCAGTTCGCTAAGTTATGAAAATGCATGTTTTGGCTATAATCTTCCGTAAATCAAGGGCGAAAACCAATTATTTGTCCAAAAGAAGGTGTTTTAAGTATATATCTGCATTTCTAAGGTAGATTTGGGTACAATAAGAGGCGAAAAAGCAGATTCTGACTAAGATTTTATCGAAATCGGAAACTATTTGACTCAGAATGGTTGCCTTACGTCGAAATCTAATAGTTTATTAAGGTTTTCGTTACTAAAATGCCCAAAGACGCCGATTTTGACTAGAATTTGAAAGATATTGACATGAATATATAACTGTTTGTATCAAAAAATGATAGTTTAAACTGATATTTGCAGTTTTGATGCGGTTTTAGTTACGATATGAGTCGAAGAAGCCGATTTTGACTGGAATCTGTTTAAAATGACATAGAAAAACCTATTATCAATTCAAGGAAGTGAATTTTTAAGTAGTTATCTGCACTTTTAATGTAGATTTCAGTTCGCTAAGTTATGAAAATGCATGTTTTGGCTATAATCTTCCGTAAATCAAGGGCGAAAACCAATTATTTGTCCCAAAAGAAGGTGTTTTAAGTATATATCTGCATTTCTAAGGTAGATTTGGGTACAATAAGAGGCGAAAAACAGATTCTGACTAGGATTTTTTTGAAATCGGCAACTATTTGACTCAGAAAGGTTGCCTTACGTCGAAATCTAATAGTTTATTAAGGTTTTCGTTACTAAAATGCCCAAAGACGCCGATTTTGACTAGAATTTGAAAGATATTGACATGAATATATAACTGTTTGTATCAAAAAATGATAGTTTAAACTGATATTTGCAGTTTTGATGCGGTTTTAGGTACGGTATGAGTCGAAGAAGCGGATTTTGACTGGAATCTGTTTAAAATGACAAAGAACAACCTATTATCAATTCAAGGAAGTGAATTTTTAAGTAGTTATCTGCAGTTTTAATGTAGATTTCAGTTCGCTAAGTTATGAAAATGCATGTTTTGGCTATAATCTTCCGTAAATCAAGGGCGAAAACCAATTATTTGTCCCAAAAGAAGGTGTTTTAAGTATATATCTGCATTTCTAAGGTAGATTTGGGTACAATAAGAGGCGAAAAAGCAGATTCTGAATAGGATTTTTTTGAAATCGGCAACTATTTGACTCAGAAAGGTTGCCTTACGTCGAAATCTAATAGTTTATTAAGGTTTTCGTTAATAAAATGCCCAAAGACGCCGATTTTGACTAGAATTTGAAAGATATTGATATGAATATATAACTGTTTGTATCAAAAAATGATAGTTTAAATTGATATTTGCAGTTTTGATGCGGTTTTAGATACGATATGAATCGAAGAAGCCGATTTTGACTGGAATCTGTTTAAAATGACAAAGAAAAACCTATTATCAATTCAAGGAAGTGAATTTTTAAGTAGTTATCTGCAGTTTTAATGTAGATTTCAGTTCGCTAAGTTATGAAAATGCATGTTTTGGCTATAATCTTCCGTAAATCAAGGGCGAAAACCAATTATTTGTCCCAAAAGAAGGTGTTCTGAGTATATATCTGCATTTCTAAGGTAGATTTGGGTACAATAAGAGGCGAAAAAGCAGATTCTGACTAAGATTTTATCGAAATCGGCAACTATTTGACTCAGAATGGTTGCCTTACGTCGAAATCTAATAGTTTATTAAGGTTTTCGTTACTAAAAGGCCCAAAGACGCACATTTTGACTAGAATTTGAAAGATATTGACATGAATATATAACTGTTTGTATCAAAAAATGATAGTTTAAACTGATATTTGCAGTTTTGATGCGGTTTTAGGTACGATATGAGTCGAAGAAGCCGATTTTGACTGGAATCTGTTTAAAATGACAAAGAAAAACCTATTATCAAATCATGGAAGTGAATTTTTAAGTAGTTATCTGCAGTTTTAATGTAGATTTCAGTTCGCTAAGTTATGAAAATGCATGTTTTGGCTATAATCTTCCGTAAATCAAGGGCGAAAACCAATTATTTGTCCCAAAAGAAGGTGTTTTAAGTATATATCTGCATTTCTAAGGTAGATTTGGGTACAATAAGAGGCGAAAAAGCAGATTCTGACTAAGATTTTATCGAAATCGGCAACTATTTGACTCAGAATGGTTGCCTTACGTCGAAATCTAATAGTTTATTAAGGTTTTCGTTACTAAAATGCCCAAAGACGCCGATTTTGACTAGAATTTGAAAGATATTGATATGAATATATAACTGTTTGTATCAAAAAATGATAGTTTAAACTGATATTTGCAGTTTTGATGCGGTTTTAGGTACGATATGAGTCGAAGAAGCCGATTTTGACTGGAATCTGTTTAAAATGACAAAGAAAAACCTATTATCAATTCAAGGAAGTGAATTTTTAAGTAGTTATCTGCACTTTTAATGTAGATTTCAGTTCGCTAAGTTATGAAAATGCATGTTTTGGCTATAATCTTCCGTAAATCAAGGGCGAAAACCAATTATTTGTCCCAAAAGAAGGTGTTTTAATTATATATCTGCATTTCTAAGGTAGATTTGGGTACAATAAGAGGCGAAAAAGCAGATTCTGACTAAGATTTTATCGAAATCGGCAACTATTTGATTCAGAAAGGTTGCCTTACGTCGAAATCTAATAGCTTATTAAGGTTTTCGTTACTAAAATGCCCAAAGACGCCGATTTTGACTAGAATTTGAAAGATATTGACATGAATATATAACTGTTTGTATCAAAAAATGATAGTTTAAACTGATATTTGCAGTTTTGATGCGGTTTTAGATACGATATGAATCGAAGAAGCCGATTTTGACTGGAATCTGTTTAAAATGACAAAGAAAAACCTATTATCAATTCAAGGAAGTGAATTTTTAAGTAGTAATCTGCAGTTTTAATGTAGATTTCAGTTCGCTAAGTTATGAAAATGCATGTTTTGGCTATAATCTTCCGTTAATCAAGGGCGAAAACCAATTATTTGTCCCAAAAGAAGGTGTTTTAAGTATATATCTGCATTTCTAAGGTAGATTTGGGTACAATAAGAGGCGAAAAAGCAGATTCTGACTAAGATTTTATCGAAATCGGCAACTATTTGACTCAGAATGGTTGCCTTACGTCGAAATCTAATAGTTTATTAAGGTTTTCGTTACTAAAATGCCCAAAGACGCCGATTTTGACTAGAATTTGAAAGATATTGACATGAATATATAACTGTTTGTATCAAAAAATGATAGTTTAAACTGATATTTGCAGTTTTGATGCGGTTTTAGGTACGATATGAGTCGAAGAAGCCGATTTTGACTGGAATCTGTTTAAAATGACAAAGAAAAACCTATTATCAATTCAAGGAAGTGAATTTTTAAGTAGTTATCTGCAGTTTTAATGTAGATTTCAGTTCGCTAAGTTATGAAAATGCATGTTTTGGCTATAATCTTCCGTAAATCAAGGGCCAATTATTTGTCCCAAAAGAAGGTGTTTTAAGTATATATCTGCATTTCTAAGGTAGATTTGGGTACAATAAGAGGCGAAAAAGTAGATTGTGACTAAGATTTTATCGAAATCGGCAACTATTTGACTCAGAAAGGTTGCCTTACGTCGAAATCTAATAGTTTATTAAGGTTTTCGTTACTAAAATGCCCAAAGACGCCGATTTTGACTAGAATTTGAAAGATATTGACATGAATATATAACTGTTTGTATCAAAAAATGATAGTTTAAACTGATATTTGCAGTTTTGATGCGGGTTTAGGTACGATATGAATCGAAGAAGCCGATTTTGACTGGAATCTGTTTAAAATGACAAAGAAAAACCTATTATCAATTCAAGGAAGTGAATTTTTAAGTAGTTATCCGCAGTTTTAATGTAGATTTCAGTTCGCTAAGTTATGAAAATGCATGTTTTGGCTATAATCTTCCGTAAATCAAGGGCGAAAACCAATTATTTGTCCCAAAAGAAGGTGTTTTAAGTATATATCTGCATTTCTAAGGTAGATTTGGGTACAATAAGAGGCGAAAAAGCAGATTCTGACTAAGATTGTATCGAAATCGGCAACTATTTGACTCAGAATGGTTGCCTTACGTCGAAATCTAATAGTTTATTAAGGTTTTCGTTACTAAAATGCCCAAAGACGCCGATTTTGACTAGAATTTGAATGATATTGACATGAATATATAACTGTTTGTATCAAAAAATGATAGTTTAAACTGATATTTGCAGTTTTGATGCGGTTTTAGGTACGATATGAGTCGAAGAAGCCGGTTTTGACTGGAATCTGTTTAAAATGACAAAGAAAAACCTATTATCAATTCAAGGAACTGAATTTTTAAGTAGTTATCTGCAGTTTTAATGTAGATTTCAGTTCGCTAAGTTATGAAAATGCATGTTTTGGCTATAATCTTCCGTAAATCAAGGGCGAAAACCAATTATTTGTCCCAAAAGAAGGTGTTTTAATTATATATCTGCATTTCTAAGGTAGATTTGGGTACAATAAGAGGCGAAAAAGCAGATTCTGACTAGGATTATATCGAAATCGGTAACTATTTGACTCAGAAAGGTTGCCTTACGTCGAAATCTAATAGTTTATTAAGGTTTTCGTTACTAAAATGCCCAAAGACGCCGATTTTGACTAGAATTTGAAAGATATTGACATGAATATATAACTGTTTGTATCAAAAAATGATAGTTTAAGCTGATATTTGCAGTTTTGATGCGGTTTTAGATACGATATGAATCGAAGAAGCCGATTTTGACTGGAATCTGTTTAAAATGACAAAGAAAAACCTATTATCAATTCAAGGAAGTGAATTTTTAAGTAGTTATCTGCAATTTTAATGTAGATTTCAGTTCGCTAAGTTATGGAAATGCATGTTTTGGCTATAATCTTCCGTAAATCAAGGGCGAAAACCAATTATTTGTCCCAAAAGAAGGTGTTTTAAGTATATATCTGCATTTCTAAGGTAGATTTGGGTACAATAAGAGGCGAAAAAGCAGATTCTGACTAAGATTTTATCGAAATCGGCAACTATTTGACTCAGAATGGTTGCCTTACGTCGAAATCTAATAGTTTATTAAGGTTTTCGTTACTAAAATGCCCAAAGACGCCGATTTTGACTAGAATTTGAATGATATTGACATGAATATATAACTGTTTGTATCAAAAAATGATAGTTTAAACTGATATTTGCAGTTTTGATGCGGTTTTAGGTACGATATGAGTCGAAGAAGCCGATTTTGACTGGAATCTGTTTAAAATGACAAAGAAAAACCTATTATCAATTCAAGGAAGTGAATTTGTAAGTAGTTATCTGCACTTTTAATGTAGATTTCAGTTCGCTAAGTTATGAAAATGCATGTTTTGGCTATAATCTTCCGTAAATCAAGGGCGAAAACCAATTATTTGTCCCAAAAGAAGGTGTTTTAAGTATATATCTGCATTTCTAAGGTAGATTTGGGTACAATAAGAGGCGAAAAAGCAGATTCTGACTAAGATTGTATCGAAATCGGCAACTATTTGACTCAGAATGGTTGCCTTACGTCGAAATCTAATAGTTTATTAAGGTTTTCGTTACTAAAATGCCCAAAGACGCCGATTTTGACTAGAATTTGAATGATATTGACATGAATATATAACTGTTTGTATCAAAAAATGATAGTTTAAACTGATATTTGCAGTTTTGATGCGGTTTTAGGTACGATATGAGTCGAAGAAGCCGGTTTTGACTGGAATCTGTTTAAAATGACAAAGAAAAACCTATTATCAATTCAAGGAAGTGAATTTTTAAGTAGTTATCTGCAGTTTTAATGTAGATTTCAGTTCGCTAAGTTATGAAAATGCATGTTTTGGCTATAATCTTCCATAAATCAAGGGCGAAAACCAATTATTTGTCCCAAAAGAAGGTGTTTTAAGTATATATCTGCATTTCTAAGGTAGATTTGGGTACAATAAGAGGCGAAAAAGCAGATTCTGACTAAGATTGTATCGAAATCGGCAACTATTTGACTCAGAATGGTTGCCTTACGTCGAAATCTAATAGTTTATTAAGGTTTTCGTTACTAAAATGCCCAAAGACGCCGATTTTGACTAGAATTTGAATGATATTGACATGAATATATAACTGTTTGTATCAAAAAATGATAGTTTAAACTGATATTTGCAGTTTTGATGCGGTTTTAGGTACGATATGAGTCGAAGAAGCCGGTTTTGACTGGAATCTGTTTAAAATGACAAAGAAAAACCTTTTATCAATTCAAGGAAGTGAATTTTTAAGTAGTTATCTGCAGTTTTAATGTAGATTTCAGTTCGCTAAGTTATGAAAATGCATATTTTGGCTATAATCTTCCGTAAATCAAGGGCGAAAACCAATTATTTGTCCCAAAAGAAGGTGTTTTAATTATATATCTGCATTTCTAAGGTAGATTTGGGTACAATAAGAGGCGAAAAAGCAGATTCTGACTAGGATTATATCGAAATCGGTAACTATTTGACTCAGAAAGGTTGCCTTACGTCGAAATCTAATAGTTTATTAAGGTTTTCGTTACTAAATTGCCCAAAGACGCCGATTTTGACTAGAATTTGAAAGATATTGACATGAATATATAACTGTTTGTATCAAAAAATGATAGTTTAAACTGATATTTGCAGTTTTGATGCGGTTTTAGATACGATATGAATCGAAGAAGCCGATTTTGACTGGAATCTGTTTAAAATGACAAAGAAAAACCTATTATCAATTCAAGGAAGTGAATTTTTAAGTAGTTATCTGCAGTTTCAATGTAGATTTCAGTTCGCTAAGTTATGAAAATGCATGTTTTGGCTATAATCTTCCGTAAATCAAGGGCGAAAAATAATGTTTGTCCCAAAAGAAGGTGTTTTAAGTATATATCTGCATTTCTAAGGTAGATTTGGGTACAATAAGAGGCGAAAAAGCAGATTCTGACTAAGATTTTATCGAAATCGGAAACTATTTGACTCAGAATGGTTGCTTTACGTCGAAATCTAATAGTTTATTAAGGTTTTTGTTACTAAAATGCCCAAAGACGCCGATTTTGACTAGAATTTGAAAGATATTGACATGAATATATAACTGTTTGTATCAAAAAATGATAGTTTAAACTGATATTTGCAGTTTTGATGCGGTTTTAGTTACGATATGAGTCGAAGAAGCCGATTTTGACTGGAATCTGTTTAAAATGACATAGAAAAACCTATTATCAATTCAAGGAAGTGAATTTTTAAGTAGTTATCTGCACTTTTAATGTAGATTTCAGTTCGCTAAGTTATGAAAATGCATGTTTTGGCTATAATCTTCCGTAAATCAAGGGCGAAAACCAATTATTTGTCCCAAAAGAAGGTGTTTTAAGTATATATCTGCATTTCTAAGGTAGATTTGGGTACAATAAGAGGCGAAAAAGGAGATTCTGACTAAGATTTTATCGAAATCGGCAACTATTTGACTCAGAAAGGTTGCCTTACGTCGAAATCTAATAGTTTATTAAGGTTTTCGTTACTAAAATGCCCAAAGACGCCGATTTTGACTAGAATTTGAAAGATATTGACATGAATATATAACTGTTTGTATCAAAAAATGATAGTTTAAACTGATATTTGCAGTTTTGATGCGGTTTTAGATACGATATGAGTCGAAGAAGCCGATTTTGACTGGAATCTGTTTAAAATGACAAAGAAAAACCTATTATCAATTCAAGGAAGTGAATTTTTAAGTAGTTATCTGCACTTTTAATGTAGATTTCAGTTCGCTAAGTTATGAAAATGCATGTTTTTGCTATAATCTTCCGTAAATCAAGGGCGAAAACCAATTATTTGTCCCAAAAGAAGGTGTTTTAAGTATATATCTGCATTTCTAAGGTAGATTTGGGTACAATAAGAGGCGAAAAAGCAGATTCTGACTAAGATTTTTTCGAAATCGGCAACTATTTGACTCAGAAAGGTTGCCTTACGTCGAAATCTAATAGTTTATTAAGGTTTTCGTTACTAAAATGCCCAAAGACGCCGATTTTGACTAGAATTTGAAAGATATTGACATGAATATATAACTGTTTGTATCAAAAAATGATAGTTTAAACTGATATTTGCAGTTTTGATGCGGTTTTAGGTACGATATGAGTCGAAGAAGCCGATTTTGACTGGAATCTGTTTAAAATGACAAAGAAAAACCTATTATCAATTCAAGGAAGTGAATTTTTAAGTAGTTATCTGCACTTTTAATGTAGATTTCAGTTCGCTAAGTTATGAAAATGCATGTTTTGGCTATAATCTTCCGTAAATCAAGGGCGAAAACCAATTATTTGTCCCAAAAGAAGGTGTTTTAAGAATATATCTGCATTTCTAAGGTAGATTTGGGTACAATAAGAGGCGAAAAAGCAGATTCTGACTAAGATTTTATCGAAATCGGCAACTATTTGACTCAGAATGGTTGCCTTACGTCGAAATCTAATAGTTTATTAAGGTTTTCGTTACTAAAATGCCCAAAGACGCCGATTTTGACTAGAATTTGAAAGATATTGACATGAATATATAACTGTTTGTATCAAAAAATGATAGTTTAAACTGATATTTGCAGTTTTGATGCGGTTTTAGGTACGATATGAGTCGAAGAAGCCGATTTTGACTGGAATCTGTTTAAAATGACAAAGAAAAACCTATTATCAATTCAAGGAAGTGAATTTTTAAGTAGTTATCTGCACTTTTAATGTAGATTTCAGTTCGCTAAGTTATGAAAATGCATGTTTTGGCTATAATCTTCCGTAAATCAAGGGCGAAAACCAATTATTTGTCCCAAAAGAAGGTGTTTTAAGTATATATCTGGATTTCTAAGGTAGATTTGGGTACAATAAGAGGCGAAAAAGCAGATTCTGACTAAGATTTTATCGAAATCGGCAACTATTTGACTCAGAAAGGTTGCCTTACGTCGAAATCTAATAGTTTATTAAGGTTTTCGTTACTAAAATGCCCAAAGACGCCGATTTTGACTAGAATTTGAAAGATATTCACATGAATATATAACTGTTTGTATCAAAAAATGATATTTTAAACTGATATTTGCAGTTTTGATGCGGTTTTAGATACGATATGAATCGAAGAAGCCGATTTTGACTGGAATCTGTTTAAAATGACAAAGAAAAACCTATTATCAATTCAAGGAAGTGAATTTTTAAGTAGTTATCTGCAGTTTTAATGTAGATTTCAGTTCGCTAAGTTATGAAAATGCATGTTTTGGCTATAATCTTCCGTTAATCAAGGGCGAAAACCAATTATTTGTCCCAAAAGAAGGTGTTTTAAGAATATATCTGCATTTCTAAGGTAGATTTGGGTACAATAAGAGGCGAAAAAGCAGATTCTGACTAAGATTTTATCGAAATCGGCAACTATTTGACTCAGAATGGTTGCCTTACGTCGAAATCTAATAGTTTATTATGGTTTTCGTTACTAAAATGCCCAAAGACGCCGATTTTGACTAGAATTTGAAAGATATTGACATGAATATATAACTGTTTGTATCAAAAAATGATAGTTTAAACTGATATTTGCAGTTTTGATGCGGTTTTAGGTACGATATGAGTCGAAGAAGCCGATTTTGACTGGAATCTGTTTAAAATGACAAAGAAAAACCTATTATCAATTCAAGGAAGTGAATTTTTAAGTAGTTATCTGCACTTTTAATGTAGATTTCAGTTCGCTAAGTTATGAAAATGCATGTTTTGGCTATAATCTTCCGTAAATCAAGGGCGAAAACCAATTATTTGTCCCAAAAGAAGGTGTTTTAAGTATATATCTGCATTTCTAAGGTAGATTTGGGTACAATAAGAGGCGAAAAAGCAGATTCTGACTAAGATTTTATCGAAATCGGCAACTATTTGACTCAGAAAGGTTGCCTTACGTCGAAATCTAATAGTTTATTAAGGTTTTCGTTACTAAAATGCCCAAAGACGCCGATTTTGACTAGAATTTGAAAGATATTCACATGAATATATAACTGTTTGTATCAAAAAATGATAGTTTAAACTGATATTTGCAGTTTTGATGCGGTTTTAGATACGATATGAATCGAAGAAGCCGATTTTGACTGGAATCTGTTTAAAATGACAAAGAAAAACCTATTATCAATTCAAGGAAGTGAATTTTTAAGTAGTTATCTGCAGTTTTAATGTAGATTTCAGTTCGCTAAGTTATGAAAATGCATGTTTTGGCTATAATCTTCCGTTAATCAAGGGCGAAAACCAATTATTTGTCCCAAAAGAAGGTGTTTTAAGTATATATCTGCATTTCTAAGGTAGATTTGGGTACAATAAGAGGCGAAAAAGCAGATTCTGACTAAGATTTTATCGAAATCGGCAACTATTTGACTCAGAATGGTTGCCTTACGTCGAAATCTAATAGTTTATTAAGGTTTTCGTTACTAAAATGCCCAAAGACGCCGATTTTGACTAGAATTTGAAAGATATTGACATGAATATATAACTGTTTGTATCAAAAAATGATAGTTTAAACTGATATTTGCAGTTTTGATGCGGTTTTAGGTACGATATGAGTCGAAGAAGCCGATTTTGACTGGAATCTGTTTAAAATGACAAAGAAAAACCTATTATCAATTCAAGGAAGTGAATTTTTAAGTAGTTATCTGCACTTTTAATGTAGATTTCAGTTCGCTAAGTTATGAAAATGCATGTTTTGGCTATAATCTTCCGTAAATCAAGGGCGAAAACCAATTATTTGTCCCAAAAGAAGGTGTTTTAAGTATATATCTGCATTTCTAAGGTAGATTTGGGTACAATAAGAGGCGAAAAAGCAGATTCTGACTAAGATTTTATCGAAATCGGCAACTATTTGACTCAGAAAGGTTGCCTTACGTCGAAATCTAATAGTTTATTAAGGTTTTCGTTACTAAAATGCCCAAAGACGCCGATTTTGACTAGAATTTGAAAGATATTGACATGAATATATAACTGTTTGTATCAAAAAATGATAGTTTAAACTGATATTTGCAGTTTTGATGCGGTTTTAGATACGATATGAATCGAAGAAGCCGATTTTGACTGGAATCTGTTTAAAATGACAAAGAAAAACCTATTATCAATTCCAGGAAGTGAATTTTTAAGTAGTTATCTGCAGTTTTAATGTAGATATCAGTTCGCTAAGTTATGAAAATGCATGTTTTGGCTATAATCTTCCGTTAATCAAGGGCGAAAACCAATTATTTGTCCCAAAAGAAGGTGTTTTAAGTATATATCTGCATTTCTAAGGTAGATTTGGGTACAATAAGAGGCGAAAAAGCAGACTCTGACTAAGATTTTATCGAAATCGGCAACTATTTGACTCAGAATGGTTGCCTTACGTCGAAATCTAATAGTTTATTAAGGTTTTCGTTACTAAAATGCCCAAAGACGCCGATTTTGACTAGAATTTGAAAGATATTGACATGAATATATAACTGTTTGTATCAAAAAATGATAGTTTAAACTGATATTTGCAGTTTTGATGCGGTTTTAGGTACGATATGAGTCGAAGAAGCCGATTTTGACTGGAATCTGTTTAAAATGACAAAGAAAAACCTATTATCAATTCAAGGAAGTGAATTTTTAAGTAGTTATCTGCACTTTTAATGTAGATTTCAGTTCGCTAAGTTATGAAAATGCATGTTTTGGCTATAATCTTCCGTAAATCAAGGGCGAAAACCAATTATTTGTCCCAAAAGAAGGTGTTTTAAGTATATATCTGCATTTCTAAGGTAGATTTGGGTACAATAAGAGGCGAAAAAGCAGATTCTGACTAAGATTGTATCGAAATCGGCAACTATTTGACTCAGAATGGTTGCCTTACGTCGAAATCTAATAGTTTATTAAGGTTTTCGTTACTAAAATGCCCAAAGACGCCGATTTTGACTAGAATTTGAATGATATTGACATGAATATATAACTGTTTGTATCAAAAAATGATAGTTTAAACTGATATTTGCAGTTTTGATGCGGTTTTAGGTACGATATGAGTCGAAGAAGCCGATTTTGACTGGAATCTGTTTAAAATGACAAAGAAAAACCTATTATCAATTCAAGGAAGTGAATTTTTAAGTAGTTATCTGCAGTTTTAATGTAGATTTCAGTTCGCTAAGTTATGAAAATGCATGTTTTGGCTATAATCTTCCGTAAATCAAGGGCGAAAACCAATTATTTGTCCCAAAAGAAGGTGTTTTAATTATATATCTGCATTTCTAATTCAAGGAAGTGAATTTTTAAGTAGTTATCTGCACTTTTAATGTAGATTTCAGTTCGCTAAGTTATGAAAATGCATGTTTTGGCTATAATCTTCCGTAAATCAAGGGCGAAAACCAATTATTTGTCCCAAAAGAAGGTGTTTTAAGTATATATCTGCATTTCTAAGGTAGATTTGGGTACAATAAGAGGCGAAAAAGCAGATTCTGACTAAGATTTTATCGAAATCGGCAACTATTTGATTCAGAAAGGTTGCCTTATGTCGAAATCTAATAGTTTATTAAGGTTTTCGTTACGAAAATGCCCAAAGACGCCGATTTTGACTAGAATTTGAAAGATATTGACATGAATATATAACTGTTTGTATCAAAAAATGATAGTTTAAACTGATATTTGCAGTTTTGATGCGGTTTTAGATACGATATGAATCGAAGAAGCCGATTTTGACTGGAATCTGTTTAAAATGACAAAGAAAAACCTATTATCAATTCAAGGAAGTGAATTTTTAAGTAGTTATCTGCAGTTTTAATGTAGATTTCAGTTCGCTAAGTTATGAAAATGCATGTTTTGGCTATAATCTTCCGTTAATCAAGGGCGAAAACCAATTATTTGTCCCAAAAGAAGGTGTTTTAAGTATATATCTGCATTTCTAAGGTAGATTTGGGTACAATAAGAGGCGAAAAAGCAGATTCTGACTAAGATTTTATCGAAATCGGCAACTATTTGACTCAGAATGGTTGCCTTACGTCGAAATCTAATAGTTTATTAAGGTTTTCGTTACTAAAATGCCCAAAGACGCCGATTTTGACTAGAATTTGAAAGATATTGACATGAATATATAACTGTTTGTATCAAAAAATGATAGTTTAAACTGATATTTGCAGTTTTGATGCGGTTTTAGGTACGATATGAGTCGAAGAAGCCGATTTTGACTGGAATCTGTTTAAAATGACAAAGAAAAACCTATTATCAAGTCAAGGAAGTGAATTTTTAAGTAGTTATCTGCAGTTTTAATGTAGATTTCAGTTCGCTAAGTTATGAAAATGCATGTTTTGGCTATAATCTTCCGTAAATCAAGGGCGAAAACCAATTATTTGTCCCAAAAGAAGGTGTTTTAAGTATATATCTGCATTTCTAAGGTAGATTTGGGTACAATAAGAGGCGAAAAAGCAGATTCTGACTAAGATTTCATCGAAATCGGCAACTATTTGACTCAGAAAGGTTGCCTTACGTCGAAATCTAATAGTTTATTAAGGTTTTCGTTACTAAAATGCCCAAAGACGCCGATTTTGACTAGAATTTGAAAGATATTGACATGAATATATAACTGTTTGTATCAAAAAATGATAGTTTAAACTGATATTTGCAGTTTTGATGCGGGTTTAGGTACGATATGAATCGAAGAAGCCGATTTTGACTGGAATCTCTTTAAAATGACAAAGAAAAACCTATTATCAATTCAAGGAAGTGAATTTTTAAGTAGTTATCTGCAGTTTTAATGTAGATTTCAGTTCGCTAAGTTATGAAAATGCATGTTTTGGCTATAATCTTCCGTAAATCAAGGGCGAAAACCAATTATTTGTCCCAAAAGAAAGTGTTTTAAGTATATATCTGCATTTCTAAGGTAGATTTGGGTACAATAAGAGGCGAAAAAGCAGATTCTGACTAAGATTGTATCGAAATCGGCAACTATTTGACTCAGAATGGTTGCCTTACGTCGAAATCTAATAGTTTATTAAGGTTTTCGTTACTAAAATGCCCAAAGACGCCGATTTTGACTAGAATTTGAATGATATTGACATGAATATATAACTGTTTGTATCAAAAAATGATAGTTTAAACTGATATTTGCAGTTTTGATGCGGTTTTAGGTACGATATGAGTCGAAGAAGCCGATTTTGACTGGAATCTGTTTAAAATGACAAAGAAAAACCTATTATCAATTCAAGGAACTGAATTTTTAAGTAGTTATCTGCAGTTTTAATGTAGATTTCAGTTCGCTAAGTTATGAAAATGCATGTTTTGGCTATAATCTTCCGTAAATCAAGGGCGAAAACCAATTATTTGTCCCAAAAGAAGGTGTTTTAAGTATATATCTGCATTTCTAAGGTAGATTTGGGTACAATAAGAGGCGAAAAAGCAGATTCTGACTAAGATTTTATCGAAATCGGCAACTATTTGACTCAGAAAGGTTGCCTTACGTCGAAATCTAATAGTTTACTATGGTTTTCGTTACTAAAATGCCCAAAGACGCCGATTTTGACTAGAATTTGAAAGATATTGACATGAATATATAACTGTTTGTATCAAAAAATGATAGTTTAAACTGATATTTGCAGTTTTGATGCGGTTTTAGATACGATATGAATCGAAGAAGCCGATTTTGACTGGAATCTGTTTAAAATGACAAAGAAAAACCTATTATCAATTCAAGGAAGTGAATTTTTAAGTAGTTATCTGCAGTTTTAATGTAGATTTCAGTTCGCTAAGTTATGAAAATGCATGTTTTGGCTATAATCTTCCGTAAATCAAGGGCGAAAACCAATTATTTGTCCCAAAGAAGGTGTTTTAAGTATATATCTGCATTTCTAAGGTAGATTTGGGTACAATAAGAGGCGAAAAAGCAGATTCTGACAAAGATTTTATCGAAATCGGCAACTATTTGACTCAGAAAGGTTGCCTTACGTCGAAATCTAATAGTTTATTAAGGTTTTCGTTACTAAAATGCCCAAAGACACCGATTTTGACTAGAATTTGAAAGATATTGACATGAATATATAACTGTTTGTATCAAAAAATGATAGTTTAAACTGATATTTGCAGTTTTGATGCGGTTTTAGATACGACATGAATCGAAGAAGCCGATTTTGACTGGAATCTGTTTAAAATGACAAAGAAAAACCTATTATCAATTCAAGGAAGTGAATTTTTAAGTAGTTATCTGCAGTTTTAATGTAGATTTCAGTTCGCTAAGTTATGAAAATGCATGTTTTGGCTATAATCTTCCGTAAATCAAGGGCGAAAAATAATATTTGTCCCAAAAGAAGGTGTTTTAAGTATATATCTGCATTTCTAAGGTAGATTTGGGTACAATAAGAGGCGAAAAAGCAGATTCTGACTAAGATTTTATCGAAATCGGCAACTATTTGACTCAGAATGGTTGCCTTACGTCGAAATCTAATAGTTTATTAAGGTTTTCGTTACTAAAATGCCCAAAGACGCCGATTTTGACTAGAATTTGAAAGATATTGACATGAATATATAACTGTTTGTATCAAAAAATGATAGTTTAAACTGATATTTGCAGTTTTGATGCGGTTTTAGGTACGATATGAGTCGAAGAAGCCGATTTTGACTGGAATCTGTTTAAAATGACAAAGAAAAACCTATTATCAATTCAAGGAAGTGAATTTTTAAGTAGTTATCTGCAGTTTTAATGTAGATTTCAGTTCGCTAAGTTATGAAAATGCATGTTTTGGCTATAATCTTCCGTAAATCAAGGGCGAAAACCAATTATTTGTCCCAAAAGAAGGTGTTTTAAGTATATATCTGCATTTCTAAGGTAGATTTGGGTACAATAAGAGGCGAAAAAGCAGATTCTGACTAAGATTTTATCGAAATCGGCAACTATTTGACTCAGAATGGTTGCCTTACGTTGAAATCTAATAGTTTATTAAGGTTTTCGTTACTAAAATGCCCAAAGACGCCGATTTTGACTAGGATTTGAATGATATTAACATGAATATATAACTGTTTGTATCAAAAAATGATAGTTTAAACTGATATTTGCAGTTTTGATGCGGTTTTAGGTACGATATGAGTCGAAGAAGCCGATTTTGACTGGAATCTGTTTAAAATGACAAAGAAAAACCTATTATCAATTTAAGGAAGTGAATTTTTAAGTAGTTATCTGCACTTTTAATGTAGATTTCAGTTCGCTAAGTTATGAAAATGCATGTTTTTGCTATAATCTTCCGTAAATCAAGGGCGAAAACCAATTATTTGTCCCAAAAGAAGGTGTTTTAAGTATATATCTGCATTTCTAAGGTAGATTTGGGTACAATAAGAGGCGAAAAAGCAGATTCTGACTAAGATTTTATCGAAATCGGCAACTATTTGACTCAGAATGGTTGCCTTACGTCGAAATCTAATAGTTTATTAAGATTTTCGTTACTAAAATGCCCAAAGACGCCGATTTTGACTAGAATTTGAAAGATATTGACATGAATATATAACTGTTTGTATCAAAAAATGATAGTTTAAACTGATATTTGCAGTTTTGATGCGGTTTTAGGTACGATATGAGTCGAAGAAGCCGATTTTGACTGGAATCTGTTTAAAATGACAAAGAAAAACCTATTATCAATTCAAGGAAGTGAATTTTTAAGTAGTTATCTGCACTTTTAATGTAGATTTCAGTTCGCTAAGTTATGAAAATGCATGTTTTGGCTATAATCTTCCGTAAATCAAGGGCGAAAACCAATTATTTTTCCCAAAAGAAGGTGTTTTAAGTATATATCTGCATTTCTAAGGTAGATTTGGGTACAATAAGAGGCGAAAAAGCAGATTCTGACTAAGATTTTATCGAAATCGGCAACTATTTGACTCAGAAAGGTTGCCTTACGTCGAAATCTAATAGTTTATTAAGGTTTTCGTTACTAAAATGCCCAAAGACGCCGATTTTGACTAGAATTTGAAAGATATTCACATGAATATATAACTGTTTGTATCAAAAAATGATAGTTTAAACTGATATTTGCAGTTTTGATGCGGTTTTAGATACGATATGAATCGAAGAAGCCGATTTTGACTGGAATCTGTTTAAAATGACATAGAAAAACCTATTATCAATTCAAGGAAGTGAATTTTTAAGTAGTTATCTGCAGTTTTAATGTAGATTTCAGTTCGCTAAGTTATGAAAATGCATGTTTTGGCTATAATCTTCCGTTAATCAAGGGCGAAAACCAATTATTTGTCCCAAAAGAAGGTGTTTTAAGTATATATCTGCATTTCTAAGGTAGATTTGGGTACAATAAGAGGCGAAAAAGCAGATTCTGACTAAGATTTTATCGAAATCGGCAACTATTTGACTCAGAATGGTTGCCTTACGTCGAAATCTAATAGTTTATTAAGGTTTTCGTTACTAAAATGCCCAAAGACGCCGATTTTGACTAGAATTTGAAAGATATTGACATGAATATATAACTGTTTGTATCAAAAAATGATAGTTTAAACTGATATTTGCAGTTTTGATGCGGTTTTAGGTACGATATGAGTCGAAGAAGCCGATTTTGACTGGAATCTGTTTAAAATGACAAAGAAAAACCTATTATCAATTCAAGGAAGTGAATTTTTAAGTAGTTATCTGCACTTTTAATGTAGATTTCAGTTCGCTAAGTTATGAAAATGCATGTTTTGGCTATAATCTTTGGTAAATCAAGGGCGAAAACCAATTATTTGTCCCAAAAGAAGGTGTTTTAAGTATATATCTGCATTTCTAAGGTAGATTTGGGTACAATAAGAGGCGAAAAAGCAGATTCTGACTAAGATTTTATCGAAATCGGCAACTATTTGACTCAGAAAGGTTGCCTTACGTCGAAATCTAATAGTTTATTAAGGTTTTCGTTATTAAAATGCCCAAAGACGCCAATTTTGACTAGAATTTGAAAGATATTGACATGAATATATAACTGTTTGTATCAAAAAATGATAGTTTAAACTGATATTTGCAGTTTTGATGCGGGTTTAGGTACGATATGAATCGAAGAAGCCGATTTTGACTGGAATCTGTTTAAAATGACAAAGAAAATCCTATTATCAATTCAAGGAAGTGAATTTTTAAGTAGTTATCTGCAGTTTTAATGTAGATTTCAGTTCGCTAAGTTATGAAAATGCATGTTTTGGCTATAATCTTCCGTAAATCAAGGGCGAAAAATAATATTTGTCCCAAAAGAAGGTGTTTTAAGTATATATCTGCATTTCTAAGGTAGATTTGGGTACAATAAGAGGCGAAAAAGCAGATTCTGACTAAGATTTTATCGAAATCGGCAACTATTTGACTCAGAATGGTTGCCTTACGTCGAAATCTAATAGTTTATTAAGGTTTTCGTTACTAAAATGCCCAAAGACGCCGATTTTGACTAGAATTTGAATGATATTGACATGAATATATAACTGTTTGTATCAAAAAATGATAGTTTATACTGATATTTGCAGTTTTGATGCGGTTTTAGGTACGATATGAGTCGAAGAAGCCGATTTTGACTGGAATCTGTTTAAAATGACAAAGAAAAACCTATTATCAATTCAAGGAAGTGAATTTTTAAGTAGTTATCTGCAGTTTTAATATAGATTTCAGTTCGCTAAGTTATGAAAATGCATGTTTTGGCTATAATCTTCCGTAAATCAAGGGCGAAAACCAATTATTTGTCCCAAAAGAAGGTGTTTTAATTATATATCTGAATTTCTAAGGTAGATTTGGGTACAATAAGTGGCGAAAAAGCAGATTCTGACTAAGATTTTATCGAAATCGGCAACTATTTGACTCAGAAAGTCGAAATCTAATAGTTTATTAAGGTTTTCGTTATTAAAATGCCCAAAGACGCCGATTTTGACTAGAATTTGAAAGATATTGACATAAATATATAACTGTTTGTATCAAAAAATGATTGTTTAAACTGATATTTGCAGTTTTGATGCGGTTTTAGGTACGATATGAGTCGAAGAAGCCGATTTTGACTGGAATCTGTTTAAAATGACAAAGAAAAACATATTATCAATTCAAGGAAGTGAATTTTTAAGTAGTTATCTGCAGTTTTAATGTAGATTTCAGTTCGCTAAGTTATGAAAATGCATGTTTTGGCTATAATCTTCCGTAAATCAAGGGCCAAAACCAGTTATTTGTCCCAAAAGAAGGTGTTTTAAGTATATATCTGCATTTCTAAGGTAGATTTGGGTACAATAAGAGGCGAAAAAGCAGATTCTGACTAAGATTTTATCGAAATCGGCAACTATTTGACTCAGAAAGGTTGCCTTACGTCGAAATCTAATAGTTTATTAAGGTTTTCGTTACTAAAATGCCCAAAGACGCCGATTTTGACTAGAATTTGAAAGATATTGACATGAATATATAACTCTATGTATCAAAAAATGATAGTTTAAACTGATATTTGCAGTTTTGATGCGGTTTTAGATACGATATGAATCGAAGAAGCCGATTTTGACTGGAACCTGTTTACAATGACAAAGAAAAACCTATTATCAATTCAAGGAAATGAATTTTTAAGTAGTTATCTGCAGTTTTAATGTAGATTTCAGTTCGCTAAGTTATGAAAATGCATGTTTTGGCTATAATCTTCCGTAAATCAAGGGCGAAAAATAATATTTGTCCCAAAAGAAGGTGTTTTAAGTATATATCTGCATTTCTAAGGTAGATTTTGGTACAATAAGAGGCGAAAAAGCAGATTCTGACTAAGATTTTATCGAAATCGGCAACTATTTGACTCAGAATGGTTGCCTTACGTCGAAATCTAATAGTTTATTAAGGTTTTCGTTACTAAAATGCCCAAAGACGCCGATTTTGACTAGAATTTGAATGATATTGACATGAATATATAACTGTTTGTATCAAAAAATGATAGTTTAAACTGATATTTGCAGTTTTGATGCGGTTTTAGGTACGATATGAGTCGAAGAAGCCGATTTTGACTGGAATCTGTTTAAAATGACAAAGAAAAACCTATTATCAATTCAAGGAAGTGAATTTTTAAGTAGTTATCTGCAGTTTTAATGTAGATTTCAGTTCGCTAAGTTATGAAAATGCATGTTTTGGCTATAATCTTCCGTAAATCAAGGGCGAAAACCAATTATTTGTCCCAAAAGAAGGTGTTTTAAGTATATATCTGCATTTCTAAGGTAGATTTGGGTACAATAAGTGGCGAAAAAGCAGATTCTGACTAAGATTTTATCGAAATCGGCAACTATTTGACTCAGAAAGGTTGCCTTACGTCGAAATCTAATAGTTTATTAAGGTTTTCGTTACTAAAGTGCCCCAAGACGCCGATTTTGACTAGAATTTGAAAGATATTGACATGAATATATAACTGTATGTATCAAAAAATGATAGTTTAAACTGATATTTGCAGTTTTGATGCGGTTTTAGATACGATATGAGTCGAAGAAGCCGATTTTGACTGGAACCTGTTTACAATGACAAAGAAAAACCTATTATCAATTCAAGGAAATGAATTTTTAAGTAGTTATCTGCAGTTTTAATGTAGATTTCAGTTCGCTAAGTTATGAAAATGCATGTTTTGGCTATAATCTTCCGTAAATCAAAAATGTCGAAATCTCGAAAACGGCTCGTCGGATCGAAAAACGCACGAAATTTTCGCCCCAAGGGGGTCGCTTCTCACCCCCCTTTACCCTTAGAAGGCATTTTCTCCGATTTTTTTTTTTCAAAAATTACAAAATTCGAGTGGGTAAATTTTGGAGGGGGGGGTTGAGACTTTGCCAGTTGAGGCCGGTACGAAAATTCGCTTATTTTTCGCCTCCGACGCACCGTTTCCGAGATACGGCCCTTTTTCGAAATTTTTTTTTCCATTTTAAAATGGCTATAGCTCGAAAACGGTTCGTTTTTTGGGAAAACCGAGCAATTTTTTGCCCCATAGGGGACGCTTTACCACCCCATTTTACGGGAATCCGGTATCGGTTTCCCCATTTTCTTGATTTTGGTACCCCCGCCGGCATCGTATAGAGTATTGCGAGCCTACCTCGATTTAAAATTTAAAACTTGAATGGATAGGAGGAACGTCGGAAACCTACCAGGCTATAGCGGTTACGAATCCGCACCACTCTACGCGCGTTATATTGAGCTCGGTACGAAAATTCGCTTATTTTTCGCCTCCGACGCACCGTTACCGAGATACGGTCCTTTTTCGTTTTTTTTTTTCGATTTTAAAATGGCTATATCTCGAAAACGGTTCGTTTTTTGGGAAAACGGAGTAATTTTTTGCCCTTATAGGGACGGTTTACGACCCCATTTTACGGGAATCCGGTGTCAGTATTCCCATTTTCTTGATTTTGGTACCCCCGCCGGCATCGTATAGAGTATTGCGAGCCTACCTCGATTTAAAATTTAAAACTTGAATGGATAGGAGGAACGTCGGAAACCTACCAGGCTATAGTGGTTACGAATCCGCACCACTCTACGCGCGTTATATTGAGCTCGGTACGAAAATTCGCTTATTTTTCGCCTCCGACGCACCGTTACCGAGATACGGCCCTTTTTCGTATTTTTTTTTCGATTTTAAAATGGCCATAACTCGAAAACGGTTCGTCCAATCAAAAAAAGGACAAAATTTTCACCCCAAAAGGGTCGCTTCTCACCCCCCTTTACCCTTAGAAGGCATTTTCTCCGATTTTTTTTTCAAAAATTACAAAATTCGAGGGGATAAATTTTGGAGGGGGGGGTTGAGACTTTGCCAGTTGAGGCCGGTACGAAAATTCGCTTATTTTTCGCCTCCGACGCACCCTTACCGAGATACGGCCCTTTTTCGAAATTTTTTTTTCGATTTTAAAATGGCTATATCTCGAAAACGGTTCGTTTTTTGAGAAAACCGAGCAATTTTTTGCCCTATTAGGGACGCTTTACCACCCCATTTTACGGGAATCCGGTATCGGTTTCCCCATTTTCTTGATTTTGGTACCCCCGCCGGCATCGTATAGAGTATTGCGAGCCTACCTCGATTTAAAATTTAAAACTTGAATGGATAGGAGGAACGTCGGAAACCTACCAGGCTATAGCGGTTACGAATCCGCACCACTCTACGCGCGCTATATTGAGCTCGGTACGAAAATTCGCTTATTTTTCGCCTCCGACGCACCGTTACCGAGATACGGCCCTTTTTCGTATTTTTTTTTCGATTTTAAAATGGCCATAACTCGAAAACGGTTCGTCCAATCAAAAAAAGGACAAAATTTTCACCCCAATAGGGTCGCTTCTCACCCCCCTTTACCCTTAGAAGGCATTTTCTCCGATTTTTTTTTCAAAAATTACAAAATTCGAGGGGATAAATTTTGGAGGGGGGGGTTGAGACTTTGCCAGTTGAGGCCGGTACGAAAATTCGCTTATTTTTCGCCTCCGACGCACCCTTACCGAGATACGGCCCTTTTTCGAAATTTTTTTTTCGATTTTAAAATGGCTATATCTCGAAAACGGTTCGTTTTTTGAGAAAACCGAGCAATTTTTTGCCCCATCGGGGACGCTTTACCACCCCATTTTACGGGAATCCGGTATTGGTTTCCCCATTTTCTTGATTTTGGTACCCCCGCCGGCATCGTATAGAGTATTGCGAGCCTACCTCGATTTAAAATTTAAAACTTGAATGGATAGGAGGATAGCTCGGTACGAAAATTCGCTTATTTTTCGCCTCCGACGCACCGTTACCGAGATACGGCCCTTTTTCGTATTTTTTTTTTCGATTTTAAAATGGCCATAACTCGAAAACGGTTCGTTTTTTGGGAAAACGGAGTAATTTTTTGCCCTTATAAGGACGGTTTACGACCCCATTTTACGGGAATCCGGTGTCAGTATTCCCATTTTCTTGATTTTGGTACCCCCGCCGGCATCGTATAGAGTATTGCGAGCCTACCTCGATTTAAAATTTAAAACTTGAATGGATAGGAGGAACGTCGGAAACCTACCAGGCTATAGTGGTTACGAATCCGCACCACTCTACGCGCGTTATATTGAGCTCGGTACGAAAATTCGCTTATTTTTCGCCTCCGACGCACCCTTACCTAGATACGGCCCTTTCTCGAAATTTTTTTTTCGATTTTAAAATGGCTATATCTCGAAAACGGTTCGTTTTTTGAGAAAACCGAGCAATTTTTTGCCCCATAGGGGACGCTTTACCACCAAATTTTACGGGAATCCGGTATCGGTTTCCCCATTTTCTTGATTTTGGTACCCCCGCCGGAATCGTATAGAGTATTGCGAGCCTACCTCGATTTAAAATTTAAAACTTGAATGGATAGGAGGAACGTCGGAAACCTACCAGGCTATAGCGGTTACGAATCCGCACCACTCTACGCGCGTTATATCGAGCTCGGTACGAAAATTCGCTTATTTTTCGCCTCCGACGCACCCTTACCGAGATACGGCCCTTTTTCGAAATTTTTTTTCGATTTTAAAATGGCTATAGCTCGAAAACGGTTCGTTTTTTGGGAAAACCGAGCAATTTTTTGCCCCATAGGGGACGGTTTACCACCCCATTTTACGGGAATCCGGTATCGGTTTCCCCATTTTCTTGATTTTGGTACCCCCGCCGGCATCCTATAGAGTATTGCGAGCCTACCTCGATTTAAAATTTAAAACTTGAACTCTACGCGCGTTATATTAAGCTCGGTACGAAAATTCGCTTATTTTTCGCCTCCGACGCACCGTTACCGAGATACGGCCCTTTTTCGTTTTTTTTTTTTCGATTTTTAAATGGCCATAACTCGAAAACGGTTCGTCCAATCAAAAAACGGACAAAATTTTCACCCAAAAGGGGTCGCTTCTCACCCCCTTTACCCTTAGAAGACATTTTCTCCGATTTTTTTTTTCAAAAATTACAAAATTCGAGGGGGTAAAATTTGGATTTGATACTTTGCCAGTCGATTCCCCACGCCGAGTTCGCCGGTCCACCTAGTTAATAACGCTGAGGCCGGTACGAAAATTCGCTTATTTTTCGCCTCCGACGCACCGTTTCCGAGATACGGCCCTTTTTCGAAAATTTTTCGAAAATGTCGAAATCTCGAAAACGGCTCGTCGGATCGAAAAACGCACGAAATTTTCGCCCCATAATTGTCGCTTCTCACCCCCCTTTACCCTTAGAAGGCATTTTCTCCGATTTTTTTTTTCAAAAATTACAAAATTCGAGGGGGTAAATTTTGGAGGGGGGGGTTGAGACTTTGCCAGTCGATTCCCCACGCCGAGTCGGCCGGTCCCCCTAATTGATGAAGCCGAGGCCGGTACGAAAATTCGCTTATTTTTCGCCTCCGACGCACCGTTTCCGAGATACGATGATTTGAAAATTTTGAAAATTTTTCCAAAAAACCGCCGTATCTCGGAAACGGTTCGTCGTAGCGAGAAACGGAGCAAATTTCCGTCCCAAAAGGGACGGTTTCCGACCCCGTTTTACCCGGATCTGACATCGTTTCCGCCATTTTCCGGAAAAAAGTTCTTTCGGGGGCGGTAACTCCGCCCCCCGAGGTCGGGGGCGGTTCCGCTCCCGGCGCCGAAATCGCGGCCCCCCCTCCGCCGACCCGCCAAGTTTCATCCCGATCGGAGCGGCCGTTCCCTAGATACATCGCGAGCCTGATACAAACAGTTATATATTCATGTCAATATCTTTCAAATTCTAGTCAAAATCGGCGTCTTTGGGCATTCTAGTAACGAAAACCTTAATAAACTATTAGATTTCGACGTAAGGCAACCATTCTGAGTCAAATAGTTGCCGATTTCGATAAAATCTTAGTCAGAATCTGCTTTTTCGCCTCTTATTGTACCCAAATCTACGTTAGAAATGCAGATATATACTTAAAACACCTTCTTTTGGGACAAATAATTGGTTTTCGCCCTTGATTTACGGAAGATTATAGCCAAAACATGCATTTTCATAACTTAGCGAACTGAAATCTACATTAAAACTGCAGATAACTACTTAAAAATTCACTTCCTTGAATTGATAATAGGTTTTTCTTTGTCATTTTAAACAGATTCCAGTCAAAATCGGCTTCTTCGACTCATATCGTACCTAAAACCGCATCAAAACTGCAAATATCAGTTTAAACTATCATTTTTTGATACAAACAGTTATATATTCATGTCAATATCTTTCAAATTCTAGTCAAAATCGGCGTCTTTGGGCATTTTAGTAACGAAAACCTTAATAAACTATTAGATTTCGACGTAAGGCAACCATCCTGAGTCAAATAGTTGCCGATTTCGATAAAATCTTAGTCAGAATCTGCTTTTTCGCCTCTTATTGTACCCAAATCTACCTTAGAAATGCAGATATATACTTAAAACACCTTCTTTTGGGACAAATAATTGGTTTTCGCCCTTGATTTACGGAAGATTATAGCCAAAACATGCATTTTCATAACTTAGCGAACTGAAATCTACATTAAAACTGCAGATAACTACTTAAAAATTCAGTTCCTTGAATTGATAATAGGTTTTTCTTTGTCATTTTAAACAGATTCCAGTCAAAATCGGCTTCTTCGATTCATATCGTATCTAAAACCGCATCAAAACTGCAAATATCAGTTTAAACTATCATTTTTTGATACAAACAATTATATATTCATGTCAATACCTTTCAAATTCTAGTCAAAATCGGCGTCTTTGGGCAATTTAGTAACGAAAACCTTAATAAACTATTAGATTTCGACGTAAGGCAACCTTTCTGAGTCAAATAGTTGCCGATTTCGATAAAATCTTAGTCAGAATCTGCTTTTTCGCCTCTTATTGTACCCAAATCTACCTTAGAAATGCAGATATATACTTAAAACACCTTCTTTTGGGACAAATAATTGGTTTTCGCCCTTGATTTACGGAAGATTATAGCCAAAACATGCATTTTCATAACTTAGCGAACTGAAATCTACATTAAAACTGCAGATAACTACTTAAAAATTCACTTCCTTGAATTGATAATAGGTTTTTCTTTGTCATTTTAAACAGATTCCAGTCAAAATCGGCTTCTTCGACTCATATCGTACCTAAAACCGCATCAAAACTGCAAATATCAGTTTAAACTATCATTTTTTGATACAAACAGTTATATATTCATGTCAATATCATTCAAATTCTAGTCAAAATCGGCGTCTTTGGGCATTTTAGTAACGAAAACCTTAATAAACTATTAGATTTCGACGTAAGGCAACCATTCTGAGTCAAATAGTTGCCGATTTCGATACAATCTTAGTCAGAATCTGCTTTTTCGCCTCTTATTGTACCCAAATCTACCTTAGAAATGCAGATATATACTTAAAACACCTTCTTTTGGGACAAATAATTGGTTTTCGCCCTTGATTTACGGAAGATTATAGCCAAAACATGCATTTTCATAACTTAGCGAACTGAAATCTACATTAAAACTGCAGATAACTACTTAAAAATTCACTTCCTTGAATTGATAATAGGTTTTTCTTTGTCATTTTAAACAGATTCCAATCAAAATCGGCTTCTTCGATTCATATCGTACCTAAACCCGCATCAAAACTGCAAATATCAGTTTAAACTATCATTTTTTGATACAAACAGTTATATATTCATGTCAATATCTTTCAAATTCTAGTCAAAATCGGCGTCTTTGGGAATTTTAGTAACGAAAACCTTAATAAACTATTAGATTTCGACGTAAGGCAACCTTTCTGAGTCAAATAGTTGCCGATTTCGATAAAATCTTAGTCAGAATCTGCTTTTTCGCCTCTTATTGTAACCAAATCTACCTTAGAAATGCAGATATATACTTAAAACACCTTCTTTTGGGACAAATAATTGGTTTTCGCCCTTGATTTACGGAAGATTATAGCCAAAACATGCATTTTCATAACTTAGCGAACTGAAATCTACATTAAAACTGCAGATAACTACTTAAAAATTCACTTCCTTGAATTGATAATAGGTTTTTCTTTGTCATTTTAAACAGATTCCAGTCAAAATCGGCTTCTTCGTTTCATATCGTACCTAAAACCGCATCAAAACTGCAAATATCAGTTTAAACTATCATTTTTTGATACAAACAGTTATATATTCATGTCAATATCTTTCAAATTCTAGTCAAAATCGGCGTCTTTGGGCATTTTAGTAACGAAAACCTTAATAAACTATTAGATTTCGACGTAAGGCAACCATTCTGAGTCAAATAGTTGCCGATTTCGATAAAATCTTAGTCAGAATCTGCTTTTTCGCCTCTTATTGTACCCAAATCTACCTTAGAAATCCAGATATATACTTAAAACACATTCTTTTGGGACAAATAATTGGTTTTCGCCCTTGATTAACCGAAGATTATAGCCAAAACATGCATTTTCATAACTTAGCGAACTGAAATCTACATTAAAAGTGCAGATAACTACTTAAAAATTCACTTCCTTGAATTGATAATAGGTTTTTCTTTGTCATTTTATACAGATTCCAGTCAAAATCGGCTTCTTCGATTCATATCGTATCTAAAACCGCATCAAAACTGCAAATATCAGTTTAAACTATCATTTTTTGATACAAACAGTTATATATTCATGTCAATATCTTTCAAATTCTAGTCAAAATCGGCGTCTTTGGGCATTTTAGTAACGAAAACCTTAATAAACTATTAGATTTCGACGTAAGGCAACCTTTCTGAGTCAAATAGTTGCCGATTTCGATAAAATCTTAGTCAGAATCTGCTTTTTGGCCTCTTATTGTACCCAAATCTACCTTAGAAATGCAGATATATACTTAAAACACCTTCTTTTGGGACAAATAATTGGTTTTCGCCCTTGATTTACGGAAGATTATAGCCAAAACATGCATTTTCATAACTTAGCGAACTGAAATCTACATTAAAACTGCAGATAACTACTTAAAAATTCAGTTCCTTGAATTGATAATAGGTTTTTCTTTGTCATTTTAAACAGATTCCAGTCAAAATCGGCTTCTTCGATTCATATCGTATCTAAAACCGCATCAAAACTGCAAATATCAGTTTAAACTATCATTTTTTGATACAAACAGTTATATATTCATGTCAATACTTTTCAAATTCTAGTCAAAATCGGCGTCTTTGGGCAATTTAGTAACGAAAACCTTAATAAACTATTAGATTTCGACGTAAGGCAACCTTTCTGAGTCAAATAGTTGCCGATTTCGATAAAATCTTAGTCAGAATCTGCTTTTTCGCCTCTTATTGTACCCAAATCTACCTTAGAAATGCAGATATATACTTAAAACACCTTCTTTTGGGACAAATAATTGGTTTTCGCCCTTGATTTACGGAAGATTATAGCCAAAACATGCATTTTCATAACTTAGCGAACTGAAATCTACATTAAAACTGCAGATAACTACTTAAAAATTCACTTCCTTGAATTGATAATAGGTTTTTCTTTGTCATTTTAAACAGATTCCAGTCAAAATCGGCTTCTTCGACTCATATCGTACCTAAAACCGCATCAAAACTGCAAATATCAGTTTAAACTATCATTTTTTGATACAAACAGTTATATATTCATGTCAATATCATTCAAATTCTAGTCAAAATCGGCGTCTTTGGGCATTTTAGTAACGAAAACCTTAATAAACTATTAGAATTCGACGTAAGGCAACCATTCTGAGTCAAATAGTTGCCGATTTCGATACAATCTTAGTCAGAATCTGCTTTTTCGCCTCTTATTCTACCCAAATCTACCTTAGAAATGCAGATATATACTTAAAACACCTTTTTTGGGACAAATAATTGGTTTTCGCCCTTGATTTACGGAAGATTATAGCCAAAACATGCATTTTCATAACTTAGCGAACTGAAATCTACATTAAAACTGCAGATAACTACTTAAAAATTCACTTCCTTGAATTGATAATAGGTTTTTCTTTGTCATTTTAAACAGATTCCAGTCAAAATCGGCTTCTTCGATTCATATCGTACCTAAACCCGCATCAAAACTGCAAATATCAGTTTAAACTATCATTTTTTGATACAAACAGTTATATATTCATGTCAATATCTTTCAAATTCTAGTCAAAATCGGCGTCTTTGGGCATTTTAGTAACGAAAACCTTAATAAACTATTAGATTTCGACGTAAGGCAACCTTTCTGAGTCAAATAGTTGCCGATTTCGATAAAATCTTAGTCAGAATCTGCTTTTTCGCCTCTTATTGTACCCAAATCTACCTTAGAAATGCAGATATATACTTAAAACACCTTCTTTTGGGACAAATAATTGGTTTTCGCCCTTCATTTACGGAAGATTATAGCCAAAACATGCATTTTCATAACTTAGCGAACTGAAATCTACATTAAAACTGCAGATAACTACTTAAAAATTCACTTCCTTGAATTGATAATAGGTTTTTCTTTGTCATTTTAAACAGATTCCAGTCAAAATCGGCTTCTTCGTTTCATATCGTACCTAAAACTGCATCAAAACTGCAAATATCAGTTTAAACTATCATTTTTTGATACAAACAGTTATATATTCATGTCAATATCTTTCAAATTCTAGTCAAAATCGGCGTCTTTGGGCATTTTAGTAACGAAAACCTTAATAAACTATTAGATTTCGACGTAAGGCAACCATTCTGAGTCAAATAGTTGCCGATTTCGATAAAATCTTAGTCAGAATCTGCTTTTTCGCCTCTTATTGTACCCAAATCTACCTTAGAAATCCAGATATATACTTAAAACACCTTCTTTTGGGACAAATAATTGGTTTTCGCCCTTGATTAACCGAAGATTATAGCCAAAACATGCATTTTCATAACTTAGCGAACTGAAATCTACATTAAAACTGCAGATAACTACTTAAAAATTCACTTCCTTGAATTGATAATAGGTTTTTCTTTGTCATTTTAAACAGATTCCAGTCAAAATCGGCTTCTTCGATTCATATCATATCTAAAACCGCATCAAAACTGCAAATATCAGTTTAAACTATCATTTTTTGATACAAACAGTTATATATTCATGTCAATATCTTTCAAATTCTAGTCAAAATCGGCGTCTTTGGGCATTTTAGTAACGAAAACCTTAATAAACTATTAGATTTCGACGTAAGGCAACCTTTCTGAGTCAAATAGTTGCCGATTTCGATAAAATCTTAGTCAGAATCTGCTTTTTCGCCTCTTATTGTACCCAAATCTACCTTAGAAATGCAGATATATACTCAGAACACCTTCTTTTGGGACAAATAATTGATTTTCGCCCTTGATTTACGGAAGATTATAGCCAAAACATGCATTTTCATAACTTAGCGAACTGAAATTTACATTAAAAGTGCAGATAACTACTTAAAAATTCACATTGATAATAGGTTTTTCTTTGTCATTTTAAACAAATTCCAGTCAAAATCGGCTTCTTCGACTCATATCGTACCTAAAACCGCATCAAAACTGCAAATATCAGTTTAAACTATCATTTTTTGATACAAACAGTTATATATTCATGTCAATATCATTCAAATTCTAGTCAAAATCGGCGTCTTTGGGCATTTTAGTAACGAAAACCTTAATAAGCTATTAGATTTCGACGTAAGGCAACCATTCTGAGTCAAATAGTTGCCGATTTCGATAAAATCTTAGTCAGAATCTGCTTTTTCGCCTCTTATTGTATCCAAATCTACCTTAGAAATGCAGATATATACTTAAAACACCTTTTTTGGGACAAATAATTGGTTTTCGCCCTTGATTTACGGAAGATTATAGCCAAAACATGCATTTCCATAACTTAGCGAACTGAAATCTACATTAAAACTGCAGATAACTACTTAAAAATTCACTTCCTTGAATTGATAATAGGTTTTTCTTTGTCATTTTAAACAGATTCCAGTCAAAATCGGTTTCTTCGATTCATATCGTATCTAAAACCGCATCAAAACTGCAAATATCAGTTTAAACTATCATTTTTTGATACAAACAGTTATATATTCATGTCAATATCTTTCAAATTCTAGTCAAAATCGGCGTCTTTGGGCATTTTAGTAACGAAAACCTTAATAAACTATTAGATTTCGACGTAAGGCAACCTTTCTGAGTCAAATAGTTGCCGATTTTGATAAAATCTCAGTCAGAATCTGCTTTTTCGCCTCTTATTGTACCCAAATCTACCTTAGAAATGCAGATATATACTTAAAACACCTTCTTTTGGGACAAATAATTGGTTTTCGCCCTTGATTTACGGAAGATTATAGCCAAAACATGCATTTTCATAACTTAGCGAACTGAAATCTACATTAAAACTGCAGATAACTACTTAAAAATTCACTTCCTTGAATTGATAATAGGTTTTTCTTTGTCATTTTAAACAGATTCCAGTCAAAATCGGCTTCTTCGATTCATATCGTATCTAAAACCGCGTCAAAACTGCAAATATCAGTTTAAACTATCATTTTTTGATACAAACAGTTATATATTCACGTCAATATCTTTCAAATTCTAGTCAAAATCTGCGTCTTTGGGCATTTTAGTAACGAAAACCTTAATAAACTATTAGATTTCGACGTAAGGCAACCTTTCTGAGTCAAATAGTTGCCGATTTCAAAAAAATCCTAGTCAGAATCTGCTTTATCGCCTCTTATTGTACCCAAATCTACCTTAGAAATGCAGATATATACTTAAAACACCTTCTTTTGGGACAAATAATTGGTTTTCGCCCTTGATTTACGGAAGATTATAGCCAAAACATGCATTTTCATAACTTAGCGAACTTATTTGTCCCAAAAGAAGGTGTTTTAAGTATATATCTACATTTCTAAGGTAGATTTGGGTACAATAAGAGGCGAAAAAGCAGATTCTGACTAAGATTTTATCGAAATCGGCAACTATTTGACTCAGAATGGTTGCCTTACGTCGAAATCTAATAGTTTATTAAGGTTTTCGTTACTAAAATGCCCAAAGACGCCGATTTTGACTAGAATTTGAAAGATATTGACATGAATATATAACTGTTTGTATCAAAAAATGATAGTTTAAACTGATATTTGCAGTTTTGATGCGGTTTTAGGTACGATATGAGTCGAAGAAGCCGATTTTGACTGGAATCTGTTTAAAATGACAAAGAACAACCTATTATCAATTCAAGGAAGTGAATTTTTAAGCAGTTATCTGCAGTTTTAATGTAGATTTCAGTTCGCTAAGTTATGAAAATGCATGTTTTGGCTATAATCTTCCGTAAATCAAGGGCGAAAACCAATTATTTGTCCCAAAAGAAGGTGTTTTAAGTATATATCTGCATTTCTAAGGTAGATTTGGGTACAATAAGAGGCGAAAAAGCAGATTCTGACTAGGATTTTTTTGAAATCGGCAACTATTTGACTCAGAAAGGTTGCCTTACGTCGAAATCTAATAGTTTATTAAGGTTTTCGTTACTAAAATGCCCAAAGACGCCGATTTTGACTCAGAATGGTTGCCTTACGTCGAAATCTAATAGTTTATTAAGGTTTTCGTTACTAAAATGCCCAAAGACGCCGATTTTGACTGGAATTTGAAAGATATTGACATGAATATATAACTGTTTGTATCAAAAAATGATAGTTTAAACTGATATTTGCAGTTTTGATGCGGTTTTAGATACGATATGAATCGAAGAAGCCAATTTTGACTGGAATCTGTTTAAAATGACAAAGAAAAACCTATTATCAATTCAAACAAGTGAATTTTTAAGTAGTTATCTGCAGTTTTAATGTAGATTTCAGTTCGCTAAGTTATGAAAATGCATGTTTTGGCTATAATCTTCCGTAAATCAAGGGCGAAAACCAATTATTTGTCCCAAAAGAAGGTGTTCTGAGTATATATCTGCATTTCTAAGGTAGATTTGGGTACAATAAGAGGCGAAAAAGCAGATTCTGACTAAGATTTTATCGAAATCGGCAACTATTTGACTCAGAATGGTTGCCTTACGTCGAAATCTAATAGTTTATTAAGGTTTTCGTTACTAAAATGCCCAAAGACGCCGATTTTGACTAGAATTTGAAAGATATTGACATGACTATATAACTGTTTGTATCAAAAAATGATAGTTTAAACTGATATTTGCAGTTTTGATGCGGTTTTAGGTACGATATGAGTCGAAGAAGCCGATTTTGACTGGAATCTGTTTAAAATGACAAAGAACAACCTATTATCAATTCAAGGAAGTGAATTTTTAAGTTGTTATCTGCAGTTTTAATGTAGATTTCAGTTCGCTAAGTTATGAAAATGCATGTTTTGGCTATAATCTTCCGTAAATCAAGGGCGAAAACCAATTATTTGTCCCAAAAGAAGGTGTTTTAAGTATATATCTGCATTTCTAAGGTAGATTTGGGTACAATAAGAGGCGAAAAAGCAGATTCTGACTAGGATTTTTTTGAAATCGGCAACTATTTGACTCAGAAAGGTTGCCTTACGTCGAAATCTAATAGTTTATTAAGGTTTTCGTTACTAAAATGCCCAAAGACGCCGATTTTGATTAGAATTTGAAAGATATTGACATGAATATATAACTGTTTGTATCAAAAAATGATATTTTGAACTGATATTTACAGTTTTGATGCGGTTTTAGGTACGATATGAGTCGAAGAAGCCGATTTTGACTGGAATCTGTTTAAAATGACAAAGAAAAACCTATTATCAATTCAAGGAAGTGAATTTTTAAGTAGTTATCTGCAGTTTTAATGTAGATTTCAGTTCGCCAAGTTATGAAAATGCATGTTTTGGCTATAATCTTCCGTAAATCAAGGGCGAAAACCAATTATTTGTCCCAAAAGAAGGTGTTTTAAGTATATATCTGCATTTCTAAGGTAGATTTGGGTACAATAAGAGGCGAAAAAGCAGATGCTGACTAGGATTTTAACGAAATCGGCAACTATTTGACTCAGAATGGTTGCCTTACGTCGAAATCTAATAGTTTATTAAGGTTTTCGTTACTAAAATGCCCAAAGACGCCGATTTTGACTAGAATTTGAATGATATTGACATGAATATATAACTGTTTGTATCAAAAAATGATAGTTTAAACTGATATTTGCAGTTTTGATGCGGTTTTAGATATGATATGAATCGAAGAAGCCGATTTTGACTGGAATCTGTTTAAAATGACAAAGAAAAACCAATTATCAATTCAAAGAAGTGAATTTTTAAGTAGTTATCTGCAGTTTTAATGTAGATTTCAGTTCGCTAAGTTATGAAAATGCATGTTTTGGCTATAATCTTCCGTAAATCAAGGGCGAAAACCAATTGTTTGTCCCAAAAGAAGGTGTTTTAAGTATATATCTGCATTTCTAAGGTAGATTTGGGTACAATAAGAGGCGAAAAAGCAGATTCTGACTAAGATTTTATCGAAATCGGCAACTATTTGACTCAGAAAGGTTGCCTTACGTCGAAATCTAATAGTTTATTAAGGTTTTCGTTACTAAAATGCCCAAAGACGCCGATTTTGACTAGAATTTGAAAGATATTGACATGACTATATAACTGTTTGTATCAAAAAATGATAGTTTAAACTGATATTTGCAGTTTTGATGCGGTTTTAGATACGATATGAATCGAAGAAGCCGATTTTGACTGGAATCTGTTTAAAATGACAAAGAAAAACCTATTATCAATTCAAGGAAGTGAATTTTTAAGTAGTTATCTGCAGTTTTAATGTAGATTTCAGTTCGCTAAGTTATGAAAATGCATGTTTTGGCTATAATCTTCCGTAAATCAAGGGCGAAAACCAATTATTTGTCCCAAAAGAAGGTGTTTTAAGTATATATCTGCATTTCTAAGGTAGATTTGGGTACAATAAGAGGCGAAAAAGCAGATTCTAACTAAGATTTTATCGAAATCGGCAACTATTTGACTCAGAAAGGTTGCCTTACGTCGAAATCTAATAGTTTATTAAGGTTTTCGTTACTAAAATGCCCAAAGACGCCGATTTTGACTAGAATTTGAAAGATATTGACATGAATATATAACTGTTTGTATCAAAAAATGATAGTTTAAACTGATATTTGCAGTTTTGATGCGGTTTTAGATACGATATGAATCGAAGAAGCCGATTTTGACTGGAATCTGTTTAAAATGACAAAGAAAAACCTATTATCAATTCAAGGAAGTGAATTTTTAAGTAGTTATCTGCAGTTTTAATGTAGATTTCAGTTCGCTAAATTATGAAAATGCATGTTTTGGCTATAATCTTCCGTAAATCAAGGGCGAAAACCAATTATTTGTCCCAAAAGAAGGTGCTTTAAGTATATATCTGCATTTCTAAGGTAGATTTGGGTACAATAAGAGGCGAAAAAGCAGATTCTGACTAAGATTTTATCGAAATCGGCAACTATTTGATTCAGAATGGTTGCCTTACGTCGAAATCTAATAGTTTATTAAGGTTTTCGTTACTAAAATGCCCAAAGACGCCGATTTTGACTAGAATTTGAAAGATATTGACATGAATATATAACTGTTTGTATCAAAAATGATAGTTTAAACTGATATTTGCAGTTTTGATGCAGTTTTAGATACGATATGAATCGAAGAAGCCGATTTTGACTGGAATCTGTTTAAAATGACAAAGAAAAACCTATTATCAATTCAAGGAAGTGAATTTTTAAGTAGTTATCTGCAGTTTTAATGTAGATTTCAGTTCGCTAAGTTATGAAAATGCATGTTTTGGCTATAATCTTCCGTAAATCAAGGGCGAAAACCAATTATTTGTCCCAAAAGAAGGTGTTTTAAGTATATATCTGCATTTCTAAGGTAGATTTGGGTACAATAAGAGGCGAAAAAGCAGATTCTGACTAAGATTTTATCGAAATCGGCAACTATTTGACTCAGAAAGGTTGCCTTACGTCGAAATCTAATAGTTTATTAAGGTTTTCGTTACTAAAATGCCCAAAAACGCCGATTTTGACTAGAATTTGAAAGATATTGACATGAATATATAACTGTTTGTATCAAAAAATGATAGTTTAAACTGATATTTGCAGTTTTGATGCGGTTTTAGGTACGATATGAGTCGAAGAAGCCGATTTTGACTGGAATCTGTTTAAAATGACAAAGAACAACCTATTATCAATTCAAGGAAGTGAATTTTTAAGTAGTTATCTGCAGTTTTAATGTAGATTTCAGTTCGCTAAGTTATGAAAATGCATGTTTTGGCTATAATCTTCCGTAAATCAAGGGCGAAAACCAATTATTTGTCCCAAAAGAAGGTGTTTTAAGTATATATCTGCATTTCTAAGGTAGATTTGGGTACAATAAGAGGCGAAAAAGCAGATTCTGACTAAGATTTTATCGAAATCGGCAACTATTTGACTCAGAAAGGTTGCCTTACGTCGAAATCTAATAGTTTATTAAGGTTTTCGTTACTAAAATGCCCAAAGACGCCGATTTTGACTAGAATTTGAAAGATATTGACATGACTATATAACTGTTTGTATCAAAAAATGATAGTTTAAACTGATATTTGCAGTTTTGATGCGGTTTTAGATACGATATGAATCGAAGAAGCCGATTTTGACTGGAATCTGTTTAAAATGACAAAGAAAAACCTATTATCAATTCAAGGAAGTGAATTTTTAAGTAGTTATCTGCAGTTTTAATGTAGATTTCAGTTAGCTAAGTTATGAAAATGCATGTTTTGGCTATAATCTTCCGTAAATCAAGGGCGAAAACCAATTATTTGTCCCAAAAGAAGGTGTTTTAAGTATATATCTGCATTTCTAAGGTAGATTTGGGTACAATAAGAGGCGAAAAAGCAGATTCTGACTAAGATTTTATCGAAATCGGCAACTATTTGACTCAGAAAGGTTGCCTTACGTCGAAATCTAATAGTTTATTAAGGTTTTCGTTACTAAAATGCCCAAAGACGCCGATTTTGACTAGAATTTGAAAGATATTGAAATGAATATATAACTGTTTGTATCAAAAAATGATAGTTTAAAATGATATTTGCAGTTTTGGTACGGTTTTAGGTACGATATGAGTCGAAGAAGCCGATTTTGACTGGAATCTGTTTAAAATGACAAAGAAAAACCTATTATCAATTCAAGGAAGTGAATTTTTAAGTAGTTATCTGCAGTTTTAATGTAGATTTCAGTTCGCTAGGTTATGAAAATGCATGTTTTGGCTATAATCTTCCGTAAATCAAGGGCGAAAACCAATTATTTGTCCCAAAAGAAGGTGTTTTAAGTATATATCTGCATTTCTAAGGTAGATTTGGGTACTATAAGAGGCGAAAAAGCAGATTCTGACTAAGATTTTATCGAAATCGGCAACTATTTGACTCAGAAAGGTTGCCTTACGTCGAAATCTAATAGTTTATTAAGGTTTTCGTTACTAAAATGCCCAAAAACGCCGATTTTGACTAGAATTTGAAAGATATTGACATGAATATATAACTGTTTGTATCAAAAAATGATAGTTTAAACTGATATTTGCAGTTTTGATGCGGTTTTAGATACGATATGAATCGAAGAAGCCGATTTTGACTGGAATCTGTTTAAAATGACAAAGAAAAACCTATTATCAATTCAAGGAAGTGAATTTTTAAGTAGTTATCTGCAGTTTTAATGTAGATTTCAGTTCGCTAAGTTATGAAAATGCATGTTTTGGCTATAATCTTCAGTAAATCAAGGGCGAAAACCAATTATTTGTCCCAAAAGAAGGTGTTTTAAGTATATATCTGCATTTCTAAGGTAGATTTGGGTACAATAAGAGGCGAAAAAGCAGATTCTGACTAAGATTTTATCGAAATTGGCAACTATTTGACTCAGAAAGGTTGCCTTACGTCGAAATCTAATAGTTTATTAAGGTTTTCGTTACTAAAATGCCCAAAGACGCCGATTTTGACTAGAATTTGAAAGATATTGACATGAATATATAACTGTTTGTATCAAAAAATGATAGTTTAAACTGATATTTGCAGTTTTGATGTGGTTTTAGGTACGATATGAGTCGAAGAAGCCGATTTTGACTGGAATCTGTTTAAAATGACAAAGAACAACCTATTATCAATTCAAGAAAGTGAATTTTTAAGTAGTTATCTGCAGTTTTAATGTAGATTTCAGTTCGCTAAGTTATGAAAATGCATGTTTTGGCAATAATCTTCCGTAAATCAAGGGCGAAAACCAATTATTTGTCCCAAAAGAAGGTGTTTTAAGTATATATCTGCATTTCTAAGGTAGATTTGGGTACAATAAGAGGCGAAAAAGCAGATGCTGACTAGGATTTTATCGAAATCGGCAACTATTTGACTCAGAATGGTTGCCTTACGTCGAAATCTAATAGTTTATTAAGGTTTTCGTTACTAAAATGCCCAAAGACGCCGATTTTGATTAGAATTTGAAAGATATTGACATGAATATATAACTGTTTGTATCAAAAAATGATATTTTAAACCGATATTTACAGTTTTGATGCGGTTTTAGGTACGATATGAGTCGAAGAAGCCGATTTTGACTGGAATCTGTTTAAAATGACAAAGAAAAACCTATTATCAATTCAAGGAAGTGAATTTTTAAGTAGTTATCTGCAGTTTTAATGTAGATTTCAGTTCGCTAAGTTATGAAAATGCATGTTTTGGCTATAATCTTCCGTAAATCAAGGGCGAAAACCAATTATTTGTCCCAAAAGAAGGTGTTCTAAGTATATATCTGCATTTCTAAGGTAGATTTGGGTACAATAAGAGGCGAAAAAGCAGATTCTGACTAAGATTTTATCGAAATCGGCAACTATTTGACTCAGAATGGTTGCCTTACGTCGAAATCTAATAGTTTATTAAGGTTTTCGTTACTAAAATGCCCAAAGACGCCGATTTTGACTAGAATTTGAAAGATATTGACATGAATATATAACTGTTTGTATCAAAAAATGATAGTTTAAACTGATATTTGCAGTTTTGATGCGGTTTTAGGTACGATATGAGTCGAAGAAGCCGATTTTGACTGGAATCTGTTTAAAATGACAAAGAAAAACCTATTATCAATTCAAGGAAGTGAATTTTTAAGTAGTTATCTGCAGTTTTAGTGTAGATTTCAGTTCGCTAAGTTATGAAAATGCATGTTTTGGCTATAATCTTCCGTAAATCAAGGGCGAAAACCAATTATTTGTCCCAAAAGAAGGTGTTTTAAGTATATATCTGCATTTCTAAGGTAGATTTGGGTACAATAAGAGGCGAAAAAGCAGATTTTGACTAAGATTTTATCGAAATCGGCAACTATTTGACTCAGAAAGGTTGCCTTACGTCGAAATCTAATAGTTTATTAAGGTTTTCGTTACTAAAATGTCCAAAGACGCCGATTTTGACTAGAATTTGAAAGATATTGACATGAATATATAACTGTTTGTATCAAAAAATGATAGTTTAAACTGATATTTGCAGTTTTGATGCGGTTTTAGATACGATATGAATCGAAGAAGCCGATTTTGACTGGAATCTGTTTAAAATGACAAAGAAAAACCTATTATCAATTCAAGGAAGTGAATTTTTAAGTAGTTATCTGCAGTTTTAATGTAGATTTCAGTTCGCTAAGTTATGAAAATGCATGTTTTGGGTATAATCTTCCGTAAATCAAGAACGAAAACCAATTATTTGTCCCAAAAGAAGGTGTTTTAAGTATATATCTGCATTTCTAAGGTAGATTTGGGTACAATAAGAGGCGAAAAAGCAGATTCTGACTAAGATTTTATCGAAATCGGCAACTATTTGACTCAGAAAGGTTGCCTTACGTCGAAATCTAATAGTTTATTAAGGTTTTCGTTATTAAAATGCCCAAAGACGCCGATTTTGACTAGAATTTGAAAGATATTGACATGAATATATAACTGTTTTTATCAAAAAATGATAGTTTAAAATGATATTTGCAGTTTTGATGCGGTTTTAGGTACGATATGAGTCGAAGAAGCCGATTTTGACTGGAATCTGTTTAAAATGACAAAGAAAAACCTATTATCAATTCAAGGAAGTGAATTTTTAAGTAGTTATCTGCAGTTTTAATGTAGATTTCAGTTCGCTAAGTTATGAAAATGCATGTTTTGGCTATAATCTTCCGTAAATCAAGGGCGAAAACCAATTATTTGTCCCAAAAGAAGGTGTTTTAAGTATATATCTGCATTTCTAAGGTAGATTTGGGTACAATAAGAGGCGAAAAAGCAGATTCTGACTAAGATTTTATCGAAATCGGCAACTATTTGACTCAGAAAGGTTGCCTTACGTCGAAATCTAATAGTTTATTAAGGTTTTCGTTACTAAAATGCCCAAAAACGCCGATTTTGACTAGAATTTGAAAGATATTGACATGAATATATAACTGTTTGTATCAAAAAATGATAGTTTAAACTGATATTTGCAGTTTTGATGCGGTTTTAGATACGATATGAATCGAAGAAGCCGATTTTGACTGGAATCTGTTTAAAATGACAAAGAAAAACCTATTATCAATTCAGGGAAGTGAATTTTTAAGTAGTTATCTGCAGTTTTAATGTAGATTTCAGTTCGCTAAGTTATGAAAATGCATGTTTTGGCTATAATCTTCCGTAAATCAAGGGCGAAAACCAATTATTTGTCCCAAAAGAAGGTGTTTTAAGTATATATCTGCATTTCTAAGGTAGATTTGGGTACAATAAGAAGCGAAAAAGCAGATTCTGACTAAGATTTTATCGAAATTGGCAACTATTTGACTCAGAAAGGTTGCCTTACGTCGAAATCTAATAGTTTATTAAGGTTTTCGTTACTAAAATGCCCAAAAACTGCGGATAACTACATAAAAATTCACTTCCTTGAATTGATAATAGGTTTTTCTTTGTCATTTTAAACAGATTCCAGTCAAAATCGGCTTCCTCGATTCATATCGTATCTAAAACCGCATCAAAACTGCAAATATTAGTTTAAACTATCATTTTTTGATACAAACAGTTATATATTCATGTCAATATCTTTCAAATTCTAATCAAAATCGGCGTCTTTGGGCATTTTAGTAACGAAAACCTTAATAAACTATTAGATTTCGACGTAAGGCAACCATTCTGAGTCAAATAGTTGCCGATTTCGATAAAATCTTAGTCAGAATCTGCTTTTTCGCCTCTTATTGTACCCAAATCTAATTTAGAAATGCAGATATATACTTAAAACACCTTCTTTTGGGACAAATAACTGGTTTTGGCCCTTGATTTACGGAAGATTATAGCCAAAACATGCATTTTCATAACTTAGCGAACTGAAATCTACATTAAAACTGCAGATAACTACTTAAAAATTCACTTCCTTGAATTGATAATATGTTTTTCTTTGTCATTTTAAACAGATTCCAGTCAAAATCGGCTTCTTCGACTCATATCGTACCTAAAACCGCATCAAAACTGCAAATATCAGTTTAAACAATCATTTTTTGATACAAACAGTTATATATTCATGTCAATATCTTTCAAATTCTAGTCAAAATCGGCGTCTTTGGGCATTTTAGTAACGAAAACCTTAATAAACTATTAGATTTCGACGTAAGGCAACTATTCTGAGTCTAATAGTTGCCGATTTCGATAAAATCTTAGTCAGAATCTGCTTTTTCGCCTCTTATTGTACCCAAATCTACCTTAGAAATGCAGATATATACTTAAAACACCTTCTTTTGGGACAAATAATTGGTTTTCGCCCTTGATTTACGGAAGATTATAGCCAAAACATGCATTTTCATAACTTAGCGAACTGAAATCTACATTAAAACTGCAGATAACTACTTAAAAATTCACTTCCTTGAATTGATAATAGGTTTTTCTTTGTCATTTTAAACAGATTCCAGTCAAAATCGGCTTCTTCGATTCATATCGTATCTAAAACCGCATCAAAACTGCAAATATCAGTTTAAACTATCATTTTTTGATACAAACAGTTATATATTCATGTCAATATCTCTCAAATTCTAGTCAAAATCGGCGTCTTTGGGCATTTTAGTAACGAAAACCTTAATAAACTATTAGATTTCGACGTAAGGCAACCTTTCTGAGTCAAATAGTTGCCGATTTCGATAAAATCTTAGTCAGAATCTGCTTTTTCGCCTCTTATTGTACCCAAATCTACCTTAGAAATGCAGATATATACTTAAAACACCTTCTTTTGGGACAAATAATTGGTTTTCGCCCTTGATTTACGGAAGATTATAGCCAAAACATGCATTTTCATAACTTAGCGAACTGAAATCTACATTAAAACTGCAGATAACTACTTAAAAATTCACTTCCTTGAATTGATAGTTTTTCTTTGTCATTTTAAACAGATTCCAGACAAAATCGGCTTCTTCGATTCATATCGTATCTAAAACCGCATCAAAACTGCAAATATCAGTTTAAACTATCATTTTTTGATACAAACAGTTATATATTCATGTCAATATCTTTCAAATTCTAGTCAAAATCGGCGTCTTTGGGCATTTTAGTAAGGAAAACCTTAATAAACTATTAGATTTCGACGTAAGGCAACCATTCTGAGTCAAATAGTTGCCGATTTCGATAAAATCTTAGTCAGAATCTGCTTTTTCGCCTCTTATTGTACCCAAATCTACCTTAGAAATGCAGATATATACTTAAAACACCTTCTTTTGGGACAAATAATTGGTTTTCGCCCTTGATTTACGGAAGATTATAGCCAAAACATGCATTTTCATAACTTAGCGAACTGAAATCTACATTAAAACTGCAGATAACTACTTAAAAATTCACTTCCTTGAATTGATAATAGGTTTTTCTTTGTCATTTTAAACAGATTCCAGACAAAATCGGCTTCTTCGATTCATATCGTATCTAAAACCGCATCAAAACTGCAAATATCAGTTTAAACTATCATTTTTTGATACAAACAGTTATATATTCATGTCAATATCTTTCAAATTCTAGTCAAAATCGGCGTCTTTGGGCATTTTAGTAACGAAAACCTTAATAAACTATTAGAATTCGACGTAAGGCAACCATTCTGAGTCAAATAGTTGCCGATTTCGATAAAATCTTAGTCAGAATCTGCTTTTTCGCCTCTTATTGTACCCAAATCTACCTTAGAAATGCAGATATATACTTAAAACACCTTCTTTTGGGACAAATAATTGGTTTTCGCCCTTGATTTACGGAAGATTATAGCCAAAACATGCATTTTCATAACTTAGCGAACTGAAATCTACATTAAAACTGCAGATAACTACTTAAAAATTCACTTCCTTGAATTGATAATAGGTTTTTCTTTGTCATTTTAAACAGATTCCAGTCAAAATCGGCTTCTTCGATTCATATCGTATCTAAAACCGCATCAAAACTGCAAATATCAGTTTAAACTATCATTTTTTGATACAAACAGTTATATATTCATGTCAATATCTTTCAAATTCTAGTCAAAATCGGCGTCTTTGGGCATTTTAGTAACGAAAACCTTAATAAACTATTAGATTTCGACGTAAGGCAACCTTTCTGAGTCAAATAGTTGCCGATTTCGATAAAATCTTAGTCAGAATCTGCTTTTTCGCCTCTTATTGTACCCAAATCTACCTTAGAAATGCAGATATATACTTAAAACACCTTCTTTTGGGACAAATAATTGGTTTTCGCCCTTGATTTACGGAAGATTATAGCCAAAACATGCATTTTTATAACTTAGCGAACTGAAATCTACACTAAAACTGCAGATAACTACTTAAAAATTCACTTCCATGAATTGATAATAGATTTTTCTTTGTCATTTTAAACAGATTTTAGTCAAAATCGGCTTCTTCGATTCATATCGTACCTAAAACCGCATCAAAACTGCTTATATCAGTTTAAACTATCATTTTTTGATACAAACAGTTATATATTCATGTCAATATCTTTCAAATTCTAGTCAAAATGTGCGTCTTTGGGCATTTTAGTAACGAAAACCTTAATAAACTATTAGATTTCGACGTAAGGCAACCATTCTGAGTCAAATAGTTGCCGATTTCGATAAAATCTTAGTCAGAATCTGCTTTTTCGCCTCTTATTGTACCCAAATCTACCTTAGAAATGCAGATATATACTCAGAACACCTTCTTTTGGGACAAATAATTGGTTTTCGCCCTTGATTTACGGAAGATTATAGCCAAAACATGCATTTTCATAACTTAGCGAACTGAAATCTACATTAAAACTGCAGATAACTACTTAAAAATTCACTTCCATGATTTGATAATAGGTTTTTCTTTGTCATTTTAAACAGATTCCAGTCAAAATCGGCTTCTTCAACTCATATCGTACCTAAAACCGCATCAAAACTGCAAATATCAGTTTAAACTATCATTTTTTGATACAAACAGTTATATATTCATGTCAATATCTTTCAAATTCTAGTCAAAATGTGCGTCTTTGGGCATTTTAGTAACGAAAACCTTAATAAACTATTAGATTTCGACGTAAGGCAACCATTCTGAGTCAAATAGTTGCCGATTTCGATAAAATCTTAGTCAGAATCTGCTTTTTCGCCTCTTATTGTACCCAAATCTACCTTAGAAATGCAGATATATACTCAGAACACCTTCTTTTGGGACAAATAATTGGTTTTCGCCCTTGATTTACGGAAGATTATAGCCAAAACATGCATTTTCATAACTTAGCGAACTGAAATCTACATTAAAATTGCAGATAACTACTTAAAAATTCACTTCCTTGAATTGATAATAGGTTTTTCTTTGTCATTTTAAACAGATTCCAGTCAAAATCGGCTTCTTCGATTCATATCGTATCTAAAATCGCATCAAAACTGCAAATATCAATTTAAACTATCATTTTTTGATACAAACAGTTATATATTCATGTCAATATCTTTCAAATTCTAGTCAAAATCGGCGTCTTTGGGCATTTTAGTAACGAAAACCTTAATAAACTATTAGATTTCGACGTAAGGCAACCTTTCTTAGTCAAATAGTTGCCGATTTCAAAAAAATCCTAGTCAGAATCTGCTTTTTCGCCTCTTATTGTACCCAAATCTACCTTAGAAATGCAGATATATACTTAAAACACCTTCTTTTGGGACAAATAATTGGTTTTCGCCCTTGATTTACGGAAGATTATAGCCAAAACATGCATTTTCATAACTTAGCGAACTGAAATCTACATTAAAACTGCAGATAACTACTTAAAAATTCACTTCCTTGAATTGATAATAGGTTGTTCTTTGTCATTTTAAACAGATTCCAGTCAAAATCGGCTTCTTCGACTCATATCGTACCTAAAACCGCATCAAAACTGCAAATATCAGTTTAAACTATCATTTTTTGATACAAACAGGTATATATTCATGTCAATATCTTTCAAATTCTAGTCAAAATCGGCGTCTTTGGGCATTTTAGTAACGAAAACCTTAATAAACTATTAGATTTCGACGTAAGGCAACCTTTCTGAGTCAAATAGTTGCCGATCTCAAAAAAATCCTAGTCAGAATCTGTCTTTCGCCTCTTATTGTACCCAAATCTACCTTAGAAATGCAGATATATACTTAAAACACCTTCTTTTGGGACAAATAATTGGTTTTCGCCCTTGATTTACGGAAGATTATAGCCAAAACATGCATTTTCATAACTTAGCGAACTGAAATCTACATTAAAACTGCAGATAACTACTTAAAAATTCACTTCCTTGAATTGATAATAGGTTGTTCTTTGTCATTTTAAACAGATTCCAGTCAAAATCGGCTTACTCGACTCATATCGTACCTAAAACCGCATCAAAACTGCAAATATCAGTTTAAACTATCATTTTTTGATACAAACAGTTATATATTCATGTCAATATCTTTCAAATTCTAGTCAAAATCGGCGTCTTTGGGCATTTTAGTAACGAAAACCTTAATAAACTATTAGATTTCGACGTAAGGCAACCATTCTGAGTCAAATAGTTGCCGATTTCGATAAAATCTTAGTCAGAATCTGCTTTTTCGCCTCTTATTGTACCCAAATCTACCTTAGAAATGTAGATATATACTTAAAACACCTTCTTTTGGGACAAATAAGTTCGCTAAGTTATGAAAATGCATGTTTTGGCTATAATCTTCCGTAAATCAAGGGCGAAAACCAATTATTTGTCCCAAAAGAAGGTGTTTTAAGTATATATCTGCATTTCTAAGGTAGATTTGGGTACAATAAGAGGCGAAAAAGCAGATTCTGACTAGGATTTTTTTGAAATCGGCAACTATTTGACTCAGAAAGGTTGCCTTACGTCGAAATCTAATAGTTTATTAAGGTTTTCGTTACTAAAATGCCCAAAGACGCAGATTTTGACTAGAATTTGAAAGATATTGACATGAATATATAACTGTTTGTATCAAAAAATGATAGTTTAAACTGATATTTGCAGTTTTGATGCGGTTTTAGATACGATATGAATCGAAGAAGCCGATTTTGACTGGAATCTGTTTAAAATGACAAAGAAAAACCTATTATCAATTCAAGGAAGTGAATTTTTAAGTAGTTATCTGCAGTTTTAATGTAGATTTCAGTTCGCTAAGTTATGAAAATGCATGTTTTGGCTATAATCTTCCGTAAATCAAGGGCGAAAACCAATTATTTGTCCCAAAAGAAGGTGTTCTGAGTATATATCTGCATTTCTAAGGTAGATTTGAGTACAATAAGAGGCGAAAAAGCAGATTCTGACTAAGATTTTATCGAAATCGGAAACTATTTGACTCAGAATGGTTGCCTTACGTCGAAATCTAATAGTTTATTAAGGTTTTCGTTACTAAAATGCCCAAAGACGATGATTTTGACTAGATTTTGAAAGATATTGACATGAATATATAACTGTTTGTATCAAAAAATGATAGTTTAAACTTATATTTGCAGTTTTGATGCGGTTTTAGGTACGATATGAGTCGAAGAAGCCGATTTTGACTGGAATCTGTTTAAAATGACAAAGAAAAACCTATTATCAATTCAAGGAAGTGAATTTTTACGTAGTTATCTGCAGTTTTAATGCAGATTTCAGTTCGCTATGTTATGAAAATGCATGTTTTGGCTATAATCTTCCGTAAATCAAGGGCGAAAACCAATTATTTGTCCCAAAAGAAGGTGTTTTAAGTATATATCTGCATTTCTAAGGTAGATTTGGGTACAATAAGAGGCGAAAAAGCAGATTCTGACTGAGATTTTATCAAAATCGGCAACTATTTGACTCAGAAAGGTTGCCTTACGTCGAAATCTAATAGTTTATTAAGGTTTTCGTTACTAAAATGCCCAAAGACGCCGATTTTGACTAGAATTTGAATGATATTGACATGAATATATAACTGTTTGTATCAAAAAATGATAGTTTAAACTGATATTTGCAGTTTTGATGCGGTTGTAGGTACGATATGAGTCGAAGAAGCCGATTTTGACTGGAATCTGTTTAAAATGACAAAGAAAAACCTATTATCAATTCAAGGAAGTTAATTTTTAAGTAGTTATCTGCACTTTTAATGTAGATTTCATTTGGCTAAGTTATGAAAATGCATGTTTTGGCTATAATCTTCCGTAAATCAAGGGCGAAAACCAATTATTTGTCCCAAAAGAAGGTGTTTTAAGTATATATCTGCATTTCTAAGGTAGATTTGGGTACAATAAGAGGCGAAAAAGCAGATTCTGACTAAGATTTTATCGAAATCGGCAACTATTTGATTCAGAAAGGTTGCCTTACGTCGAAATCTAATAGTTTATTAAGGTTTTCGTTACTAAAATGCCCAAAGACGCCGATTTTGACTAGAATTTGAATGATATTGACATGAATATATAACTGTTTGTATCAAAAAATGATAGTTTAAACTGATATTTGCAGTTTTGATGCGGTTGTAGGTACGATATGAGTCGAAGAAGCCGATTTTGACTGGAATCTGTTTAAAATGACAAAGAAAAACCTATTATCAATTCAAGGAAGTTAATTTTTAAGTAGTTATCTGCACTTTTAATGTAGATTTCAGTTCGCTAAGTTATGAAAATGCATGTTTTGGCTATAATCTTCCGTAAATCAAGGGCGAAAACCAATTATTTGTCCCAAAAGAAGGTGTTTTAAGTATATATCTGCATTTCTAAGGTAGATTTGGGTACAATAAGAGGCGAAAAAGCAGATTCTGACTAAGATTTTATCGAAATCGGCAACAATTTGACTCAGAAAGGTTGCCTTACGTCGAAATCTAATAGTTTATTAAGGTTTTCGTTACTAAAATGCCCAAAGACGCCGATTTTGACTAGAATTTGAATGATATTGACATGAATATATAACTGTTTGTATCAAAAAATGATAGTTTAAACTGATATTTGCAGTTTTGATGCGGTTTTAGGTACGATATGAGTCGAAGAAGCCGATTTTGACTGGAATCTGTTTAAAATGACAAAGAAAAACCTATTATCAATTCATGGAACTGAATTTTTAAGTAGTTTTCTGCAGTTTCAATGTAGATTTCAGTTCGCTAAGTTATGAAAATGCATGTTTTGGCTATAATCTTCCGTAAATCAAGGGCGAAAACCAATTATTTGTCCCAAAAGAAGGTGTTTTAATTATATATCTGCATTTCTAAGGTAGATTCGGGTACAATAAGAGGCGAAAAAGCAGATTCTGACTAGGATTATATCGAAATCGGTAACTATTTGACTCAGAAAGGTTGCCTTACGTCGAAATCTAATAGTTTATTAAGGTTTTCGTTACTAAAATGCCCAAAGACACCGATTTTGACTAGAATTTGAAAGATATTGACATGAATATATAACTGTTTGTATCAAAAAATGATAGTTTAAACTGATATTTGCAGTTTTGATGCGGTTTTAGATACGACATGTATCGAAGAAGCCGATTTTGACTGGAATCTGTTTAAAATGACAAAGAAAAACCTATTATCAATTCAAGGAAGTGAATTTTTAAGTAGTTATCTGCAGTTTTAATGTAGATTTCAGTTCGCTAAGTTATGAAAATGCATGTTTTGGCTATAATCTTCCGTAAATCAAGGGCGAAAACCAATTATTTGTCCAAAAGAAGATGTTTTAAGTATATATCTGCATTTCTAAGGTAGATTTGGGTACAATAAGAGGCGAAAAAAACAGATTCTGACTAAGATTTTATCGAAATCGGCAACTATTTGACTCAGAAAGGTTGCCTTACGTCGAAATCTAATAGTTTATTAAGGTTTTCGTTACTAAAATGCCCAAAGACGCCGATTTTGACTAGAATTTGAAAGATATTCACATGAATATATAACTGTTTGTATCAAAAAATGATAGTTTAAACTGATATTTGCAGTTTTGATGCGGTTTTAGATACGATATGAATCGAAGAAGCCGATTTTGACTGGAATCTGTTTAAAATGACAAAGAAAAACCTATTATCAATTCAAGGAAGTGAATTTTTAAGTAGTTATCTGCAGTTTTAATGTAGATTTCAGTTCGCTAAGTTATGAAAATGCATGTTTTGGCTATAATCTTCCGTTAATCAAGGGCGAAAACCAATTATTTTTCCCAAAAGAAGGTGTTTTAAGTATATATCTGCATTTCTAAGGTAGATTTGGGTACAATAAGAGGCGAAAAAGCAGATTCTGACTAAAATTTTATCGAAATCGGCAACTATTTGACTCAGAATGGTTGCCTTACGTCGAAATCTAATAGTTTATTAAGGTTTTCGTTACTAAAATGCCCAAAGACGCCGATTTTGACTAGAATTTGAAAGATATTGACATGAATATATAACTGTTTGTATCAAAAAATGATAGTTTAAACTGATATTTGCAGTTTTGATGCGGTTTTAGGTACGATATGAGTCGAAGAAGCCGATTTTGACTGGAATCTCTTTAAAATGACAAAGAAAAACCTATTATCAATTCAAGGAAGTGAATTTTTAAGTAGTTATCTGCAGTTTTAATGTAGATTTCAGTTCGCTAAGTTATGAAAATGCATGTTTTGGCTATAATCTTCCGTAAATCAAGGGCGAAAACCAATTATTTGTCCTAAAAGAAGGTGTTTTAAGTATATATCTGCATTTCTAAGGTAGATTTGGGTACAATAAGAGGCGAAAAAGCAGATTCTGACTAAGATTTTATCGAAATCGGCAACTATTTGACTCAGAAAGGTTGCCTTACGTCGAAATCTAATAGTTTATTAAGGTTTTCGTTACTAAAATGCCCAAAGACGCCGATTTTGACTAGAATTTGAAAGATATTGACATGAATATATAACTGTTTGTATCAAAAAATGATAGTTTAAACTGATATTTGCAGTTTTGATGCGGTTTTAGGTACGATATGAGTCGAAGAAGCCGATTTTGACTGGAATCTGTTTAAAATGACAAAGAACAACCTATTATCAATTCAAGGAAGTGAATTTTTAAGTAGTTATCTGCAGTTTTAATGTAGATTTCAGTTCGCTAAGTTATGAAAATGCATGTTTTGGCTATAATCTTCCGTAAATCAAGGGCGAAAACCAATTATTTGTCCCAAAAGAAGGTGTTTTAAGTATATATCTGCATTTCTAAGGTAGATTTGGGTACAATAAGAGGCGAAAAAGCAGATTCTGACTAGGATTTTTTTGAAATCGGCAACTATTTGACTCAGAAAGGTTGCCTTACGTCGAAATCTAATAGTTTATTAAGGTTTTCGTTACTAAAATGCCCAAAGACGCCGATTTTGACTAGAATTTGAAAGATATTGACATGAATATATAACTGTTTGTATCAAAAAATGATAGTTTAAACCGATATTTGCAGTTTTGATGCGGTTTTAGATACGATATGAATCGAAGAAGCTGATTTTGACTGGAATCTGTTTAAAATGACAAAGAAAAACCTATTATCAATTCAAGGAAGTGAATTTTTAAGTAGTTATCTGCAGTTTTAATGTAGATTTCAGTTCGCTAAGTTATGAAGACGCCGATTTTGACTAGAATTTGAATGATATTGACATGAATATATAACTGTTTGTATCAAAAAATGATAGTTTAAACTGATATTTGCAGTTTTGATGCGGTTTTAGGTACGATATGAGTCGAAGAAGCCGATTTTGACTGGAATCTGTTTAAAATGGCAAAGAAAAACCTATTATCAATTCAAGGAACTGAATTTTTAAGTAGTTATCTGCAGTTTTAATGTAGATTTCAGTTCGCTAAGTTATGAAAATGCATGTTTTGGCTATAATCTTCCGTAAATCAAGGGCGAAAACCAATTATTTGTCCCAAAAGAAGGTGTTTTAATTATATATCTGCATTTCTAAGGTAGATTTGGGTACAATAAGAGGCGAAAAAGCAGATTCTGACTAGGATTATATCGAAATCGGTAACTATTTGACTCAGAAAGGTTGCCTTACGTCGAAATCTAATAGTTTATTAAGGTTTTCGTTACTAAAATGCCCAAAGACACCGATTTTGACTAGAATTTGAAAGATATTGACATGAATATATAACTGTTTGTATCAAAAAATGATAGTTTAAACTGATATTTGCAGTTTTGATGCGGTTTTAGATACGACATGTATCGAAGAAGCCGATTTTGACTGGAATCTGTTTAAAATGACAAAGAAAAACCTATTATCAATTCAAGGAAGTGAATTTTTAAGTAGTTATCTGCAGTTTTAATGTAGATTTCAGTTCGCTAAGTTATGAAAATGCATGTTTTGGCTATAATCTTCCGTAAATCAAGGGCGAAAACCAATTATTTGTCCAAAAGAAGATGTTTTAAGTATATATCTGCATTTCTAAGGTAGATTTGGGTACAATAAGAGGCGAAAAAACAGATTCTGACTAAGATTTTATCGAAATCGGCAACTATTTGACTCAGAAAGGTTGCCTTACGTCGAAATCTAATAGTTTATTAAGGTTTTCGTTACTAAAATGCCCAAAGACGCCGATTTTGACTAGAATTTGAAAGATATTCACATGAATATATAACTGTTTGTATCAAAAAATGATAGTTTAAACTGATATTTGCAGTTTTGATGCGGTTTTAGATACGATATGAATCGAAGAAGCCGATTTTGACTGGAATCTGTTTAAAATGACAAAGAAAAACCTATTATCAATTCAAGGAAGTGAATTTTTAAGTAGTTATCTGCAGTTTTAATGTAGATTTCAGTTCGCTAAGTTATGAAAATGCATGTTTTGGCTATAATCTTCCGTTAATCAAGGGCGAAAACCAATTATTTTTCCCAAAAGAAGGTGTTTTAAGTATATATCTGCATTTCTAAGGTAGATTTGGGTACAATAAGAGGCGAAAAAGCAGATTCTGACTAAGATTTTATCGAAATCGGCAACTATTTGACTCAGAATGGTTGCCTTACGTCGAAATCTAATAGTTTATTAAGGTTTTCGTTACTAAAATGCCCAAAGACGCCGATTTTGACTAGAATTTGAAAGATATTGACATGAATATATAACTGTTTGTATCAAAAAATGATAGTTTAAACTGATATTTGCAGTTTTGATGCGGTTTTAGGTACGATATGAGTCGAAGAAGCCGATTTTGACTGGAATCTCTTTAAAATGACAAAGAAAAACCTATTATCAATTCAAGGAAGTGAATTTTTAAGTAGTTATCTGCAGTTTTAATGTAGATTTCAGTTCGCTAAGTTATGAAAATGCATGTTTTGGCTATAATCTTCCGTAAATCAAGGGCGAAAACCAATTATTTGTCCTAAAAGAAGGTGTTTTAAGTATATATCTGCATTTCTAAGGTAGATTTGGGTACAATAAGAGGCGAAAAAGCAGATTCTGACTAAGATTTTATCGAAATCGGCAACTATTTGACTCAGAAAGGTTGCCTTACGTCGAAATCTAATAGTTTATTAAGGTTTTCGTTACTAAAATGCCCAAAGACGCCGATTTTGACTAGAATTTGAAAGATATTGACATGAATATATAACTGTTTGTATCAAAAAATGATAGTTTAAACTGATATTTGCAGTTTTGATGCGGTTTTAGGTACGATATGAGTCGAAGAAGCCGATTTTGACTGGAATCTGTTTAAAATGACAAAGAACAACCTATTATCAATTCAAGGAAGTGAATTTTTAAGTAGTTATCTGCAGTTTTAATGTAGATTTCAGTTCGCTAAGTTATGAAAATGCATGTTTTGGCTATAATCTTCCGTAAATCAAGGGCGAAAACCAATTATTTGTCCCAAAAGAAGGTGTTTTAAGTATATATCTGCATTTCTAAGGTAGATTTGGGTACAATAAGAGGCGAAAAAGCAGATTCTGACTAGGATTTTTTTGAAATCGGCAACTATTTGACTCAGAAAGGTTGCCTTACGTCGAAATCTAATAGTTTATTAAGGTTTTCGTTACTAAAATGCCCAAAGACGCCGATTTTGACTAGAATTTGAAAGATATTGACATGAATATATAACTGTTTGTATCAAAAAATGATAGTTTAAACCGATATTTGCAGTTTTGATGCGGTTTTAGATACGATATGAATCGAAGAAGCCGATTTTGACTGGAATCTGTTTAAAATGACAAAGAAAAACCTATTATCAATTCAAGGAAGTGAATTTTTAAGTAGTTATCTGCAGTTTTAATGTAGATTTCAGTTCGCTAAGTTATGAAAATGCATGTTTTGGCTATAATCTTCCGTAAATCAAGGGCGAAAACCAATTATTTGTCCCAAAAGAAGGTGTTCTAAGTATATATCTGCATTTCTAAGGTAGATTTGGGTACAATAAGAGGCGAAAAAGCAGATTCTGACTAAGATTTTATCGAAATCGGCAACTATTTGACTCAGAAAGGTTGCCTTACGTCGAAATCTAATAGTTTATTAAGGTTTTCGTTACTAAAATGCCCAAAGACGCCGATTTTGACTAGAATTTGAAAGATATTGACATGAATATATAACTGTTTGTATCAAAAAATGATAGTTTAAACTGATATTTGCAGTTTTTATGCGGTTTTAGATACGATATGAATCGAAGAAGCGGATTTTGACTGGAATCTGTTTAAAATGACAAAGAAAAACCTATTATCAATTCAAGGAAGTGAATTTTTCGACCTTGATTTACGGAAGATTATAGCCAAAACATGCATTTTCATAACTTAGCGAACTGAAATCTACATTAAAACTGCAGATAACTACTTAAAAATTCACTTCCTTGAATTGATAATAGGTTTTTCTTTGTCATTTTAAACAGATTCCAGTCAAAATCGGCTTCTTCGATTCATATCATATCTAAAACCGCATCAAAACTGCAAATATCAGTTTAAACTATCATTTTTTGATACAAACAGTTATATATTCATGTCAATATCATTCAAATTCTAGTCAAAATCGGCGTCTTTGGGCATTTTAGTAACGAAAACCTTAATAAACTATTAGATTTCGACGTAAGGCAACCATTCTGAGTCAAATAGTTGCCGATTTCGATAAAATCTTAGTCAGAATCTGCTTTTTCGCCTCTTATTGTACCCAAATCTACCTTAGAAATGCAGATATATACTTAAAACACCTTCTTTTGGGACAAATAATTGGTTTCGCCCTTGATTTACGGAAGATTATAGCCAAAACATGCATTTTCATAACTTAGCGAACTGAAATCTACATTAAAACTGCAGATAACTACTTAAAAATTCACTTCCTTGAACTGATAATAGGTTTTTCTTTGTCATTTTAAACAGATTCCAGTCAAAATCGGCTTCTTCGACTCATATCGTACCTAAAACCGCATCAAAACTGCAAATATCAGTTTAAACTATCATTTTTTGATACAAACAGTTATATATTCATGTCAATATCTTTCAAATTCTAGTCAAAATCGGCGTCTTTGGGCATTTTAGTAACGAAAACCTTAATAAACTATTAGATTTCGACGTAAGGCAACCATTCTGAGTCAAATAGTTGCCGATTTCGATAAAATCTTAGTCAGAATCTGCTTTTTCGCCTCTTATTGTACCCAAATCTACCTTAGAAATGCAGATATATACTTAAAACACCTTCTTTTGGGAAAAATAATTGGTTTTCGCCCTTGATTAACGGAAGATTATAGCCAAAACATGCATTTTCATAACTTAGCGAACTGAAATCTACATTAAAACTGCAGATAACTACTTAAAAATTCACTTCCTTGAATTGATAATAGGTTTTTCTTTGTCATTTTAAACAGATTCCAGTCAAAATCGGCTTCTTCGATTCATATCGTATCTAAAACCGCATCAAAACTGCAAATATCAGTTTAAACTATCATTTTTTGATACAAACAGTTATATATTCATGTGAATATCTTTCAAATTCTAGTCAAAATCGGCGTCTTTGGGCATTTTAGTAACGAAAACCTTAATAAACTATTAGATTTCGACGTAAGGCAACCTTTCTGAGTCAAATAGTTGCCGATTTCGATAAAATCTTAGTCAGAATCTGCTTTTTCGCCTCTTATTGTACCCAAATCTACCTTAGAAATGCAGATATATACTTAAAACATCTTCTTTTGGACAAATAATTGGTTTTCGCCCTTGATTTACGGAAGATTATAGCCAAAACATGCATTTTCATAACTTAGCGAACTGAAATCTACATTAAAACTGCAGATAACTACTTAAAAATTCACTTCCTTGAATTGATAATAGGTTTTTCTTTGTCATTTTAAACAGATTCCAGTCAAAATCGGCTTCTTCGATACATGTCGTATCTAAAACCGCATCAAAACTGCAAATATCAGTTTAAACTATCATTTTTTGATACAAACAGTTATATATTCATGTCAATATCTTTCAAATTCTAGTCAAAATCGGTGTCTTTGGGCATTTTAGTAACGAAAACCTTAATAAACTATTAGATTTCGACGTAAGGCAACCTTTCTGAGTCAAATAGTTACCGATTTCGATATAATCCTAGTCAGAATCTGCTTTTTCGCCTCTTATTGTACCCAAATCTACCTTAGAAATGCAGATATATAATTAAAACACCTTCTTTTGGGACAAATAATTGGTTTTCGCCCTTGATTTACGGAAGATTATAGCCAAAACATGCATTTTCATAACTTAGCGAACTGAAATCTACATTAAAACTGCAGATAACTACTTAAAAATTCAGTTCCTTGAATTGATAATAGGTTTTTCTTTGTCATTTTAAACAGATTCCAGTCAAAATCGGCTTCTTCGACTCATATCGTACCTAAAACCGCATCAAAACTGCAAATATCAGTTTAAACTATCATTTTTTGATACAAACAGTTATATATTCATGTCAATATCATTCAAATTCTAGTCAAAATCGGCGTCTTTGGGTATTTTAATAACGAAAACCTTAATAAACTATTAGATTTCGACGTAAGGCAACCATTCTCAGTCAAATAGTTGCCGATTTCGATACAATCTTAGTCAGAATCTGTTTTTCGCCTCTTATTGTACCCAAATCTACCTTAGAAATGCAGATATATACTTAAAACACCTTCTTTTGGGACAAATAATTGGTTTTCGCCCTTGATTTACGGAAGATTATAGCCAAAACATGCATTTTCATAACTTAGCGAACTGAAATCTACATTAAAACTGCAGATAACTACTTAAAAATTCACTTCCTTGAATTGATAATAGGTTTTTCTTTGTCATTTTAAACAGATTCCAGTCAAAATCGGCTTCTTCGATTCATATCGTACCTAAACCCGCATCAAAACTGCAAATATCAGTTTAAACTATCATTTTTGGATACAAACAGTTATATATTCATGTCAATATCTTTCAAATTCTAGTCAAAATCGGCGTCTTTGGGCATTTTAGTAACGAAAACCTTAATAAACTATTAGATTTCGACGTAAGGCAACCTTTCTGAGTCAAATAGTTGCCGATTTCGATAAAATCTTAGTCAGAATCTGCTTTTTCGCCTCTTATTGTACCCAAATCTACCTTAGAAATGCAGATATATACTTAAAACACCTTCTTTTAGGACAAATAATTGGTTTTCGCCCTTGATTTACGGAAGATTATAGCCAAAACATGCATTTTCATAACTTAGCGAACTGAAATCTACATTAAAAGTGCAGATAACTACTTAAAAATTCACTTCCTTGAATTGATAATAGGTTTTTCTTTGTCATTTTAAACAGATTCCAGTCAAAATCGGCTTCTTCGACTCATATCGTACCTAAAACCGCATCAAAACTGCAAATATCAGTTTAAACTCTCATTTTTTGATACAAACAGTTATATATTCATGTCAATATCTTTCAAATTCTAGTCAAAATCGGCGTCTTTGGGCATTTTAGTAACGAAAACCTTAATAAACTATTAGATTTCGACGTAAGGCAACCTTTCTGAGTCAAATAGTTACCGATTTCGATATAATCCTAGTCAGAATCTGCTTTTTCGCCTCTTATTGTACCCAAATCTACCTTAGAAATGCAGATATATACTTAAAACACCTTCTTTTGGGACAAATAATTGGTTTTCGCCCTTGATTTACGGAAGATTATAGCCAAAACATGCATTTTCATAACTTAGCGAACTGAAATCTACATTAAAACTGCAGATAACTACTTAAAAATTCAGTTCCTTGAATTGATAATAGGTTTTTCTTTGTCATTTTAAACAGATTCCAGTCAAAATCGGCTTCTTCGACTCATATCGTACCTAAAACCGCATCAAAACTGCAAATATCAGTTTAAACTATCATTTTTTGATACAAACAGTTATATATTCATGTCAATATCATTCAAATTCTAGTCAAAATCGGCGTCTTTGGGCATTTTAGTAACGAAAACCTTAATAAACTATTAGATTTCGACGTAAGGCAACCATTCTGAGTCAAATAGTTGCCGATTTCGATACAATCTTAGTCAGAATCTGTTTTTCGCCTCTTATTGTACCCAAATCTACCTTAGAAATGCAGATATATACTTAAAACACCTTCTTTTGGGACAAATAATTGGTTTTCGCCCTTGATTTACGGAAGATTATAGCCAAAACATGCATTTTCATAACTTAGCGAACTGAAATCTACATTAAAACTGCAGATAACTACTTAAAAATTCACTTCCTTGAATTGATAATAGGTTTTTCTTTGTCATTTTAAACAGATTCCAGTCAAAATCGGCTTCTTCGACTCATATCGTACCTAAAACCGCATCAAAACTGCAAATATCAGTTTAAACTATCATTTTTTGATACAAACAGTTATATATTCATGTCAATATCTTTCAAAATCTAGTCAAAATCATCGTCTTTGGGCATTTTAGTAACGAAAACCTTAATAAACTATTAGATTTCGACGTAAGGCAACCATTCTGAGTCAAATAGTTGCCGATTTCGATAAAATCTTAGTCAGAATCTGCTTTTTCGCCTCTTATTGTACCCAAATCTACCTTAGAAATGCAGATATATACTTAAAACACCTTCTTTTGGGACAAATAATTGGTTTCGCCCTTGATTTACGGAAGATTATAGCCAAAACATGCATTTTCATAACTTAGCGAACTGAAATCTACATTAAAACTGCAGATAACTACTTAAAAATTCACTGCCTTGAATTGGTAATAGGTTTTTCTTTGTCATTTTAAACAGATTCCAGTCAAAATCGGCTTCTTCGATTCATATCGTACCTAAAACCGCATCAAAACTGCAAATATCAGTTTAAACTATCATTTTTTGATACAAACAGTTATATATTCATGTCAATATCTTTCAAATTCTAGTCAAAATCGGCGTCTTTGGGCATTTTAGTAACGAAAACCTTAATAAACTATTAGATTTCGACGTAAGGCAACCTTTCTGAGTCAAATAGTTGCCGATTTCGATAAAATCTTAGTCAGAATCTGCTTTTTCGCCTCTTATTGTACCCAAATCTACCTTAGAAATGCAGATATATACTTAAAACACCTTCTTTTAGGACAAATAATTGGTTTTCGCCCTTGATTTACGGAAGATTATAGCCAAAACATGCATTTTCATAACTTAGCGAACTGAAATCTACATTAAAACTGCAGATAACTACTTAAAAATTCACTTCCTTGAATTGATAATAGGTTTTTCTTTGTCATTTTAAACAGATTCCAGTCAAAATCGGCTTCTTCGACTCATATCGTACCTAAAACCGCATCAAAACTGCAAATATCAGTTTAAACTATCATTTTTTGATACAAACAGTTATATATTCATGTCAATATCTTTCAAATTCTAGTCAAAATCGGCGTCTTTGGGCATTTTAGTAACGAAAACCTTAATAAACTATTAGATTTCGACGTAAGGCAACCATTCTGAGTCAAATAGTTGCCGATTTCGATAAAATCTTAGTCAGAATCTGCTTTTTCGCCTCTTATTGTACCCAAATCTACCTTAGAAATGCAGATATATACTTAAAACACCTTCTTTTGGGAAAAATAATTGGTTTTCGCCCTTGATTAACGGAAGATTATAGCCAAAACATGCATTTTCATAACTTAGCGAACTGAAATCTACATTAAAACTGCAGATAACTACTTAAAAATTCACTTCCTTGAATTGATAATAGGTTTTTCTTTGTCATTTTAAACAGATTCCAGTCAAAATCGGCTTCTTCGATTCATATCGTATCTAAAACCGCATCAAAACTGCAAATATCAGTTTAAGCTATCATTTTTTGATACAAACAGTTATATATTCATGTGAATATCTTTCAAATTCTAGTCAAAATCGGCGTCTTTGGGCATTTTAGTAACGAAAACCTTAATAAACTATTAGATTTCGACGTAAGGCAACCTTTCTGAGTCAAATAGTTGCCGATTTCGATAAAATCTTAGTCAGAATCTGCTTTTTCGCCTCTTATTGTACCCAAATCTACCTTAGAAATGCAGATATATACTTAAAACATCTTCTTTTGGACAAATAATTGGTTTTCGCCCTTGATTTACGGAAGATTATAGCCAAAACATGCATTTTCATAACTTAGCGAACTGAAATCTACATTAAAACTGCAGATAACTACTTAAAAATTCACTTCCTTGAATTGATAATAGGTTTTTCTTTGTCATTTTAAACAGATTCCAGTCAAAATCGGCTTCTTCGATACATGTCGTATCTAAAACCGCATCAAAACTGCAAATATCAGTTTAAACTATCATTTTTTGATACAAACAGTTATATATTCATGTCAATATCTTTCAAATTCTAGTCAAAATCGGTGTCTTTGGGCATTTTAGTAACGAAAACCTTAATAAACTATTAGATTTCGACGTAAGGCAACCTTTCTGAGTCAAATAGTTACCGATTTCGATATAATCCTAGTCAGAATCTGCTTTTTCGCCTCTTATTGTACCCAAATCTACCTTAGAAATGCAGATATATAATTAAAACACCTTCTTTTGGGACAAATAATTGGTTTTCGCCCTTGATTTACGGAAGATTATAGCCAAAACATGCATTTTCATAACTTAGCGAACTGAAATCTACATTAAAACTGCAGATAACTACTTAAAAATTCACTTCCTTGAATTGGTAATAGGTTTTTCTTTGTCATTTTAAACAGATTCCAGTCAAAATCGGCTTCTTCGATTCATATCGTACCTAAAACCGCATCAAAACTGCAAATATCAGTTTAAACTATCATTTTTTGATACAAACAGTTATATATTCATGTCAATATCTTTCAAATTCTAGTCAAAATCGGCGTCTTTGGGCATTTTAGTAACGAAAACCTTAATAAACTATTAGATTTCGACGTAAGGCAACCATTCTGAGTCAAATAGTTGCCGATTTCGATAAAATCTTAGTCAGAATCTGCTTTTTCGCCTCTTATTGTACCCAAATCTACCTTAGAAATGCAGATATATACTTAAAACACCTTCTTTTGGGAAAAATAATTGGTTTTCGCCCTTGATTAACGGAAGATTATAGCCAAAACATGCATTTTCATAACTTAGCGAACTGAAATCTACATTAAAACTGCAGATAACTACTTAAAAATTCACTTCCTTGAATTGATAATAGGTTTTTCTTTGTCATTTTAAACAGATTCCAGTCAAAATCGGCTTCTTCGATTCATATCGTATCTAAAACCGCATCAAAACTGCAAATATCAGTTTAAACTATCATTTTTTGATACAAACAGTTATATATATTTATGTGAATATCTTTCAAATTCTAGTCAAAATCGGCGTCTTTGGGCATTTTAGTAACGAAAACCTTAATAAACTATTAGATTTCGACGTAAGGCAACCTTTCTGAGTCAAATAGTTGCCGATTTCGATAAAATCTTAGTCAGAATCTGCTTTTTCGCCTCTTATTGTACCCAAATCTACCTTAGAAATGCAGATATATACTTAAAACATCTTCTTTTGGACAAATAATTGGTTTTCGCCCTTGATTTACGGAAGATTATAGCCAAAACATGCATTTTCATAACTTAGCGAACTGAAATCTACATTAAAACTGCAGATAACTACTTAAAAATTCACTTCCTTGAATTGATAATAGGTTTTTCTTTGTCATTTTAAACAGATTCCAGTCAAAATCGGCTTCTTCGATACATGTCGTATCTAAAACCGCATCAAAACTGCAAATATCAGTTTAAACTATCATTTTTTGATACAAACAGTTATATATTCATGTCAATATCTTTCAAATTCTAGTCAAAATCGGTGTCTTTGGGCATTTTAGTAACGAAAACCTTAATAAACTATTAGATTTCGACGTAAGGCAACCTTTCTGAGTCAAATAGTTACCGATTTCGATATAATCCTAGTCAGAATCTGCTTTTTCGCCTCTTATTGTACCCAAATCTACCTTAGAAATGCAGATATATAATTAAAACACCTTCTTTTGGGACAAATAATTGGTTTTCGCCCTTGATTTACGGAAGATTATAGCCAAAACAGGCATTTTCATAACTTAGCGAACTGAAATCTACATTAAAACTGCAGATAACTACTTAAAAATTCAGTTCCTTGAATTGATAATAGGTTTTTCTTTGTCATTTTAAACAGATTCCAGTCAAAATCGGCTTCTTCGACTCATATCGTACCTAAAACCGCATCAAAACTGCAAATATCAGTTTAAACTATCATTTTTTGATACAAACAGTTATATATTCATGTCAATATCATTCAAATTCTAGTCAAAATCGGCGTCTTTGGGCATTTTAATAACGAAAACCTTAATAAACTATTAGATTTCGACGTAAGGCAACCATTCTGAGTCAAATAGTTGCCGATTTCGATACAATCTTAGTCAGAATCTGTTTTTCGCCTCTTATTGTACCCAAATCTACCTTAGAAATGCAGATATATACTTAAAACACCTTCTTTTGGGACAAATAATTGGTTTTCGCCCTTGATTTACGGAAGATTATAGCCAAAACATGCATTTTCATAACTTAGCGAACTGAAATCTACATTAAAACTGCAGATAACTACTTAAAAATTCACTTCCTTGAATTGATAATAGGTTTTTCTTTGTCATTTTAAACAGATTCCAGTCAAAATCGGCTTCTTCGATTCATATCGTACCTAAACCCGCATCAAAACTGCAAATATCAGTTTAAACTATCATTTTTTGATACAAACAGTTATATATTCATGTCAATATCTTTCAAATTCTAGTCAAAATCGGCGTCTTTGGGCATTTTAGTAACGAAAACCTTAATAAACTATTAGATTTCGACGTAAGGCAACCTTTCTGAGTCAAATAGTTGCCGATTTCGATAAAATCTTAGTCAGAATCTCCTTTTTCGCCTCTTATTGTACCCAAATCTACCTTAGAAATGCAGATATATACTTAAAACATCTTCTTTTGGACAAATAATTGGTTTTCGCCCTTGATTTACGGAAGATTATAGCCAAAACATGCATTTTCATAACTTAGCGAACTGAAATCTACATTAAAACTGCAGATAACTACTTAAAAATTCAGTTCCTTGAATTGATAATAGGTTTTTCTTTGTCATTTTAAACAGATTCCAGTCAAAATCGGCTTCTTCGATTCATATCGTATCTAAAACCGCATCAAAACTGCAAATATCAGTTTAAACTATCATTTTTTGATACAAACAGTTATATATTCATGTCAATATCTTTCAAATTCTAGTCAAAATCGGCGTCTTTGGGCATTTTAGTAACGAAAACCTTAATAAACTATTAGATTTCGACGTAAGGCAACCTTTCTGAGTCAAATAGTTGCCGATTTCGATAAAATCTTAGTCAGAATCTGCTTTTTCGCCTCTTATTGTACCCAAATCTACCTTAGAAATGCAGATATATACTTAAAACACCTTCTTTTAGGACAAATAATTGGTTTTCGCCCTTGATTTACGGAAGATTATAGCCAAAACATGCATTTTCATAACTTAGCGAACTGAAATCTACATTAAAAGTGCAGATAACTACTTAAAAATTCACTTCCTTGAATTGATAATAGGTTTTTCTTTGTCATTTTAAACAGATTCCAGTCAAAATCGGCTTCTTCGACTCATATCGTACCTAAAACCGCATCAAAACTGCAAATATCAGTTTAAACTATCATTTTTTGATACAAACAGTTATATATTCATGTCAATATCTTTCAAATTCTAGTCAAAATCGGCGTCTTTGGGCATTTTAGTAACGAAAACCTTAATAAACTATTAGATTTCGACGTAAGGCAACCTTTCTGAATCAAATAGTTGCCGATTTCGATAAAATCTTAGTCAGAATCTGCTTTTTCGCCTCTTATTGTACCCAAATCTACCTTAGAAATGCAGATATATACTTAAAACACCTTCTTTTGGGACAAATAATTGGTTTTCGCCCTTGATTTACGGAAGATTATAGCCAAAACATGCATTTTCATAACTTAGCGAACTGAAATCTACATTAAAAGTGCAGATAACTACTTAAAAATTAACTTCCTTGAATTGATAATAGGTTTTTCTTTGTCATTTTAAACAGATTCCAGTCAAAATCGGCTTCTTCGACTCATATCGTACCTACAACCGCATCAAAACTGCAAATATCAGTTTAAACTATCATTTTTTGATACAAACAGTTATATATTCATGTCAATATCATTCAAATTCTAGTCAAAATCGGCGTCTTTGGGCATTTTAGTAACGAAAACCTTAATAAACTATTAGATTTCGACGTAAGGCAACCTTTCTGAGTTAAATAGTTGCCGATTTTGATAAAATCTCAGTCAGAATCTGCTTTTTCGCCTCTTATTGTACCCAAATCCACCTTAGAAATGCAGATATATACTTAAAACACCTTCTTTTGGGACAAATAATTGGTTTTCGCCATTGATTTACGGAAGATTATAGCCAAAACATGCATTTTCATAACATAGCGAACTGAAATCTACATTAAAACTGCAGATAACTACTTAAAAATTCACTTCCTTGAATTGATAATAGGTTGTTCTTTGTCATTTTAAACAGATTCCAGTCAAAATCGGCTTCTTCGACTCATATCGTACCTAAAACCGCATCAAAACTGCAAATATCAGTTTAAACTATCATTTTTTGATACAAACAGTTATATATTCATGTCAATATCTTTCAAATTCTAGTCAAAATCGGCGTCTTTGGGCATTTTAGTAACGAAAACCTTAATAAACTATTAGATTTCGACGTAAGGCAACCTTTCTGAGTCAAATAGTTGCCGATTTCGATAAAATCTTAGTCAGAATCTGCTTTTTCGCCTCTTATTGTACCCAAATCTACCTTAGAAATGCAGATATATACTTAAAACACCTTCTTTTAGGACAAATAATTGGTTTTCGCCCTTGATTTACGGAAGATTATAGCCAAAACATGCATTTTCATAACTTAGCGAACTGAAATCTACATTAAAAGTGCAGATAACTACTTAAAAATTCACTTCCTTGAATTGATAATAGGTTTTTCTTTGTCATTTTAAACAGATTCCAGTCAAAATCGGCTTCTTCGACTCATATCGTACCTAAAACCGCATCAAAACTGCAAATATCAGTTTAAACTATCATTTTTTGATACAAACAGTTATATATTCATGTCAATATCTTTCAAATTCTAGTCAAAATCGGCGTCTTTGGGCATTTTAGTAACGAAAACCTTAATAAACTATTAGATTTCGACGTAAGGCAACCTTTCTGAATCAAATAGTTGCCGATTTCGATAAAATCTTAGTCAGAATCTGCTTTTTCGCCTCTTATTGTACCCAAATCTACCTTAGAAATGCAGATATATACTTAAAACACCTTCTTTTGGGACAAATAATTGGTTTTCGCCCTTGATTTACGGAAGATTATAGCCAAAACATGCATTTTCATAACTTAGCGAACTGAAATCTACATTAAAAGTGCAGATAACTACTTAAAAATTAACTTCCTTGAATTGATAATAGGTTTTTCTTTGTCATTTTAAACAGATTCCAGTCAAAATCGGCTTCTTCGACTCATATCGTACCTACAACCGCATCAAAACTGCAAATATCAGTTTAAACTATCATTTTTTGATACAAACAGTTATATATTCATGTCAATATCATTCAAATTCTAGTCAAAATCGGCGTCTTTGGGCATTTTAGTAACGAAAACCTTAATAAACTATTAGATTTCGACGTAAGGCAACCTTTCTGAGTTAAATAGTTGCCGATTTTGATAAAATCTCAGTCAGAATCTGCTTTTTCGCCTCTTATTGTACCCAAATCCACCTTAGAAATGCAGATATATACTTAAAACACCTTCTTTTGGGACAAATAATTGGTTTTCGCCATTGATTTACGGAAGATTATAGCCAAAACATGCATTTTCATAACATAGCGAACTGAAATCTACATTAAAACTGCAGATAACTACTTAAAAATTCACTTCCTTGAATTGATAATAGGTTTTTCTTTGTCATTTTAAACAGATTCCAGTCAAAATCGGCTTCTTCGACTCATATCGTACCTAAAACCGCATCAAAACTGCAAATATCAGTTTAAACTATCATTTTTTGATACAAACAGTTATATATTCATGTCAATATCTTTCAAAATCTAGTCAAAATCATCGTCTTTGGGCATTTTAGTAACGAAAACCTTAATAAACTATTAGATTTCGACGTAAGGCAACCATTCTGAGTCAAATAGTTTCCGATTTCGATAAAATCTTAGTCAGAATCTGCTTTTTCGCCTCTTATTGTACTCAAATCTACCTTAGAAATGCAGATATATACTCAGAACACCTTCTTTTGGGACAAATAATTGGTTTTCGCCCTTGATTTACGGAAGATTATAGCCAAAACATGCATTTTCATAACTTAGCGAACTGAAATCTACATTAAAACTGCAGATAACTACTTAAAAATTCACTTCCTTGAATTGATAATAGGTTTTTCTTTGTCATTTTAAACAGATTCCAGTCAAAATCGGCTTCTTCGATTCATATCGTATCTAAAACCGCATCAAAACTGCAAATATCAGTTTAAACTATCATTTTTTGATACAAACAGTTATATATTCATGTCAATATCTTTCAAATTCTAGTCAAAATCGGCGTCTTTGGGCATTTTAGTAACGAAAACCTTAATAAACTATTAGATTTCGACGTAAGGCAACCTTTCTGAGTCAAATAGTTGCCGATTTCGATAAAATCTTAGTCAGAATCTGCTTTTTCGCCTCTTATTGTACCCAAATCTACCTTAGAAATGCAGATATATACTTAAAACACCTTCTTTTGGGACAAATAATTGGTTTTCGCCCTTGATTTACGGAAGATTATAGCCAAAACATGCATTTTCATAACTTAGCGAACTGAAATCTACATTAAAAGTGCAGATAACTACTTAAAAATTCAGTTCCTTGAATTGATAATAGGTTTTTCTTTGTCATTTTAAACAGATTCCAGTCAAAATCGGCTTCTTCGACTCATATCGTACCTAAAACCGCATCAAAACTGCAAATATCAGTTTAAACTATCATTTTTTGATACAAACAGTTATATATTCATGTCAATATCTTTCAAATTCTAGTCAAAATCGGCGTCTTTGGGCATTTTAGTAACGAAAACCTTAATAAACTATTAGATTTCGACGTAAGGCAACCTTTCTGAATCAAATAGTTGCCGATTTCGATAAAATCTTAGTCAGAATCTGCTTTTTCGCCTCTTATTGTACCCAAATCTACCTTAGAAATGCAGATATATACTTAAAACACCTTCTTTTGGGACAAATAATTGGTTTTCGCCCTTGATTTACGGAAGATTATAGCCAAAACATGCATTTTCATAACTTAGCGAACTGAAATCTACATTAAAAGTGCAGATAACTACTTAAAAATTAACTTCCTTGAATTGATAATAGGTTTTTCTTTGTCATTTTAAACAGATTCCAGTCAAAATCGGCTTCTTCGACTCATATCGTACCTACAACCGCATCAAAACTGCAAATATCAGTTTAAACTATCATTTTTTGATACAAACAGTTATATATTCATGTCAATATCATTCAAATTCTAGTCAAAATCGGCGTCTTTGGGCATTTTAGTAACGAAAACCTTAATAAACTATTAGATTTCGACGTAAGGCAACCTTTCTGAGTCAAATAGTTGCCGATTTTGATAAAATCTCAGTCAGAATCTGCTTTTTCGCCTCTTATTGTACCCAAATCTACCTTAGAAATGCAGATATATACTTAAAACACCTTCTTTTGGGACAAATAATTGGTTTTCGCCCTTGATTTACGGAAGATTATAGCCAAAACATGCATTTTCATAACATAGCGAACTGAAATCTACATTAAAACTGCAGATAACTACTTAAAAATTCACTTCCTTGAATTGATAATAGGTTTTTCTTTGTCATTTTAAACAGATTCCAGTCAAAATCGGCTTCTTCGACTCATATCGTACCTAAAACCGCATCAAAACTGCAAATATCAGTTTAAACTATCATTTTTTGATACAAACAGTTATATATTCATGTCAATATCTTTCAAAATCTAGTCAAAATCATCGTCTTTGGGCATTTTAGTAACGAAAACCTTAATAAACTATTAGATTTCGACGTAAGGCAACCATTCTGAGTCAAATAGTTTCCGATTTCGATAAAATCTTAGTCAGAATCTGCTTTTTCGCCTCTTATTGTACTCAAATCTACCTTAGAAATGCAGATATATACTCAGAACACCTTCTTTTGGGACAAATAATTGGTTTTCGCCCTTGATTTACGGAAGATTATAGCCAAAACATGCATTTTCATAACTTAGCGAACTGAAATCTACATTAAAACTGCAGATAACTACTTAAAAATTCACTTCCTTGAATTGATAATAGGTTTTTCTTTGTCATTTTAAACAGATTCCAGTCAAAATCGGCTTCTTCGATTCATATCGTATCTAAAACCGCATCAAAACTGCAAATATCAGTTTAAACTATCATTTTTTGATACAAACAGTTATATATTCATGTCAATATCTTTCAAATTCTAGTCAAAATCTGCGTCTTTGGGCATTTTAGTAACGAAAACCTTAATAAACTATTAGATTTCGACGTAAGGCAACCTTTCTGAGTCAAATAGTTGCCGATTTCAAAAAAATCCTAGTCAGAATCTGCTTTTTCGCCTCTTATTGTACCCAAATCTACCTTAGAAATGCAGATATATACTTAAAACACCTTCTTTTGGGACAAATAATTGGTTTTCGCCCTTGATTTACGGAAGATTATAGCCAAAACATGCATTTTCATAACTTAGCGAACTTATTTGTCCCAAAAGAAGGTGTTTTAAGTATATATCTACATTTCTAAGGTAGATTTGGGTACAATAAGAGGCGAAAAAGCAGATTCTGACTAAGATTTTATCGAAATCGGCAACTATTTGACTCAGAATGGTTGCCTTACGTCGAAATCTAATAGTTTATTAAGGTTTTCGTTACTAAAATGCCCAAAGACGCCGATTTTGACTAGAATTTGAAAGATATTGACATGAATATATAACTGTTTGTATCAAAAAATGATAGTTTAAACTGATATTTGCAGTTTTGATGCGGTTTTAGGTACGATATGAGTCGAGTAAGCCGATTTTGACTGGAATCTGTTTAAAATGACAAAGAACAACCTATTATCAATTCAAGGAAGTGAATTTTTAAGTAGTTATCTGCAGTTTTAATGTAGATTTCAGTTCGCTAAGTTATGAAAATGCATGTTTTGGCTATAATCTTCCGTAAATCAAGGGCGAAAACCAATTATTTGTCCCAAAAGAAGGTGTTTTAAGTATATATCTGCATTTCTAAGGTAGATTTGGGTACAATAAGAGGCGAAAAACAGATTCTGACTAGGATTTTTTTGAAATCGGCAACTATTTGACTCAGAAAGGTTGCCTTACGTCGAAATCTAATAGTTTATTAAGGTTTTCGTTACTAAAATGCCCAAAGACGCCGATTTTGACTAGAATTTGAAAGATATTGACATGAATATATAACTGTTTGTATCAAAAAATGATAGTTTAAACTGATATTTGCAGTTTTGATGCGGTTTTAGGTACGATATGAGTCGAAGAAGCCGATTTTGACTGGAATCTGTTTAAAATGACAAAGAACAACCTATTATCAATTCAAGGAAGTGAATTTTTAAGTAGTTATCTGCAGTTTTAATGTAGATTTCAGTTCGCTAAGTTATGAAAATGCATGTTTTGGCTATAATCTTCCGTAAATCAAGGGCGAAAACCAATTATTTGTCCCAAAAGAAGGTGTTTTAAGTATATATCTGCATTTCTAAGGTAGATTTGGGTACAATAAGAGGCGAAAAAGCAGATTCTGACTAGGATTTTTTTGAAATCGGCAACTATTTGACTCAGAAAGGTTGCCTTACGTCGAAATCTAATAGTTTATTAAGGTTTTCGTTACTAAAATGCCCAAAGACGCCGATTTTGACTAGAATTTGAAAGATATTGACATGAATATATAACTGTTTGTATCAAAAAATGATAGTTTAAATTGATATTTGCAGTTTTGATGCGGTTTTAGATACGATATGAATCGAAGAAGCCGATTTTGACTGGAATCTGTTTAAAATGACAAAGAAAAACCTATTATCAATTCAAGGAAGTGAATTTTTAAGTAGTTATCTGCAATTTTAATGTAGATTTCAGTTCGCTAAGTTATGAAAATGCATGTTTTGGCTATAATCTTCCGTAAATCAAGGGCGAAAACCAATTATTTGTCCCAAAAGAAGGTGTTCTGAGTATATATCTGCATTTCTAAGGTAGATTTGGGTACAATAAGAGGCGAAAAAGCAGATTCTGACTAAGATTTTATCGAAATCGGCAACTATTTGACTCAGAATGGTTGCCTTACGTCGAAATCTAATAGTTTATTAAGGTTTTCGTTACTAAAATGCCCAAAGACGCACATTTTGACTAGAATTTGAAAGATATTGACATGAATATATAACTGTTTGTATCAAAAAATGATAGTTTAAACTGATATTTGCAGTTTTGATGCGGTTTTAGGTACGATATGAGTTGAAGAAGCCGATTTTGACTGGAATCTGTTTAAAATGACAAAGAAAAACCTATTATCAAATCATGGAAGTGAATTTTTAAGTAGTTATCTGCAGTTTTAATGTAGATTTCAGTTCGCTAAGTTATGAAAATGCATGTTTTGGCTATAATCTTCCGTAAATCAAGGGCGAAAACCAATTATTTGTCCCAAAAGAAGGTGTTCTGAGTATATATCTGCATTTCTAAGGTAGATTTGGGTACAATAAGAGGCGAAAAAGCAGATTCTGACTAAGATTTTATCGAAATCGGCAACTATTTGACTCAGAATGGTTGCCTTACGTCGAAATCTAATAGTTTATTAAGGTTTTCGTTACTAAAATGCCCAAAGACGCACATTTTGACTAGAATTTGAAAGATATTGACATGAATATATAACTGTTTGTATCAAAAAATGATAGTTTAAACTGATATTTGCAGTTTTGATGCGGTTTTAGGTACGATATGAATCGAAGAAGCCGATTTTGACTGGAATCTGTTTAAAATGACAAAGAAAAATCTATTATCAATTCATGGAAGTGAATTTTTAAGTAGTTATCTGCAGTTTTAGTGTAGATTTCAGTTCGCTAAGTTATGAAAATGCATGTTTTGGCTATAATCTTCCGTAAATCAAGGGCGAAAACCAATTATTTGTCCCAAAAGAAGGTGTTTTAAGTATATATCTGCATTTCTAAGGTAGATTTGGGTACAATAAGAGGCGAAAAAGCAGATTCTGACTAAGATTTTATCGAAATCGGAAACTATTTGACTCAGAATGGTTGCCTTACGTCGAAATCTAATAGTTTATTAAGGTTTTCGTTACTAAAATGCCCAAAGACGATGATTTTGACTAGATTTTGAAAGATATTGACATGAATATATAACTGTTTGTATCAAAAAATGATAGTTTAAACTGATATTTGCAGTTTTGATGCGGTTTTAGGTACGATATGAGTCGAAGAAGCCGATTTTGACTGGAATCTGTTTAAAATGACAAAGAAAAACCTATTATCAATTCAAGGAAGTGAATTTTTAAGTAGTTATCTGCAGTTTTAATGTAGATTTCAGTTCGCTATGTTATGAAAATGCATGTTTTGGCTATAATCTTCCGTAAATCAATGGCGAAAACCAATTATTTGTCCCAAAAGAAGGTGTTTTAAGTATATATCTGCATTTCTAAGGTAGATTTGGGTACAATAAGAGGCGAAAAAGCAGATTCTGACTGAGATTTTATCAAAATCGGCAACTATTTAACTCAGAAAGGTTGCCTTACGTCGAAATCTAATAGTTTATTAAGGTTTTCGTTACTAAAATGCCCAAAGACGCCGATTTTGACTAGAATTTGAATGATATTGACATGAATATATAACTGTTTGTATCAAAAAATGATAGTTTAAACTGATATTTGCAGTTTTGATGCAGTTGTAGGTACGATATGAGTCGAAGAAGCCGATTTTGACTGGAATCTGTTTAAAATGACAAAGAAAAACCTATTATCAATTCAAGGAAGTTAATTTTTAAGTAGTTATCTGCACTTTTAATGTAGATTTCAGTTCGCTAAGTTATGAAAATGCATGTTTTGGCTATAATCTTCCGTAAATCAAGGGCGAAAACCAATTATTTGTCCCAAAAGAAGGTGTTTTAAGTATATATCTGCATTTCTAAGGTAGATTTGGGTACAATAAGAGGCGAAAAAGCAGATTCTGACTAAGATTTTATCGAAATCGGCAACTATTTGATTCAGAAAGGTTGCCTTACGTCGAAATCTAATAGTTTATTAAGGTTTTCGTTACTAAAATGCCCAAAGACGCCGATTTTGACTAGAATTTGAAAGATATTGACATGAATATATAACTGTTTGTATCAAAAAATGATAGTTTAAACTGATATTTGCAGTTTTGATGCGGTTTTAGGTACGATATGAGTCGAAGAAGCCGATTTTGACTGGAATCTGTTTAAAATGACAAAGAAAAACCTATTATCAATTCAAGGAAGTGAATTTTTAAGTAGTTATCTGCACTTTTAATGTAGATTTCAGTTCGCTAAGTTATGAAAATGCATGTTTTGGCTATAATCTTCCGTCAATCAAGGGCGAAAACCAATTATTTGTCCTAAAAGAAGGTGTTTTAAGTATATATCTGCATTTCTAAGGTAGATTTGGGTACAATAAGAGGCGAAAAAGCAGATTCTGACTAAGATTTTATCGAAATCGGCAACTATTTGACTCAGAAAGGTTGCCTTACGTCGAAATCTAATAGTTTATTAAGGTTTTCGTTACTAAAATGCCCAAAGACGCACATTTTGACTAGAATTTGAAAGATATTGACATGAATATATAACTGTTTGTATCAAAAAATGATAGTTTAAACTGATATTTGCAGTTTTGATGCGGTTTTAGGTACGATATGAATCGAAGAAGCCGATTTTGACTGGAATCTGTTTAAAATGACAAAGAAAAATCTATTATCAATTCATGGAAGAGAATTTTTAAGTAGTTATCTGCAGTTTTAGTGTAGATTTCAGTTCGCTAAGTTATGAAAATGCATGTTTTGGCTATAATCTTCCGTAAATCAAGGGCGAAAACCAATTATTTGTCCCAAAAGAAGGTGTTTTAAGTATATATCTGCATTTCTAAGGTAGATTTGGGTACAATAAGAGGCGAAAAAGCAGATTCTGACTAAGATTTTATCGAAATCGGCAACTATTTGACTCAGAAAGGTTGCCTTACGTCGAAATCTAATAGTTTATTAAGGTTTTCGTTACTAAAATGCCCAAAGACGCCGATGTTGACTAGAATTTGAAAGATATTGACATGAATATATAACTGTTTGTATCAAAAAATGATAGTTTAAACTGATATTTGCAGTTTTGATGCGGTTTTAGATACGATATGAATCGAAGAAGCCGATTTTGACTGGAATCTGTTTAAAATGACAAAGAAAAACCTATTATCAATTCAAGGAAGTGAATTTTTAAGTAGTTATCTGCAGTTTTAATGTAGATTTCAGTTCGCTAAGTTATGAAAATGCATGTTTTGGCTATAATCTTCCGTAAATCAAGGGCGAAAACCAATTATTTGTCCCAAAAGAAGGTGTTCTGAGTATATATCTGCATTTCTAAGGTAGATTTGAGTACAATAAGAGGCGAAAAAGCAGATTCTGACTAAGATTTTATCGAAATCGGAAACTATTTGACTCAGAATGGTTGCCTTACGTCGAAATCTAATAGTTTATTAAGGTTTTCGTTACTAAAATGCCCAAAGACGATGATTTTGACTAGATTTTGAAAGATATTGACATGAATATATAACTGTTTGTATCAAAAAATGATAGTTTAAACTGATATTTGCAGTTTTGATGCGGTTTTAGGTACGATATGAGTCGAAGAAGCCGATTTTGACTGGAATCTGTTTAAAATGACAAAGAAAAACCTATTATCAATTCAAGGAAGTGAATTTTTAAGTAGTTATCTGCAGTTTTAATGTAGATTTCAGTTCGCTATGTTATGAAAATGCATGTTTTGGCTATAATCTTCCGTAAATCAATGGCGAAAACCAATTATTTGTCCCAAAAGAAGGTGTTTTAAGTATATATCTGCATTTCTAAGGTAGATTTGGGTACAATAAGAGGCGAAAAAGCAGATTCTGACTGAGATTTTATCAAAATCGGCAACTATTTAACTCAGAAAGGTTGCCTTACGTCGAAATCTAATAGTTTATTAAGGTTTTCGTTACTAAAATGCCCAAAGACGCCGATTTTGACTAGAATTTGAATGATATTGACATGAATATATAACTGTTTGTATCAAAAAATGATAGTTTAAACTGATATTTGCAGTTTTGATGCGGTTGTAGGTACGATATGAGTCGAAGAAGCCGATTTTGACTGGAATCTGTTTAAAATGACAAAGAAAAACCTATTATCAATTCAAGGAAGTTAATTTTTAAGTAGTTATCTGCACTTTTAATGTAGATTTCAGTTCGCTAAGTTATGAAAATGCATGTTTTGGCTATAATCTTCCGTAAATCAAGGGCGAAAACCAATTATTTGTCCCAAAAGAAGGTGTTTTAAGTATATATCTGCATTTCTAAGGTAGATTTGGGTACAATAAGAGGCGAAAAAGCAGATTCTGACTAAGATTTTATCGAAATCGGCAACTATTTGATTCAGAAAGGTTGCCTTACGTCGAAATCTAATAGTTTATTAAGGTTTTCGTTACTAAAATGCCCAAAGACGCCGATTTTGACTAGAATTTGAAAGATATTGACATGAATATATAACTGTTTGTATCAAAAAATGATAGTTTAAACTGATATTTGCAGTTTTGATGCGGTTTTAGGTACGATATGAGTCGAAGAAGCCGATTTTGACTGGAATCTGTTTAAAATGACAAAGAAAAACCTATTATCAATTCAAGGAAGTGAATTTTTAAGTAGTTATCTGCACTTTTAATGTAGATTTCAGTTCGCTAAGTTATGAAAATGCATGTTTTGGCTATAATCTTCCGTAAATCAAGGGCGAAAACCAATTATTTGTCCTAAAAGAAGGTGTTTTAAGTATATATCTGCATTTCTAAGGTAGATTTGGGTACAATAAGAGGCGAAAAAGCAGATTCTGACTAAGATTTTATCGAAATCGGCAACTATTTGACTCAGAAAGGTTGCCTTACGTCGAAATCTAATAGTTTATTAAGGTTTTCGTTACTAAAATGCCCAAAGACGCCGATTTTGACTAGAATTTGAAAGATATTGACATGAATATATAACTGTTTGTATCAAAAAATGATAGTTTAAACTGATATTTGCAGTTTTGATGCGGTTTTAGATACGATATGAATCGAAGAAGCCGATTTTGACTGGAATCTGTTTAAAATGACAAAGAAAAACCTATTATCAATTCAAGGAACTGAATTTTTAAGTAGTTATCTGCAGTTTTAATGTAGATTTCAGTTCGCTAAGTTATGAAAATGCATGTTTTGGCTATAATCTTCCGTAAATCAAGGGCGAAAACCAATTATTTGTCCAAAAGAAGATGTTTTAAGTATATATCTGCATTTCTAAGGTAGATTTGGGTACAATAAGAGGCGAAAAAGGAGATTCTGACTAAGATTTTATCGAAATCGGCAACTATTTGACTCAGAAAGGTTGCCTTACGTCGAAATCTAATAGTTTATTAAGGTTTTCGTTACTAAAATGCCCAAAGACGCCGATTTTGACTAGAATTTGAAAGATATTGACATGAATATATAACTGTTTGTATCAAAAAATGATAGTTTAAACTGATATTTGCAGTTTTGATGCGGGTTTAGGTACGATATGAATCGAAGAAGCCGATTTTGACTGGAATCTGTTTAAAATGACAAAGAAAAACCTATTATCAATTCAAGGAAGTGAATTTTTAAGTAGTTATCTGCAGTTTTAATGTAGATTTCAGTTCGCTAAGTTATGAAAATGCATGTTTTGGCTATAATCTTCCGTAAATCAAGGGCGAAAACCAATTATTTGTCCCAAAAGAAGGTGTTTTAAGTATATATCTGCATTTCTAAGGTAGATTTGGGTACAATAAGAGGCGAAAAACAGATTCTGACTAAGATTGTATCGAAATCGGCAACTATTTGACTCAGAATGGTTGCCTTACGTCGAAATCTAATAGTTTATTAAGGTTTTCGTTATTAAAATGCCCAAAGACGCCGATTTTGACTAGAATTTGAATGATATTGACATGAATATATAACTGTTTGTATCAAAAAATGATAGTTTAAACTGATATTTGCAGTTTTGATGCGGTTTTAGGTACGATATGAGTCGAAGAAGCCGATTTTGACTGGAATCTGTTTAAAATGACAAAGAAAAACCTATTATCAATTCAAGGAACTGAATTTTTAAGTAGTTATCTGCAGTTTTAATGTAGATTTCAGTTCGCTAAGTTATGAAAATGCATGTTTTGGCTATAATCTTCCGTAAATCAAGGGCGAAAACCAATTATTTGTCCCAAAAGAAGGTGTTTTAATTATATATCTGCATTTCTAAGGTAGATTTGGGAACAATAAGAGGCGAAAAAGCAGATTCTGACTAGGATTATATCGAAATCGGTAACTATTTGACTCAGAAAGGTTGCCTTACGTCGAAATCTAATAGTTTATTAAGGTTTTCGTTACTAAAATGCCCAAAGACACCGATTTTGACTAGAATTTGAAAGATATTGACATGAATATATAACTGTTTGTATCAAAAAATGATAGTTTAAACTGATATTTGCAGTTTTGATGCGGTTTTAGATACGACATGTATCGAAGAAGCCGATTTTGACTGGAATCTGTTTAAAATGACAAAGAAAAACCTATTATCAATTCAAGGAAGTGAATTTTTAAGTAGTTATCTGCAGTTTTAATGTAGATTTCAGTTCGCTAAGTTATGAAAATGCATGTTTTGGCTATAATCTTCCGTAAATCAAGGGCGAAAACCAATTATTTGTCCAAAAGAAGATGTTTTAAGTATATATCTGCATTTCTAAGGTAGATTTGGGTACAATAAGAGGCGAAAAAGCAGATTCTGACTAAGATTTTATCGAAATCGGCAACTATTTGACTCAGAAAGGTTGCCTTACGTCGAAATCTAATAGTTTATTAAGGTTTTCGTTACTAAAATGCCCAAAGACGCCGATTTTGACTAGAATTTGAAAGATATTCACATGAATATATAACTGTTTGTATCAAAAAATGATAGTTTAAACTGATATTTGCAGTTTTGATGCGGTTTTAGATACGATATGAATCGAAGAAGCCGATTTTGACTGGAATCTGTTTAAAATGACAAAGAAAAACCTATTATCAATTCAAGGAAGTGAATTTTTAAGTAGTTATCTGCAGTTTTAATGTAGATTTCAGTTCGCTAAGTTATGAAAATGCATGTTTTGGCTATAATCTTCCGTAAATCAAGGGCGAAAACCAATTATTTGTCCCAAAAGAAGGTGTTTTAAGTATATATCTGCATTTCTAAGGTAGATTTGGGTACAATAAGAGGCGAAAAAGCAGATTCTGACTAAGATTTTATCGAAATCGGCAACTATTTGACTCAGAATGGTTGCCTTACGTCGAAATCTAATAGTTTATTAAGGTTTTCGTTACTAAAATGCCCAAAGACGCCGATTTTGACTAGAATTTGAAAGATATTGACATGAATATATAACTGTTTGTATCAAAAAATGATAGTTTAAACTGATATTTGCAGTTTTGATGCGGTTTTAGATACGATATGAATCGAAGAAGCCGATTTTGACTGGAATCTGTTTAAAATGACAAAGAAAAACCTATTATCAATTCAAGGAAGTGAATTTTTAAGTAGTTATCTGCAGTTTTAATGTAGATTTCAGTTCGCTAAGTTATGAAAATGCATGTTTTGGCTATAATCTTCCGTAAATCAAGGGCGAAAACCAATTATTTGTCCCAAAAGAAGGTGTTTTAAGTATATATCTGCATTTCTAAGGTAGATTTGGGTACAATAAGAGGCGAAAAAGCAGATTCTGACTAAGATTTTATCGAAATCGGCAACTATTTGACTCAGAATGGTTGCCTTACGTCGAAATCTAATAGTTTATTAAGGTTTTCGTTACTAAAATGCCCAAAGACGCCGATTTTGACTAGAATTTGAAAGATATTGACATGAATATATAACTGTTTGTATCAAAAAATGATAGTTTAAACTGATATTTGCAGTTTTGATGCGGTTTTAGATACGATATGAATCGAAGAAGCCGATTTTGTCTGGAATCTGTTTAAAATGACAAAGAAAAACCTATTATCAATTCAAGGAAGTGAATTTTTAAGTAGTTATCTGCAGTTTTAATGTAGATTTCAGTTCGCTAAGTTATGAAAATGCATGTTTTGGCTATAATCTTCCGTAAATCAAGGGCGAAAACCAATTATTTGTCCCAAAAGAAGGTGTTTTAAGTATATATCTGCATTTCTAAGGTAGATTTGGGTACAATAAGAGGCGAAAAAGCAGATTCTGACTAAGATTTTATCGAAATCGGCAACTATTTGACTCAGAAAGGTTGCCTTACGTCGAAATCTAATAGTTTATTAAGGTTTTCGTTACTAAAATGCCCAAAGACGCCGATTTTGACTAGAATTTGAGAGATATTGACATGAATATATAACTGTTTGTATCAAAAAATGATAGTTTAAACTGATATTAGCAGTTTTGATGCGGTTTTAGATACGATATGAATCGAAGAAGCCGATTTTGACTGGAATCTGTTTAAAATGACAAAGAAAAACCTATTATCAATTCAAGGAAGTGAATTTTTAAGTAGTTATCTGCAGTGTTAATGTAGATTTCAGTTCGCTAAGTTATGAAAATGCATGTTTTGGCTATAATCTTCCGTAAATCAAGGGCGAAAACCAATTATTTGTCCCAAAAGAAGGTGTTTTAAGTATATATCTGCATTTCTAAGGTAGATTTGGGTACAACAAGATGCGAAAAAGCAGATTCTGACTAAGATTTTATCGAAATCGGCAACTATTTGACTCAGAATGGTTGCCTTACGTCGGAATCTAATAGTTTATTAAGGTTTTCGTTACTAAAATGCCCAAAGACGCCGATTTTGTCTAGAATTTGAAAGATATTGACATGAATATATAACTGTTTGTATCAAAAAATGATAGTTTAAACTGATATTTGCAGTTTTGATGCGGTTTTAGGTACGATATGAGTCGAAGAAGCCGATTTTGACTGGAATCTGTTTAAAATGACAAAGAAAAACCTATTATCAATTCAAGGAAGTGAATTTTTAAGTAGTTATCTGCAGTTTTAATGTAGATTTCAGTTCGCTAAGTTATGAAAATGCATGTTTTGGCTAAAATCTTCCGTAAATCAAGGGCGAAAACCAATTATTTGTCCCAAAAGAAGGTGTTTTAAGTATATATCTGCATTTCTAAGATAGATTTGGGTACAATAAGAGGCGAAAAAGCAGATTCTGACTAAGATTTTATCGAAATCGGCAACTATTTGACTCAGAATGGTTGCCTTACGTCGAAATCTAATAGTTTATTAAGGTTTTCGTTACTAAAATGCCCAAAGACGCCGATTTTGACTAGAATTTGAAAGATATTGACATGAATATATAACTGTTTGTATCAAAAAATGATAGTTTAAACTGATATTTGCAGTTTTGATGCGGTTTTAGATACGATATGAATCGAAGAAGCCGATTTTGACTGGAATCTGTTTAAAATGACAAAGAAAAACCTATTATCAATTCAAGGAAGTGAATTTTTAAGTAGTTATCTGCAGTTTTAATGTAGATTTCAGTTCGCTAAGTTATGAAAATGCATGTTTTGGCTAAAATCTTCCGTAAATCAAGGGCGAAAACCAATTATTTGTCCCAAAAGAAGGTGTTTTAAGTATATATCTGCATTTCTAAGGTAGATTTGGGTACAATAAGAGGCGAAAAAGCAGATTCTGACTAAAATTTTATCGAAATCGGCAACTATTTGACTCAGAATGGTTGCCTTACGTCGAAATCTAATAGTTTATTAAGGTTTTCGTTACTAAAATGCCCAAAGACGCCGATTTTGACTAGAATTTGAAAGATATTGACATGAATATATAACTGTTTGTATCAAAAAATGATAGTTTAAACTGATATTTGCAGTTTTGATGCGGTTTTAGATACGATATGAATCGAAGAAGCCGATTTTGACTGGAATCTGTTTAAAATGACAAAGAAAAACCTATTATCAATTCAAGGAACTGAATTTTTAAGTAGTTATCTGCAGTTTTAATGTAGATTTCAGTTCGCTAAGTTATGAAAATGCATGTTTTGGCTATAATCTTCCGTAAATCAAGGGCGAAAACCAATTATTTGTCCAAAAGAAGATGTTTTAAGTATATATCTGCATTTCTAAGGTAGATTTGGGTACAATAAGAGGCGAAAAAGGAGATTCTGACTAAGATTTTATCGAAATCGGCAACTATTTGACTCAGAAAGGTTGCCTTACGTCAAAATCTAATAGTTTATTAAGGTTTTCGTTACTAAAATGCCCAAAGACGCCGATTTTGACTAGAATTTGAAAGATATTGACATGAATATATAACTGTTTGTATCAAAAAATGATAGTTTAAACTGATATTTGCAGTTTTGATGCGGGTTTAGGTACGATATGAATCGAAGAAGCCGATTTTGACTGGAATCTGTTTAAAATGACAAAGAAAAACCTATTATCAATTCAAGGAAGTGAATTTTTAAGTAGTTATCTGCAGTTTTAATGTAGATTTCAGTTCGCTAAGTTATGAAAATGCATGTTTTGGCTATAATCTTCCGTAAATCAAGGGCGAAAACCAATTATTTGTCCCAAAAGAAGGTGTTTTAAGTATATATCTGCATTTCTAAGGTAGATTTGGGTACAATAAGAGGCGAAAAACAGATTCTGACTAAGATTGTATCGAAATCGGCAACTATTTGACTCAGAATGGTTGCCTTACGTCGAAATCTAATAGTTTATTAAGGTTTTCGTTATTAAAATGCCCAAAGACGCCGATTTTGACTAGAATTTGAATGATATTGACATGAATATATAACTGTTTGTATCAAAAAATGATAGTTTAAACTGATATTTGCAGTTTTGATGCGGTTTTAGGTACGATATGAGTCGAAGAAGCCGATTTTGACTGGAATCTGTTTAAAATGACAAAGAAAAACCTATTATCAATTCAAGGAACTGAATTTTTAAGTAGTTATCTGCAGTTTTAATGTAGATTTCAGTTCGCTAAGTTATGAAAATGCATGTTTTGGCTATAATCTTCCGTAAATCAAGGGCGAAAACCAATTATTTGTCCCAAAAGAAGGTGTTTTAATTATATATCTGCATTTCTAAGGTAGATTTGGGAACAATAAGAGGCGAAAAAGCAGATTCTGACTAGGATTATATCGAAATCGGTAACTATTTGACTCAGAAAGGTTGCCTTACGTCGAAATCTAATAGTTTATTAAGGTTTTCGTTACTAAAATGCCCAAAGACACCGATTTTGACTAGAATTTGAAAGATATTGACATGAATATATAACTGTTTGTATCAAAAAATGATAGTTTAAACTGATATTTGCAGTTTTGATGCGGTTTTAGATACGACATGTATCGAAGAAGCCGATTTTGACTGGAATCTGTTTAAAATGACAAAGAAAAACCTATTATCAATTCAAGGAAGTGAATTTTTAAGTAGTTATCTGCAGTTTTAATGTAGATTTCAGTTCGCTAAGTTATGAAAATGCATGTTTTGGCTATAATCTTCCGTAAATCAAGGGCGAAAACCAATTATTTGTCCAAAAGAAGATGTTTTAAGTATATATCTGCATTTCTAAGGTAGATTTGGGTACAATAAGAGGCGAAAAAGCAGATTCTGACTAAGATTTTATCGAAATCGGCAACTATTTGACTCAGAAAGGTTGCCTTACGTCGAAATCTAATAGTTTATTAAGGTTTTCGTTACTAAAATGCCCAAAGACGCCGATTTTGACTAGAATTTGAAAGATATTCACATGAATATATAACTGTTTGTATCAAAAAATGATAGTTTAAACTGATATTTGCAGTTTTGATGCGGTTTTAGATACGATATGAATCGAAGAAGCCGATTTTGACTGGAATCTGTTTAAAATGACAAAGAAAAACCTATTATCAATTCAAGGAAGTGAATTTTTAAGTAGTTATCTGCAGTTTTAATGTAGATTTCAGTTCGCTAAGTTATGAAAATGCATGTTTTGGCTATAATCTTCCGTAAATCAAGGGCGAAAACCAATTATTTGTCCCAAAAGAAGGTGTTTTAAGTATATATCTGCATTTCTAAGGTAGATTTGGGTACAATAAGAGGCGAAAAAGCAGATTCTGACTAAGATTTTATCGAAATCGGCAACTATTTGACTCAGAATGGTTGCCTTACGTCGAAATCTAATAGTTTATTAAGGTTTTCGTTACTAAAATGCCCAAAGACGCCGATTTTGACTAGAATTTGAAAGATATTGACATGAATATATAACTGTTTGTATCAAAAAATGATAGTTTAAACTGATATTTGCAGTTTTGATGCGGTTTTAGATACGATATGAATCGAAGAAGCCGATTTTGACTGGAATCTGTTTAAAATGACAAAGAAAAACCTATTATCAATTCAAGGAAGTGAATTTTTAAGTAGTTATCTGCAGTTTTAATGTAGATTTCAGTTCGCTAAGTTATGAAAATGCATGTTTTGGCTTTAATCTTCCGTAAATCAAGGGCGAAAACCAATTATTTGTCCCAAAAGAAGGTGTTTTAAGTATATATCTGCATTTCTAAGGTAGATTTGGGTACAATAAGAGGCGAAAAAGCAGATTCTGACTAAGATTTTATCGAAATCGGCAACTATTTGACTCAGAATGGTTGCCTTACGTCGAAATCTAATAGTTTATTAAGGTTTTCGTTACTAAAATGCCCAAAGACGCCGATTTTGACTAGAATTTGAAAGATATTGACATGAATATATAACTGTTTGTATCAAAAAATGATAGTTTAAACTGATATTTGCAGTTTTGATGCGGTTTTAGATACGATATGAATCGAAGAAGCCGATTTTGTCTGGAATCTGTTTAAAATGACAAAGAAAAACCTATTATCAATTCAAGGAAGTGAATTTTTAAGTAGTTATCTGCAGTTTTAATGTAGATTTCAGTTCGCTAAGTTATGAAAATGCATGTTTTGGCTATAATCTTCCGTAAATCAAGGGCGAAAACCAATTATTTGTCCCAAAAGAAGGTGTTTTAAGTATATATCTGCATTTCTAAGGTAGATTTGGGTACAATAAGAGGCGAAAAAGCAGATTCTGACTAAGATTTTATCGAAATCGGCAACTATTTGACTCAGAAAGGTTGCCTTACGTCGAAATCTAATAGTTTATTAAGGTTTTCGTTACTAAAATGCCCAAAGACGCCGATTTTGACTAGAATTTGAGAGATATTGACATGAATATATAACTGTTTGTATCAAAAAATGATAGTTTAAACTGATATTAGCAGTTTTGATGCGGTTTTAGATACGATATGAATCGAAGAAGCCGATTTTGACTGGAATCTGTTTAAAATGACAAAGAAAAACCTATTATCAATTCAAGGAAGTGAATTTTTAAGTAGTTATCTGCAGTGTTAATGTAGATTTCAGTTCGCTAAGTTATGAAAATGCATGTTTTGGCTATAATCTTCCGTAAATCAAGGGCGAAAACCAATTATTTGTCCCAAAAGAAGGTGTTTTAAGTATATATCTGCATTTCTAAGGTAGATTTGGGTACAACAAGATGCGAAAAAGCAGATTCTGACTAAGATTTTATCGAAATCGGCAACTATTTGACTCAGAATGGTTGCCTTACGTCGGAATCTAATAGTTTATTAAGGTTTTCGTTACTAAAATGCCCAAAGACGCCGATTTTGTCTAGAATTTGAAAGATATTGACATGAATATATAACTGTTTGTATCAAAAAATGATAGTTTAAACTGATATTTGCAGTTTTGATGCGGTTTTAGGTACGATATGAGTCGAAGAAGCCGATTTTGACTGGAATCTGTTTAAAATGACAAAGAAAAACCTATTATCAATTCAAGGAAGTGAATTTTTAAGTAGTTATCTGCAGTTTTAATGTAGATTTCAGTTCGCTAAGTTATGAAAATGCATGTTTTGGCTAAAATCTTCCGTAAATCAAGGGCGAAAACCAATTATTTGTCCCAAAAGAAGGTGTTTTAAGTATATATCTGCATTTCTAAGGTAGATTTGGGTACAATAAGAGGCGAAAAAGCAGATTCTGACTAAGATTTTATCGAAATCGGCAACTATTTGACTCAGAATGGTTGCCTTACGTCGAAATCTAATAGTTTATTAAGGTTTTCGTTACTAAAATGCCCAAAGACGCCGATTTTGACTAGAATTTGAAAGATATTGACATGAATATATAACTGTTTGTATCAAAAAATGATAGTTTAAACTGATATTTGCAGTTTTGATGCGGTTTTAGATACGATATGAATCGAAGAAGCCGATTTTGACTGGAATCTGTTTAAAATGACAAAGAAAAACCTATTATCAATTCAAGGAAGTGAATTTTTAAGTAGTTATCTGCAGTTTTAATGTAGATTTCAGTTCGCTAAGTTATGAAAATGCATGTTTTGGCTATAATCTTCCGTAAATCAAGAGCGAAAACCAATTATTTGTCCCAAAAGAAGGTGTTTTAAGTATATATCTGCATTTCTAAGGTAGATTTGGGTACAATAAGAGGCGAAAAAGCAGATTCTGACTAAGATTTTATCGAAATCGGCAACTATTTGACTCAGAATGGTTGCCTTACGTCGAAATCTAATAGTTTATTAAGGTTTTCGTTACTAAAATGCCCAAAGACGCCGATTTTGACTAGAATTTGAAAGATATTGACATGAATATATAACTGTTTGTATCAAAAAATGATAGTTTAAACTGATATTTGCAGTTTTGATGCGGTTTTAGATACGATATGAATCGAAGAAGCCGATTTTGACTGGAATCTGTTTAAAATGACAAAGAAAAACCTATTATCAATTCAAGGAAGTGAATTTTTAAGTAGTTATCTGCAGTTTTAATGTAGATTTCAGTTCGCTAAGTTATGAAAATGCATGTTTTGGCTAAAATCTTCCGTAAATCAAGGGCGAAAACCAATTATTTGTCCCAAAAGAAGGTGTTTTAAGTATATATCTGCATTTCTAAGATAGATTTGGGTACAATAAGAGGCGAAAAAGCAGATTCTGACTAAGATTTTATCGAAATCGGCAACTATTTGACTCAGAATGGTTGCCTTACGTCGAAATCTAATAGTTTATTAAGGTTTTCGTTACTAAAATGCCCAAAGACGCCGATTTTGACTAGAATTTGAAAGATATTGACATGAATATATAACTGTTTGTATCAAAAAATGATAGTTTAAACTGATATTTGCAGTTTTGATGCGGTTTTAGATACGATATGAATCGAAGAAGCCGATTTTGACTGGAATCTGTTTAAAATGACAAAGAAAAACCTATTATCAATTCAAGGAAGTGAATTTTTAAGTAGTTATCTGCAGTTTTAATGTAGATTTCAGTTCGCTAAGTTATGAAAATGCATGTTTTGGCTAAAATCTTCCGTAAATCAAGGGCGAAAACCAATTATTTGTCCCAAAAGAAGGTGTTTTAAGTATATATCTGCATTTCTAAGGTAGATTTGGGTACAATAAGAGGCGAAAAAGCAGATTCTGACTAAGATTTTATCGAAATCGGCAACTATTTGACTCAGAATGGTTGCCTTACGTCGAAATCTAATAGTTTATTAAGGTTTTCGTTACTAAAATGCCCAAAGACGCCGATTTTGACTAGAATTTGAAAGATATTGACATGAATATATAACTGTTTGTATCAAAAAATGATAGTTTAAACTGATATTTGCAGTTTTGATGCGGTTTTAGATACGATATGAATCGAAGAAGCCGATTTTGACTGGAATCTGTTTAAAATGACAAAGAAAAACCTATTATCAATTCAAGGAAGTGAATTTTTAAGTAGTTATCTGCAGTTTTAATGTAGATTTCAGTTCGCTAAGTTATGAAAATGCATGTTTTGGCTATAATCTTCCGTAAATCAAGAGCGAAAACCAATTATTTGTCCCAAAAGAAGGTGTTTTAAGTATATATCTGCATTTCTAAGGTAGATTTGGGTACAATAAGAGGCGAAAAAGCAGATTCTGACTAAGATTTTATCGAAATCGGCAACTATTTGACTCAGAATGGTTGCCTTACGTCGAAATCTAATAGTTTATTAAGGTTTTCGTTACTAAAATGCCCAAAGACGCCGATTTTGACTAGAATTTGAAAGATATTGACATGAATATATAACTGTTTGTATCAAAAAATGATAGTTTAAACTGATATTTGCAGTTTTGATGCGGTTTTAGATACGATATGAATCGAAGAAGCCGATTTTGTCTGGAATCTGTTTAAAATGACAAAGAAAAACCTATTATCAATTCAAGGAAGTGAATTTTTAAGTAGTTATCTGCAGTTTTAATGTAGATTTCAGTTCGCTAAGTTATGAAAATGCATGTTTTGGCTATAATCTTCCGTAAACCAATTATTTGTCCCAAAAGAAGGTGTTTTAAGTATATATCTGCATTTCTAAGGTAGATTTGGGTACAATAAGAGGCGAAAAAGCAGATTCTGACTAAGATTTTATCGAAATCGGCAACTATTTGACTCAGAAAGGTTGCCTTACGTCGAAATCTAATAGTTTATTAAGGTTTTCGTTACTAAAATGCCCAAAGACGCCGATTTTGACTAGAATTTGAGAGATATTGACATGAATATATAACTGTTTGTATCAAAAAATGATAGTTTAAACTGATATTAGCAGTTTTGATGCGGTTTTAGATACGATATGAATCGAAGAAGCCGATTTTGACTGGAATCTGTTTAAAATGACAAAGAAAAACCTATTATCAATTCAAGGAAGTGAATTTTTAAGTAGTTATCTGCAGTGTTAATGTAGATTTCAGTTCGCTAAGTTATGAAAATGCATGTTTTGGCTATAATCTTCCGTAAATCAAGGGCGAAAACCAATTATTTGTCCCAAAAGAAGGTGTTTTAAGTATATATCTGCATTTCTAAGGTAGATTTGGGTACAATAAGATGCGAAAAAGCAGATTCTGACTAAGATTTTATCGAAATCGGCAACTATTTGACTCAGAATGGTTGCCTTACGTCGGAATCTAATAGTTTATTAAGGTTTTCGTTACTAAAATGCCCAAAGACGCCGATTTTGTCTAGAATTTGAAAGATATTGACATGAATATATAACTGTTTGTATCAAAAAATGATAGTTTAAACTGATATTTGCAGTTTTGATGCGGTTTTAGGTACGATATGAGTCGAAGAAGCCGATTTTGACTGGAATCTGTTTAAAATGACAAAGAAAAACCTATTATCAATTCAAGGAAGTGAATTTTTAAGTAGTTATCTGCAGTTTTAATGTAGATTTCAGTTCGCTAAGTTATGAAAATGCATGTTTTGGCTAAAATCTTCCGTAAATCAAGGGCGAAAACCAATTATTTGTCCCAAAAGAAGGTGTTTTAAGTATATATCTGCATTTCTAAGGTAGATTTGGGTACAATAAGAGGCGAAAAAGCAGATTCTGACTAAGATTTTATCGAAATCGGCAACTATTTGACTCAGAATGGTTGCCTTACGTCGAAATCTAATAGTTTATTAAGGTTTTCGTTACTAAAATGCCCAAAGACGCCGATTTTGACTAGAATTTGAAAGATATTGACATGAATATATAACTGTTTGTATCAAAAAATGATAGTTTAAACTGATATTTGCAGTTTTGATGCGGTTTTAGATACGATATGAATCGAAGAAGCCGATTTTGACTGGAATCTGTTTAAAATGACAAAGAAAAACCTATTATCAATTCAAGGAAGTGAATTTTTAAGTAGTTATCTGCAGTTTTAATGTAGATTTCAGTTCGCTAAGTTATGAAAATGCATGTTTTGGCTATAATCTTCCGTAAATCAAGGGCGAAAACCAATTATTTGTCCCAAAAGAAGGTGTTTTAAGTATATATCTGCATTTCTAAGGTAGATTTGGGTACAATAAGAGGCGAAAAAGCAGATTCTGACTAAGATTTTATCGAAATCGGAAACTATTTGACTCAGAATGGTTGCCTTACGTCGAAATCTAATAGTTTATTAAGGTTTTCGTTACTAAAATGCCCAAAGACGCCGATTTTGACTAGAATTTGAAAGATATTGACATGAATATATAACTGTTTGTATCAAAAAATGATAGTTTAAACTGATATTTGCAGTTTTGATGCGGTTTTAGATACGATATGAATCGAAGAAGCCGATTTTGTCTGGAATCTGTTTAAAATGACAAAGAAAAACCTATTATCAATTCAAGGAAGTGAATTTTTAAGTAGTTATCTGCAGTTTTAATGTAGATTTCAGTTCGCTAAGTTATGAAAATGCATGTTTTGGCTATAATCTTAGGTAAATCAAGGGCGAAAACCAATTATTTGTCCCAAAAGAAGGTGTTTTAAGTATATATCTGCATTTCTAAGGTAGATTTGGGTACAATAAGAGGCGAAAAAGCAGATTCTGACTAAGATTTTATCGAAATCGGCAACTATTTGACTCAGAAAGGTTGCCTTACGTCGAAATCTAATAGTTTATTAAGGTTTTCGTTACTAAAATGCCCAAAGACGCCGATTTTGACTAGAATTTGAGAGATATTGACATGAATATATAACTGTTTGTATCAAAAAATGATAGTTTAAACTGATATTTGCAGTTTTGATGCGGTTTTAGATACGATATGAATCGAAGAAGCCGATTTTGACTGGAATCTGTTTAAAATGACAAAGAAAAACCTATTATCAATTCAAGGAAGTGAATTTTTAAGTAGTTATCTGCAGTTTTAATGTAGATTTCAGTTCGCTAAGTTATGAAAATGCATGTTTTGGCTATAATCTTAGGTAAATCAAGGGCGAAAACCAATTATTTGTCCCAAAAGAAGGTGTTTTAAGTATATATCTGCATTTCTAAGGTAGATTTGGGTACAATAAGAGGCGAAAAAGCAGATTCTGACTAAGATTTTATCGAAATCGGCAACTATTTGACTCAGAAAGGTTGCCTTACGTCGAAATCTAATAGTTTATTAAGGTTTTCGTTACTAAAATGCCCAAAGACGCCGATTTTGACTAGAATTTGAGAGATATTGACATGAATATATAACTGTTTGTATCAAAAAATGATAGTTTAAACTGATATTTGCAGTTTTGATGCGGTTTTAGATAAGATATGAATCGAAGAAGCCGATTTTGACTGGAATCTGTTTAAAATGACAAAGAAAAACCTATTATCAATTCAAGGAAGTGAATTTTTAAGTAGTTATCTGCAGTTTTAATGTAGATTTCAGTTCGCTAAGTTATGAAAATGCATGTTTTGGCTATAATCTTCCGTAAATCAAGGGCGAAAACCAATTATTTGTCCCAAAAGAAGGTGTTTTAAGTATATATCTGAATTTCTAAGGTAGATTTGGGTACAATAAGAGGCGAAAAAGCAGATTCTGACTAAGATTTTATCGAAATCGGCAACTATTAGACTCAGAATGGTTGCCTTACGTCGAAATCTAATAGTTTATTAAGGTTTTCGTTACTAAAATGCACAAAGACGCCGATTTTGACTAGAATTTGAAAGATATTGACATAAATATATAACTGTTTGTATCAAAAAATGATTGTTTAAACTGATATTTGCAGTTTTGATGCGGTTTTAGGTACGATATGAGTCGAAGAAGCCGATTTTGCCTGGAATCTGTTTAAAATGACAAATAAAAACATATTATCAATTCAAGGAAGTGAATTTTTAAGTAGTTATCTGCAGTTTTAATGTAGATTTCAGTTCGCTAAGTTATGAAAATGCATGTTTTGGCTATAATCTTCCGTAAATCAAGGGCCAAAACCAGTTATTTGTCCCAAAAGAAGGTGTTTTAGGTATATATCTGCATTTCTAAGGTAGATTTGGGTACAATAAGAGGCGAAAAAGCAGATTCTGACTAAGATTTTATCGAAATCGGCAACTATTAGACTCAGAATGGTTGCCTTACATCGAAATCTAATAGTTTATTAAGGTTTGCGTTACTAAAATGCCCAAAGACGCCGATTTTGACTAGAATTTGAAAGATATTGTCATAAATATATAACTGTTTGTATCAAAAAATGATTGTTTAAACTGATATTTGCAGTTTTGATGCGGTTTTAGGTACGATATGAGTCGAAGAAGCCGATTTTGACTGGAATCTGTTTAAAATGACAAAGAAAAGCATATTATCAATTCAAGGAAGTGAATTTTTAAGTAGTTATCTGCAGTTTTAATGTAGATTTCAGTTCGCTAAGTTATGAAAATGCATGTTTTGGCTATAATCTTCCGTAAATCAAGGGCCAAAACCAGTTATTTGTCCCAAAAGAAGGTGTTTTAAGTATATATCTGCATTTCTAAGGTAGATTTGGGTACAATAAAAGGCGAAAAAGCAGATTCTGACTAAGATTTTATCGAAATCGGCAACTATTTGACTCAGAATGGTTGCCTTACGTCGAAATCTAATAGTTTATTAAGTTTTTCGTTACTAAAATGCCCAAAGACGCCGATTTTGACTAGAATTTGAAAGATATTGACATGAATATATAACTGTTTGTATCAAAAAATGATAGTTTAAACTGATATTTGCAGTTTTGATGCGGTTTTAGATACGATATGAATCGAAGAAGCCGATTTTGACTGGAACCTGTTTAAAATGACAAAGGAAAACCTATTATCAATTCAAGGAAGTGAATTTTTAAGTAGTTATCTGCAGTTTTAATGTAGATTTCAGTTCGCTAAGTTATGAATATGCATGTTTTGGCTGTAATCTTCCGTAAATCAAGGGCCAAAACCAGTTATTTGTCCCAAAAGAAGGTGTTTTAAGTATATATCTGCATATCTAAGGTAGATTTGGGTACAATAAGAGGCGAAAAAGCAGATTCTGACTAAGATTTTATCGAAATCGGCAACTATTTGACTCAGAATGGTTGCCTTACGTCGAAATCTAATAGTTTAATAAGGTTTTCGTTACTAAAATGCCCAAAGACGCCGATTTTGACTAGAATTTGAAAGATATTGACATGAATATATAACTGTTTGTATCAAAAAATGATAGTTTAAACTGATATTTGCAGTTTTGATGCGGTTTTAGATACGATATGAATCGAAGAAGCCGATTTTGACTGGAATCTGTTTAAAATGACAAAGAAAAACATATTATCAATTCAAGGAAGTGAATTTTTAAGTAGTTATCTGCAGTTTTAATGTAGATTTCAGTTCGCTAAGTTATGAAAATGCATGTTTTGGCTATAATCTTCCGTAAATCAAGGGCCAAAACCAGTTATTTGTCCCAAAAGAAGGTGTTTTAAGTATATATCTGCATTTCTAAGGTAGATTTGGGTACAATAAGAGGCGAAAAAGCAGATTCTGACTAAGATTTTATCGAAATCGGCAACTATTAGACTCAGAATGGTTGCCTTACGTCGAAATCTAATAGTTTATTAAGGTTTTCGTTACTAAAATGCCCAAAGACGCCGATTTTGACTAGAATTTAAAAGATATTGACATGAATATATAACTCTATGTATCAAAAAATGATAGTTTAAACTGATATTTGCAGTTTTGATGCGGTTTTAGATACGATATGAATCGAAGAAGCCGATTTTGACTGGAACCTGTTTACAATGACAAAGAAAAACCTATTATCAATTCAAGGAAGTGAATTTTTAAGTAGTTATCTGCAGTTTTAATGTAGATTTCAGTTCGCTAAGTTATGAAAATGCATGTTTTGGCTATAATCTTCCGTAAACCAAAAATGTCGAAATCTCGAAAACGGCTCGTCGGATCGAAAAACGCACGAAATTTTCGCCCTATAAGGGTCGCTTCTTACCCCCCTTTACTCTCAGAAGGCATTTTCTCCGATTTTTTTTTTTTCAAAAATTACAAAATTCGAGGGGGTAAATTTTGGAGGGGGGGGTTGAGACTTTGCCAGTCGATTCCCCACGCCGAGTCGGCCGGTCCACCTAGTCAATGAAGCTGAGGCCGGTACGAAAATTCGCTTATTTTTCGCCTCCGACGCACCGTTTCCGAGATACGGCCCTTTTTCGAAATTTTTTTTTCCATTTTAAAATGGCTATAGCTCGAAAACGGTTCGTTTTTTGGGAAAACCGAGCAATTTTTTGCCCCATTAGGGACGGTTTACCACCCCATTTTACGGGAATCCGGTATCTGTTTTCCCATTTTCTTGATTTTGGTGCCCCCGCCGGCATCGTATAGTCTTAGGAGCCTACCTCGATTTAAAATTTTAAACTTGAATGGATAGGAGGAACGTCGGAAACCTACCAGGCTATAGTATATACGAAACCGCACCATTTTACGCGCGTTATAATAAACTCGGTACGAAAATTCGCTTATTTTTCGCCTCCGGCGCACCCTTACCGAGATACGGCCCTTTTTCTAATTTTTTTTTCGATTTTAAAATGGCCATAACTCGAAAACGATTCGTTTTTTTGGAAAACGGAGTAATTTTTTGCGCTTATAGGGACGGTTTACGACCCCATTTTACGGGAATCCGGTGTCAGTTTCCCCATTTTCTTGATTTTGGTACCCCCGCCGGCATCGTATAGAGTATTGCGAGCCTACCTCGATTTAAAATTTAAAACTTGAATGGATAGGAGGAACGTCGGAAACCTACCAGGCTATAGTGGTTACGAATCCGCACCACTCTACGCGCGTTATATTGAGCTCGGTACGAATATTCGCTTATTTTACGCCTCCGACGCACCCTTACCGAGATACGGCCCTCTCTCGAAATTTTTTTTTCGATTTTAAAATGGCTATATCTCGAAAACGGTTCGTTTTTTGAGAAAACCGAGCAATTTTTTGCCCCATTAGGGACGGTTTACCACCCCATTTTACGGGAATCCGGTATCGGTTTCCCCATTTTCTTGATTTTGGTACCCCCGCCGGCAACCTATTATCAATTCAAGGAAGTGAATTTTTAAGTAGTTATCTGCAGTTTTAATGTAGATTTCAGTTCGCTAAGTTATGAAAATGCATGTTTTGGCTATAATCTTCCGTAAATCAAGGGCGAAAACCAATTATTTGTCCCAAAAGAAGGTGTTTTAAGTATATATCTGCATTTCTAAGGTAGATTTGGGTACAATAAGAGGCGAAAAAGCAGATTCTGACTAAGATTTTATCGAAATCGGCAACTATTTGACTCAGAATGGTTGCCTTACGTCGAAATCTAATAGTTTATTAAGGTTTTCGTTACTAAAATGCCCAACGACGCCGATTTTGACTAGAATTTGAAAGATATTGACATGAATATATAATTGGTTTTCGCCCTTGATTTACGGAAGATTATAGCCAAAACATGCATTTTCATAACTTAGCGAACTGAAATCTACATTAAAACTGCAGATAACTACTTAAAAATTCACTTCCTTGAATTGATAATAGGTTTTTCTTTGTCATTTTAAACAGATTGCAGTCAAAATCGGCTTCTTCGATTCATATCGTATCTAAAACCGCATCAAAACTGCAAATATCAGTTTAAACTATCATTTTTTGATACAAACAGTTATATATTCATGTCAATATCTTTCAAATTCTAGTCAAAATCGGCGTCTTTGGGCATTTTAGTAACGAAAACCTTAATAAACTATTAGATTTCGACGTAAGGCAACCATTCTGAGACAAATAGTTGCCGATTTCGATAAAATCTTAGTCAGAATCTGCTTTTTCGCCTCTTATGGTACCCAAATCTACCTTAGAAATGCAGATATATACTTAAAACACCTTCTTTTGGGACAAATAATTGGTTTTCGCCCTTGATTTACGGAAGATTATAGGCAAAACATGCATTTTCATAACTTAGCGAACTGAAATCTATATTAAAACTGCAGATAACTACTTAAAAATTCACTTCCTTGAATTGATAATAGGTTTTTCTTTATCATTTTAAACAGATTCCAGTCAAAATCGGCTTCTTCGACTCATATCGTACCTAAAACCGCATCAAAACTGCAAATATCAGTTTAAACTATCATTTTTTGATACAAACAGTTATATTTTCATGTCAATATCTTTCAAATTCTAGTCAAAATCGGCGTCTTTGGGCATTTTAGTAACGAAAACCTTAATAAACTATTAGATTTCGACGTAAGGCAACCATTCTGAGTCAAATAGTTGCCGATTTCGATAAAATCTTAGTCAGAATCTGCTTTTTCGCCTCTTATTGTACCCAAATCTACCTTAGAAATGCAGATATATACTTAAAACACCTTCTTTTGGGACAAATAATTGGTTTTCGCCCTTGATTTACGGAAGATTATAGCCAAAACATGCATTTTCATAACTTAGCGAACTGAAATCTACATTAAAACTGCAGATAACTACTTAAAAATTCACTTCCTTGAATTGATAATAGGTTTTTCTTTGTCATTTTAAACAGGTTCCAGTCAAAATCGGCTTCTTCGATTCATATCGTATCTAAAACCGCATCAAAACTGCAAATATCAGTTTAAACTATCATTTTTTGATACAAACAGTTATATATTCATGTCAATATCTTTCAAATTCTAGTCAAAATCGGCGTCTTTGGGCATTTTAGTAACGAAAACCTTAATAAACTATTAGATTTCGACGTAAGGCAACCATTCTGAGTCAAATAGTTGCCGATTTCGATAAAATCTTAGTCAGAATCTGCTTTTTCGCCTCTTATTGTACCCAAATCTACCTTAGAAATGCAGATATATACTTAAAACACCTTCTTTTGGGACAAATAATTGGTTTTCGCCCTTGATTTACGGAAGATTATAGCCAAAACATGCATTTTCATAACTTAGCGAACTGAAATCTACATTAAAACTGCAGATAACTACTTAAAAATTCACTTCCTTGAATTGATAATAGGTTGCCGGCGGGGGTACCAAAATCAAGAAAATGGGGAAACCGATACCGGATTCCCGTAAAATGGGGTGGTAAACCGTCCCTAATGGGGCAAAAAATTGCTCGGTTTTCTCAAAAAACGAACCGTTTTCGAGATATAGCCATTTTAAAATCGAAAAAAAAATTTCGAGAGAGGGCCGTATCTCGGTAAGGGTGCGTCGGAGGCGTAAAATAAGCGAATTTTCGTACCGAGCTCAATATAACGCGCGTAGAGTGGTGCGGATTCGTAACCACTATAGCCTGGTAGGTTTCCGACGTTCCTCCTATCCATTCAAGTTTTAAATTTTAAATCGAGGTAGGCTCGCAATACTCTATACGATGCCGGCGGGGGTACCAAAATCAAGAAAATGGGGAAACTGACACCGGATTCCCGTAAAATGGGGTCGTAAACCGTCCCTATAAGCGCAAAAAATTACTCCGTTTTCCAAAAAAACGAATCGTTTTCGAGTTATGGCCATTTTAAAATCGAAAAAAAAATTAGAAAAAGGGCCGTATCTCGGTAAGGGTGCGCCGGAGGCGAAAAATAAGCGAATTTTCGTACCGAGTTTATTATAACGCGCGTAAAATGGTGCGGTTTCGTATATACTATAGCCTGGTAGGTTTCCGACGTTCCTCCTATCCATTCAAGTTTAAAATTTTAAATCGAGGTAGGCTCCTAAGACTCTATACGATGCCGGCGGGGGCACCAAAATCAAGAAAATGGGAAAACAGATACCGGATTCCCGTAAAATGGGGTGGTAAACCGTCCCTAATGGGGCAAAAAATTGCTCGGTTTTCCCAAAAAACGAACCGTTTTCGAGCTATAGCCATTTTAAAATGGAAAAAAAAATTTCGATAAAGGGCCGTATCTCGGAAACGGTGCGTCGGAGGCGAAAAATAAGCGAATTTTCGTACCGGCCTCAGCTTCATTGACTAGGTGGACCGGCCGACTCGGCGTGGGGAATCGACTGGCAAAGTCTCAACCCCCCCCTCCAAAATTTACCCCCTCGAATTTTGTAATTTTTGAAAAAAAAAAAATCGGAGAAAATGCCTTCTGAGGGTAAAGGGGGGTAAGAAGCGACCCCTATAGGGCGAAAATTTCGTGCGTTTTTCGATCCGACGAGCCGTTTTCGAGATTTCGACATTTTTGGTTTACGGAAGATTATAGCCAAAACATGCATTTTCATAACTTAGCGAACTGAAATCTACATTAAAACTGCAGATAACTACTTAAAAATTCACTTCCTTGAATTGATAATAGGTTTTTCTTTGTCATTGTAAACAGGTTCCAGTCAAAATCGGCTTCTTCGATTCATATCGTATCTAAAACCGCATCAAAACTGCAAATATCAGTTTAAACTATCATTTTTTGATACATAGAGTTATATATTCATGTCAATATCTTTCAAATTCTAGTCAAAATCGGCGTCTTTGGGCATTTTAGTAACGAAAACCTTAATAAACTATTAGATTTCGACGTAAGGCAACCATTCTGAGTCTAATAGTTGCCGATTTCGATAAAATCTTAGTCAGAATCTGCTTTTTCGCCTCTTATTGTACCCAAATCTACCTTAGAAATGCAGATATATACTTAAAACACCTTCTTTTGGGACAAATAACTGGTTTTGGCCCTTGATTTACGGAAGATTATAGCCAAAACATGCATTTTCATAACTTAGCGAACTGAAATCTACATTAAAACTGCAGATAACTACTTAAAAATTCACTTCCTTGAATTGATAATATGTTTTTCTTTGTCATTTTAAACAGATTCCAGTCAAAATCGGCTTCTTCGATTCATATCGTATCTAAAACCGCATCAAAACTGCAAATATCAGTTTAAACTATCATTTTTTGATACAAACAGTTATATATTCATGTCAATATCTTTCAAATTCTAGTCAAAATCGGCGTCTTTGGGCATTTTAGTAACGAAAACCTTATTAAACTATTAGATTTCGACGTAAGGCAACCATTCTGAGTCAAATAGTTGCCGATTTCGATAAAATCTTAGTCAGAATCTGCTTTTTCGCCTCTTATTGTACCCAAATCTACCTTAGATATGCAGATATATACTTAAAACACCTTCTTTTGGGACAAATAACTGGTTTTGGCCCTTGATTTACGGAAGATTATAGCCAAAACATGCATATTCATAACTTAGCGAACTGAAATCTACATTAAAACTGCAGATAACTACTTAAAAATTCACTTCCTTGAATTGATAATAGGTTTTCCTTTGTCATTTTAAACAGGTTCCAGTCAAAATCGGCTTCTTCGATTCATATCGTATCTAAAACCGCATCAAAACTGCAAATATCAGTTTAAACTATCATTTTTTGATACAAACAGTTATATATTCATGTCAATATCTTTCAAATTCTAGTCAAAATCGGCGTCTTTGGGCATTTTAGTAACGAAAAACTTAATAAACTATTAGATTTCGACGTAAGGCAACCATTCTGAGTCAAATAGTTGCCGATTTCGATAAATTCTTAGTCAGAATCTGCTTTTTCGCCTTTTATTGTACCCAAATCTACCTTAGAAATGCAGATATATACTTAAAACACCTTCTTTTGGGACAAATAACTGGTTTTGGCCCTTGATTTACGGAAGATTATAGCCAAAACATGCATTTTCATAACTTAGCGAACTGAAATCTACATTAAAACTGCAGATAACTACTTAAAAATTCACTTCCTTGAATTGATAATATGTTTTTCTTTGTCATTTTAAACAGATTCCAGTCAAAATCGGCTTCTTCGACTCATATCGTACCTAAAACCGCATCAAAACTGCAAATATCAGTTTAAACAATCATTTTTTGATACAAACAGTTATATATTTATGTCAATATCTTTCAAATTCTAGTCAAAATCGGCGTCTTTGGGCATTTTAGTAACGCAAACCTTAATAAACTATTAGATTTCGATGTAAGGCAACCATTCTGAGTCTAATAGTTGCCGATTTCGATAAAATCTTAGTCAGAATCTGCTTTTTCGCCTCTTATTGTACCCAAATCTACCTTAGAAATGCAGATATATACCTAAAACACCTTCTTTTGGGACAAATAACTGGTTTTGGCCCTTGATTTACGGAAGATTATAGCCAAAACATGCATTTTCATAACTTAGCGAACTGAAATCTACATTAAAACTGCAGATAACTACTTAAAAATTCACTTCCTTGAATTGATAATATGTTTTTATTTGTCATTTTAAACAGATTCCAGGCAAAATCGGCTTCTTCGACTCATATCGTACATAAAACCGCATCAAAACTGCAAATATCAGTTTAAACAATCATTTTTTGATACAAACAGTTATATATTTATGTCAATATCTTTCAAATTCTAGTCAAAATCGGCGTCTTTGTGCATTTTAGTAACGAAAACCTTAATAAACTATTAGATTTCGACGTAAGGCAACCATTCTGAGTCTAATAGTTGCCGATTTCGATAAAATCTTAGTCAGAATCTGCTTTTTCGCCTCTTATTGTACCCAAATCTACCTTAGAAATGCAGATATATACTTAAAACACCTTCTTTTGGGACAAATAATTGGTTTTCGCCCTTGATTTACGGAAGATTATAGCCAAAACATGCATTTTCATAACTTAGCGAACTGAAATCTACATTAAAACTGCAGATAACTACTTAAAAATTCACTTCCTTGAATTGATAATAGGTTTTTCTTTGTCATTTTAAACAGATTCCAGTCAAAATCGGCTTCTTCGATTCATATCGTATCTAAAACCGCATCAAAACTGCAAATATCAGTTTAAACTATCATTTTTTGATACAAACAGTTATATATTCATGTCAATATCTTTCAAATTCTAGTCAAAATCGGCGTCTTTGGGCATTTTAGTAACGAAAACCTTAATAAACTATTAGATTTCGACGTAAGGCAACCATTCTGAGTCAAATAGTTGCCGATTTCGATAAAATCTTAGTCAGAATCTGCTTTTTCGCCTCTTATTGTACCCAAATCTACCTTAGAAATGCAGATATATACTTAAAACACCTTCTTTTGGGACAAATAATTGGTTTTCGCCCTTGATTTACGGAAGATTTTAGCCAAAACATGCATTTTCATAACTTAGCGAACTGAAATCTACATTAAAACTGCAGATAACTACTTAAAAATTCACTTCCTTAAATTGATAATAGGTTTATCTTTGTCATTTTAAACAGATTCCAGTCAAAATCGGCTTCTTCGACTCATATCGTACCTAAAACCGCATCAAAACTGCAAATATCAGTTTAAACTATCATTTTTTGATACAAACAGTTATATATTCATGTCAATATCTTTCAAATTCTAGACAAAATCGGCGTCTTTGGGCATTTTAGTAACGAAAACCCTAATAAACTATTAGATTCCGACGTAAGGCAACCATTCTGAGTCAAATAGTTGCCGATTTCGATAAAATCTTAGTCAGAATCTGCTTTTTCGCATCTTATTGTACCCAAATCTACCTTAGAAATGCAGATATATACTTAAAACACCTTCTTTTGGGACAAATAATTGGTTTTCGCCCTTGATTTACGGAAGATTATAGCCAAAACATGCATTTTCATAACTTAGCGAACTGAAATCTACATTAACACTGCAGATAACTACTTAAAAATTTACTTCCTTGAATTGATAATAGGTTTTTCTTTGTCATTTTAAACAGATTCCAGTCAAAATCGGCTTCTTCGATTCATATCGTATCTAAAACCGCATCAAAACTGCTAATATCAGTTTAAACTATCATTTTTTGATACAAACAGTTATATATTCATGTCAATATTTCTCAAATTCTAGTCAAAATCGGCGTCTTTGGGCATTTTAGTAACGAAAACCTTAATAAACTATTAGATTTCGACGTAAGGCAACATTTCTGAGTCAAATAGTTGCCGATTTCGATAAAATCTTAGTCAGAATCTGCTTTTTCGCCTCTTATTGTACCCAAATCTACCTTAGAAATGCAGATATATACTTAAAACACCTTCTTTTGGGACAAATAATTGGTTTACGGAAGATTATAGCCAAAACATGCATTTTCATAACTTAGCGAACTGAAATCTACATTAAAACTGCAGATAACTACTTAAAAATTCACTTCCTTGAATTGATAATAGGTTTTTCTTTGTCATTTTAAACAGATTCCAGACAAAATCGGCTTCTTCGATTCATATCGTATCTAAAACCGCATCAAAACTGCAAATATCAGTTTAAACTATCATTTTTTGATACAAACAGTTATATATTCATGTCAATATCTTTCAAATTCTAGTCAAAATCGGCGTCTTTGGGCATTTTAGTAACGAAAACCTTAATAAACTATTAGATTTCGACGTAAGGCAACCATTCTGAGTCAAATAGTTGCCGATTTCGATAAAATCTTAGTCAGAATCTGCTTTTTCGCCTCTTATTGTACCCAAATCTACCTTAGAAATGCAGATATATACTTAAAACACCTTCTTTTGGGACAAATAATTGGTTTTCGCTCTTGATTTACGGAAGATTATAGCCAAAACATGCATTTTCATAACTTAGCGAACTGAAATCTACATTAAAACTGCAGATAACTACTTAAAAATTCACTTCCTTGAATTGATAATAGGTTTTTCTTTGTCATTTTAAACAGATTCCAGTCAAAATCGGCTTCTTCGATTCATATCGTATCTAAAACCGCATCAAAACTGCAAATATCAGTTTAAACTATCATTTTTTGATACAAACAGTTATATATTCATGTCAATATCTTTCAAATTCTAGTCAAAATCGGCGTCTTTGGGCATTTTAGTAACGAAAACCTTAATAAACTATTAGATTTCGACGTAAGGCAACCATTCTGAGTCAAATAGTTGCCGATTTCGATAAAATCTTAGTCAGAATCTGCTTTTTCGCCTCTTATTGTACCCAAATCTACCTTAGAAATGCAGATATATACTTAAAACACCTTCTTTTGGGACAAATAATTGGTTTTCGCCCTTGATTTACGGAAGATTATAGCCAAAACATGCATTTTCATAACTTAGCGAACTGAAATCTACATTAAAACTGCAGATAACTACTTAAAAATTCAGTTCCTTGAATTGATAATAGGTTTTTCTTTGTCATTTTAAACAGATTCCAGTCAAAATCGGCTTCTTCGATTCATATCGTATCTAAAACCGCATCAAAACTGCAAATATCAGTTTAAACTATCATTTTTTGATACAAACAGTTATATATTCATGTCAATATCTTTCAAATTCTAGTCAAAATCGGCGTCTTTGGGCATTTTAGTAACGAAAACCTTAATAAACTATTAGATTTCGACGTAAGGCAACCTTTCTGAGTCAAATAGTTGCCGATTTCGATAAAATCTTAGTCAGAATCTGCTTTTTCGCCTCTTATTGTACCCAAATCTACCTTAGAAATGCAGATATATACTTAAAACACCTTCTTTTAGGACAAATAATTGGTTTTCGCCCTTGATTTACGGAAGATTATAGCCAAAACATGCATTTTCATAACTTAGCGAACTGAAATCTACATTAAAAGTGCAGATAACTACTTAAAAATTCACTTCCTTGAATTGATAATAGGTTTTTCTTTGTCATTTTAAACAGATTCCAGTCAAAATCGGCTTCTTCGACTCATATCGTACCTAAAACCGCATCAAAACTGCAAATATCAGTTTAAACTATCATTTTTTGATACAAACAGTTATATATTCATGTCAATATCTTTCAAATTCTAGTCAAAATCGGCGTCTTTGGGCATTTTAGTAACGAAAACCTTAATAAACTATTAGATTTCGACGTAAGGCAACCTTTCTGAATCAAATAGTTGCCGATTTCGATAAAATCTTAGTCAGAATCTGCTTTTTCGCCTCTTATTGTACCCAAATCTACCTTAGAAATGCAGATATATACTTAAAACACCTTCTTTTGGGACAAATAATTGGTTTTCGCCCTTGATTTACGGAAGATTATAGCCAAAACATGCATTTTCATAACTTAGCGAACTGAAATCTACATTAAAAGTGCAGATAACTACTTAAAAATTAACTTCCTTGAATTGATAATAGGTTTTTCTTTGTCATTTTAAACAGATTCCAGTCAAAATCGGCTTCTTCGACTCATATCGTACCTACAACCGCATCAAAACTGCAAATATCAGTTTAAACTATCATTTTTTGATACAAACAGTTATATATTCATGTCAATATCATTCAAATTCTAGTCAAAATCGGCGTCTTTGGGCATTTTAGTAACGAAAACCTTAATAAACTATTAGATTTCGACGTAAGGCAACCTTTCTGAGTTAAATAGTTGCCGATTTTGATAAAATCTCAGTCAGAATCTGCTTTTTCGCCTCTTATTGTACCCAAATCTACCTTAGAAATGCAGATATATACTTAAAACACCTTCTTTTGGGACAAATAATTGGTTTTCGCCATTGATTTACGGAAGATTATAGCCAAAACATGCATTTTCATAACATAGCGAACTGAAATCTACATTAAAACTGCAGATAACTACTTAAAAATTCACTTCCTTGAATTGATAATAGGTTTTTCTTTGTCATTTTAAACAGATTCCAGTCAAAATCGGCTTCTTCGACTCATATCGTACCTAAAACCGCATCAAAACTGCAAATATCAGTTTAAACTATCATTTTTTGATACAAACAGTTATATATTCATGTCAATATCTTTCAAAATCTAGTCAAAATCATCGTCTTTGGGCATTTTAGTAACGAAAACCTTAATAAACTATTAGATTTCGACGTAAGGCAACCATTCTGAGTCAAATAGTTTCCGATTTCGATAAAATCTTAGTCAGAATCTGCTTTTTCGCCTCTTATTGTACTCAAATCTACCTTAGAAATGCAGATATATACTCAGAACACCTTCTTTTGGGACAAATAATTGGTTTTCGCCCTTGATTTACGGAAGATTATAGCCAAAACATGCATTTTCATAACTTAGCGAACTGAAATCTACATTAAAAGTGCAGATAACTACTTAAAAATTCACTTCCTTGAATTGATAATAGGTTTTTCTTTGTCATTTTAAACAGATTCCAGTCAAAATCGGCTTCTTCGACTCATATCGTACCTAAAACCGCATCAAAACTGCAAATATCAGTTTAAACTATCATTTTTTGATACAAACAGTTATATATTCATGTCAATATCTTTCAAATTCTAGTCAAAATCGGCGTCTTTGGGCATTTTAGTAACGAAAACCTTAATAAACTATTAGATTTCGACGTAAGGCAACCTTTCTGAATCAAATAGTTGCCGATTTCGATAAAATCTTAGTCAGAATCTGCTTTTTCGCCTCTTATTGTACCCAAATCTACCTTAGAAATGCAGATATATACTTAAAACACCTTCTTTTGGGACAAATAATTGGTTTTCGCCCTTGATTTACGGAAGATTATAGCCAAAACATGCATTTTCATAACTTAGCGAACTGAAATCTACATTAAAAGTGCAGATAACTACTTAAAAATTAACTTCCTTGAATTGATAATAGGTTTTTCTTTGTCATTTTAAACAGATTCCAGTCAAAATCGGCTTCTTCGACTCATATCGTACCTACAACCGCATCAAAACTGCAAATATCAGTTTAAACTATCATTTTTTGATACAAACAGTTATATATTCATGTCAATATCATTCAAATTCTAGTCAAAATCGGCGTCTTTGGGCATTTTAGTAACGAAAACCTTAATAAACTATTAGATTTCGACGTAAGGCAACCTTTCTGAGTTAAATAGTTGCCGATTTTGATAAAATCTCAGTCAGAATCTGCTTTTTCGCCTCTTATTGTACCCAAATCTACCTTAGAAATGCAGATATATACTTAAAACACCTTCTTTTGGGACAAATAATTGGTTTTCGCCATTGATTTACGGAAGATTATAGCCAAAACATGCATTTTCATAACATAGCGAACTGAAATCTACATTAAAACTGCAGATAACTACTTAAAAATTCACTTCCTTGAATTGATAATAGGTTTTTCTTTGTCATTTTAAACAGATTCCAGTCAAAATCGGCTTCTTCGACTCATATCGTACCTAAAACCGCATCAAAACTGCAAATATCAGTTTAAACTATCATTTTTTGATACAAACAGTTATATATTCATGTCAATATCTTTCAAAATCTAGTCAAAATCATCGTCTTTGGGCATTTTAGTAACGAAAACCTTAATAAACTATTAGATTTCGACGTAAGGCAACCATTCTGAGTCAAATAGTTTCCGATTTCGATAAAATCTTAGTCAGAATCTGCTTTTTCGCCTCTTATTGTACTCAAATCTACCTTAGAAATGCAGATATATACTCAGAACACCTTCTTTTGGGACAAATAATTGGTTTTCGCCCTTGATTTACGGAAGATTATAGCCAAAACATGCATTTTCATAACTTAGCGAACTGAAATCTACATTAAAACTGCAGATAACTACTTAAAAATTCACTTCCTTGAATTGATAATAGGTTTTTCTTTGTCATTTTAAACAGATTCCAGTCAAAATCGGCTTCTTCGATTCATATCGTATCTAAAACCGCATCAAAACTGCAAATATCAGTTTAAACTATCATTTTTTGATACAAACAGTTATATATTCATGTCAATATCTTTCAAATTCTAGTCAACATCGGCGTCTTTGGGCATTTTAGTAACGAAAACCTTAATAAACTATTAGATTTCGACGTAAGGCAACCTTTCTGAGTCAAATAGTTGCCGATTTCGATAAAATCTTAGTCAGAATCTGCTTTTTCGCCTCTTATTGTACCCAAATCTACCTTAGAAATGCAGATATATACTTAAAACACCTTCTTTTGGGACAAATAATTGGTTTTCGCCCTTGATTTACGGAAGATTATAGCCAAAACATGCATTTTCATAACTTAGCGAACTGAAATCTACACTAAAACTGCAGATAACTACTTAAAAATTCACTTCCATGAATTGATAATAGATTTTTCTTTGTCATTTTAAACAGATTCCAGTCAAAATCGGCTTCTTCGATTCATATCGTACCTAAAACCGCATCAAAACTGCAAATATCAGTTTAAACTATCATTTTTTGATACAAACAGTTATATATTCATGTCAATATCTTTCAAATTCTAGTCAAAATGTGCGTCTTTGGGCATTTTAGTAACGAAAACCTTAATAAACTATTAGATTCGCCCTTGATTTACGGAAGATTATAGCCAAAACATGCATTTTCATAACTTAGCGAACTGAAATCTACATTAAAACTGCAGATAACTACTTAAAAATTCACTTCCTTGAATTGATAATAGGTTGTTCTTTGTCATTTTAAACAGATTCCAGTCAAAATCGGCTTCTTCGACTCATATCGTACCTAAAACCGCATCAAAACTGCAAATATCAATTTAAACTATCATTTTTTGATACAAACAGTTATATATTCATGTCAATATCTTTCAAATTCTAGTCAAAATCGGCGTCTTTGGGCATTTTAGTAACGAAAACCTTAATAAACTATTAGATTTCGACGTAAGGCAACCTTTCTGAGTCAAATAGTTGCCGATTTCAAAAAAATCCTAGTCAGAATCTGCTTTTTCGCCTCTTATTGTACCCAAATCTACCTTAGAAATGCAGATATATACTTAAAACACCTTCTTTTGGGACAAATAATTGGTTTTCGCCCTTGATTTACGGAAGATTATAGCCAAAACATGCATTTTCATAACTTAGCGAACTGAAATCTACATTAAAACTGCAGATAACTACTTAAAAATTCACTTCCTTGAATTGATAATAGGTTGTTCTTTGTCATTTTAAACAGATTCCAGTCAAAATCGGCTTCTTCGACTCATATCGTACCTAAAACCGCATCAAAACTGCAAATATCAGTTTAAACTATCATTTTTTGATACAAACAGTTATATATTCATGTCAATATCTTTCAAATTCTAGTCAAAATCGGCGTCTTTGGGCATTTTAGTAACGAAAACCTTAATAAACTATTAGATTTCGACGTAAGGCAACCTTTCTGAGTCAAATAGTTGCCGATTGCAAAAAAATCCTAGTCAGAATCTGTTTTTCGCCTCTTATTGTACCCAAATCTACCTTAGAAATGCAGATATATACTTAAAACACCTTCTTTTGGGACAAATAATTGGTTTTCGCCCTTGATTTACGGAAGATTATAGCCAAAACATGCATTTTCATAACTTAGCGAACTGAAATCTACATTAAAACTGCAGATAACTACTTAAAAATTCACTTCCTTGAATTGATAATAGGTTGTTCTTTGTCATTTTAAACAGATTCCAGTCAAAATCGGCTTACTCGACTCATATCGTACCTAAAACCGCATCAAAACTGCAAATATCAGTTTAAACTATCATTTTTTGATACAAACAGTTATATATTCATGTCAATATCTTTCAAATTCTAGTCAAAATCGGCGTCTTTGGGCATTTTAGTAACGAAAACCTTAATAAACTATTAGATTTCGACGTAAGGCAACCATTCTGAGTCAAATAGTTGCCGATTTCGATAAAATCTTAGTCAGAATCTGCTTTTTCGCCTCTTATTGTACCCAAATCTACCTTAGAAATGTAGATATATACTTAAAACACCTTCTTTTGGGACAAATAAGTTCGCTAAGTTATGAAAATGCATGTTTTGGCTATAATCTTCCGTAAATCAAGGGCGAAAACCAATTATTTGTCCTAAAAGAAGGTGTTTTAAGTATATATCTGCATTTCTAAGGTAGATTTGGGTACAATAAGAGGCGAAAAAGCAGATTCTGACTAAGATTTTATCGAAATCGGCAACTATTTGACTCAGAAAGGTTGCCTTACGTCGAAATCTAATAGTTTATTAAGGTTTTCGTTACTAAAATGCCCAAAGACGCCGATTTTGACTAGAATTTGAAAGATATTGACATGAATATATAACTGTTTGTATCAAAAAATGATAGTTTAAACTGATATTTGCAGTTTTGATGCGGTTTTAGATACGATATGAATCGAAGAAGCCGATTTTGACTGGAATCTGTTTAAAATGACAAAGAAAAACCTATTATCAATTCAAGGAACTGAATTTTTAAGTAGTTATCTGCAGTTTTAATGTAGATTTCAGTTCGCTAAGTTATGAAAATGCATGTTTTGGCTATAATCTTCCGTAAATCAAGGGCGAAAACCAATTATTTGTCCAAAAGAAGATGTTTTAAGTATATATCTGCATTTCTAAGGTAGATTTGGGTACAATAAGAGGCGAAAAAGGAGATTCTGACTAAGATTTTATCGAAATCGGCAACTATTTGACTCAGAAAGGTTGCCTTACGTCGAAATCTAATAGTTTATTAAGGTTTTCGTTACTAAAATGCCCAAAGACGCCGATTTTGACTAGAATTTGAAAGATATTGACATGAATATATAACTGTTTGTATCAAAAAATGATAGTTTAAACTGATATTTGCAGTTTTGATGCGGGTTTAGGTACGATATGAATCGAAGAAGCCGATTTTGACTGGAATCTGTTTAAAATGACAAAGAAAAACCTATTATCAATTCAAGGAAGTGAATTTTTAAGTAGTTATCTGCAGTTTTAATGTAGATTTCAGTTCGCTAAGTTATGAAAATGCATGTTTTGGCTATAATCTTCCGTAAATCAAGGGCGAAAACCAATTATTTGTCCCAAAAGAAGGTGTTTTAAGTATATATCTGCATTTCTAAGGTAGATTTGGGTACAATAAGGGGCGAAAAACATATTCTGACTAAGATTGTATCGAAATCGGCAACTATTTGACTCAGAATGGTTGCCTTACGTCGAAATCTAATAGTTTATTAAGGTTTTCGTTATTAAAATGCCCAAAGACGCCGATTTTGACTAGAATTTGAATGATATTGACATGAATATATAACTGTTTGTATCAAAAAATGATAGTTTAAACTGATATTTGCAGTTTTGATGCGGTTTTAGGTACGATATGAGTCGAAGAAGCCGATTTTGACTGGAATCTGTTTAAAATGACAAAGAAAAACCTATTATCAATTCAAAATTAAAATTCAAATTAAAATGACAAAGAAAAACCTATTATCAATTCAAGGAACTGAATTTTTAAGTAGTTATCTGCAGTTTTAATGTAGATTTCAGTTCGCTAAGTTATGAAAATGCATGTTTTGGCTATAATCTTCCGTAAATCAAGGGCGAAAACCAATTATTTGTCCAAAAGAAGATGTTTTAAGTATATATCTGCATTTCTAAGGTAGATTTGGGTACAATAAGAGGCGAAAAAGGAGATTCTGACTAAGATTTTATCGAAATCGGCAACTATTTGACTCAGAAAGGTTGCCTTACGTCGAAATCTAATAGTTTATTAAGGTTTTCGTTACTAAAATGCCCAAAGACGCCGATTTTGACTAGAATTTGAATGATATTGACATGAATATATAACTGTTTGTATCAAAAAATGATAGTTTAAACTGATATTTGCAGTTTTGATGCGGGTTTAGGTACGATATGAATCGAAGAAGCCGATTTTGACTGGAATCTGTTTAAAATGACAAAGAAAAACCTATTATCAATTCAAGGAAGTGAATTTTTAAGTAGTTATCTGCAGTTTTAATGTAGATTTCAGTTCGCTAAGTTATGAAAATGCATGTTTTGGCTATAATCTTCCGTAAATCAAGGGCGAAAACCAATTATTTGTCCCAAAAGAAGGTGTTTTAAGTATATATCTGCATTTCTAAGGTAGATTTGGGTACAATAAGGGGCGAAAAACATATTCTGACTAAGATTGTATCGAAATCGGCAACTATTTGACTCAGAATGGTTGCCTTACGTCGAAATCTAATAGTTTATTAAGGTTTTCGTTATTAAAATGCCCAAAGACGCCGATTTTGACTAGAATTTGAATGATATTGACATGAATATATAACTGTTTGTATCAAAAAATGATAGTTTAAACTGATATTTGCAGTTTTGATGCGGTTTTAGGTACGATATGAGTCGAAGAAGCCGATTTTGACTGGAATCTGTTTAAAATGACAAAGAAAAACCTATTATCAATTCAAGGAAGTGAATTTTTAAGTAGTTATCTGCAGTTTTAATGTAGATTTCAGTTCGCTAAGTTATGAAAATGCATGTTTTGGCTATAATCTTCCGTAAATCAAGGTCGAAAAATTCACTTCCTTGAATTGATAATAGGTTTTTCTTTGTCATTTTAAACAGATTCCAGTCAAAATCGGCTTCTTCGATTCATATCGTATCTAAAACCGCATCAAAACTGCAAATATCAGTTTAAACTATCATTTTTTGATACAAACAGTTATATATTCATGTCAATATCTTTCAAATTCTAGTCAAAATCGGCGTCTTTGGGCATTTTAGTAACGAAAACCTTAATAAACTATTAGATTTCGACGTAAGGCAACCTTTCTGAGTCAAATAGTTGCCGATTTCGATAAAATCTTAGTCAGAATCTGCTTTTTTCGCCTCTTATTGTACCCAAATCTACCTTAGAAATGCAGATATATACTTAGAACACCTTCTTTTGGGACAAATAATTGGTTTTCGCCCTTGATTTACGGAAGATTATAGCCAAAACATGCATTTTCATAACTTAGCGAACTGAAATCTACATTAAAACTGCAGATAACTACTTAAAAATTCACTTCCTTGAATTGATAATAGGTTTTTCTTTGTCATTTTAAACAGATTCCAGTCAAAATCGGCTTCTTCGATTCATATCGTATCTAAAACCGCATCAAAACTGCAAATATCGGTTTAAACTATCATTTTTTGATACAAACAGTTATATATTCATGTCAATATCTTTCAAATTCTAGTCAAAATCGGCGTCTTTGGGCATTTTAGTAACGAAAACCTTAATAAACTATTAGATTTCGACGTAAGGCAACCTTTCTGAGTCAAATAGTTGCCGATTTCAAAAAAATCCTAGTCAGAATCTGCTTTTTCGCCTCTTATTGTACCCAAATCTACCTTAGAAATGCAGATATATACTTAAAACACCTTCTTTTGGGACAAATAATTGGTTTTCGCCCTTGATTTACGGAAGATTATAGCCAAAACATGCATTTTCATAACTTAGCGAACTGAAATCTACATTAAAACTGCAGATAACTACTTAAAAATTCACTTCCTTGAATTGATAATAGGTTGTTCTTTGTCATTTTAAACAGATTCCAGTCAAAATCGGCTTCTTCGACTCATATCGTACCTAAAACCGCATCAAAACTGCAAATATCAGTTTAAACTATCATTTTTTGATACAAACAGTTATATATTCATGTCAATATCTTTCAAATTCTAGTCAAAATCGGCGTCTTTGGGCATTTTAGTAACGAAAACCTTAATAAACTATTAGATTTCGACGTAAGGCAACCTTTCTGAGTCAAATAGTTGCCGATTTCAAAAAAATCCTAGTCAGAATCTGTTTTTCGCCTCTTATTGTACCCAAATCTACCTTAGAAATGCAGATATATACTTAAAACACCTTCTTTTGGGACAAATAATTGGTTTTCGCCCTTGATTTACGGAAGATTATAGCCAAAACATGCATTTTCATAACTTAGCGAACTGAAATCTACATTAAAACTGCAGATAACTACTTAAAAATTAACTTCCTTGAATTGATAATAGGTTGTTCTTTGTCATTTTAAACAGATTCCAGTCAAAATCGGCTTCTTCGACTCATATCGTACCTAAAACCGCATCAAAACTGCAAATATCAGTTTAAACTATCGTTTTTTTGATACAAACAGTTATATATTCATGTCAATATCTTTCAAATTCTAGTCAAAATCGGCGTCTTTGGGCATTTTAGTAACGAAAACCTTAATAAACTATTAGATTTCGACGTAAGGCAACCATTCTGAGTCAAATAGTTGCCGATTTCGATAAAATCTTAGTCAGAATCTGCTTTTTTCGCCTCTTATTGTACCCAAATCTACCTTAGAAATGCAGATATATACTTAAAACACCTTCTTTTGGGAAAAATAATTGGTTTTCGCCCTTGATTAACGGAAGATTATAGCCAAAACATGCATTTTCATAACTTAGCGAACTGAAATCTACATTAAAACTGCAGATAACTACTTAAAAATTCACTTCTTTGAATTGATAATAGGTTTTTCTTTGTCATTTTAAACAGATTCCAGTCAAAATCGGCTTCTTCGATTCATATCGTATCTAAAACCGCATCAAAACTGCAAATATCAGTTTAAACTATCATTTTTTGATACAAACAGTTATATATTCATGTGAATATCTTTCAAATTCTAGTCAAAATCGGCGTCTTTGGGCATTTTAGTAACGAAAACCTTAATAAACTATTAGATTTCGACGTAAGGCAACCTTTCTGAGTCAAATAGTTGCCGATTTCGATAAAATCTTAGTCAGAATCTGCTTTTTCGCCTCTTATTGTACCCAAATCTACCTTAGAAATGCAGATATATACTTAAAACATCTTCTTTTGGACAAATAATTGGTTTTCGCCCTTGATTTACGGAAGATTATAGCCAAAACATGCATTTTCATAACTTAGCGAACTGAAATCTACATTAAAACTGCAGATAACTACTTAAAAATTCACTTCCTTGAATTGATAATTAGTTGCCGATTTTGATAAAATCTCAGTCAGAATCTGCTTTTTCGCCTCTTATTGTACCTTACGTCGAAATCTAATAGTTTATTAAGGTTTTCGTTACTAAAATGCCCAAAGACGCCGATTTTGACTAGAATTTGAAAGATATTGACATGAATATATAACTGTTTGTATCAAAAAATGATAGTTTAAACTGATATTTGCAGTTTTGATGCGGTTTTAGATACGATATGAATCGAAGAAGCCGATTTTGACTGGAATCTGTTTAAAATGACAAAGAAAAACCTATTATCAATTCAAGGAAGTGAATTTTTAAGTAGTTATCTGCAGTTTTAATGTAGATTTCAGTTCGCTAAATTATGAAAATGCATGTTTTGGCTATAATCTTCCGTAAATCAAGGGCGAAAACCAATTATTTGTCCCAAAAGAAGGTGCTTTAAGTATATATCTGCATTTCTAAGGTAGATTTGGGTACAATAAGAGGCGAAAAAGCAGATTCTGACTAAGATTTTATCGAAATCGGCAACTATTTGATTCAGAATGGTTGCCTTACGTCGAAATCTAATAGTTTATTAAGGTTTTCGTTACTAAAATGCCCAAAGACGCCGATTTTGACTAGAATTTGAAAGATATTGGCATGAATATATAACTGTTTGTATCAAAAAATGATAGTTTAAAATGATATTTGCAGTTTTGATGCGGTTTTAGGTACGATATGAGTCGAAGAAGCCGATTTTGACTGGAATCTGTTTAAAATGACAAAGAAAAACCTATTATCAATTCAAGGAAGTGAATTTTTAAGTAGTTATCTGCAGTTTTAATGTAGATTTCAGTTCGCTAAGTTATGAAAATGCATGTTTTGGCTATAATCTTCCGTAAATCAAGGGCGAAAACCAATTATTTGTCCCAAAAGAAGGTGTTTTAAGTATATATCTGCATTTCTAAGGTAGATTTGGGTACAATAAGAGGCGAAAAAGCAGATTCTGACTAAGATTTTATCGAAATCGGCAACTATTTGACTCAGAAAGGTTGCCTTACGTCGAAATCTAATAGTTTATTAAGGTTTTCGTTACTAAAATGCCCAAAAACGCCGATTTTGACTAGAATTTGAAAGATATTGACATGAATATATAACTGTTTGTATCAAAAAATGATAGTTTAAACTGATATTTGCAGTTTTGATGCGGTTTTAGATACGATATGAATCGAAGAAGCCGATTTTGACTGGAATCTGTTTAAAATGACAAAGAAAAACCTATTATCAATTCAAGGAATTGAATTTTTAAGTAGTTATCTGCAGTTTTAATGTAGATTTCAGTTCGCTAAGTTATGAAAATGCATGTTTTGGCTATAATCTTCCGTAAATCAAGGGCGAAAACCAATTATTTGTCCCAAAAGAAGGTGTTTTAAGTATATATCTGCATTTCTAAGGTAGATTTGGGTACAATAAGAGGCGAAAAAGCAGATTCTGACTAAGATTTTATCGAAATTGGCAACTATTTGACTCAGAAAGGTTGCCTTACGTCGAAATCTAATAGTTTATTAAGGTTTTCGTTACTAAAATGCCCAAAGACGCCGATTTTGACTAGAATTTGAAAGATATTGACATGAATATATAACTGTTTGTATCAAAAAATGATAGTTTAAACTGATATTTGCAGTTTTGATGCGGTTTTAGGTACGATATGAGTCGAAGAAGCCGATTTTGACTGGAATCTGTTTAAAATGACAAAGAACAACCTATTATCAATTCAAGGAAGTGAATTTTTAAGTAGTTATCTGCAGTTTTAATGTAGATTTCAGTTCGCTAAGTTATGAAAATGCATGTTTTGGCTATAATCTTAAGTAAATCAAGGGCGAAAACCAATTATTTGTCCCAAAAGAAGGTGTTTTAAGTATATATCTGCATTTCTAAGGTAGATTTGGGTACAATAAGAGGCGAAAAATCAGATTCTGACTAGGATTTTTTTGAAATCGGCAACTATTTGACTCAGAAAGGTTGCCTTACGTCGAAATCTAATAGTTTATTAAGGTTTTCGTTACTAAAATGCTCAAAGACGCCGATTTTGACTAGAATTTGAAAGATATTGACATGAATATATAACTGATTGTATCAAAAAATGATAGTTTAAACTGATATTTGCAGTTTTGATGCGGTTTTAGATACGATATGAATCGAAGAAGCCGATTTTGACTGGAATCTGTTTAAAATGACAAAGAAAAACCTATTATCAATTCAAGGAAGTGAATTTTTAAGTAGTTATCTGCAGTTTTAATGTAGATTTCAGTTCGCTAAGTTATGAAAATGCATGTTTTGGCTATAATCTTCCGTAAATCAAGGGCCTTAGACCTTAGAAATGCAGATATATACTTAAAACACCTTCTTTTGGGACAAATAATTGGTTTTCGCCCTTGATTTACGGAAGATTATAGCCAAAACATGCATTTTCATAACTTAGCGAACTGAAATCTACATTAAAACTGCAGATAACTACTTAAAAATTCACTTCCTTAAATTGATAATAGGTTTTTCTTTGTCATTTTAAACAGATTCCAGTCAAAATCGGCTTCTTCGACTCATGTCGTACCTAAAACCGCATCAAAACTGCAAATATCAGTTTAAACTATGATTTTTTGTTACAAACAGTTATATATTCATGTCAATATCTTTCAAATTCTAGTCAAAATCGGCGTCTTTGGGCATTTTAGTAACGAAAACCTTAATAAACTATTAGATTTCGACGTAAGGCAAACATTGCAGAAATGCAGATATATACTTAAAACACCTTCTTTTGGGACAAATAATTCTGAGTCAAATAGTTGCCGATTTCGATAAAATCTTAGTCAGAATCTGCTTTTTCGCCTCTTATTGTACCCAAATCTACCTTAGAAATGCAGATATATACTTAAAACACCTTCTTTTAGGACAAATAATTGGTTTTCGCCCTTGATTTACGGAAGATTATAGCCAAAACATGCATTTTCATAACTTAGCGAACTGAAATCTACATTAAAAGTGCAGATAACTACTTAAAAATTCACTTCCTTGAATTGATAATAGGTTTTTCTTTGTTATTTTAAATAGATTCCAGTCAAAATCGGCTTCTTCGACTCATATCGTACCTAAAACCGCATCAAAACTGTAAATATCAGTTTAAAATATCATTTTTTGATACAAACAGTTATATATTCATGTCAATATCTTTCAAATTCTAATCAAAATCGGCGTCTTTGGGCATTTTAGTAACGAAAACCTTAATAAACTATTAGATTTCGACGTAAGGCAACCATTCTGAGTCAAATAGTTGCCGATTTCGATAAAATCCTAGTCAGCATCTGCTTTTTCGCCTCTTATTGTACCCAAATCTACCTTAGAAATGCAGATATATACTTAAAACACCTTCTTTTGGGACAAATAATTGGTTTTCGCCCTTGATTTACGGAAGATTATAGCCAAAACATGCATTTTCATAACTTAGCGAACTGAAATCTACATTAAAACTGCAGATAACTACTTAAAAATTCACTTCCTTGAATTGATAATAGGTTTTTCTTTGTCATTTTAAACAGATTCCAGTCAAAATCGGCTTCTTCGATTCATATCGTACCTAAACCCGCATCAAAACTGCAAATATCAGTTTAAACTATCATTTTTTGATACAAACAGTTATATATTCATGTCAATATCTTTCAAATTCTAGTCAAAATCGGCGTCTTTGGGCATTTTAGTAACGAAAACCTTAATAAACTATTAGATTTCGACGTAAGGCAACCTTTCTGAGTCAAATAGTTGCCGATTTCGATAAAATCTTAGCCAGAATCTCCTTTTTCGCCTCTTATTGTACCCAAATCTACCTTAGAAATGCAGATATATACTTAAAACATCTTCTTTTGGACAAATAATTGGTTTTCGCCCTTGATTTACGGAAGATTATAGCCAAAACATGCATTTTCATAACTTAGCGAACTGAAATCTACATTAAAACTGCAGATAACTACTTAAAAATTCAGTTCCTTGAATTGATAATAGGTTTTTCTTTGTCATTTTAAACAGATTCCAGTCAAAATCGGCTTCTTCGATTCATATCGTATCTAAAACCGCATCAAAACTGCAAATATCAGTTTAAACTATCATTTTTTGATACAAACAGTTATATATTCATGTCAATATCTTTCAAATTCTAGTCAAAATCGGCGTCTTTGGGCATTTTAGTAACGAAAACCTTAATAAACTATTAGATTTCGACGTAAGGCAACCTTTCTGAGTCAAATAGTTGCCGATTTCGATAAAATCTTAGTCAGAATCTGCTTTTTCGCCTCTTATTGTACCCAAATCTACCTTAGAAATGCAGATATATACTTAAAACACCTTCTTTTAGGACAAATAATTGGTTTTCGCCCTTGATTTACGGAAGATTATAGCCAAAACATGCATTTTCATAACTTAGCGAACTGAAATCTACATTAAAAGTGCAGATAACTACTTAAAAATTCACTTCCTTGAATTGATAATAGGTTTTTCTTTGTCATTTTAAACAGATTCCAGTCAAAATCGGCTTCTTCGACTCATATCGTACCTAAAACCGCATCAAAACTGCAAATATCAGTTTAAACTATCATTTTTTGATACAAACAGTTATATATTCATGTCAATATCTTTCAAATTCTAGTCAAAATCGGCGTCTTTGGGCATTTTAGTAACGAAAACCTTAATAAACTATTAGATTTCGACGTAAGGCAACCTTTCTGAATCAAATAGTTGCCGATTTCGATAAAATCTTAGTCAGAATCTGCTTTTTCGCCTCTTATTGTACCCAAATCTACCTTAGAAATGCAGATATATACTTAAAACACCTTCTTTTGGGACAAATAATTGGTTTTCGCCCTTGATTTACGCAAGATTATAGCCAAAACATGCATTTTCATAACTTAGCGAACTGAAATCTACATTAAAAGTGCAGATAACTACTTAAAAATTAACTTCCTTGAATTGATAATAGGTTTTTCTTTGTCATTTTAAACAGATTCCAGTCAAAATCGGCTTCTTCGACTCATATCGTACCTACAACCGCATCAAAACTGCAAATATCAGTTTAAACTATCATTTTTTGATACAAACAGTTATATATTCATGTCAATATCATTCAAATTCTAGTCAAAATCGGCGTCTTTGGGCATTTTAGTAACGAAAACCTTAATAAACTATTAGATTTCGACGTAAGGCAACCTTTCTGAGTCAAATAGTTGCCGATTTTGATAAAATCTCAGTCAGAATCTGCTTTTTCGCCTCTTATTGTACCTTACGTCGAAATCTAATAGTTTATTAAGGTTTTCGTTACTAAAATGCCCAAAGACGCCGATTTTGACTAGAATTTGAAAGATATTGACATGAATATATAACTGTTTGTATCAAAAAATGATAGTTTAAACTGATATTTGCAGTTTTGATGCGGTTTTAGATACGATATGAATCGAAGAAGCCGATTTTGACTGGAATCTGTTTAAAATGACAAAGAAAAACCTATTATCAATTCAAGGAAGTGAATTTTTAAGTAGTTATCTGCAGTTTTAATGTAGATTTCAGTTCGCTAAATTATGAAAATGCATGTTTTGGCTATAATCTTCCGTAAATCAAGGGCGAAAACCAATTATTTGTCCCAAAAGAAGGTGCTTTAAGTATATATCTGCATTTCTAAGGTAGATTTGGGTACAATAAGAGGCGAAAAAGCAGATTCTGACTAAGATTTTATCGAAATCGGCAACTATTTGATTCAGAATGGTTGCCTTACGTCGAAATCTAATAGTTTATTAAGGTTTTCGTTACTAAAATGCCCAAAGACGCCGATTTTGACTAGAATTTGAAAGATATTGACATGAATATATAACTGTTTGTATCAAAAAATGATAGTTTAAAATGATATTTGCAGTTTTGATGCGGTTTTAGGTACGATATGAGTCGAAGAAGCCGATTTTGACTGGAATCTGTTTAAAATGACAAAGAAAAACCTATTATCAATTCAAGGAAGTGAATTTTTAAGTAGTTATCTGCAGTTTTAATGTAGATTTCAGTTCGCTAAGTTATGAAAATGCATGTTTTGGCTATAATCTTCCGTAAATCAAGGGCGAAAACCAATTATTTGTCCCAAAAGAAGGTGTTTTAAGTATATATCTGCATTTCTAAGGTAGATTTGGGTACAATAAGAGGCGAAAAAGCAGATTCTGACTAAGATTTTATCGAAATCGGCAACTATTTGACTCAGAAAGGTTGCCTTACGTCGAAATCTAATAGTTTATTAAGGTTTTCGTTACTAAAATGCCCAAAAACGCCGATTTTGACTAGAATTTGAAAGATATTGACATGAATATATAACTGTTTGTATCAAAAAATGATAGTTTAAACTGATATTTGCAGTTTTGATGCGGTTTTAGATACGATATGAATCGAAGAAGCCGATTTTGACTGGAATCTGTTTAAAATGACAAAGAAAAACCTATTATCAATTCAAGGAAGTGAATTTTTAAGTAGTTATCTGCAGTTTTAATGTAGATTTCAGTTCGCTAAGTTATGAAAATGCATGTTTTGGCTATAATCTTCCGTAAATCAATGGCGAAAACCAATTATTTGTCCCAAAAGAAGGTGTTTTAAGTATATATCTGCATTTCTAAGGTAGATTTGGGTACAATAAGAGGCGAAAAAGCAGATTCTGACTAAGATTTTATCGAAATTGGCAACTATTTGACTCAGAAAGGTTGCCTTACGTCGAAATCTAATAGTTTATTAAGGTTTTCGTTACTAAAATGCCCAAAGACGCCGATTTTGACTAGAATTTGAAAGATATTGACATGAATATATAACTGTTTGTATCAAAAAATGATAGTTTAAACTGATATTTGCAGTTTTGATGCGGTTTTAGGTACGATATGAGTCGAAGAAGCCGATTTTGAATGGAATCTGTTTAAAATGACAAAGAACAACCTATTATCAATTCAAGGAAGTGAATTTTTAAGTAGTTATCTGCAGTTTTAATGTAGATTTCAGTTCGCTAAGTTATGAAAATGCATGTTTTGGCTATAATCTTAAGTAAATCAAGGGCGAAAACCAATTATTTGTCCCAAAAGAAGGTGTTTTAAGTATATATCTGCATTTCTAAGGTAGATTTGGGTACAATAAGAGGCGAAAAAGCAGATTCTGACTAGGATTTTTTTGAAATCGGCAACTATTTGACTCAGAAAGGTTGCCTTACGTCGAAATCTAATAGTTTATTAAGGTTTTCGTTACTAAAATGCCCAAAGACGCCGATTTTGACTAGAATTTGAAAGATATTGACATGAATATATAACTGTTTGTATCAAAAAATGATAGTTTAAACTGATATTTGCAGTTTTGATGCGGTTTTAGATACGATATGAATCGAAGAAGCCGATTTTGACTGGAATCTGTTTAAAATGACAAAGAAAAACCTATTATCAATTCAAGGAAGTGAATTTTTAAGTAGTTATCTGCAGTTTTAATGTAGATTTCAGTTCGCTAAGTTATGAAAATGCATGTTTTGGCTATAATCTTCCGTAAATCAAGGGCGAAAACCAATTATTTGTTCCAAAAGAAGGTGTTTTAAGTATATATCTGCATTTCTAAGGTAGATTTGGGTACAATAAGAGGCGAAAAAGCAGATGCTGAATAGGATTTTATCGAAATCGGCAACTATTTGACTCAGAATGGTTGCCTTACGTCGAAATCTAATAGTTTATTAAGGTTTTCGTTACTAAAATGCCCAAAGACGCCGATTTTGATTAGAATTTGAAAGATATTGACATGAATATATAACTGTTTGTATCAAAAAATGATATTTTAAACTGATATTTACAGTTTTGATGCGGTTTTAGGTACGATATGAGTCGAAGAAGCCGATTTTGACTGGAATCTGTTTAAAATAACAAAGAAAAACCTATTATCAATTCAAGGAAGTGAATTTTTAAGTAGTTATCTGCAGTTTTAATGTAGATTTCAGTTCGCTAAGTTATGAAAATGCATGTTTTGGCTATATTCTTCCGTAAATCAAGGGCGAAAACCAATTATTTGTCCCAAAAGAAGGTGTTCTAAGTATATATCTGCATTTCTAAGGTAGATTTGGGTACAATAAGAGGCGAAAAAGCAGATTCTGACTAAGATTTTATCGAAATCGGCAACTATTTGACTCAGAATGGTTGCCTTACGTCGAACTGCTTTTTCGCCTCTTATTGTACCCAAATCTACCTTAGAAATGCAGATATATACTTAAAATACCTTCTTTTGGGACAAATAATTGGTTTTCGCCCTTGATTTACGGAAGATTATAGCCAAAACATGCACTTTCATAACTTAGCGAACTGAAATCTACATTAAAACTGCAGATAACTACTTAAAAATTCACTTCCTTGAATTGATAACAGGTTTTTCTTTGTCATTTTAAACAGATTCCAGTCAAAATCGGCTTCTTCGACTCATGTCGTACCTAAAACCGCATCAAAACTGCAAATATCAGTTTAAACTATGATTTTTTGTTACAAACAGTTATATATTCATGTCAATATCTTTCAAATTCTAGTCAAAATCGGCGTCTTTGGGCATTTTAGTAACGAAAACCTTAATAAACTATTAGATTTCGACGTAAGGCAACCATTCTGAGTCAAATAGTTGCCGATTTCGATAAAATCTTAGTCAGAATCTGCTTTTTCGCCTCTTATTGTACCCAAATCTACCTTAGAAATGCAGATATATACTTAAAACACCTTCTTTTGGGACAAATAATTGGTTTTCGCCCTTGATTAACGGAAGATTATAGCCAAAACATGCATTTTCATAACTTAGCGAACTGAAATCTACATTAAAACTGCAGATAACTACTTAAAAATTCACTTCCTTGAATTGATAATAGGTTTTTCTTTGTCATTTTAAACAGATTCCAGTCAAAATCGGCTTCTTCGATTCATATCGTATCTAAAACCGCATCAAAACTGCAAATATCAGTTTAAACTATCATTTTTTGATACAAACAGTTATATATTCATGTCAATATCTTTCAAATTCTAGTCAAAATCGGTGTCTTTGGGCATTTTAGTAACGAAAACCTTAATAAACTATTAGATTTCGACGTAAGGCAACCTTTCTGAGTCAAATAGTTGCCGATTTCGATAAAATCTTAGTCAGAATCTGCTTTTTCGCCTCTTATTGTACCCAAATCTACCTTAGAAATGCAGATATATACTTAAAACACCTTCTTTTGGGACAAATAATTGGTTTTCGCCCTTGATTTACGGAAGATTATAGCCAAAACATGCATTTTCATAACTTAGCGAACTTATTTGTCCCAAAAGAAGGTGTTTTAAGTATATATCTACATTTCTAAGGTAGATTTGGGTACAATAAGAGGCGAAAAAGCAGATTCTGACTAAGATTTTATCGAAATCGGCAACTATTTGACTCAGAATGGTTGCCTTACGTCGAAATCTAATAGTTTATTAAGGTTTTCGTTACTAAAATGCCCAAAGACGCCGATTTTGACTAGAATTTGAAAGATATTGACATGAATATATAACTGTTTGTATCAAAAAATGATAGTTTAAACTGATATTTGAAGTTTTGATGCGATTTTAGATACGATATGAATCGAAGAAGCCGATTTTGACTGGAATCTGTTTAAAATGACAAAGAAAAACCTATTATCAATTCAAGGAAGTGAATTTTTAAGTAGTTATCTGCAGTTTTAATGTAGATTTCAGTTCTCTAAGTTATGAAAATGCATGTTTTGGCTATAATCTTCCGTAAATCAAGGGCGAAAACCAATTATTTGTCCCAAAAGAAGGTGTTCTGAGTATATATCTGCATTTCTAAGGTAGATTTGGGTACAATAAGAGGCGAAAAAGCAGATTCTGACTAAGATTTTATCGAAATCGGCAACTATTTGACTCAGAATGGTTGCCTTACGTCGAAATCTAATAGTTTATTAAGGTTTTCGTTACTAAAATGCCCAAAGACGCCGATTTTGACTAGAATTTGAAAGATATTGACATGAATATATAACTGTTTGTATCAAAAAATGATAGTTTAAACTGATATTTGCAGTTTTGATGCGTTTTTAGGTACGATATGAGTCGAAGAAGCCGATTTTGACTGGAATCTGTTTAAAATGACAAAGAACAACCTATTATCAATTCAAGGAAGTGAATTTTTAAGTAGTTATCTGCAGTTTTAATGTAGATTTCAGTTCGCTAAGTTATGAAAATGCATGTTTTGGCTATAATCTTCCGTAAATCAAGGGCGAAAACCAATTATTTGTCCCAAAAGAAGGTGTTTTAAGTATATATCTGCATTTCTAAGGTAGATTTGGGTACAATAAGAGGCGAAAAAGCAGATTCTGACTAGGATTTTTTTGAAATCGGCAACTATTTGACTCAGAAAGGTTGCCTTACGTCGAAATCTAATAGTTTATTAAGGTTTTCGTTACTAAAATGCCCAAAGACGCCGATTTTGACTAGAATTTGAAAGATATTGACATGAATATATAACTGTTTGTATCAAAAAATGATAGTTTAAACTGATATTTGCAGTTTTGATGCGGTTTTAGATACGATATGAATCGAAGAAGCCGATTTTGACTGGAATCTGTTTAAAATGACAAAGAAAAACCTATTATCAATTCAAGGAAGTGAATTTTTAAGTAGTTATCTGCAGTTTTAATGTAGATTTCAGTTCGCCAAGTTATGAAAATGCATGTTTTGGCTATAATCTTCCGTAAATCAAGGGCGAAAACCAATTATTTGTCCCAAAAGAAGGTGTTTTAAGTATATATCTGCATTTCTAAGGTAGATTTGGGTACAATAAGAGGCGAAAAAGCAGAGGCTGACTAGGATTTTATCGAAATCGGCAACTTTTTGATTCAGAATGGTTGCCTTACGTCGAAATCTAATAGTTTATTAAGGTTTTCGTTACTAAAATGCCCAAAGACGCCGATTTTGATTAGAATTTGAAAGATATTGACATGAATATATAACTGTTTGTATCAAAAAATGATATTTTAAACTGATATTTACAGTTTTAATGCGGTTTTAGGTACGATATGAGTCGAAGAAGCCGATTTTGACTGGAATCTGTTTAAAATGACAAAGAAAAACCTATTATCAATTCAAGGAAGTGAATTTTTAAGTAGTTATCTGCAGTTTAAATGTAGATTTCGGTTCGCTAAGTTATGAAAATGCATGTTTTGGCTATAATCTTCCGTAAATCAAGGGCGAAAACCAATTGTTTGTCCCAAAAGAAGGTGTTTTAAGTATATATCTGCATTTCTAAGGTAGATTTGGGTACAATAAGAGGCGAAAAAGCAGATTCTGACTAAGATTTTATCGAAATCGGCAACTATTTGACTCAGAAAGGTTGCCTTACGTCGAAATCTAATAGTTTATTAAGGTTTTCGTTACTAAAATGCCCAAAGACGCCGATTTTGACTAGAATTTGAAGGATATTGACATGAATATATAACTGTTTGTATCAAAAAATGATAGTTTAAACTGATATTTGCAGTTTTGATGCGGTTTTAGGTACGATATGAGTCGAAGAAGCCGATTTTCACTGGAATCTGTTTAAAATGACAAAGAAAAACCTATTATCAATTCAAGGAAGTGAATTTTTAAGTAGTTATCTGCAGTTTTAATGTAGATTTCAGTTCGCTAAATTATGAAAATGCATGTTTTGGCTATAATCTTCCGTAAATCAAGGGCGAAAACCAATTATTTGTCCCAAAAGAAGGTGCTTTAAGTATATATCTGCATTTCTAAGGTAGATTTGGGTACAATAAGAGGCGAAAAAGCAGATTCTGACTAAGATTTTATCGAAATCGGCAACTATTTGATTCAGAATGGTTGCCTTACGTCGAAATCTAATAGTTTATTAAGGTTTTCGTTACTAAAATGCCCAAAGACGCCGATTTTGTCTAGAATTTGAAAGATATTGACATGAATATATAACTGTTTGTATCAAAAAATGATAGTTTAAAATGATATTTGCAGTTTTGATGCGGTTTTAGGTACGATATGAGTCGAAGAAGCCGATTTTGACTGGAATCTGTTTAAAATGACAAAGAAAAACCTATTATCAATTCAAGGAAGTGAATTTTTAAGTAGTTATCTGCAGTTTTAATGTAGATTTCAGTTCGCTAAGTTATGAAAATGCATGTTTTGGCTATAATCTTACGTAAATCAAGGGCGAAAACCAATTATTTGTCCCAAAAGAAGGTGTTTTAAGTATATATCTGCATTTCTAAGGTAGATTTGGGTACAATAAGAGGCGAAAAAGCAGATTCTGACTAAGATTTTATCGAAATCGGCAACTATTTGACTTAGAAAGGTTGCCTTACGTCGAAATCTAATAGTTTATTAAGGTTTTCGTTACTAAAATGCCCAAAAACGCCGATTTTGACTAGAATTTGAAAGATATTGACATGAATATATAACTGTTTGTATCAAAAAATGATAGTTTAAACTGATATTTGCAGTTTTGATGCGGTTTTAGATACGATATGAATCGAAGAAGCCGATTTTGACTGGAATCTGTTTAAAATGACAAAGAAAAACCTATTATCAATTCAAGGAAGTGAATTTTTAAGTAGTTATCTGCAGTTTTAATGTAGATTTCAGTTCGCTAAGTTATGAAAATGCATGTTTTGGCTATAATCTTCCGTAAATCAAGGGCGAAAACCAATTATTTGTCCCAAAAGAAGGTGTTCTAAGTATATATCTGCATTTCTAAGGTAGATTTGGGTACAATAAGAGGCGAAAAAGCAGATTCTGACTAAGATTTTATCGAAATCGGCAACTATTTGACTCAGAAAGGTTGCCTTACGTCGAAATCTAATAGTTTATTAAGGTTTTCGTTACTAAAATGCCCAAAGACGCCGATTTTGACTAGAATTTGAAAGATATTGACATGAATATATAACTGTTTGTATCAAAAAATGATAGTTTAAACTGATATTTGCAGTTTTGATGCGGTTTTAGATACGATATGAATCGAAGAAGCCGATTTTGACTGGAATCTGTTTAAAATGACAAAGAAAAACCTATTATCAATTCAAGGAAGTGAATTTTTCGACCTTGATTTACGGAAGATTATAGCCAAAACATGCATTTTCATAACTTAGCGAACTGAAATCTACATTAAAACTGCAGATAACTACTTAAAAATTCACTTCCTTGAATTGATAATAGGTTTTTCTTTGTCATTTTAAACAGATTCCAGTCAAAATCGGCTTCTTCGACTCATATCGTACCTAAAACCGCATCAAAACTGCAAATATCAGTTTAAACTATCATTTTTTGATACAAACAGTTATATATTCATGTCAATATCATTCAAATTCTAGTCAAAATCGGCGTCTTTGGGCATTTTAATAACGAAAACCTTAATAAACTATTAGATTTCGACGTAAGGCAACCATTCTGAGTCAAATAGTTGCCGATTTCGATACAATCTTAGTCAGAATATGTTTTTCGCCCCTTATTGTACCCAAATCTACCTTAGAAATGCAGATATATACTTAAAACACCTTCTTTTGGGACAAATAATTGGTTTTCGCCCTTGATTTACGGAAGATTATAGCCAAAACATGCATTTTCATAACTTAGCGAACTGAAATCTACATTAAAACTGCAGATAACTACTTAAAAATTCACTTCCTTGAATTGATAATAGGTTTTTCTTTGTCATTTTAAACAGATTCCAGTCAAAATCGGCTTCTTCGATTCATATCGTACCTAAACCCGCATCAAAACTGCAAATATCAGTTTAAACTATCATTTTTTGATACAAACAGTTATATATTCATGTCAATATCATTCAAATTCTAGTCAAAATCGGCGTCTTTGGGCATTTTAGTAACGAAAACCTTAATAAACTATTAGATTTCGACGTAAGGCAACCTTTCTGAGTCAAATAGTTGCCGATTTCGATAAAATCTTAGTCAGAATCTCCTTTTTCGCCTCTTATTGTACCCAAATCTACCTTAGAAATGCAGATATATACTTAAAACATCTTCTTTTGGACAAATAATTGGTTTTCGCCCTTGATTTACGGAAGATTATAGCCAAAACATGCATTTTCATAACTTAGCGAACTGAAATCTACATTAAAACTGCAGATAACTACTTAAAAATTCAGTTCCTTGAATTGATAATAGGTTTTTCTTTGTCATTTTAATTTGAATTTTAATTTTGAATTGATAATAGGTTTTTCTTTGTCATTTTAAACAGATTCCAGTCAAAATCGGCTTCTTCGACTCATATCGTACCTAAAACCGCATCAAAACTGCAAATATCAGTTTAAACTATCATTTTTTGATACAAACAGTTATATATTCATGTCAATATCATTCAAATTCTAGTCAAAATCGGCGTCTTTGGGCATTTTAATAACGAAAACCTTAATAAACTATTAGATTTCGACGTAAGGCAACCATTCTGAGTCAAATAGTTGCCGATTTCGATACAATCTTAGTCAGAATATGTTTTTCGCCCCTTATTGTACCCAAATCTACCTTAGAAATGCAGATATATACTTAAAACACCTTCTTTTGGGACAAATAATTGGTTTTCGCCCTTGATTTACGGAAGATTATAGCCAAAACATGCATTTTCATAACTTAGCGAACTGAAATCTACATTAAAACTGCAGATAACTACTTAAAAATTCACTTCCTTGAATTGATAATAGGTTTTTCTTTGTCATTTTAAACAGATTCCAGTCAAAATCGGCTTCTTCGATTCATATCGTACCTAAACCCGCATCAAAACTGCAAATATCAGTTTAAACTATCATTTTTTGATACAAACAGTTATATATTCATGTCAATATCTTTCAAATTCTAGTCAAAATCGGCGTCTTTGGGCATTTTAGTAACGAAAACCTTAATAAACTATTAGATTTCGACGTAAGGCAACCTTTCTGAGTCAAATAGTTGCCGATTTCGATAAAATCTTAGTCAGAATCTCCTTTTTCGCCTCTTATTGTACCCAAATCTACCTTAGAAATGCAGATATATACTTAAAACATCTTCTTTTGGACAAATAATTGGTTTTCGCCCTTGATTTACGGAAGATTATAGCCAAAACATGCATTTTCATAACTTAGCGAACTGAAATCTACATTAAAACTGCAGATAACTACTTAAAAATTCAGTTCCTTGAATTGATAATAGGTTTTTCTTTGTCATTTTAAACAGATTCCAGTCAAAATCGGCTTCTTCGATTCATATCGTATCTAAAACCGCATCAAAACTGCAAATATCAGTTTAAACTATCATTTTTTGATACAAACAGTTATATATTCATGTCAATATCTTTCAAATTCTAGTCAAAATCGGCGTCTTTGGGCATTTTAGTAACGAAAACCTTAATAAACTATTAGATTTCGACGTAAGGCAACCTTTCTGAGTCAAATAGTTGCCGATTTCGATAAAATCTTAGTCAGAATCTGCTTTTTCGCCTCTTATTGTACCCAAATCTACCTTAGAAATGCAGATATATACTTAAAACACCTTCTTTTAGGACAAATAATTGGTTTTCGCCCTTGATTTACGGAAGATTATAGCCAAAACATGCATTTTCATAACTTAGCGAACTTATTTGTCCCAAAAGAAGGTGTTTTAAGTATATATCTACATTTCTAAGGTAGATTTGGGTACAATAAGAGGCGAAAAAGCAGATTCTGACTAAGATTTTATCGAAATCGGCAACTATTTGACTCAGAATGGTTGCCTTACGTCGAAATCTAATAGTTTATTAAGGTTTTCGTTACTAAAATGCCCAAAGACGCCGATTTTGACTAGAATTTGAAAGATATTGACATGAATATATAACTGTTTGTATCAAAAAATGATAGTTTAAACTGATATTTGCAGTTTTGATGCGGTTTTAGGTACGATATGAGTCGAGTAAGCCGATTTTGACTGGAATCTGTTTAAAATGACAAAGAACAACCTATTATCAATTCAAGGAAGTGAATTTTTAAGTAGTTATCTGCAGTTTTAATGTAGATTTCAGTTCGCTAAGTTATGAAAATGCATGTTTTGGCTATAATCTTCCGTAAATCAAGGGCGAAAACCAATTATTTGTCCCAAAAGAAGGTGTTTTAAGTATATATCTGCATTTCTAAGGTAGATTTGGGTACAATAAGAGGCGAAAAACAGATTCTGACTAGGATTTTTTTGCAATCGGCAACTATTTGACTCAGAAAGGTTGCCTTACGTCGAAATCTAATAGTTTATTAAGGTTTTCGTTACTAAAATGCCCAAAGACGCCGATTTTGACTAGAATTTGAAAGATATTGACATGAATATATAACTGTTTGTATCAAAAAATGATAGTTTAAACTGATATTTGCAGTTTTGATGCGGTTTTAGGTACGATATGAGTCGAAGAAGCCGATTTTGACTGGAATCTGTTTAAAATGACAAAGAACAACCTATTATCAATTCAAGGAAGTGAATTTTTAAGTAGTTATCTGCAGTTTTAATGTAGATTTCAGTTCGCTAAGTTATGAAAATGCATGTTTTGGCTATAATCTTCCGTAAATCAAGGGCGAAAACCAATTATTTGTCCCAAAAGAAGGTGTTTTAAGTATATATCTGCATTTCTAAGGTAGATTTGGGTACAATAAGAGGCGAAAAAGCAGATTCTGACTAGGATTTTTTTGAAATCGGCAACTATTTGACTCAGAAAGGTTGCCTTACGTCGAAATCTAATAGTTTATTAAGGTTTTCGTTACTAAAATGCCCAAAGACGCCGATTTTGACTAGAATTTGAAAGATATTGACATGAATATATAACTGTTTGTATCAAAAAATGATAGTTTAAATTGATATTTGCAGTTTTGATGCGGTTTTAGGTACGATATGAGTCGAAGAAGCCGATTTTGACTGGAATCTGTTTAAAATGACAAAGAACAACCTATTATCAATTCAAGGAAGTGAATTTTTAAGTAGTTATCTGCAGTTTTAATGTAGATTTCAGTTCGCTAAGTTATGAAAATGCATGTTTTGGCTATAATCTTCCGTAAATCAAGGGCGAATCTAATAGTTTATTAAGGTTTTCGTTACTAAAATGCCCAAAGACGCACATTTTGACTAGAATTTGAAAGATATTGACATGAATATATAACTGTTTGTATCAAAAAATGATAGTTTAAACTGATATTTGCAGTTTTGATGCGGTTTTAGGTACGATATGAATCGAAGAAGCCGATTTTGACTGGAATCTGTTTAAAATGACAAAGAAAAATCTATTATCAATTCATGGAAGTGAATTTTTAAGTAGTTATCTGCAGTTTTAGTGTAGATTTCAGTTCGCTAAGTTATGAAAATGCATGTTTTGGCTATAATCTTCCGTAAATCAAGGGCGAAAACCAATTATTTGTCCCAAAAGAAGGTGTTTTAAGTATATATCTGCATTTCTAAGGTAGATTTGGGTACAATAAGAGGCGAAAAAGCAGATTCTGACTAAGATTTTATCGAAATCGGCAACTATTTGACTCAGAAAGGTTGCCTTACGTCGAAATCTAATAGTTTATTAAGGTTTTCGTTACTAAAATGCCCAAAGACGCCGATGTTGACCTTAATAAACTATTAGATTTCGACGTAAGGCAACCATTCTGAGTCAAATAGTTGCCGATTTCGATAAAATCTTAGTCAGAATCTGCTTTTTCGCCTCTTATTGTACCCAAATCTACCTTAGAAATGCAGATATATACTTAAAACACCTTCTTTTGGGACAAATAATTGGTTTTCGCCCTTGATTAACGGAAGATTATAGCCAAAACATGCATTTTCATAACTTAGCGAACTGAAATCTACATTAAAACTGCAGATAACTACTTAAAAATTCACTTCCTTGAATTGATAATAGGTTTTTCTTTGTCATTTTAAACAGATTCCAGTCAAAATCGGCTTCTTCGATTCATATCGTATCTAAAACCGCATCAAAACTGCAAATATCAGTTTAAACTATCATTTTTTGATACAAACAGTTATATATTCATGTCAATATCTTTCAAATTCTAGTCAAAATCGGCGTCTTTGGGCATTTTAGTAACGAAAACCTTAATAAACTATTAGATTTCGACGTAAGGCAACCTTTCTGAGTCAAATAGTTGCCGATTTCGATAAAATCTTAGTCAGAATCTGCTTTTTCGCCTCTTATTGTACCCAAATCTACCTTAGAAATGCAGATATATACTTAAAACACCTTCTTTTGGGACAAATATTATTTTTCGCCCTTGATTTACGGAAGATTATAGCCAAAACATGCATTTTCATAACTTAGCGAACTGAAATCTACATTAAAACTGCAGATAACTACTTAAAAATTCACTTCCTTGAATTGATAATAGGTTTTTCTTTGTCATTTTAAACAGATTCCAGTCAAAATCGGCTTCTTCGACTCATGTCGTACCTAAAACCGCATCAAAACTGCAAATATCAGTTTAAACTATGATTTTTTGTTACAAACAGTTATATATTCATGTCAATATCTTTCAAATTCTAGTCAAAATCGGCGTCTTTGGGCATTTTAGTAACGAAAACCTTAATAAACTATTAGATTTCGACGTAAGGCAACCATTCTGAGTCAAATAGTTGCCGATTTCGATAAAATCTTAGTCAGAATCTGCTTTTTCGCCTCTTATTGTACCCAAATCTACCTTAGAAATGCAGATATATACTTAAAACACCTTCTTTTGGGACAAATATTATTTTTCGCCCTTGATTTACGGAAGATTATAGCCAAAACATGCATTTTCATAACTTAGCGAACTGAAATCTACATTAAAACTGCAGATAACTACTTAAAAATTCACTTCCTTGAATTGATAATAGGTTTTTCTTTGTCATTTTAAACAGATTCCAGTCAAAATCGGCTTCTTCGATTCATATCGTATCTAAAACCGCATCAACACTGCAAATATCAGTTTAAACTATCATTTTTTGATACAAACAGTTATATATTCATGTCAATATCTTTCAAATTCTAGTCAAAATCGGTGTCTTTGGGCATTTTAGTAACGAAAACCTTAATAAACTATTAGATTTCGACGTAAGGCAACCTTTCTGAGTCAAATAGTTGCCGATTTCGATAAAATCTTAGTCAGAATCTGCTTTTTCGCCTCTTATTGTACCCAAATCTACCTTAGAAATGCAGATATATACTTAAAACACCTTCTTTTGGGACAAATAATTGGTTTTCGCCCTTGATTTACGGAAGATTATAGCCAAAACATGCATTTTCATAACTTAGCGAACTGAAATCTACATTAAAACTGCAGATAACTACTTAAAAATTCACTTCCTTGAATTGATAATAGGTTTTTCTTTGTCATTTTAAACAGATTCCAGTCAAAATCGGCTTCTTCGATTCATATCGTATCTAAAACCGCATCAAAACTGCAAATATCAGTTTAAACTATCATTTTTTGATACAAACAGTTATATATTCATGTCAATATCTTTCAAATTCTAGTCAAAATCGGCGTCTTTGGGCATTTTAGTAACGAAAACCATAGTAAACTATTAGATTTCGACGTAAGGCAACCTTTCTGAGTCAAATAGTTGCCGATTTCGATAAAATCTTAGTCAGAATCTGCTTTTTCGCCTCTTATTGTACCCAAATCTACCTTATAAATGCAGATATATACTTAAAACACCTTCTTTTGGGACAAATAATTGGTTTTCGCCCTTGATTTACGGAAGATTATAGCCAAAACATGCATTTTCATAACTTAGCGAACTGAAATCTACATTAAAACTGCAGATAACTACTTAAAAATTCACTTCCTTGAATTGATAATAGGTTTTTCTTTGTCATTTTAAACAGATTCCAGTCAAAATCGGCTTCTTCGATTCATATCGTACCTAAACCCGCATCAAAACTGCAAATATCAGTATAAACTATCATTTTTTGATACAAACAGTTATATATTCATGTCAATATCTTTCAAATTCTAGTCAAAATCGGCGTCTTTGGGCATTTTAGTAACGAAAACCTTAATAAACTATTAGATTTCGACGTAAGGCAACCATTCTGAGTCAAATAGTTGCCGATTTCGATAAAATCTTAGTCAGAATCTGCTTTTTCGCCTCTTATTGTACCCAAATCTACCTTAGAAATGCAGATATATACTTAAAACACCTTCTTTTGGGACAAATAATTGGTTTTCGCCCTTGATTAACGGAAGATTATAGCCAAAACATGCATTTTCATAACTTAGCGAACTGAAATCTACATTAAAACTGCAGATAACTACTTAAAAATTCACTTCCTTGAATTGATAATAGGTTTTTCTTTGTCATTTTAAACAGATTCCAGTCAAAATCGGCTTCTTCGATTCATATCGTATCTAAAACCGCATCAACACTGCAAATATCAGTTTAAACTATCATTTTTTGATACAAACAGTTATATATTCATGTCAATATCTTTCAAATTCTAGTCAAAATCGGTGTCTTTGGGCATTTTAGTAACGAAAACCTTAATAAACTATTAGATTTCGACGTAAGGCAACCTTTCTGAGTCAAATAGTTGCCGATTTCGATAAAATCTTAGTCAGAATCTGCTTTTTCGCCTCTTATTGTACCCAAATCTACCTTAGAAATGCAGATATATACTTAAAACACCTTCTTTTGGGACAAATAATTGGTTTTCGCCCTTGATTTACGGAAGATTATAGCCAAAACATGCATTTTCATAACTTAGCGAACTGAAATCTACATTAAAACTGCAGATAACTACTTAAAAATTCACTTCCTTGAATTGATAATAGGTTTTTCTTTGTCATTTTAAACAGATTCCAGTCAAAATCGGCTTCTTCGATTCATATCGTATCTAAAACCGCATCAAAACTGCAAATATCAGTTTAAACTATCATTTTTTGATACAAACAGTTATATATTCATGTCAATATCTTTCAAATTCTAGTCAAAATCGGCGTCTTTGGGCATTTTAGTAACGAAAACCATAGTAAACTATTAGATTTCGACGTAAGGCAACCTTTCTGAGTCAAATAGTTGCCGATTTCGATAAAATCTTAGTCAGAATCTGCTTTTTCGCCTCTTATTGTACCCAAATCTACCTTAGAAATGCAGATATATACTTAAAACACCTTCTTTTGGGACAAATAATTGGTTTTCGCCCTTGATTTACGGAAGATTATAGCCAAAACATGCATTTTCATAACTTAGCGAACTGAAATCTACATTAAAACTGCAGATAACTACTTAAAAATTCACTTCCTTGAATTGATAATAGGTTTTTCTTTGTCATTTTAAACAGATTCCAGTCAAAATCGGCTTCTTCGACTCATATCGTACCTAAACCCGCATCAAAACTGCAAATATCAGTTTAAACTATCATTTTTTGATACAAACAGTTATATATTCATGTCAATATCTTTCAAATTCTAGTCAAACTCGGCGTCTTTGGGCATTTTAGTAACGAAAACCTTAATAAACTATTAGATTTCGACGTAAGGCAACCATTCTGAGTCAAATAGTTGCCGATTTCGATAAAATCTTAGTCAGAATCTGCTTTTTCGCCTCTTATTGTACCCAAATCTACCTTAGAAATGCAGATATATACTTAAAACACCTTCTTTTGGGACAAATAATTGGTTTTCGCCCTTGATTAACGGAAGATTATAGCCAAAACATGCATTTTCATAACTTAGCGAACTGAAATCTACATTAAAACTGCAGATAACTACTTACAAATTCACTTCCTTGAATTGATAATAGGTTTTTCTTTGTCATTTTAAACAGATTCCAGTCAAAATCGGCTTCTTCGATTCATATCGTATCTAAAACCGCATCAAAACTGCAAATATCAGTTTAAACTATCATTTTTTGATACAAACAGTTATATATTCATGTCAATATCTTTCAAATTCTAGTCAAAATCGGTGTCTTTGGGCATTTTAGTAACGAAAACCTTAATAAACTATTAGATTTCGACGTAAGGCAACCTTTCTGAGTCAAATAGTTGCCGATTTCGATAAAATCTTAGTCAGAATCTGCTTTTTCGCCTCTTATTGTACCCAAATCTACCTTAGAAATGCAGATATATACTTAAAACACCTTCTTTTGGGACAAATAATTGGTTTTCGCCCTTGATTTACGGAAGATTATAGCCAAAACATGCATTTTCATAACTTAGCGAACTGAAATCTACATTAAAACTGCAGATAACTACTTAAAAATTCACTTCCTTGAATTGATAATAGGTTTTTCTTTGTCATTTTAAACAGATTCCAGTCAAAATCGGCTTCTTCGACTCATATCGTACCTAAAACCGCATCAAAACTGCAAATATCAGTTTAAACTATCATTTTTTGATACAAACAGTTATATATTCATGTCAATATCTTTCAAATTCTAGTCAAAATCGGCGTCTTTGGGCATTTTAGTAACGAAAACCATAGTAAACTATTAGATTTCGACGTAAGGCAACCTTTCTGAGTCAAATAGTTGCCGATTTCGATAAAATCTTAGTCAGAATCTGCTTTTTCGCCTCTTATTGTACCCAAATCTACCTTAGAAATGCAGATATATACTTAAAACACCTTCTTTTGGGACAAATAATTGGTTTTCGCCCTTGATTTACGGAAGATTATAGCCAAAACATGCATTTTCATAACTTAGCGAACTGAAATCTACATTAAAACTGCAGATAACTACTTAAAAATTCACTTCCTTGAATTGATAATAGGTTTTTCTTTGTCATTTTAAACAGATTCCAGTCAAAATCGGCTTCTTCGATTCATATCGTACCTAAACCCGCATCAAAACTGCAAATATCAGTTTAAACTATCATTTTTTGATACAAACAGTTATATATTCATGTCAATATCTTTCAAATTCTAGTCAAAATCGGCGTCTTTGGGCATTTTAGTAACGAAAACCTTAATAAACTATTAGATTTCGACGTAAGGCAACCATTCTGAGTCAAATAGTTGCCGATTTCGATAAAATCTTAGTCAGAATCTGCTTTTTCGCCTCTTATTGTACCCAAATCTACCTTAGAAATGCAGATATATACTTAAAACACCTTCTTTTGGGACAAATAATTGGTTTTCGCCCTTGATTAACGGAAGATTATAGCCAAAACATGCATTTTCATAACTTAGCGAACTGAAATCTACATTAAAACTGCAGATAACTACTTAAAAATTCACTTCCTTGAATTGATAATAGGTTTTTCTTTGTCATTTTAAACAGATTCCAGTCAAAATCGGCTTCTTCGATTCATATCGTATCTAAAACCGCATCAAAACTGCAAATATCAGTTTAAACTATCATTTTTTGATACAAACAGTTATATATTCATGTCAATATCTTTCAAATTCTAGTCAAAATCGGCGTCTTTGGGCATTTTAGTAACGAAAACCTTAATAAACTATTAGATTTCGACGTAAGGCAACCTTTCTGAGTCAAATAGTTGCCGATTTCGATAAAATCTTAGTCAGAATCTGCTTTTTTGCCTCTTATTGTACCCAAATCTACCTTAGAAATGCAGATATATACTTAAAACACCTTCTTTTGGGACAAATAATTGGTTTTCGCCCTTGATTTACGGAAGATTATAGCAAAAACATGCATTATCATAACTTAGCGAACTGAAATCTACATTAAAAGTGCAGATAACTACTTAAAAATTCACTTCCTTGAATTGATAATAGGTTTTTCTTTGTCATTTTAAACAGATTCCAGTCAAAATCGGCTTCTTCGACTCATATCGTACCTAAAACCGCATCAAAACTGCAAATATCAGTTTAAACTATCATTTTTTGATACAAACAGTTATATATTCATGTCAATATCATTCAAATCCTAGTCAAAATCGGCGTCTTTGGGCATTTTAGTAACGAAAACCTTAATAAACTATTAGATTTCGACGTAAGGCAACCATTCTGAGTCAAATAGTTGCCGATTTCGATAAAATCTTAGTCAGAATCTGCTTTTTCGCCTCTTATTGTACCCAAATCTACCTTAGAAATGCAGATATATACTTAAAACACCTTCTTTTGGGACAAATAATTGGTTTTCGCCCTTGATTTACGGAAGATTTTAGCCAAAACATGCATTTTCATAACTTAGCGAACTGAAATCTACATTAAAACTGCAGATAACTACTTAAAAATTCACTTCCTTGAATTGATAATAGGTTTTTCTTTGTCATTTTAAACAGATTCCAGTCAAAATCGGCTTCTTCGACTCATATCGTACCTAAAACCGCATCAAAACTGCAAATATCAGTTTAAACTATCATTTTTTGATACAAACAGTTATATATTCATGTCAATATCTTTCAAATTCTAGTCAAAATCGGCGTCTTTGGGCATTTTAGTAACGAAAACCTTAATAAACTATTAGATTTCGACGTAAGGCAACCATTCTGAGTCAAATAGTTGCCGATTTCGATAAAATCTTAGTCAGAATCTGCTTTTTCGCCTCTTATTGTACCCAAATCTACCTTAGAAATGCAGATATATACTTAAAACACCTTCTTTTGGGACAAATAATTGGTTTTCGCCCTTGATTAACGGAAGATTATAGCCAAAACATGCATTTTCATAACTTAGCGAACTGAAATCTACATTAAAACTGCAGATAACTACTTAAAAATTCACTTCCTTGAATTGATAATAGGTTTTTCTTTGTCATTTTAAACAGATTCCAGTCAAAATCGGCTTCTTCGATTCATATCGTATCTAAAACCGCATCAAAACTGCAAATATCAGTTTAAACTATCATTTTTTGATACAAACAGTTATATATTCATGTCAATATCTTTCAAATTCTAGTCAAAATCGGCGTCTTTGGGCATTTTAGTAACGAAAACCTTAATAAACTATTAGATTTCGACGTAAGGCAACCTTTCTGAGTCAAATAGTTGCCGATTTCGATAAAATCTTAGTCAGAATCTGCTTTTTCGCCTCTTATTGTACCCAAATCTACCTTAGAAATGCAGATATATACTTAAAACACCTTCTTTTGGGACAAATATTATTTTTCGCCCTTGATTTACGGAAGATTATAGCCAAAACATGCATTTTCATAACTTAGCGAACTGAAATCTACATTAAAACTGCAGATAACTACTTAAAAATTCACTTCCTTGAATTGATAATAGGTTTTTCTTTGTCATTTTAAACAGATTCCAGTCAAAATCGGCTTCTTCGACTCATGTCGTACCTAAAACCGCATCAAAACTGCAAATATCAGTTTAAACTATGATTTTTTGTTACAAACAGTTATATATTCATGTCAATATCTTTCAAATTCTAGTCAAAATCGGCGTCTTTGGGCATTTTAGTAACGAAAACCTTAATAAACTATTAGATTTCGACGTAAGGCAACCATTCTGAGTCAAATAGTTGCCGATTTCGATAAAATCTTAGTCAGAATCTGCTTTTTCGCCTCTTATTGTACCCAAATCTACCTTAGAAATGCAGATATATACTTAAAACACCTTCTTTTGGGACAAATATTATTTTTCGCCCTTGATTTACGGAAGATTATAGCCAAAACATGCATTTTCATAACTTAGCGAACTGAAATCTACATTAAAACTGCAGATAACTACTTAAAAATTCACTTCCTTGAATTGATAATAGGTTTTTCTTTGTCATTTTAAACAGATTCCAGTCAAAATCGGCTTCTTCGATTCATATCGTATCTAAAACCGCATCAACACTGCAAATATCAGTTTAAACTATCATTTTTTGATACAAACAGTTATATATTCATGTCAATATCTTTCAAATTCTAGTCAAAATCGGTGTCTTTGGGCATTTCAGTAACGAAAACCTTAATAAACTATTAGATTTCGACGTAAGGCAACCTTTCTGAGTCAAATAGTTGCCGATTTCGATAAAATCTTAGTCAGAATCTGCTTTTTCGCCTCTTATTGTACCCAAATCTACCTTAGAAATGCAGATATATACTTAAAACACCTTCTTTTGGGACAAATAATTGGTTTTCGCCCTTGATTTACGGAAGATTATAGCCAAAACATGCATTTTCATAACTTAGCGAACTGAAATCTACATTAAAACTGCAGATAACTACTTAAAAATTCACTTCCTTGAATTGATAATAGGTTTTTCTTTGTCATTTTAAACAGATTCCAGTCAAAATCGGCTTCTTCGATTCATATCGTATCTAAAACCGCATCAAAACTGCAAATATCAGTTTAAACTATCATTTTTTGATACAAACAGTTATATATTCATGTCAATATCTTTCAAATTCTAGTCAAAATCGGCGTCTTTGGGCATTTTAGTAACGAAAACCATAGTAAACTATTAGATTTCGACGTAAGGCAACCTTTCTGAGTCAAATAGTTGCCGATTTCGATAAAATCTTAGTCAGAATCTGCTTTTTCGCCTCTTATTGTACCCAAATCTACCTTATAAATGCAGATATATACTTAAAACACCTTCTTTTGGGACAAATAATTGGTTTTCGCCCTTGATTTACGGAAGATTATAGCCAAAACATGCATTTTCATAACTTAGCGAACTGAAATCTACATTAAAACTGCAGATAACTACTTAAAAATTCACTTCCTTGAATTGATAATAGGTTTTTCTTTGTCATTTTAAACAGATTCCAGTCAAAATCGGCTTCTTCGATTCATATCGTACCTAAACCCGCATCAAAACTGCAAATATCAGTTTAAACTATCATTTTTTGATACAAACAGTTATATATTCATGTCAATATCTTTCAAATTCTAGTCAAAATCGGCGTCTTTGGGCATTTTAGTAACGAAAACCTTAATAAACTATTAGATTTCGACGTAAGGCAACCATTCTGAGTCAAATAGTTGCCGATTTCGATAAAATCTTAGTCAGAATCTGCTTTTTCGCCTCTTATTGTACCCAAATCTACCTTAGAAATGCAGATATATACTTAAAACACCTTCTTTTGGGACAAATAATTGGTTTTCGCCCTTGATTAACGGAAGATTATAGCCAAAACATGCATTTTCATAACTTAGCGAACTGAAATCTACATTAAAACTGCAGATAACTACTTAAAAATTCACTTCCTTGAATTGATAATAGGTTTTTCTTTGTCATTTTAAACAGATTCCAGTCAAAATCGGCTTCTTCGATTCATATCGTATCTAAAACCGCATCAACACTGCAAATATCAGTTTAAACTATCATTTTTTGATACAAACAGTTATATATTCCTGTCAATATCTTTCAAATTCTAGTCAAAATCGGTGTCTTTGGGCATTTTAGTAACGAAAACCTTAATAAACTATTAGATTTCGACGTAAGGCAACCTTTCTGAGTCAAATAGTTGCCGATTTCGATAAAATCTTAGTCAGAATCTGCTTTTTCGCCTCTTATTGTACCCAAATCTACCTTAGAAATGCAGATATATACTTAAAACACCTTCTTTTGGGACAAATAATTGGTTTTCGCCCTTGATTTACGGAAGATTATAGCCAAAACATGCATTTTCATAACTTAGCGAACTGAAATCTACATTAAAACTGCAGATAACTACTTAAAAATTCACTTCCTTGAATTGATAATAGGTTTTTCTTTGTCATTTTAAACAGATTCCAGTCAAAATCGGCTTCTTCGATTCATATCGTATCTAAAACCGCATCAAAACTTCAAATATCAGTTTAAACTATCATTTTTTGATACAAACAGTTATATATTCATGTCAATATCTTTCAAATTCTAGTCAAAATCGGCGTCTTTGGGCATTTTAGTAACGAAAACCATAGTAAACTATTAGATTTCGACGTAAGGCAACCTTTCTGAGTCAAATAGTTGCCGATTTCGATAAAATCTTAGTCAGAATCTGCTTTTTCGCCTCTTATTGTACCCAAATCTACCTTAGAAATGCAGATATATACTTAAAACACCTTCTTTTGGGACAAATAATTGGTTTTCGCCCTTGATTTACGGAAGATTATAGCCAAAACATGCATTTTCATAACTTAGCGAACTGAAATCTACATTAAAACTGCAGATAACTACTTAAAAATTCACTTCCTTGAATTGATAATAGGTTTTTCTTTGTCATTTTAAACAGATTCCAGTCAAAATCGGCTTCTTCGATTCATATCGTACCTAAACCCGCATCAAAACTGCAAATATCAGTTTAAACTATCATTTTTTGATACAAACAGTTATATATTCATGTCAATATCTTTCAAATTCTAGTCAAAATCGGCGTCTTTGGGCATTTTAGTAACGAAAACCTTAATAAACTATTAGATTTCGACGTAAGGCAACCATTCTGAGTCAAATAGTTGCCGATTTCGATAAAATCTTAGTCAGAATCTGCTTTTTCGCCTCTTATTGTACCCAAATCTACCTTAGAAATGCAGATATATACTTAAAACACCTTCTTTTGGGACAAATAATTGGTTTTCGCCCTTGATTTACGGAAGATTATAGCCAAAACATGCATTTTCATAACTTAGCGAACTGAAATCTACATTAAAACTGCAGATAACTACTTAAAAATTCACTTCCTTGAATTGATAATAGGTTTTTCTATGTCATTTTAAACAGATTCCAGTCAAAATCGGCTTCTTCGATTCATATCGTACCTAAACCCGCATCAAAACTGCAAATATCAGTTTAAACTATCATTTTTTGATACAAACAGTTATATATTCATGTCAATATCTTTCAAATTCTAGTCAAAATCGGCGTCTTTGGGCATTTTAGTAACGAAAACCTTAATAAACTATTAGATTTCGACGTAAGGCAACCATTCTGAGTCAAATAGTTGCCGATTTCGATAAAATCTTAGTCAGAATCTGCTTTTTCGCCTCTTATTGTACCCAAATCTACCTTAGAAATGCAGATATATACTTAAAACACCTTCTTTTGGGACAAATAATTGGTTTTCGCCCTTGATTAACGGAAGATTATAGCCAAAACATGCATTTTCATAACTTAGCGAACTGAAATCTACATTAAAACTGCAGATAACTACTTAAAAATTCACTTCCTTGAATTGATAATAGGTTTTTCTTTGTCATTTTAAACAGATTCCAGTCAAAATCGGCTTCTTCGACTCATATCGTACCTAAAACCGCATCAAAACTGCAAATATCAGTTTAAACTATCATTTTTTGATACAAACAGTTATATATTCATGTCAATATCATTCAAATCCTAGTCAAAATCGGCGTCTTTGGGCATTTTAGTAACGAAAACCTTAATAAACTATTAGATTTCGACGTAAGGCAACCATTCTGAGTCAAATAGTTGCCGATTTCGATAAAATCTTAGTCAGAATCTGCTTTTTCGCCTCTTATTGTACCCAAATCTACCTTAGAAATGCAGATATATACTTAAAACACCTTCTTTTGGGACAAATATTATTTTTCGCCCTTGATTTACGGAAGATTATAGCCAAAACATGCATTTTCATAACTTAGCGAACTGAAATCTACATTAAAACTGCAGATAACTACTTAAAAATTCACTTCCTTGAATTGATAATAGGTTTTTCTTTGTCATTTTAAACAGATTCCAGTCAAAATCGGCTTCTTCGATTTATATCGTATCTAAAACCGCATCAAAACTGCAAATATCAGTTTAAACTATCATTTTTTGATACAAACAGTTATATATTCATGTCAATATCTTTCAAATTCTAGTCAAAATCGGCGTCTTTGGGCATTTTAGTAACGAAAACCATAGTAAACTATTAGATTTCGACGTAAGGCAACCTTTCTGAGTCAAATAGTTGCCGATTTCGATAAAATCTTAGCCAGAATCTGCTTTTTCGCCTCTTATTGTACCCAAATCTACCTTAGAAATGCAGATATATACTTAAAACACCTTCTTTTGGGACAAATAATTGGTTTTCGCCCTTGATTTACGGAAGATTATAGCCAAAACATGCATTTTCATAACTTAGCGAACTGAAATCTACATTAAAACTGCAGATAACTACTTAAAAATTCACTTCCTTGAATTGATAATAGGTTTTTCTTTGTCATTTTAAACAGATTCCAGTCAAAATCGGCTTCTTCGACTCATATCGTACCTAAAACCGCATCAAAACTGCAAATATCAGTTTAAACTATCATTTTTTGATACAAACAGTTATATATTCATGTCAATATCTTTCAAATTCTAGTCAAAATCGGCGACTTTGGGCATTTTAGTAACGAAAACCTTAATAAACTATTAGATTTCGACGTAAGGCAACCATTCTGAGTCAAATAGTTGCCGATTTCGATAAAATCTTAGTCAGAATCTGCTTTTTCGCCTCTTATTGTACCCAAATCTACCTTAGAAATGCAGATATATACTTAAAACACCTTCTTTTGGGACAAATAATTGGTTTTCGCCCTTGATTTACGGAAGATTATAGCCAAAACATGCATTTTCATAACTTAGCGAACTGAAATCTACATTAAAACTGCAGATAACTACTTAAAAATTCAGTTCCTTGAATTGATAATAGGTTTTTCTTTGTCATTTTAAACAGATTCCAGTCAAAATCGGCTTCTTCGATTCATATCGTACCTAAACCCGCATCAAAACTGCAAATATCAGTTTAAACTATCATTTTTTGATACAAACAGTTATATATTCATGTCAATATCTTTCAAATTCTAGTCAAAATCGGCGTCTTTGGGCATTTTAGTAACGAAAACCTTAATAAACTATTAGATTTCGACGTAAGGCAACCTTTCTGAGTCAAATAGTTGCCGATTTCGATAAAATCTTAGTCAGAATCTGCTTTTTCGCCTCTTATTGTACCCAAATCTACCTTAGAAATGCAGATATATACTTAAAACACCTTCTTTTGGGACAAATAATTGGTTTTCGCCCTTGATTTACGGAAGATTATAGCCAAAACATGCATTTTCATAACTTAGCGAACTGAAATCTACATTAAAACTGCAGATAACTACTTAAAAATTCACTTCCTTGAATTGATAATAGGTTTTTCTTTGTCATTTTAAACAGATTCCAGTCAAAATCGGCTTCTTCGACTCATATCGTACCTAAAACCGCATCAAAACTGCAAATATCAGTTTAAACTATCATTTTTTGATACAAACAGTTATATATTCATGTCAATATCTTTCAAATTCTAGTCAAAATCGGCGTCTTTGGGCATTTTAGTAACGAAAACCTTAATAAACTATTAGATTTCGACGTAAGGCAACCATTCTGAGTCAAATAGTTGCCGATTTCGATAAAATCTTAGTCAGAATCTGCTTTTTCGCCTCTTATTGTACCCAAATCTACCTTAGAAATGCAGATATATACTTAAAACACCTTCTTTTGGGACAAATAATTGGTTTTCGCCCTTGATTAACGGAAGATTATAGCCAAAACATGCATTTTCATAACTTAGCGAACTGAAATCTACATTAAAACTGCAGATAACTACTTAAAAATTCACTTCCTTGGATTGATAATAGGTTTTTCTTTGTCATTTTAAACAGATTCCAGTCAAAATCGGCTTCTTCGATTCATATCGTATCTAAAACCGCATCAAAACTGCAAATATCAGTTTAAACTATCATTTTTTGATACAAACAGTTATATATTCATGTCAATATCTTTCAAATTCTAGTCAAAATCGGCGTCTTTGGGCATTTTAGTAACGAAAACCTTAATAAACTATTAGATTTCGACGTAAGGCAACCTTTCTGAGTCAAATAGTTGCCGATTTCGATAAAATCTTAGTCAGAATCTGCTTTTTCGCCTCTTATTGTACCCAAATCTACCTTAGAAATGCAGATATATACTTAAAACACCTTCTTTTGGGACAAATATTATTTTTCGCCCTTGATTTACGGAAGATTATAGCCAAAACATGCATTTTCTTAACTTAGCGAACTGAAATCTACATTAAAACTGCAGATAACTACTTAAAAATTCACTTCCTTGAATTGATAATAGGTTTTTCTTTGTCATTTTAAACAGATTCCAGTCAAAATCGGCTTCTTCGACTCATGTCGTACCTAAAACCGCATCAAAACTGCAAATATCAGTTTAAACTATGATTTTTTGTTACAAACAGTTATATATTCATGTCAATATCTTTCAAATTCTAGTCAAAATCGGCGTCTTTGGGCATTTTAGTAACGAAAACCTTAATAAACTATTAGATTTCGACGTAAGGCAACCATTCTGAGTCAAATAGTTGCCGATTTCGATAAAATCTTAGTCAGAATCTGCTTTTTCGCCTCTTATTGTACCCAAATCTACCTTAGAAATGCAGATATATACTTAAAACACCTTCTTTTGGGACAAATATTATTTTTCGCCCTTGATTTACGGAAGATTATAGCCAAAACATGCATTTTCATAACTTAGCGAACTGAAATCTACATTAAAACTGCAGATAACTACTTAAAAATTCACTTCCTTGAATTGATAATAGGTTTTTCTTTGTCATTTTAAACAGATTCCAGTCAAAATCGGCTTCTTCGATTCATATCGTATCTAAAACCGCATCAACACTGCAAATATCAGTTTAAACTATCATTTTTTGATACAAACAGTTATATATTCATGTCAATATCTTTCAAATTCTAGTCAAAATCGGTGTCTTTGGGCATTTTAGTAACGAAAACCTTAATAAACTATTAGATTTCGACGTAAGGCAACCTTTCTGAGTCAAATAGTTGCCGATTTCGATAAAATCTTAGTCAGAATCTGCTTTTTCGCCTCTTATTGTACCCAAATCTACCTTAGAAATGCAGATATATACTTAAAACACCTTCTTTTGGGACAAATAATTGGTTTTCGCCCTTGATTTACGGAAGATTATAGCCAAAACATGCATTTTCATAACTTAGCGAACTGAAATCTACATTAAAACTGCAGATAACTACATAAAAATTCACTTCCTTGAATTGATAATAGGTTTTTCTTTGTCATTTTAAACAGATTCCAGTCAAAATCGGCTTCTTCGATTCATATCGTATCTAAAACCGCATCAAAACTGCAAATATCAGTTTAAACTATCATTTTTTGATACAAACAGTTATATATTCATGTCAATATCTTTCAAATTCTAGTCAAAATCGGCGTCTTTGGGCATTTTAGTAACGAAAACCATAGTAAACTATTAGATTTCGACGTAAGGCAACCTTTCTGAGTCAAATAGTTGCCGATTTCGATAAAATCTTAGTCAGAATCTGCTTTTTCGCCTCTTATTGTACCCAAATCTACCTTAGAAATGCAGATATATACTTAAAACACCTTCTTTTGGGACAAATAATTGGTTTTCGCCCTTGATTTACGGAAGATTATAGCCAAAACATGCATTTTCATAACTTAGCGAACTGAAATCTACATTAAAACTGCAGATAACTACTTAAAAATTCACTTCCTTGAATTGATAATAGGTTTTTCTTTGTCATTTTAAACAGATTCCAGTCAAAATCGGCTTCTTCGATTCATATCGTACCTAAACCCGCATCAAAACTGCAAATATCAGTTTAAACTATCATTTTTTGATACAAACAGTTATATATTCATGTCAATATCTTTCAAATTCTAGTCAAAATCGGCGTCTTTGGGCATTTTAGTAACGAAAACCTTAATAAACTATTAGATTTCGACGTAAGGCAACCATTCTGAGTCAAATAGTTGCCGATTTCGATAAAATCTTAGTCAGAATCTGCTTTTTCGCCTCTTATTGTACCCAAATCTACCTTAGAAATGCAGATATATACTTAAAACACCTTCTTTTGGGACAAATAATTGGTTTTCGCCCTTGATTAACGGAAGATTATAGCCAAAACATGCATTTTCATAACTTAGCGAACTGAAATCTACATTAAAACTGCAGATAACTACTTAAAAATTCACTTCCTTGAATTGATAATAGGTTTTTCTTTGTCATTTTAAACAGATTCCAGTCAAAATCGGCTTCTTCGACTCATATCGTACCTAAAACCGCATCAAAACTGCAAATATCAGTTTAAACTATCATTTTTTGATACAAACAGTTATATATTCATGTCAATATCTTTCAAATTCTAGTCAAAATCGGCGTCTTTGGGCATTTTAGTAACGAAAACCTTAATAAACTATTAGATTTCGACGTAAGGCAACCATTCTGAGTCAAATAGTTGCCGATTTCGATAAAATCTTAGTCAGAATCTGCTTTTTCGCCTCTTATTGTACCCAAATCTACCTTAGAAATGCAGATATATACTTAAAACACCTTATTTTGGGACAAATAATTGGTTTTCGCCCTTGATTTACGGAAGATTATAGCCAAAACATGCATTTTCATAACATAGCGAACTGAAATCTACATTAAAACTGCAGATAACTACTTAAAAATTCACTTCCTTGAATTGATAATAGGTTTTTCTTTGTCATTTTAAACAGATTCCAGTCAAAATCGGCTTCTTCGACTCATATCGTACCTAAAACCGCATCAAAACTGCAAATATCAGTTTAAACTATCATTTTTTGATACAAACAGTTATATATTCATGTCAATATCTTTCAAATTCTAGTCAAAATCGGCGTCTTTGGGCATTTTAGTAACGAAAACCTTAATAAACTATTAGATTTCGACGTAAGGCAACCATTCTGGGTCAAATAGTTTCCGATTTCGATAAAATCTTAGTCAGAATCTGCTTTTTCGCCTCTTATTGTACCCAAATCTACCTTAGAAATGCAGATATATACTCAGAACACCTTCTTTTGGGACAAATAATTGGTTTTCGCCCTTGATTTACGGAAGATTATAGCCAAAACATGCATTTTCATAACTTAGCGAACTGAAATCTACATTAAAACTGCAGATAACTACTTAAAAATTCACTTCCTTGAATTGATAATAGGTTTTTCTTGGTCATTTTAAACAGATTCCAGTCAAAATCGGCTTCTTCGATTCATATCGTATCTAAAACCGCATCAAAACTGCAAATATCAGTTTAAACTATCATTTTTTGATACAAACAGTTATATATTCATGTCAATATCTTTCAAATTCTAGTCAAAATCGGCGTCTTTGGGCATTTTAGTAACGAAAACCTTAATAAACTATTAGATTTCGACGTAAGGCAACCTTTCTGAGTCAAATAGTTGCCGATTTCGATAAAATCTTAGTCAGAATCTGCTTTTTCGCCTCTTATTGTACCCAAATCTACCTTAGAAATGCAGATATATACTTAAAACACCTTCTTTTGGGACAAATATTATTTTTCGCCCTTGATTTACGGAAGATTATAGCCAAAACATGCATTTTCATAACTTAGCGAACTGAAATCTACATTAAAACTGCAGATAACTACTTAAAAATTCACTTCCTTGAATTGATAATAGGTTTTTCTTTGTCATTTTAAACAGATTCCAGTCAAAATCGGCTTCTTCGACTCATGTCGTACCTAAAACCGCATCAAAACTGCAAATATCAGTTTAAACTATGATTTTTTGTTACAAACAGTTATATATTCATGTCAATATCTTTCAAATTCTAGTCAAAATCGGCGTCTTTGGGCATTTTAGTAACGAAAACCTTAATAAACTATTAGATTTCGACGTAAGGCAACCATTCTGAGTCAAATAGTTGCCGATTTCGATAAAATCTTAGTCAGAATCTGCTTTTTCGCCTCTTATTTTACCCAAATCTACCTTAGAAATGCAGATATATACTTAAAACACCTTCTTTTGGGACAAATATTATTTTTCGCCCTTGATTTACGGAAGATTATAGCCAAAACATGCATTTTCATAACTTAGCGAACTGAAATCTACATTAAAACTGCAGATAACTACTTAAAAATTCACTTCCTTGAATTGATAATAGGTTTTTCTTTGTCATTTTAAACAGATTCCAGTCAAAATCGGCTTCTTCGATTCATATCGTATCTAAAACCGCATCAACACTGCAAATATCAGTTTAAACTATCATTTTTTGATACAAACAGTTATATATTCATGTCAATATCTTTCAAATTCTAGTCAAAATCGGTGTCTTTGGGCATTTTAGTAACGAAAACCTTAATAAACTATTAGATTTCGACGTAAGGCAACCTTTCTGAGTCAAATAGTTGCCGATTTCGATAAAATCTTAGTCAGAATCTGCTTTTTCGCCTCTTATTGTACCCAAATCTACCTTAGAAATGCAGATATATACTTAAAACACCTTCTTTTGGGACAAATAATTGGTTTTCGCCCTTGATTTACGGAAGATTATAGCCAAAACATGCATTTTCATAACTTAGCGAACTGAAATCTACATTAAAACTGCAGATAACTACATAAAAATTCACTTCCTTGAATTGATAATAGGTTTTTCTTTGTCATTTTAAACAGATTCCAGTCAAAATCGGCTTCTTCGATTCATATCGTATCTAAAACCGCATCAAAACTGCAAATATCAGTATAAACTATCATTTTTTGATACAAACAGTTATATATTCATGTCAATATCTTTCAAATTCTAGTCAAAATCGGCGTCTTTGGGCATTTTAGTAACGAAAACCATAGTAAACTATTAGATTTCGACGTAAGGCAACCTTTCTGAGTCAAATAGTTGCCGATTTCGATAAAATCTTAGTCAGAATCTGCTTTTTCGCCTCTTATTGTACCCAAATCTACCTTAGAAATGCAGATATATACTTAAAACACCTTCTTTTGGGACAAATAATTGGTTTTCGCCCTTGATTTACGGAAGATTATAGCCAAAACATGCATTTTCATAACTTAGCGAACTGAAATCTACATTAAAACTGCAGATAACTACTTAAAAATTCACTTCCTTGAATTGATAATAGGTTTTTCTTTGTCATTTTAAACAGATTCCAGTCAAAATCGGCTTCTTCGATTCATATCGTACCTAAACCCGCATCAAAACTGCAAATATCAGTTTAAACTATCATTTTTTGATACAAACAGTTATATATTCATGTCAATATCTTTCAAATTCTAGTCAAAATCGGCGTCTTTGGGCATTTTAGTAACGAAAACCTTAATAAACTATTAGATTTCGACGTAAGGCAACCATTCTGAGTCAAATAGTTGCCGATTTCGATAAAATCTTAGTCAGAATCTGCTTTTTCGCCTCTTATTGTACCCAAATCTACCTTAGAAATGCAGATATATACTTAAAACACCTTCTTTTGGGACAAATAATTGGTTTTCGCCCTTGATTAACGGAAGATTATAGCCAAAACATGCATTTTCATAACTTAGCGAACTGAAATCTACATTAAAACTGCAGATAACTACTTAAAAATTCACTTCCTTGAATTGATAATAGGTTTTTCTTTGTCATTTTAAACAGATTCCAGTCAAAATCGGCTTCTTCGACTCATATCGTACCTAAAACCGCATCAAAACTGCAAATATCAGTTTAAACTATCATTTTTTGATACAAACAGTTATATATTCATGTCAATATCTTTCAAATTCTAGTCAAAATCGGCGTCTTTGGGCATTTTAGTAACGAAAACCTTAATAAACTATTAGATTTCGACGTAAGGCAACCATTCTGAGTCAAATAGTTGCCGATTTCGATAAAATCTTAGTCAGAATCTGCTTTTTCGCCTCTTATTGTACCCAAATCTACCTTAGAAATGCAGATATATACTTAAAACACCTTATTTTGGGACAAATAATTGGTTTTCGCCCTTGATTTACGGAAGATTATAGCCAAAACATGCATTTTCATAACATAGCGAACTGAAATCTACATTAAAACTGCAGATAACTACTTAAAAATTCACTTCCTTGAATTGATAATAGGTTTTTCTTTGTCATTTTAAACAGATTCCAGTCAAAATCGGCTTCTTCGACTCATATCGTACCTAAAACCGCATCAAAACTGCAAATATCAGTTTAAACTATCATTTTTTGATACAAACAGTTATATATTCATGTCAATATCTTTCAAATTCTAGTCAAAATCGGCGTCTTTGGGCATTTTAGTAACGAAAACCTTAATAAACTATTAGATTTCGACGTAAGGCAACCATTCTGGGTCAAATAGTTTCCGATTTCGATAAAATCTTAGTCAGAATCTGCTTTTTCGCCTCTTATTGTACCCAAATCTACCTTAGAAATGCAGATATATACTCAGAACACCTTCTTTTGGGACAAATAATTGGTTTTCGCCCTTGATTTACGGAAGATTATAGCCAAAACATGCATTTTCATAACTTAGCGAACTGAAATCTACATTAAAACTGCAGATAACTACTTAAAAATTCACTTCCTTGAATTGATAATAGGTTTTTCTTGGTCATTTTAAACAGATTCCAGTCAAAATCGGCTTCTTCGATTCATATCGTATCTAAAACCGCATCAAAACTGCAAATATCAGTTTAAACTATCATTTTTTGATACAAACAGTTATATATTCATGTCAATATCTTTCAAATTCTAGTCAAAATCTGCGTCTTTGGGCATTTTAGTAACGAAAACCTTAATAAACTATTAGATTTCGACGTAAGGCAACCTTTCTGAGTCAAATAGTTGCCGATTTCAAAAAAATCCTAGTCAGAATCTGCTTTTTCGCCTCTTATTGTACCCAAATCTACCTTAGAAATGCAGATATATACTTAAAACACCTTCTTTTGGGACAAATAATTGGTTTTCGCCCTTGATTTACGGAAGATTATAGCCAAAACATGCATTTTCATAACTTAGCGAACTTATTTGTCCCAAAAGAAGGTGTTTTAAGTATATATCTACATTTCTAAGGTAGATTTGGGTACAATAAGAGGCGAAAAAGCAGATTCTGACTAAGATTTTATCGAAATCGGCAACTATTTGACTCAGAATGGTTGCCTTACGTCGAAATCTAATAGTTTATTAAGGTTTTCGTTACTAAAATGCCCAAAGACGCCGATTTTGACTAGAATTTGAAAGATATTGACATGAATATATAACTTTTTGTATCAAAAAATGATAGTTTAAACTGATATTTGCAGTTTTGATGCGGTTTTAGGTACGATATGAGTCGAAGAAGCCGATTTTGACTGGAATCTGTTTAAAATGACAAAGAACAACCTATTATCAATTCAAGGAAGTGAATTTTTAAGTAGTTATCTGCAGTTTTAATGTAGATTTCAGTTCGCTAAGTTATGAAAATGCATGTTTTGGCTATAATCTTCCGTAAATCAAGGGCGAAAACCAATTATTTGTCCCAAAAGAAGGTGTTTTAAGTATATATCTGCATTTCTAAGGTAGATTTGGGTACAATAAGAGGCGAAAAACAGATTCTGACTAGGATTTTTTTGAAATCGGCAACTATTTGACTCAGAAAGGTTGCCTTACGTCGAAATCTAATAGTTTATTAAGGTTTTCGTTACTAAAATGCCCAAAGACGCCGATTTTGACTAGAATTTGAAAGATATTGACATGAATATATAACTGTTTGTATCAAAAAATGATAGTTTAAACTGATATTTGCAGTTTTGATGCGGTTTTAGGTACGATATGAGTCGAAGAAGCCGATTTTGACTGGAATCTGTTTAAAATGACAAAGAACAACCTATTATCAATTCAAGGAAGTGAATTTTTAAGTAGTTATCTGCAGTTTTAATGTAGATTTCAGTTCGCTAAGTTATGAAAATGCATGTTTTGGCTATAATCTTCCGTAAATCAAGGGCGAAAACCAAATATTTGTCCCAAAAGAAGGTGTTTTAAGTATATATCTGAACTCAGAACACCTTCTTTTGGGACAAATAATTGGTTTTCGCCCTTGATTTACGGAAGATTATAGCCAAAACATGCATTTTCATAACTTAGCGAACTGAAATCTACATTAAAACTGCAGATAACTACTTAAAAATTCACTTCCTTGAATTGATAATAGGTTTTTCTTTGTCATTTTAAACAGATTCCAGTCAAAATCGGCTTCTTCGATTCATATCGTATCTAAAACCGCATCAAAACTGCAAATATCAGTTTAAACTATCATTATTTGATACAAACAGTTATATATTCATGTCAATATCTTTCAAATTCTAGTCAAAATCGGCGTCTTTGGGCATTTTAGTAACGAAAACCTTAATAAACTATTAGATTTCGACGTAAGGCAACCTTTCTGAGTCAAATAGTTGCCGATTTCAAAAAAATCCTAGTCAGAATCTGCTTTTTCGCCTCTTATTGTACCCAAATCTACCTTAGAAATGCAGATATATACTTAAAACACCTTCTTTTGGGACAAATAATTGGTTTTCGCCCTTGATTTACAGAAGATTATAGCCAAAACATGCATTTTCATAACTTAGCGAACTTATTTGTCCCAAAAGAAGGTGTTTTAAGTATATATCTACATTTCTAAGGTAGATTTGGGTACAATAAGAGGCGAAAAAGCAGATTCTGACTAAGATTTTATCGAAATCGGCAACTATTTGACTCAGAATGGTTGCCTTACGTCGAAATCTAATAGTTTATTAAGGTTTTCGTTACTAAAATGCCCAAAGACGCCGATTTTGACTAGAATTTGAAAGATATTGACATGAATATATAACTGTTTGTATCAAAAAATGATAGTTTAAACTGATATTTGCAGTTTTGATGCGGTTTTAGGTACGATATGAGTCGAAGAAGCCGATTTTGACTGGAATCTGTTTAAAATGACAAAGAACAACCTATTATCAATTCAAGGAAGTGAATTTTTAAGTAGTTATCTGCAGTTTTAATGTAGATTTCAGTTCGCTAAGTTATGAAAATGCATGTTTTGGCTATAATCTTCCGTAAATCAAGGGCGAAAACCAATTATTTGTCCCAAAAGAAGGTGTTTTAAGTATATATCTGCATTTCTAAGGTAGATTTGGGTACAATAAGAGGCGAAAAACAGATTCTGACTAGGATTTTTTTGAAATCGGCAACTATTTGACTTAGAAAGGTTGCCTTACGTCGAAATCTAATAGTTTATTAAGGTTTTCGTTACTAAAATGCCCAAAGACGCCGATTTTGACTAGAATTTGAAAGATATTGACATGAATATATAACTGTTTGTATCAAAAAATGATAGTTTAAACTGATATTTGCAGTTTTGATGCGGTTTTAGGTACGATATGAGTCGAAGAAGCCGATTTTGACTGGAATCTGTTTAAAATGACAAAGAACAACCTATTATCAATTCAAGGAAGTGAATTTTTAAGTAGTTATCTGCAGTTTTAATGTAGATTTCAGTTCGCTAAGTTATGAAAATGCATGTTTTGGCTATAATCTTCCGTAAATCAAGGGCGAAAACCAAATATTTGTCCCAAAAGAAGGTGTTTTAAGTATATATCTGCATTTCTAAGGTAGATTTGGGTACAATAAGAGGCGAAAAAGCAGATTCTGAATAGGATTTTTTTGAAATCGGCAACTATTTGACTCAGAAAGGTTGCCTTACGTCGAAATCTAATAGTTTATTAAGGTTTTCGTTACTAAAATGCCCAAAGACGCCGATTTTGACTAGAATTTGAAAGATATTGACATGAATATATAACTGTTTGTATCAAAAAATGATAGTTTAAATTGATATTTGCAGTTTTGATGCGGTTTTAGATACGATATGAAACGAAGAAGCCGATTTTGACTGGAATCTGTTTAAAATGACAAAGAAAAACCTATTATCAATTCAAGGAAGTGAATTTTTAAGTAGTTATCTGCAGTTTTAATGTAGATTTCAGTTCGCTAAGTTATGAAAATGCATGTTTTGGCTATAATCTTCCGTAAATCAAGGGCGGAAACCAATTATTTGTCCCAAAAGAAGGTGTTCTGAGTATATATCTGCATTTCTAAGGTAGATTTGGGTACAATAAGAGGCGAAAAAGCAGATTCTGACTAAGATTTTATCGAAATCGGCAACTATTTGACTCAGAATGGTTGCCTTACGTCGAAATCTAATAGTTTATTAAGGTTTTCGTTACTAAAAGGCCCAAAGACGCACATTTTGACTAGAATTTGAAAGATATTGACATGAATATATAACTGTTTGTATCAAAAAATGATAGTTTAAACTGATATTTGCAGTTTTGATGCGGTTTTAGGTACGATATGAGTCGAAGAAGCCGATTTTGACTGGAATCTGTTTAAAATGACAAAGAAAAACCTATTATCAAATCATGGAAGTGAATTTTTAAGTAGTTATCTGCAGTTTTAATGTAGATTTCAGTTCGCTAAGTTATGAAAATGCATGTTTTGGCTATAATCTTCCGTAAATCAAGGGCGAAAACCAATTATTTGTCCCAAAAGAAGGTGTTTTAAGTATATATCTGCATTTCTAAGGTAGATTTGGGTACAATAAGAGGCGAAAAAGCAGATTCTGACTAAGATTTTATCGAAATCGGCAACTATTTGACTCAGAATGGTTGCCTTAGGTCGAAATCTAATAGTTTATTAAGGTTTTCGTTACTAAAATGCCCAAAGACGCCGATTTTGACTAGAATTTGAAAGATATTGATATGAATATATAACTGTTTGTATCAAAAAATGATAGTTTAAACTGATATTTGCAGTTTTGATGCGGTTTTAGGTACGATATGAGTCGAAGAAGCCGATTTTGACTGGAATCTGTTTAAAATGACAAAGAAAAACCTATTATCAATTCAAGGAAGTGAATTTTTAAGTAGTTATCTGCACTTTTAATGTAGATTTCAGTTCGCTAAGTTATGAAAATGCATGTTTTGGCTATAATCTTCCGTAAATCAAGGGCGAAAACCAATTATTTGTCCCAAAAGAAGGTGTTTTAAGTATATATCTGCATTTCTAAGGTAGATTTGGGTACAATAAGAGGCGAAAAAGCAGATTCTGACTAAGATTTTATCGAAATCGGCAACTATTTGATTCAGAAAGGTTGGCTTACGTCGAAATCTAATAGCTTATTAAGGTTTTCGTTACTAAAATGCCCAAAGACGCCGATTTTGACTAGAATTTGAAAGATATTGACATGAATATATAACTGTTTGTATCAAAAAATGATAGTTTAAACTGATATTTGCAGTTTTGATGCGGTTTTAGATACGATATGAATCGAAGAAGCCGATTTTGACTGGAATCTGTTTAAAATGACAAAGAAAAACCTATTATCAATTCAAGGAAGTGAATTTTTAAGTAGTAATCTGCAGTTTTAATGTAGATTTCAGTTCGCTAAGTTATGAAAATGCATGTTTTGGCTATAATCTTCCGTTAATCAAGGGCGAAAACCAATTTTTTGTCCCAAAAGAAGGTGTTTTAAGTATATATCTGCATTTCTAAGGTAGATTTGGGTACAATAAGAGGCGAAAAAGCAGATTCTGACTAAGATTTTATCGAAATCGGCAACTATTTGACTCAGAATGGTTGCCTTACGTCGAAATCTAATAGTTTATTAAGGTTTTCGTTACTAAAATGCCCAAAGACGCCGATTTTGACTAGAATTTGAAAGATATTGACATGAATATATAACTGTTTGTATCAAAAAATGATAGTTTAAACTGATATTTGCAGTTTTGATGCGGTTTTAGGTACGATATGAGTCGAAGAAGCCGATTTTGACTGGAATCTGTTTAAAATGACAAAGAAAAACCTATTATCAATTCAAGGAAGTGAATTTTTAAGTAGTTATCTGCAGTTTTAATGTAGATTTCAGTTCGCTAAGTTATGAAAATGCATGTTTTGGCTATAATCTTCCGTAAATCAAGGGCGAAAACCAATTATTTGTCCCAAAAGAAGGTGTTTTAAGTATATATCTGCATTTCTAAGGTAGATTTGGGTACAATAAGAGGCGAAAAAGGAGATTCTGACTAAGATTTTATCGAAATCGGCAACTATTTGACTCAGAAAGGTTGCCTTACGTCGAAATCTAATAGTTTATTAAGGTTTTCGTTACTAAAATGCCCAAAGACGCCGATTTTGACTAGAATTTGAAAGATATTGACATGAATATATAACTGTTTGTATCAAAAAATGATAGTTTAAACTGATATTTGCAGTTTTGATGCGGGTTTAGGTACGATATGAATCGAAGAAGCCGATTTTGACTGGAATCTGTTTAAAATGACAAAGAAAAACCTATTATCAATTCAAGGAAGTGAATTTTTAAGTAGTTTTCTGCAGTTTTAATGTAGATTTCAGTTCGCTAAGTTATGAAAATGCATGTTTTGGCTATAATCTTCCGTAAATCAAGGGCGAAAACCAATTATTTGTCCCAAAAGAAGGTGTTTTAAGTATATATCTGCATTTCTAAGGTAGATTTGGGTACAATAAGAGGCGAAAAAGCAGATTCTGACTAAGATTTTATCGAAATCGGCAACTATTTGACTCAGAATGGTTGCCTTACGTCGAAATCTAATAGTTTATTAAGGTTTTCGTTACTAAAATGCCCAAAGACGCCGATTTTGACTAGAATTTGAAAGATATTGACATGAATATATAACTGTTTGTATCAAAAAATGATAGTTTAAACTGATATTTGCAGTTTTGATGCGGTTTTAGGTACGATATGAGTCGAAGAAGCCGATTTTGACTGGAATCTGTTTAAAATGACAAAGAAAAACCTATTATCAATTCAAGGAAGTGAATTTTTAAGTAGTTATCTGCAGTTTTAATGTAGATTTCAGTTCGCTAAGTTATGAAAATGCATGTTTTGGCTATAATCTTCCGTAAATCAAGGGCGAAAACCAATTATTTGTCCCAAAAGAAGGTGTTTTAAGTATATATCTGCATTTCTAAGGTAGATTTGGGTACAATAAGAGGCGAAAAAGGAGATTCTGACTAAGATTTTATCGAAATCGGCAACTATTTGACTCAGAAAGGTTGCCTTACGTCGAAATCTAATAGTTTATTAAGGTTTTCGTTACTAAAATGCCCAAAGACGCCGATTTTGACTAGAATTTGAAAGATATTGACATGAATATATAACTGTTTGTATCAAAAAATGATAGTTTAAACTGATATTTGCAGTTTTGATGCGGGTTTAGGTACGATATGAATCGAAGAAGCCGATTTTGACTGGAATCTGTTTAAAATGACAAAGAAAAACCTATTATCAATTCAAGGAAGTGAATTTTTAAGTAGTTATCTGCAGTTTTAATGTAGATTTCAGTTCGCTAAGTTATGAAAATGCATGTTTTGGCTATAATCTTCCGTAAATCAAGGGCGAAAACCAATTATTTGTCCCAAAAGAAGGTGTTTTAAGTATATATCTGCATTTCTAAGGTAGATTTGGGTACAATAAGAGGCGAAAAAGCAGATTCTGACTAAGATTGTATCGAAATCGGCAACTATTTGACTCAGAATGGTTGCCTTACGTCGAAATCTAATAGTTTATTAAGGTTTTCGTTACTAAAATGCCCAAAGACGCCGATTTTGACTAGAATTTGAATGATATTGACATGAATATATAACTGTTTGTATCAAAAAATGATAGTTTAAACTGATATTTGCAGTTTTGATATGGTTTTAGGTACGATATGAGTCGAAGAAGCCGGTTTTGACTGGAATCTGTTTAAAATGACAAAGAAAAACCTATTATCAATTCAAGGAACTGAATTTTTAAGTAGTTATCTGCAGTTTTAATGTAGATTTCAGTTCGCTAAGTTATGAAAATGCATGTTTTGGCTATAATCTTCCGTAAATCAAGGGCGAAAACCAATTATTTGTCCCAAAAGAAGGTGTTTTAATTATATATCTGCATTTCTAAGGTAGATTTGGGTACAATAAGAGGCGAAAAAGCAGATTCTGACTGGGATTATATCGAAATCGGTAACTATTTGACTCAGAAAGGTTGCCTTACGTCGAAATCTAATAGTTTATTAAGGTTTTCGTTACTAAAATGCCCAAAGACGCCGATTTTGACTAGAATTTGAAAGATATTGACATGAATATATAACTGTTTGTATCAAAAAATGATAGTTTAAACTGATATTTGCAGTTTTGATGCGGTTTTAGATACGATATGAATCGAAGAAGCCGATTTTGACTGGAATCTGTTTAAAATGACAAAGAAAAACCTATTATCAATTCAAGGAAGTGAATTTTTAAGTAGTTATCTGCAATTTTAATGTAGATTTCAGTTCGCTAAGTTATGGAAATGCATGTTTTGGCTATAATCTTCCGTAAATCAAGGGCGAAAACCAATTATTTGTCCCAAAAGAAGGTGTTTTAAGTATATATCTGCATTTCTAAGGTAGATTTGGGTACAATAAGAGGCGAAAAAGCAGATTCTGACTAAGATTTTATCGAAATCGGCAACTATTTGACTCAGAATGGTTGCCTTACGTCGAAATCTAATAGTTTATTAAGGTTTTCGTTACTAAAATGCCCAAAGACGCCGATTTTGACTAGAATTTGAATGATATTGACATGAATATATAACTGTTTGTATCAAAAAATGATAGTTTAAACTGATATTTGCAGTTTTGATGCGGTTTTAGGTACGATATGAGTCGAAGAAGCCGATTTTGACTGGAATCTGTTTAAAATGACAAAGAAAAACCTATTATCAATTCAAGGAAATGAATTTGTAAGTAGTTATCTGCACTTTTAATGTAGATTTCAGTTCGCTAAGTTATGAAAATGCATGTTTTGGCTATAATCTTCCGTAAATCAAGGGCGAAAACCAATTATTTGTCCCAAAAGAAGGTGTTTTAAGTATATATCTGCATTTCTAAGGTAGATTTGGGTACAATAAGAGGCGAAAAAGCAGATTCTGACTAAGATTTTATCGAAATCGGCAACTATTTGATTCAGAAAGGTTGCCTTACGTCGAAATCTAATAGCTTATTAAGGTTTTCGTTACTAAAATGCCCAAAGACGCCGATTTTGACTAGAATTTGAAAGATATTGACATGAATATATAACTGTTTGTATCAAAAAATGATAGTTTAAACTGATATTTGCAGTTTTGATGCGGTTTTAAATACGATATGAATCGAAGAAGCCGATTTTGACTGGAATCTGTTTAAAATGACAAAGAAAAACCTATTATCAATTCAAGGAAGTGAATTTTTAAGTAGTTATCTGCAGTTTTAATGTAGATTTCAGTTCGCTAAGTTATGAAAATGCATGTTTTGGCTATAATCTTCCGTAAATCAAGGGCGAAAACCAATTATTTGTCCCAAAAGAAGGTGTTTTAAGTATATATCTGCATTTCTAAGGTAGATTTGGGTACAATAAGAGGCGAAAAAGCAGATTCTGACTAAGATTGTATCGAAATCGGCAACTATTTGACTCAGATATATACTTAAAACACCTTCTTTTGGGACAAATAATTGGTTTTCGCCCTTGATTTACGGAAGATTATAGCCAAAACATGCATTTTCATAACTTAGCGAACTGAAATCTACATTAAAACTGCAGATAACTACTTAAAAATTCACTTCCTTGAATTGATAATAGGTTTTTCTTTGTCATTTTAAACAGATTCCAGTCAAAATCGGCTTCTTCGACTCATATCGTACCTAAAACCGCATCAAAACTGCAAATATCAGTTTAAACTATCATTTTTTGATACAAACAGTTATATATTCATGTCAATATCATTCAAATTCTAGTCAAAATCGGCGTCTTTGGGCATTTTAGTAACGAAAACCTTAATAAACTATTAGATTTCGACGTAAGGCAACCATTCTGAGTCAAATAGTTGCCGATTTCGATACAATCTTAGTCAGAATCTGCTTTTTCGCCTCTTATTCTACCCAAATCTACCTTAGAAAGTTTTGATGCGGTTTTAGATACGATATGAATCGAAGAAGCCGATTTTGACTGGAATCTGTTTAAAATGACAAAGAAAAACCTATTATCAATTCAAGGAACTGAATTTTTCAGTAGTTATCTGCAGTTTTAATGTAGATTTCAGTTCGCTAAGTTATGAAAATGCATGTTTTGGCTATAATCTTCCGTAAATCAAGGGCGAAAACCAATTATTTGTCCCAAAAGAAGGTGTTTTAAGTATGTATCTGCATTTCTAAGGTAGATTTGGGTACAATAAGAGGCCAAAAAGCAGATTCTGACTAAGATTTTATCGAAATCGGCAACTATTTGACTCAGAAAGGTTGCCTTACGTCGAAATCTAATAGTTTATTAAGGTTTTCGTTACTAAAATGCCCAAAGACGCCGATTTTGACTAGAATTTGAAAGATATTGACATGAATATATAACTGTTTGTATCAAAAAAATGATAGTTTAAACTGATATTTGCAGTTTTGATGCGGTTTTAGATACGATATGAATCGAAGAAGCCGATTTTGACTGGAATCTGTTTAAAATGACAAAGAAAAACCTATTATCAATTCAAGGAAGTGAATTTTTAAGTAGTTATCTGCACTTTTAATGTAGATTTCAGTTCGCTAAGTTATGAAAATGCATGTTTTGGCTATAATCTTCGGTTAATCAAGGGCGAAAACCAATTATTTGTCCCAAAAGAAGGTGTTTTAAGTATATATCTGGATTTCTAAGGTAGATTTGGGTACAATAAGAGGCGAAAAAGCAGATTCTGACTAAGATTTTATCGAAATCGGCAACTATTTGACTCAGAATGGTTGCCTTACGTCGAAATCTAATAGTTTATTAAGGTTTTCGTTACTAAAATGCGCAAAGACGCCGATTTTGACTAGAATTTGAAAGATATTGACATGAATATATAACTGTTTGTATCAAAAAATGATAGTTTAAACTGATATTTGCAGTTTTGATGCGGTTTTAGGTACGATATGAAACGAAGAAGCCGATTTTGACTGGAATCTGTTTAAAATGACAAAGAAAAACCTATTATCAATTCAAGGAAGTGAATTTTTAAGTAGTTATCTGCAGTTTTAATGTAGATTTCAGTTCGCTAAGTTATGAAAATGCATGTTTTGGCTATAATCTTCCGTAAATCAAGGGCGAAAACCAATTATTTGTCCCAAAAGAAGGTGTTTTAAGTATATATCTGCATTTCTAAGGTAAATTTGGGTACAATAAGAGGCGAAAAAGCAGATTCTGACTAAGATTTTATCGAAATCGGCAACTATTTGACTCAGAATGGTTGCCTTACGTCGAAATCTAATAGTTTATTAAGGTTTTCGTTACTAAAATGCCCAAAGACGCCGATTTTGACTAGAATTTGAAAGATATTGACATGAATATATAACTGTTTGTATCAAAAAATGATAGTTTAAACTGATATTTGCAGTTTTGATGCGGTTTTAGGTACGATATGAGTCGAAGAAGCCGATTTTGACTGGAATCTGTTTAAAATGACAAAGAAAAACCTATTATCAATTCAAGGAAGTGAATTTTTAAGTAGTTATCTGCAGTTTTAATGTAGATTTCAGTTCGCTAAGTTATGAAAATGCATGTTTTGGCTATAATCTTCCGTAAATCAAGGGCGAAAACCAATTATTTATCTCAAAAGAAGGTGTTTTAAGTATATATCTGCATTTCTAAGGTAGATTTGGGTACAATAAGAGGCGAAAAAGCAGATTCTGACTAAGATTTTATCGAAATCGGCAACTATTTGACTCAGAATGGTTGCCTTACGTCGAAATCTAATAGTTTATTAAGGTTTTCGTTACTAAAATGCCCAAAGACGCCGACTTTGACTAGAATTTGAAAGATATTGACATGAATATATAACTGTTTGTATCAAAAAATGATAGTTTAAACTGATATTTGCAGTTTTGATGCGGTTTTAGATACGATATGAATCGAAGAAGCCGATTTTGACTGGAATCTGTTTAAAATGACAAAGAAAAACCTATTATCAATTCAAGGAAGTGAATTTTTAAGTAGTTATCTGCAGTTTTAATGTAGATTTCAGTTCGCTAAGTTATGAAAATGCATGTTTTGGCTATAATCTTCCGTTAATCAAGGGCGAAAACCAATTATTTGTCCCAAAAGAAGGTGTTTTAAGTATATATCTGCATTTCTAAGGTAGATTTGGGTACAATAAGAGGCGAAAAAGCAGATTCTGACTAAGATTTTATCGAAATCGGCAACTATTTGACTCAGAATGGTTGCCTTACGTCGAAATCTAATAGTTTATTAAGGTTTTCGTTACTAAAATGCCCAAAGACGCCGACTTTGACTAGAATTTGAAAGATATTGACATGAATATATAACTGTTTGTATCAAAAAATGATAGTTTAAACTGATATTTGCAGTTTTGATGCGGTTTTAGATACGATATGAATCGAAGAAGCCGATTTTGACTGGAATCTGTTTAAAATGACAAAGAAAAACCTATTATCAATTCAAGGAAGTGAATTTTTAAGTAGTTATCTGCAGTTTTAATGTAGATTTCAGTTCGCTAAGTTATGAAAATGCATGTTTTGGCTATAATCTTCCGTTAATCAAGGGCGAAAACCAATTATTTGTCCCAAAAGAAGGTGTTTTAAGTATATATCTGCATTTCTAAGGTAGATTTGGGTACAATAAGAGGCGAAAAAGCAGATTCTGACTAAGATTTTATCGAAATCGGCAACTATTTGACTCAGAATGGTTGCCTTACGTCGAAATCTAATAGTTTATTAAGGTTTTCGTTACTAAAATGCCCAAAGCGCCGATTTTGACTAGAATTTGAAAGATATTGACATGAATATATAACTGTTTGTATCAAAAAATGATAGTTTAAACTGATATTTGCAGTTTTGATGCGGTTTTAGATACGATATGAATCGAAGAAGCCGATATTGACTGGAATCTGTTTAAAATGACAAAGAAAAACTTATTATCAATTCAAGGAAGTGAATTTTTAAGTAGTTATCTGCAGTTTTAATGTAGATTTCAGTTCGCTAAGTTATGAAAATGCATGTTTTGGCTATAATCTTCCGTAAATCAAGGGCGAAAACCAATTATTTATCCCAAAAGAAGGTGTTTTAAGTATATATCTGCATTTCTAAGGTAGATTTGGGTACAATAAGAGGCGAAAAAGCAGATTCTGACTAAGATTTTATCGAAATCGGCAACTATTTGACTCAGAATGGTTGCCTTACGTCGAAATCTAATAGTTTATTAAGGTTTTCGTTACTAAAATGCCCAAAGACGCCGACTTTGACTAGAATTTGAAAGATATTGACATGAATATATAACTGTTTGTATCAAAAAATGATAGTTTAAACTGATATTTGCAGTTTTGATGCGGTTTTAGATACGATATGAATCGAAGAAGCCGATTTTGACTGGAATCTGTTTAAAATGACAAAGAAAAACCTATTATCAATTCAAGGAAGTGAATTTTTAAGTAGTTATCTGCAGTTTTAATGTAGATTTCAGTTCGCTAAGTTATGAAAATGCATGTTTTGGCTATAATCTTCAGTTAATCAAGGGCGAAAACCAATTATTTGTCCCAAAAGAAGGTGTTTTAAGTATATATCTGCATTTCTAAGATAGATTTGGGTACAATAAGAGGCGAAAAAGCAGATTCTGACTAAGATTTTATCGAAATCGGCAACTATTTGACTCAGAATGGTTGCCTTACGTCGAAATCTAATAGTTTATTAAGGTTTTCGTTACTAAAATGCCCAAAGCGCCGATTTTGACTAGAATTTGAAAGATATTGACATGAATATATAACTGTTTGTATCAAAAAATGATAGTTTAAACTGATATTTGCAGTTTTGATGCGGTTTTAGATACGATATGAATCGAAGAAGCCGATATTGACTGGAATCTGTTTAAAATGACAAAGAAAAACTTATTATCAATTCAAGGAAGTGAATTTTTAAGTAGTTATCTGCAGTTTTAATGTAGATTTCAGTTCGCTAAGTTATGAAAATGCATGTTTTGGCTATAATCTTCCGTAAATCAAGGGCGAAAACCAATTATTTGTCCCAAAAGAAGGTGTTTTAAGTATATATCTGCATTTCAAAGGTAGATTTGGGTACAATAAGAGGCGAAAAAGCAGATTCTGACTAAGATTTTATCGAAATCGGCAACTATTTGACTCAGAATGGTTGCCTTACGTCGAAATCTAATAGTTTATTAAGGTTTTCGTTACTAAAATGCCCAAAGACGCCGATTTTGACTAGAATTTGAAAGATATTGACATGAATATATAACTGTTTGTATCAAAAAATGATAGTTTAAACTGATATTTGCAGTTTTGATGCGGTTTTAGGTACGATATGAGTCGAAGAAGCCGATTTTGACTGGAATCTGTTTAAAATGACAAAGAACAACCTATTATCAATTCAAGGAAGTGAATTTTTAAGTAGTTATCTGCAGTTTTAATGTAGATTTCAGTTCGCTAAGTTATGAAAATGCATGTTTTGGCTATAATCTTCCGTAAATCAAGGGCGAAAACCAATTATTTGTCCCAAAAGAAGGTGTTTTAAGTATATATCTGCATTTCTAAGGTAGATTTGGGTACAATAAGAGGCGAAAAACAGATTCTGACTAGGATTTTTTTGAAATCGGCAACTATTTGACTCAGAAAGGTTGCCTTACGTCGAAATCTAATAGTTTATTAAGGTTTTCGTTACTAAAATGCCCAAAGACGCCGATTTTGACTAGAATTTGAAAGATATTGACATGAATATATAACTGTTTGTATCAAAAAATGATAGTTTAAACTGATATTTGCAGTTTTGATGCGGTTTTAGGTACGATATGAGTCGAAGAAGCCGATTTTGACTGGAATCTGTTTAAAATGACAAAGAACAACCTATTATCAATTCAAGGAAGTGAATTTTTAAGTAGTTATCTGCAGTTTTAATGTAGATTTCAGTTCGCTAAGTTATGAAAATGCATGTTTTGGCTATAATCTTCCGTAAATCAAGGGCGAAAACCAAATATTTGTCCCAAAAGAAGGTGTTTTAAGTATATATCTGAACTCAGAACACCTTCTTTTGGGACAAATAATTGGTTTTCGCCCTTGATTTACGGAAGATTATAGCCAAAACATGCATTTTCATAACTTAGCGAACTGAAATCTACATTAAAACTGCAGATAACTACTTAAAAATTCACTTCCTTGAATTGATAATAGGTTTTTCTTTGTCATTTTAAACAGATTCCAGTCAAAATCGGCTTCTTCGATTCATATCGTATCTAAAACCGCATCAAAACTGCAAATATCAGTTTAAACTATCATTATTTGATACAAACAGTTATATATTCATGTCAATATCTTTCAAATTCTAGTCAAAATCGGCGTCTTTGGGCATTTTAGTAACGAAAACCTTAATAAACTATTAGATTTCGACGTAAGGCAACCTTTCTGAGTCAAATAGTTGCCGATTTCAAAAAAATCCTAGTCAGAATCTGCTTTTTCGCCTCTTATTGTACCCAAATCTACCTTAGAAATGCAGATATATACTTAAAACACCTTCTTTTGGGACAAATAATTGGTTTTCGCCCTTGATTTACAGAAGATTATAGCCAAAACATGCATTTTCATAACTTAGCGAACTTATTTGTCCCAAAAGAAGGTGTTTTAAGTATATATCTACATTTCTAAGGTAGATTTGGGTACAATAAGAGGCGAAAAAGCAGATTCTGACTAAGATTTTATCGAAATCGGCAACTATTTGACTCAGAATGGTTGCCTTACGTCGAAATCTAATAGTTTATTAAGGTTTTCGTTACTAAAATGCCCAAAGACGCCGATTTTGACTAGAATTTGAAATATATTGACATGAATATATAACTGTTTGTATCAAAAAATGATAGTTTAAACTGATATTTGCAGTTTTGATGCGGTTTTAGGTACGATATGAGTCGAAGAAGCCGATTTTGACTGGAATCTGTTTAAAATGACAAAGAACAACCTATTATCAATTCAAGGAAGTGAATTTTTAAGTAGTTATCTGCAGTTTTAATGTAGATTTCAGTTCGCTAAGTTATGAAAATGCATGTTTTGGCTATAATCTTCCGTAAATCAAGGGCGAAAACCAATTATTTGTCCCAAAAGAAGGTGTTTTAAGTATATATCTGCATTTCTAAGGTAGATTTGGGTACAATAAGAGGCGAAAAACAGATTCTGACTAGGATTTTTTTGAAATCGGCAACTATTTGACTTAGAAAGGTTGCCTTACGTCGAAATCTAATAGTTTATTAAGGTTTTCGTTACTAAAATGCCCAAAGACGCCGATTTTGACTAGAATTTGAAAGATATTGACATGAATATATAACTGTTTGTATCAAAAAATGATAGTTTAAACTGATATTTGCAGTTTTGATGCGGTTTTAGGTACGATATGAGTCGAAGAAGCCGATTTTGACTGGAATCTGTTTAAAATGACAAAGAACAACCTATTATCAATTCAAGGAAGTGAATTTTTAAGTAGTTATCTGCAGTTTTAATGTAGATTTCAGTTCGCTAAGTTATGAAAATGCATGTTTTGGCTATAATCTTCCGTAAATCAAGGGCGAAAACCAAATATTTGTCCCAAAAGAAGGTGTTTTAAGTATATATCTGCATTTCTAAGGTAGATTTGGGTACAATAAGAGGCGAAAAAGCAGATTCTGAATAGGATTTTTTTGAAATCGGCAACTATTTGACTCAGAAAGGTTGCCTTACGTCGAAATCTAATAGTTTATTAAGGTTTTCGTTACTAAAATGCCCAAAGACGCCGATTTTGACTAGAATTTGAAAGATATTGACATGAATATATAACTGTTTGTATCAAAAAATGATAGTTTAAATTGATATTTGCAGTTTTGATGCGGTTTTAGATACGATATGAATCGAAGAAGCCGATTTTGACTGGAATCTGTTTAAAATGACAAAGAAAAACCTATTATCAATTCAAGGAAGTGAATTTTTAAGTAGTTATCTGCAGTTTTAATGTAGATTTCAGTTCGCTAAGTTATGAAAATGCATGTTTTGGCTATAATCTTCCGTAAATCAAGGGCGGAAACCAATTATTTGTCCCAAAAGAAGGTGTTCTGAGTATATATCTGCATTTCTAAGGTAGATTTGGGTACAATAAGAGGCGAAAAAGCAGATTCTGACTAAGATTTTATCGAAATCGGCAACTATTTGACTCAGAATGGTTGCCTTACGTCGAAATCTAATAGTTTATTAAGGTTTTCGTTACTAAAAGGCCCAAAGACGCACATTTTGACTAGAATTTGAAAGATATTGACATGAATATATAACTGTTTGTATCAAAAAATGATAGTTTAAACTGATATTTGCAGTTTTGATGCGGTTTTAGGTACGATATGAGTCGAAGAAGCCGATTTTGACTGGAATCTGTTTAAAATGACAAAGAAAAACCTATTATCAAATCATGGAAGTGAATTTTTAAGTAGTTATCTGCAGTTTTAATGTAGATTTCAGTTCGCTAAGTTATGAAAATGCATGTTTTGGCTATAATCTTCCGTAAATCAAGGGCGAAAACCAATTATTTGTCCCAAAAGAAGGTGTTTTAAGTATATATCTGCATTTCTAAGGTAGATTTGGGTACAATAAGAGGCGAAAAAGCAGATTCTGACTAAGATTTTATCGAAATCGGCAACTATTTGACTCAGAATGGTTGCCTTAGGTCGAAATCTAATAGTTTATTAAGGTTTTCGTTACTAAAATGCCCAAAGACGCCGATTTTGACTAGAATTTGAAAGATATTGATATGAATATATAACTGTTTGTATCAAAAAATGATAGTTTAAACTGATATTTGCAGTTTTGATGCGGTTTTAGGTACGATATGAGTCGAAGAAGCCGATTTTGACTGGAATCTGTTTAAAATGACAAAGAAAAACCTATTATCAATTCAAGGAAGTGAATTTTTAAGTAGTTATCTGCACTTTTAATGTAGATTTCAGTTCGCTAAGTTATGAAAATGCATGTTTTGGCTATAATCTTCCGTAAATCAAGGGCGAAAACCAATTATTTGTCCCAAAAGAAGGTGTTTTAAGTATATATCTGCATTTCTAAGGTAGATTTGGGTACAATAAGAGGCGAAAAAGCAGATTCTGACTAAGATTTTATCGAAATCGGCAACTATTTGATTCAGAAAGGTTGGCTTACGTCGAAATCTAATAGCTTATTAAGGTTTTCGTTACTAAAATGCCCAAAGACGCCGATTTTGACTAGAATTTGAAAGATATTGACATGAATATATAACTGTTTGTATCAAAAAATGATAGTTTAAACTGATATTTGCAGTTTTGATGCGGTTTTAGATACGATATGAATCGAAGAAGCCGATTTTGACTGGAATCTGTTTAAAATGACAAAGAAAAACCTATTATCAATTCAAGGAAGTGAATTTTTAAGTAGTAATCTGCAGTTTTAATGTAGATTTCAGTTCGCTAAGTTATGAAAATGCATGTTTTGGCTATAATCTTCCGTTAATCAAGGGCGAAAACCAATTATTTGTCCCAAAAGAAGGTGTTTTAAGTATATATCTGCATTTCTAAGGTAGATTTGGGTACAATAAGAGGCGAAAAAGCAGATTCTGACTAAGATTTTATCGAAATCGGCAACTATTTGACTCAGAATGGTTGCCTTACGTCGAAATCTAATAGTTTATTAAGGTTTTCGTTACTAAAATGCCCAAAGACGCCGATTTTGACTAGAATTTGAAAGATATTGACATGAATATATAACTGTTTGTATCAAAAAATGATAGTTTAAACTGATATTTGCAGTTTTGATGCGGTTTTAGGTACGATATGAGTCGAAGAAGCCGATTTTGACTGGAATCTGTTTAAAATGACAAAGAAAAACCTATTATCAATTCAAGGAAGTGAATTTTTAAGTAGTTATCTGCAGTTTTAATGTAGATTTCAGTTCGCTAAGTTATGAAAATGCATGTTTTGGCTATAATCTTCCGTAAATCAAGGGCGAAAACCAATTATTTGTCCCAAAAGAAGGTGTTTTAAGTATATATCTGCATTTCTAAGGTAGATTTGGGTACAATAAGAGGCGAAAAAGGAGATTCTGACTAAGATTTTATCGAAATCGGCAACTATTTGACTCAGAAAGGTTGCCTTACGTCGAAATCTAATAGTTTATTAAGGTTTTCGTTACTAAAATGCCCAAAGACGCCGATTTTGACTAGAATTTGAAAGATATTGACATGAATATATAACTGTTTGTATCAAAAAATGATAGTTTAAACTGATATTTGCAGTTTTGATGCGGGTTTAGGTACGATATGAATCGAAGAAGCCGATTTTGACTGGAATCTGTTTAAAATGACAAAGAAAAACCTATTATCAATTCAAGGAAGTGAATTTTTAAGTAGTTATCTGCAGTTTTAATGTAGATTTCAGTTCGCTAAGTTATGAAAATGCATGTTTTGGCTATAATCTTCCGTAAATCAAGGGCGAAAACCAATTATTTGTCCCAAAAGAAGGTGTTTTAAGTATATATCTGCATTTCTAAGGTAGATTTGGGTACAATAAGAGGCGAAAAAGCAGATTCTGACTAAGATTGTATCGAAATCGGCAACTATTTGACTCAGAATGGTTGCCTTACGTCGAAATCTAATAGTTTATTAAGGTTTTCGTTACTAAAATGCCCAAAGACGCCGATTTTGACTAGAATTTGAATGATATTGACATGAATATATAACTGTTTGTATCAAAAAATGATAGTTTAAACTGATATTTGCAGTTTTGATATGGTTTTAGGTACGATATGAGTCGAAGAAGCCGGTTTTGACTGGAATCTGTTTAAAATGACAAAGAAAAACCTATTATCAATTCAAGGAACTGAATTTTTAAGTAGTTATCTGCAGTTTTAATGTAGATTTCAGTTCGCTAAGTTATGAAAATGCATGTTTTGGCTATAATCTTCCGTAAATCAAGGGCGAAAACCAATTATTTGTCCCAAAAGAAGGTGTTTTAATTATATATCTGCATTTCTAAGGTAGATTTGGGTACAATAAGAGGCGAAAAAGCAGATTCTGACTGGGATTATATCGAAATCGGTAACTATTTGACTCAGAAAGGTTGCCTTACGTCGAAATCTAATAGTTTATTAAGGTTTTCGTTACTAAAATGCCCAAAGACGCCGATTTTGACTAGAATTTGAAAGATATTGACATGAATATATAACTGTTTGTATCAAAAAATGATAGTTTAAACTGATATTTGCAGTTTTGATGCGGTTTTAGATACGATATGAATCGAAGAAGCCGATTTTGACTGGAATCTGTTTAAAATGACAAAGAAAAACCTATTATCAATTCAAGGAAGTGAATTTTTAAGTAGTTATCTGCAATTTTAATGTAGATTTCAGTTCGCTAAGTTATGGAAATGCATGTTTTGGCTATTATCTTCCGTAAATCAAGGGCGAAAACCAATTATTTGTCCCAAAAGAAGGTGTTTTAAGTATATATCTGCATTTCTAAGGTAGATTTGGGTACAATAAGAGGCGAAAAAGCAGATTCTGACTAAGATTTTATCGAAATCGGCAACTATTTGACTCAGAATGGTTGCCTTACGTCTAAATCTAATAGTTTATTAAGGTTTTCGTTACTAAAATGCCCAAAGACGCCGATTTTGACTAGAATTTGAATGATATTGACATGAATATATAACTGTTTGTATCAAAAAATGATAGTTTAAACTGATATTTGCAGTTTTGATGCGGTTTTAGGTACGATATGAGTCGAAGAAGCCGATTTTGACTGGAATCTGTTTAAAATGACAAAGAAAAACCTATTATCAATTCAAGGAAGTGAATTTGTAAGTAGTTATCTGCACTTTTAATGTAGATTTCAGTTCGCTAAGTTATGAAAATGCATGTTTTGGCTATAATCTTCCGTAAATCAAGGGCGAAAACCAATTATTTGTCCCAAAAGAAGGTGTTTTAAGTATATATCTGCATTTCTAAGGTAGATTTGGGTACAATAAGAGGCGAAAAAGCAGATTCTGACTAAGATTTTATCGAAATCGGCAACTATTTGATTCAGAAAGGTTGCCTTACGTCGAAATCTAATAGCTTATTAAGGTTTTCGTTACTAAAATGCCCAAAGACGCCGATTTTGACTAGAATTTGAAAGATATTGACATGAATATATAACTGTTTGTATCAAAAAATGATAGTTTAAACTGATATTTGCAGTTTTGATGCGGTTTTAGATACGATATGAATCGAAGAAGCCGATTTTGACTGGAATCTGTTTAAAATGACAAAGAAAAACCTATTATCAATTCAAGGAAGTGAATTTTTAAGTAGTTATCTGCAGTTTTAATGTAGATTTCAGTTCGCTAAGTTATGAAAATGCATGTTTTGGCTATAATCTTCCGTAAATCAAGGGCGAAAACCAATTATTTGTCCCAAAAGAAGGTGTTTTAAGTATATATCTGCATTTCTAAGGTAGATTTGGGTACAATAAGAGGCGAAAAAGCAGATTCTGACTAAGATTGTATCGAAATCGGCAACTATTTGACTCAGATATATACTTAAAACACCTTCTTTTGGGACAAATAATTGGTTTTCGCCCTTGATTTACGGAAGATTATAGCCAAAACATGCATTTTCATAACTTAGCGAACTGAAATCTACATTAAAACTGCAGATAACTACTTAAAAATTCACTTCCTTGAATTGATAATAGGTTTTTCTTTGTCATTTTAAACAGATTCCAGTCAAAATCGGCTTCTTCGACTCATATCGTACCTAAAACCGCATCAAAACTGCAAATATCAGTTTAAACTATCATTTTTTGATACAAACAGTTATATATTCATGTCAATATCATTCAAATTCTAGTCAAAATCGGCGTCTTTGGGCATTTTAGTAACGAAAACCTTAATAAACTATTAGATTTCGACGTAAGGCAACCATTCTGAGTCAAATAGTTGCCGATTTCGATACAATCTTAGTCAGAATCTGCTTTTTCGCCTCTTATTCTACCCAAATCTACCTTAGAAAGTTTTGATGCGGTTTTAGATACGATATGAATCGAAGAAGCCGATTTTGACTGGAATCTGTTTAAAATGACAAAGAAAAACCTATTATCAATTCAAGGAACTGAATTTTTCAGTAGTTATCTGCAGTTTTAATGTAGATTTCAGTTCGCTAAGTTATGAAAATGCATGTTTTGGCTATAATCTTCCGTAAATCAAGGGCGAAAACCAATTATTTGTCCCAAAAGAAGGTGTTTTAAGTATGTATCTGCATTTCTAAGGTAGATTTGGGTACAATAAGAGGCCAAAAAGCAGATTCTGACTAAGATTTTATCGAAATCGGCAACTATTTGACTCAGAAAGGTTGCCTTACGTCGAAATCTAATAGTTTATTAAGGTTTTCGTTACTAAAATGCCCAAAGACGCCGATTTTGACTAGAATTTGAAAGATATTGACATGAATATATAACTGTTTGTATCAAAAAAATGATAGTTTAAACTGATATTTGCAGTTTTGATGCGGTTTTAGATACGATATGAATCGAAGAAGCCGATTTTGACTGGAATCTGTTTAAAATGACAAAGAAAAACCTATTATCAATTCAAGGAAGTGAATTTTTAAGTAGTTATCTGCACTTTTAATGTAGATTTCAGTTCGCTAAGTTATGAAAATGCATGTTTTGGCTATAATCTTCGGTTAATCAAGGGCGAAAACCAATTATTTGTCCCAAAAGAAGGTGTTTTAAGTATATATCTGGATTTCTAAGGTACATTTGGGTACAATAAGAGGCGAAAAAGCAGATTCTGACTAAGATTTTATCGAAATCGGCAACTATTTGACTCAGAATGGTTGCCTTACGTCGAAATCTAATAGTTTATTAAGGTTTTCGTTACTAAAATGCGCAAAGACGCCGATTTTGACTAGAATTTGAAAGATATTGACATGAATATATAACTGTTTGTATCAAAAAATGATAGTTTAAACTGATATTTGCAGTTTTGATGCGGTTTTAGGTACGATATGAAACGAAGAAGCCGATTTTGACTGGAATCTGTTTAAAATGACAAAGAAAAACCTATTATCAATTCAAGGAAGTGAATTTTTAAGTAGTTATCTGCAGTTTTAATGTAGATTTCAGTTCGCTAAGTTATGAAAATGCATGTTTTGGCTATAATCTTCCGTAAATCAAGGGCGAAAACCAATTATTTGTCCCAAAAGAAGGTGTTTTAAGTATATATCTGCATTTCTAAGGTAAATTTGGGTACAATAAGAGGCGAAAAAGCAGATTCTGACTAAGATTTTATCGAAATCGGCAACTATTTGACTCAGAATGGTTGCCTTACGTCGAAATCTAATAGTTTATTAAGGTTTTCGTTACTAAAATGCCCAAAGACGCCGATTTTGACTAGAATTTGAAAGATATTGACATGAATATATAACTGTTTGTATCAAAAAATGATAGTTTAAACTGATATTTGCAGTTTTGATGCGGTTTTAGGTACGATATGAGTCGAAGAAGCCGATTTTGACTGGAATCTGTTTAAAATGACAAAGAAAAACCTATTATCAATTCAAGGAAGTGAATTTTTAAGTAGTTATCTGCAGTTTTAATGTAGATTTCAGTTCGCTAAGTTATGAAAATGCATGTTTTGGCTATAATCTTCCGTAAATCAAGGGCGAAAACCAATTATTTGTCCCAAAAGAAGGTGTTTTAAGTATATATCTGCATTTCTAAGGTAGATTTGGGTACAATAAGAGGCGAAAAAGCAGATTCTGACTAAGATTGTATCGAAATCGGCAACTATTTGACTCAGATATATACTTAAAACACCTTCTTTTGGGACAAATAATTGGTTTTCGCCCTTGATTTACGGAAGATTATAGCCAAAACATGCATTTTCATAACTTAGCGAACTGAAATCTACATTAAAACTGCAGATAACTACTTAAAAATTCACTTCCTTGAATTGATAATAGGTTTTTCTTTGTCATTTTAAACAGATTCCAGTCAAAATCGGCTTCTTCGACTCATATCGTACCTAAAACCGCATCAAAACTGCAAATATCAGTTTAAACTATCATTTTTTGATACAAACAGTTATATATTCATGTCAATATCATTCAAATTCTAGTCAAAATCGGCGTCTTTGGGCATTTTAGTAACGAAAACCTTAATAAACTATTAGATTTCGACGTAAGGCAACCATTCTGAGTCAAATAGTTGCCGATTTCGATACAATCTTAGTCAGAATCTGCTTTTTCGCCTCTTATTCTACCCAAATCTACCTTAGAAAGTTTTGATGCGGTTTTAGATACGATATGAATCGAAGAAGCCGATTTTGACTGGAATCTGTTTAAAATGACAAAGAAAAACCTATTATCAATTCAAGGAACTGAATTTTTCAGTAGTTATCTGCAGTTTTAATGTAGATTTCAGTTCGCTAAGTTATGAAAATGCATGTTTTGGCTATAATCTTCCGTAAATCAAGGGCGAAAACCAATTATTTGTCCCAAAAGAAGGTGTTTTAAGTATGTATCTGCATTTCTAAGGTAGATTTGGGTACAATAAGAGGCCAAAAAGCAGATTCTGACTAAGATTTTATCGAAATCGGCAACTATTTGACTCAGAAAGGTTGCCTTACGTCGAAATCTAATAGTTTATTAAGGTTTTCGTTACTAAAATGCCCAAAGACGCCGATTTTGACTAGAATTTGAAAGATATTGACATGAATATATAACTGTTTGTATCAAAAAAATGATAGTTTAAACTGATATTTGCAGTTTTGATGCGGTTTTAGATACGATATGAATCGAAGAAGCCGATTTTGACTGGAATCTGTTTAAAATGACAAAGAAAAACCTATTATCAATTCAAGGAAGTGAATTTTTAAGTAGTTATCTGCACTTTTAATGTAGATTTCAGTTCGCTAAGTTATGAAAATGCATGTTTTGGCTATAATCTTCGGTTAATCAAGGGCGAAAACCAATTATTTGTCCCAAAAGAAGGTGTTTTAAGTATATATCTGGATTTCTAAGGTACATTTGGGTACAATAAGAGGCGAAAAAGCAGATTCTGACTAAGATTTTATCGAAATCGGCAACTATTTGACTCAGAATGGTTGCCTTACGTCGAAATCTAATAGTTTATTAAGGTTTTCGTTACTAAAATGCGCAAAGACGCCGATTTTGACTAGAATTTGAAAGATATTGACATGAATATATAACTGTTTGTATCAAAAAATGATAGTTTAAACTGATATTTGCAGTTTTGATGCGGTTTTAGGTACGATATGAAACGAAGAAGCCGATTTTGACTGGAATCTGTTTAAAATGACAAAGAAAAACCTATTATCAATTCAAGGAAGTGAATTTTTAAGTAGTTATCTGCAGTTTTAATGTAGATTTCAGTTCGCTAAGTTATGAAAATGCATGTTTTGGCTATAATCTTCCGTAAATCAAGGGCGAAAACCAATTATTTGTCCCAAAAGAAGGTGTTTTAAGTATATATCTGCATTTCTAAGGTAAATTTGGGTACAATAAGAGGCGAAAAAGCAGATTCTGACTAAGATTTTATCGAAATCGGCAACTATTTGACTCAGAATGGTTGCCTTACGTCGAAATCTAATAGTTTATTAAGGTTTTCGTTACTAAAATGCCCAAAGACGCCGATTTTGACTAGAATTTGAAAGATATTGACATGAATATATAACTGTTTGTATCAAAAAATGATAGTTTAAACTGATATTTGCAGTTTTGATGCGGTTTTAGGTACGATATGAGTCGAAGAAGCCGATTTTGACTGGAATCTGTTTAAAATGACAAAGAAAAACCTATTATCAATTCAAGGAAGTGAATTTTTAAGTAGTTATCTGCAGTTTTAATGTAGATTTCAGTTCGCTAAGTTATGAAAATGCATGTTTTGGCTATAATCTTCCGTAAATCAAGGGCGAAAACCAATTATTTATCTCAAAAGAAGGTGTTTTAAGTATATATCTGCATTTCTAAGGTAGATTTGGGTACAATAAGAGGCGAAAAAGCAGATTCTGACTAAGATTTTATCGAAATCGGCAACTATTTGACTCAGAATGGTTGCCTTACGTCGAAATCTAATAGTTTATTAAGGTTTTCGTTACTAAAATGCCCAAAGACGCCGACTCTGACTAGAATTTGAAAGATATTGACATGAATATATAACTGTTTGTATCAAAAAATGATAGTTTAAACTGATATTTGCAGTTTTGATGCGGTTTTAGATACGATATGAATCGAAGAAGCCGATTTTGACTGGAATCTGTTTAAAATGACAAAGAAAAACCTATTATCAATTCAAGGAAGTGAATTTTTAAGTAGTTATCTGCAGTTTTAATGTAGATTTCAGTTCGCTAAGTTATGAAAATGCATGTTTTGGCTATAATCTTCCGTTAATCAAGGGCGAAAACCAATTATTTGTCCCAAAAGAAGGTGTTTTAAGTATATATCTGCATTTCTAAGGTAGATTTGGGTACAATAAGAGGCGAAAAAGCAGATTCTGACTAAGATTTTATCGAAATCGGCAACTATTTGACTCAGAATGGTTGCCTTACGTCGAAATCTAATAGTTTATTAAGGTTTTCGTTACTAAAATGCCCAAAGACGCCGACTTTGACTAGAATTTGAAAGATATTGACATGAATATATAACTGTTTGTATCAAAAAATGATAGTTTAAACTGATATTTGCAGTTTTGATGCGGTTTTAGATACGATATGAATCGAAGAAGCCGATTTTGACTGGAATCTGTTTAAAATGACAAAGAAAAACCTATTATCAATTCAAGGAAGTGAATTTTTAAGTAGTTATCTGCAGTTTTAATGTAGATTTCAGTTCGCTAAGTTATGAAAATGCATGTTTTGGCTATAATCTTCCGTTAATCAAGGGCGAAAACCAATTATTTGTCCCAAAAGAAGGTGTTTTAAGTATATATCTGCATTTCTAAGGTAGATTTGGGTACAATAAGAGGCGAAAAAGCAGATTCTGACTAAGATTTTATCGAAATCGGCAACTATTTGACTCAGAATGGTTGCCTTACGTCGAAATCTAATAGTTTATTAAGGTTTTCGTTACTAAAATGCCCAAAGCGCCGATTTTGACTAGAATTTGAAAGATATTGACATGAATATATAACTGTTTGTATCAAAAAATGATAGTTTAAACTGATATTTGCAGTTTTGATGCGGTTTTAGATACGATATGAATCGAAGAAGCCGATATTGACTGGAATCTGTTTAAAATGACAAAGAAAAACTTATTATCAATTCAAGGAAGTGAATTTTTAAGTAGTTATCTGCAGTTTTAATGTAGATTTCAGTTCGCTAAGTTATGAAAATGCATGTTTTGGCTATAATCTTCCGTAAATCAAGGGCGAAAACCAATTATTTATCCCAAAAGAAGGTGTTTTAAGTATATATCTGCATTTCTAAGGTAGATTTGGGTACAATAAGAGGCGAAAAAGCAGATTCTGACTAAGATTTTATCGAAATCGGCAACTATTTGACTCAGAATGGTTGCCTTACGTCGAAATCTAATAGTTTATTAAGGTTTTCGTTACTAAAATGCCCAAAGACGCCGACTTTGACTAGAATTTGAAAGATATTGACATGAATATATAACTGTTTGTATCAAAAAATGATAGTTTAAACTGATATTTGCAGTTTTGATGCGGTTTTAGATACGATATGAATCGAAGAAGCCGATTTTGACTGGAATCTGTTTAAAATGACAAAGAAAAACCTATTATCAATTCAAGGAAGTGAATTTTTAAGTAGTTATCTGCAGTTTTAATGTAGATTTCAGTTCGCTAAGTTATGAAAATGCATGTTTTGGCTATAATCTTCAGTTAATCAAGGGCGAAAACCAATTATTTGTCCCAAAAGAAGGTGTTTTAAGTATATATCTGCATTTCTAAGATAGATTTGGGTACAATAAGAGGCGAAAAAGCAGATTCTGACTAAGATTTTATCGAAATCGGCAACTATTTGACTCAGAATGGTTGCCTTACGTCGAAATCTAATAGTTTATTAAGGTTTTCGTTACTAAAATGCCCAAAGACGCCGATTTTGACTAGAATTTGAAAGATATTGACATGAATATATAACTGTTTGTATCAAAAAATGATAGTTTAAACTGATATTTGCAGTTTTGATGCGGGTTTAGGTACGATGTGAATCGAAGAAGCCGATTTTGACTGGAATCTGTTTAAAATGACAAAGAAAAACCTATTATCAATTCAAGGAAGTGAATTTTTAAGTAGTTATCTGCAGTTTTAATGTAGATTTCAGTTCGCTAAGTTATGAAAATGCATGTTTTGGCTATAATCTTCCGTAAATCAAGGGCGAAAACCAATTATTTGTCCCAAAAGAAGGTGTTTTAAGTATATATCTGCATTTCTAAGGTAGATTTGGGTACAATAAGAGGCGAAAAAGCAGATTCTGACTAAGATTTTATCGAAATCTTCAACTATTTGACTCAGAATGGTTGCCTTACGTCGAAATCTAATAGTTTATTAAGGTTTTCGTTACTAAAATGCCCAAAGACGCCGATTTTGACTAGAATTTGAAAGATATTGACATGAATATATAACTGTTTGTATCAAAAAATGATAGTTTTGGTTAGTTTGGTTAGTAGACGCTTTACCACCCCATTTTACGGGAATCCGGTATCGGTTTCCCCATTTTCTTGATTTTGGTACCCCCGCCGGCATCGTATAGAGCATTGCGAGCCTACCTCGATTTAAAATTTAAAACTTGAATGGATAGGAGGAACGTCGGAAACCTACCAGGCTATAGCGGTTACGAATCCGCACCACTCTACGCGCGTCACATTGAGCTCGGTACGAAAATTCGCTTATTTTTCGCCTCCGACGCACCGTTACCGAGATACGGCCCTTTTTCGTTTTTTTTTTTCGATTTTAAAATGGCCATAACTCGAAAACAGTTCGTCCAATCAAAAAAAGGACAAAATTTTCACCCCAACGGGGGCGCTTCTCACCCCCCTTTACTCTCAGAAGGCATTTTCTCCGATTTTTTTTTTCAAAAATTACAAAATTCGAGGGGGTAAATTTTGGAGGGGGGGGTTGAGACTTTGCCAGTTGAGGCCGGTACGAAAATTCGCTTATTTTTCGCCTCCGACGCACCGTTTCCGAGATACGGCCCTTTTTCGAAATTTTTTTTTCCATTTTAAAATGGCTATAGCTCGAAAACGGTTCGTTTTTTGGGAAAACCGAGCAATTTTTTGCCCCATAGGGGACGCTTTACCACCCCATTCTACGGGAATCCGGTATCGGTTTCCCCATTTTCTTGATTTTGGTACCCCCGCCGGCATCGTATAGAGTATTGCGAGCCTACCTCGATTTAAAATTTAAAACTTGAATGGATAGGAGGAACGTCGGAAACGTATCAGGCTATAGTGGTTACGAATCCGCACCACTCTACGCGCATTATATTAGGCTCGGTACGAAAATTCGCTTATTTTTCGCCTCCGACGCACCCTTACCGAGATACGGCCCTTTTTCGAAAATTTTTTTTCGATTTTAAAATGGCTATATCTCGAAAACGGTTCGTTTTTTGAGAAAACCGAGCAATTTTTTGCCCCTTAAGGGACGCTTTACCACCCCATTTTACGGGAATCCGGTATCGGTTTCCACATTTTCTTGATTTTGGTACCCCCGCCGGCAACGTAGAGTATTGCGAGCCTACCTCGATTTAAAATTTAAAACTTGAATGGATAGGAGGATAGCTCGGTACGAAAATTCGCTTATTTTTCGCCTCCGACGCACCGTTACCGAGATACGGCCCTTTTTCGTTTTTTTTTTTCGATTTTAAAATGGCCATAACTCGAAAACGGTTCGTCCAATCAAAAAAAGGACAAAATTTTCACCCCAAAGGGGTCGCTTCTCACCCCCTTTACCCTTAGAAGACATTTTCTCCGATTTTTTTTTTCAAAAATTACAAAATTCGATGGGGTAAAATTTGGATTTGATACTTTGCCAGTCGATTCCCCACGCCGAGTTCGCCGGTCCGCCTAATTAATAACGCTGAGGCCGGTACGAAAATTCGCTTATTTTTCGCCTCCGACGCACCGTTTCCGAGATACGGCCCTTTTTCAAAAATTTTTCGAAAATGTCGAAATCTCGAAAACGGCTCGTCGTATCGAAAAACGCACGAAATTTTCGCCCCAAAGGGGTCGCTTCTCACCCCCCTTTACCCTTAGAAGGCATTTTCTCCGATTTTTTTTTTCAAAAATTACAAAATTCGAGGGGATAAATTTTGGAGGGGGGGGTTGAGACTTTGCCAGTTGAGGCCGGTACGAAAATTCGCTTATTTTTCGCCTCCGACGCACCGTTACCGAGATACGGCCCTTTTTCGTATTTTTTTTTTTTCGATTTTAAAATGGCCATAACTCGAAAACGATTCGTTTTTTGGGAAAACGGAGTAATTTTTTGCCCTTATAGGGACGGTTTACGACCCCATTTTACGGGAATCCGGTGTCAGTTTCCCCATTTTCTTGATTTTGGTACCCCCGCCGGCATCGTATAGAGTATTGCGAGCCTACCTCGATTTAAAATTTAAAACTTGAATGGATAGGAGGAACGTCGGAAACGTATCAGGCTATAGTGGTTACGAATCCGCACCACTCTACGCGCGTTATATTGAGCTCGGTACGAAAATTCGCTTATTTTTCGCCTCCGACGCACCCTTACCGAGATACGGCCCTTTTTCGAAATTTTTTTTTCGATTTTAAAATGGCTATATCTCGAAAACGGTTCGTTTTTTGAGAAAACCGAGCAATTTTTTGCCCTATGGGGGACGCTTTACCACCCCATTTTACGAGAATCCGGTATCGGTTTCCCCATTTTCTTGATTTTGGTACCCCCGTCGGCATCGTATAGAGTATTGCGAGCCTACCTCGATTTAAAATTTAAAACTTGAATGGATAGGAGGAACGTCGGAAACCTACCAAGCTATAGCGGTTACGAATCCGCACCACTCTACGCGCGCTATATTGAGCTCGGTACGAAAATTCGCTTATTTTTCGCCTCCGACGCACCGTTACCGAGATACGGCCCTTTTTCGTATTTTTTTTTCGATTTTAAAATGGCCATAACTCGAAAACGGTTCGTCCAATCAAAAAAAGGACAAAATTTTCACCCTAAGAGGGTCGCTTCTCACCCCCCTTTACCCTTAGAAGGCATTTTCTCCGATTTTTTTTTTTCAAAAATTACAAAATTCGAGGGGGTAAATTTTGGAGGGGGGGGTTGAGACTTTGCCAGTTGAGGCCGGTACGAAAATTCGCTTATTTTTCGCCTCCGACGTACCGTTTCCGAGATACGGCCCTTTTTCGAAATTTTTTTTTCCATTTTAAAATGGCTATAGCTCGAAAACGGTTCGTTTTTTGGGAAAACCGAGCAATTTTTTGCCCCGCAGGGGACGCTTTACCACCCCATTTTACGGGAATCCGGTATCGGTTTCCCCATTTTCTTGATTTTGGTACCCCCGCCGGCATCGTATAGAGTATTGCGAGCCTACCTCGATTTAAAATTTAAAACTTGAATGGATAGGAGGAACGTCGGAAACCTACCAGGCTATAGCGGTTACGAATCCGCACCACTCTACGCGCGTTATATTGAGCTCGGTACGAAAATTCGCTTATTTTTCGCCTCCGACGCACCGTTACCGAGATACGGCCCTTTTTCGTTTTTTTTTTTTTTCGATTTTAAAATGGCCATAACTCGAAAACGGTTCGTTTTTTGAGAAAACCGAGCAATTTTTTGCCCCTTAGGGGACGCTTTACCACCCCATTTTACGGGAATCCGGTATCGGTTTCCCCATTTTCTTGATTTTGGTACCCCCGCCGGCATCGTATAGAGTATTGCGAGCCTACCTCGATTTAAAATTTAAAACTTGAATGGATAGGAGGAACGTCGGAAACCTACCAGGCTATAGTATATACGAAACCGCACCATTTTGCGCGCGTTACATTGAGCTCGGTACGAAAATTCGCTTCGTTACCGAGATACGGCCCTTTTTCGTATTTTTTTTTCGATTTTAAAATGGCCATAACTCGAAAACGGTTCGTCCAATCAAAAAAAGGACAAAATTTTCACCCCAAAGGGGTCGCTTCTCACCCCCCTTTACCCTTAAAAGGCATTTTCTCCGATTTTTTTTTTCAAAAATTACAAAATTCGAGGGGGTAAATTTTGGAGGGGGGGTTGAGACTTTGCCAGTTGAGGCCGGTACGAAAATTCGCTTATTTTTCGCCTCCGACGCACCCTTACCGAAATACGGCCCTTTTTCGTTTTTTTTTTTTTCGATTTTAAAATGGCCATAACTCGAAAACGATTCGTTTTTTGGGAAAAAGGAGTAATTTTTTGCCCTGATGGGGACGGTTTACGACCCCATTTTACGGGAATCCGGTGTCAGTTTCCCCATTTTCTTGATTTTGGTACCCCCGCCGGCATCGTATAGAGTATTGCGAGCCTACCTCGATTTAAAATTTAAAACTTGAATGGATAGGAGGAACGTCGGAAACGTATCAGGCTATAGTGGTTACGAATCCGCACCACTCTACGCGCGTTATTTTGAGCTCGGTACGAAAATTCGCTTATTTTTCGCCTCCGACGCACCCTTACCGAGATACGGCCCTTTTTCGAAATTTTTTTTTCGATTTTAAAATGGCTATATCTCGAAAACGGTTCGTTTTTTGAGAAAACCGAGCAATTTTTTGCCCCATAGGGGACGCTTTACCACCCCATTTTACGGGAATCCGGTATCGGTTTCCCCATTTTCTTGATTTTGGTACCCCCGCCGGCATCGTATAGAGTCTTGCGAGCCTACCTCGATTTAAAATTTAAAACTTGAATGAATAGGAGGATAGCTCGGTACGAAAATTCGCTTATTTTTCGCCTCCGACGCACCGTTACCGAGATACGGCCCTTTTTCGTATTTTTTTTTCGATTTTAAAATGGCCATAACTCGAAAACGGTTCGTCCAATCAAAAAAAGGACAAAATTTTCACCCCAAAGGGGTCGCTTCTCACCCCCTTTACCCTTAGAAGACATTTTCTCCGATTTTTTTTTTCAAAAATTACAAAATTCGAGGGGGTAAAATTTGGATTTGATACTTTGCCAGTCGATTCCCCACGCCGAGTTCGCCGGTCCGCCCAGTTAATAATGCTGCGGCCGGTACGAAAATTCGCTTATTTTTCGCCTCCGACGCACCGTTTCCGAGATACGGCCCTTTTTCGAAAATTTTTCGAAAATGTCGAAATCTCGAAAACGGCTCGTCGGATCGAAAAACGCACGAAATTTTCGCCCCAAAGGGGTCGCTTCTCACCCCCCTTTACCCTTAGAAGGCATTTTCTAGGATTTTTTTTTTCAAAAATTACAAAATTCGAGGGGGTAAATTTTGGAGGGGGGGTTGAGACTTTGCCAGTTGAGGCCGGTACGAAAATTCGCTTAATTTTCGCCTCCGACGCACCGTTACCGAGATACGGCCCTTTTTCGTATTTTTTTTTTTCGATTTTAAAATGTCCATAACTCGAAAACGATTCGTTTTTTGGGAAAACGGAGTAATTTTTTGCCCTTATAGGGACGGTTTACGACCCCATTTTACGGGAATCCGGTATCAGTTTCCCCATTTTCTTGATTTTGGTACCCCCGCCGGCATCGTATAGAGTATTGCGAGCCTACCTCGATTTAAAATTTAAAACTTGAATGGATAGGAGGAACGTCGGAAACCTACCAGGCTATAGTATATACGAAACCGCACCATTTTGCGCGCGTTACATTGAGCTCGGTACGAAAATTCGCTTATTTTTCGCCTCCGACGCACCCTTACCGAGATACGGCCCTTTCTCGAAATTTTTTTTTCGATTTTAAAATGGCTATATCTCGAAAACGGTTCGTTTTTTGAGAAAACCGAGCAATTTTTTGCCCCATAGGGGACGCTTTACCACCCCATTTTACGGGAATCCGGTATCGGTTTCCCCATTTTCTTGATTTTGGTACCCCCGCCGGCATCGTATAGAGTATTGCGAGCCTACCTCGATTTAAAATTTAAAACTTGAATGGATAGGAGGAACGTCGGAAACGTATCAGGCTATAGTGGTTACGAATCCGCACCACTCTATGCGCGTTATATTGAGCTCGGTACGAAAATTCGCTTATTTTTCGCCTCCGACGCACCCTTACCGAAATACGGCCCTTTTTCGAAATTTTTTTTTCGATTTTAAAATGGCTATATCTCGAAAACGGTTCGTTTTTTGAGAAAACCGAGCAATTTTTTGCCCCTTAGGGGACGCTTTACCACCCCATTTTACGGGAATCCGGTATCGGTTTCCCCATTTTCTTGATTTTGGTACCCCCGCCGGCATCGTATAGAGTATTGCGAGCCTACCTCGATTTAAAATTTAAAACTTGAATGGATAGGAGGAACGTCGGAAACGTATCAGGCTATAGTGGTTACGAATCCGCACCATTCTATGCGCGTTATATTGAGCTCGGTACGAAAATTCGCTTATTTTTCGCCTCCGACGCACCCTTACCGAGATACGGCCCTTTTTCGAAATTTTTTTTTCGATTTTAAAATGGCTATATCTCGAAAACGGTTCGTTTTTTGAGAAAACCGAGCAATTTTTTGCCCCTTAGGGGACGCTTTACCACCCCATTTTACGGGAATCCGGTATCGGTTTCCCCATTTTCTTGATTTTGGTACCCCCGCCGGCATCGTATAGAGTCTTGCGAGCCTACCTCGATTTAAAATTTAAAACTTGAATGGATAGGAGGATAGCTCGGTACGAAAATTCGCTTATTTTTCGCCTCCGACGCACCGTTACCGAGATACGGCCCTTTTTCGTATTTTTTTTTCGATTTTAAAATGGCCATAACTCGAAAACGGTTCGTCCAATCAAAAAAAGGACAAAATTTTCACCCCAAAGGGGTCGCTTCTCACCCCCTTTACCCTTAGAAGACATTTTCTCCGATTTTTTTTTTCAAAAATTACAAAATTCGAGGGGGTAAAATTTGGATTTGATACTTTGCCAGTCGATTCCCCACGTTCGCTAAGTTATGAAAATGCATGTTTTGGCTATAATCTTCCGTTAATCAAGGGCGAAAACCAATTATTTGTCCCAAAAGAAGGTGTTTTAAGTATATATCTGCATTTCTAAGGTAGATTTGGGTACAATAAGAGGCGAAAAAGCAGATTCTGACTAAGATTTTATCGAAATCGGCAACTATTTGACTCAGAATGGTTGCCTTACGTCGAAATCTAATAGTTTATTAAGGTTTTCGTTACTAAAATGCCCAAAGACGCCGATTTTGACTAGAATTTGAAAGATATTGACATGAATATATAACTGTTTGTATCAAAAAATGATAGTTTAAACTGATATTTGCAGTTTTGATGCGGGTTTAGGTACGATATGAATCGAAGAAGCCGATTTTGACTGGAATCTGTTTAAAATGACAAAGAAAAACCTATTATCAATTCAAGGAAGTGAATTTTTAAGTAGTTATCTGCAGTTTTAATGTAGATTTCAGTTCGCTAAGTTATGAAAATGCATGTTTTGGCTATAATCTTCCGTAAATCAAGGGCGAAAACCAATTATTTGTCCCAAAATTAGGTGTTTTAAGTATATATCTGCATTTCTAAGGTAGATTTGGGTACAATAAGAGGCGAAAAAGCAGATTCAGACTAAGATTTTATCGAAATCGGTAACTATTTGACTCAGAAAGGTTGCCTTACGTCGAAATCTAATAGTTTATTAAGGTTTTCGTTACTAAATTGCCCAAAGACGCCGATTTTGACTAGAATTTGAAAGATATTGACATGAATATATAACTGTTTGTATCAAAAAATGGTAGTTTAAACTGATATTTGCAGTTTTGATGCGGTTTTAGATACGATATGAATCGAAGAAGCCGATTTTGACTGGAATCTGTTTAAAATGACAAAGAAAAACCTATTATCAATTCAAGGAAGTGAATTTTTAAGTAGTTATCTGCAGTTTTAATGTAGATTTGAGTTCGCTAAGTTATGAAAATGCATGTTTTGGCTATAATCTTCCGTAAATCAAGGGCGAAAACCAATTATTTGTCCCAAAAAAAGGTGTTTTAAGTATATATCTGGATTTCTAAGGTAGATTTGGGTACAAAAAGAGGCGAAAAAGCAGATTCTGACTAAGATTTTATCGAAATCGGCAACTATTTGACTCAGAATGGTTGCCTTACGTCGAAATCTAATAGTTTATTAAGGTTTTCGTTACTAAAATGCCCAAAGACGCCGATTTTGACTAGGATTTGAATGATATTGACATGAATATATAACTGTTTGTATCAAAAAATGATAGCTTAAACTGATATTTGCAGTTTTGATGCGGTTTTAGGTACGATATGAGTCGAAGAAGCCGATTTTGACTGGAATCTGTTTAAAATGACAAAGAAAAACCTATTATCAATTCAAGGAAGTGAATTTTTAAGTAGTTATCTGCACTTTTAATGTAGATTTCAGTTCGCTAAGTTATGAAAATGCATGTTTTTGCTATAATCTTCCGTAAATCAAGGGCGAAAACCAATTATTTGTCCCAAAAGAAGGTGTTTTAAGTATATATCTGCATTTCTAAGGTAGATTTGGGTACAATAAGAGGCGAAAAAGCAGATTCTGACTAAGATTTTATCGAAATCGGCAACTATTTGACTCAGAAAGGTTGCCTTACGTCGAAATCTAATAGTTTATTAAGGTCTTCGTTACTAAAATGCCCAAAGACGCCGATTTTGACTAGAATTTGAAAGATATTGATATGAATATATAACTGTTTGTATCAAAAAATGATAGTTTAAACTGATATTTGCAGTTTTGATGCGGTTTTAGATACGATATGAATCGAAGAAGCCGATTTTGACTGGAATCTGTTTAAAATGACAAAGAAAAACCTATTATCAATTCAAGGAAGTGAATTTTTAAGTAGTTATCTGCAGTTTTAATGTAGATTTCAGTTCGCTAAGTTATGAAAATGCATGTTTTGGCTATAATCTTCCGTAAATCAAGGGCGAAAAATAATATTTGTCCCAAAAGAAGGTGTTTTAAGTATATATCTGCATTTCTAAGGTAGATTTGGGTACAAAAAGAGGCGAAAAAGCAGATTCTGACTAAGATTTTATCGAAATCGGCAACTATTTGACTCAGAATGGTTGCCTTACGTCGAAATCTAATAGTTTATTAAGGTATTCGTTACTAAAATGCCCAAAGACGCCGATTTTGACTAGAATTTGAAAGATATTGACATGAATATATAACTGTTTGTATCAAAAAATCATAGTTTAAACTGATATTTGCAGTTTTGATGCGGTTTTAGGTACGACATGAGTCGAAGAAGCCGATTTTGACTGGAATCTGTTTAAAATGACAAAGAAAAACCTATTATCAATTCAAGGAAGTGAATTTTTAAGTAGTTATCTGCAGTTTTAATGTAGATTTGAGTTCGCTAAGTTATGAAAATGCATGTTTTGGCTATAATCTTCCGTAAATCAAGGGCGAAAACCAATTATTTGTCCCAAAAAAAGGTGTTTTAAGTATATATCTGCATTTCTAAGGTAGATTTGGGTACAATAAGAGGCGAAAAAGCAGATTCTGACTAAGATTTTATCGAAATCGGCTACTATTTGACTCAGAATGGTTGCCTTACGTCGAAATCTAATAGTTTATTAAGGTTTTCGTTACTAAAATGCCCAAAGACGCCGATTTTGACTAGAATTTGAAAGATATTGACGTGAATATATAACTGTTTGTATCAAAAAATCATAGTTTAAACTGATATTTGCAGTTTTGATGCGGTTTTAGGTACGACATGAGTCGAAGAAGCCGATTTTGACTGGAATCTGTTTAAAATGACAAAGAAAAACCTATTATCAATTCAAGGAAGTGAATTTTTAAGTAGTTATCTGCAGTTTTAATGTAGATTTGAGTTCTCTAAGTTATGAAAATGCATGTTTTGGCTATAATCTTCCATAAATCAAGGGCGAAAACCAATTATTTGTCCCAAAAAAAGGTGTTTTAAGTATATATCTGCATTTCTAAGGTAGATTTGGGTACAAAAAGAGGCGAAAAAGCAGATTCTGACTAAGATTTTATCGAAATCGGCAACTATTTGCCTTACGTCGAAATCTAATAGTTTATTAAGGTTTTCGTTACTAAAATGCCCAAAGACGCCGATTTTGACTAGGATTTGAATGATATTGACATGAATATATAACTGTTTGTATCAAAAAATGATAGCTTAAACTGATATTTGCAGTTTTGATGCGGTTTTAGGTACGATATGAGTCGAAGAAGCCGATTTTGACTGGAATCTGTTTAAAATGACAAAGAAAAACCTATTATCAATTCAACGAAGTGAATTTTTAAGTAGTTATCTGCACTTTTAATGTAGATTTCAGTTCGCTAAGTTATGAAAATGCATGTTTTGGCTATAATCTTCCGTAAATCAAGGGCGAAAACCAATTATTTGTCCCAAAAGAAGGTGTTTTAAGTATATATCTGCATTTCTAAGGTAGATTGGGGTACAATAAGAGGCGAAAAAGCAGATTCTGACTAAGATTTTATCGAAATCGGCAACTATTTGACTCAGAAAGGTTGCCTTACGTCGAAATCTAATAGTTTATTAAGGTTTTCGTTACTAAAATGCCCAAAGACGCCGATTTTGACTAGAATTTGAAAGATATTGACATGAATATATAACTGTTTGTATCAAAAAATCATAGTTTAAACTGATATTTGCAGTTTTGATGCGGTTTTAGGTACGACATGAGTCGAAGAAGCCGATTTTGACTGGAATCTGTTTAAAATGACAAAGAAAAACCTATTATCAATTCAAGGAAGTGAATTTTTAAGTAGTTATCTGCAGTTTTAATGTAGATTTGAGTTCGCTAAGTTATGAAAATGCATGTTTTGGCTATAATCTTCCGTAAATCAAGGGCGAAAACCAATTATTTGTCCCAAAAGAAGGTGTTTTAAGTATATATCTGCATTTCTAAGGTAGATTTGGGTACAAAAAGAGGCGAAAAAGCAGATTCTGACTAAGATTTTATCGAAATCGGCAACTATTTGACTCAGAATGGTTGCCTTACGTCGAAATCTAATAGTTTATTAAGGTTTTCGTTACTAAAATGCCCAAAGACGCCGATTTTGACTAGGATTTGAATGATATTGACATGAATATATAACTGTTTGTATCAAAAAATGATATCTTAAACTGATATTTGCAGTTTTGATGCGGTTTTAGGTACGATATGAGTCGAAGAAGCCGATTTTGACTGGAATCTGTTTAAAATGACAAAGAAAAACCTATTATCAATTCAAGGTAGTGAATTTTTAAGTAGTTATCTGCACTTTTAATGTAGATTTCAGTTCGCTAAGTTATGAAAATGCATGTTTTTGCTATAATCTTCCGTAAATCAAGGGCGAAAACCAACTATTTGTCCCAAAAGAAGGTGTTTTAAGTATATATCTGCATTTCTAAGGTAGATTTGGGTACAATAAGAGGCGAAAAAGCAGATTCTGACTAAGATTTTATCGAAATCGGCAACTATTTGAATCAGAAAGGTTGCCTTACGTCGAAATCTAATAGTTTATTAAGGTTTTCGTTACTAAAATGCCCAAAGACGCCGATTTTGATTAGAATTTGAAAGATATTGATATGAATATATAACTGTTTGTATCAAAAAATGATAGTTTAAACTGATATTTGCAGTTTTGATGCGGTTTTAGATACGATATGAATCGAAGAAGCCGATTTTGACTGGAATCTTTTTAAAATGACAAAGAAAAACCTATTATCAATTCAAGGAAGTGAATTTTTAAGTAGTTATCTGCAGTTTTAATGTAGATTTCAGTTCGCTAAGTTATGAAAATGCATGTTTTGGCTATAATCTTCCGTTAATCAAGGGCGAAAACCAATTATTTGTCCCAAAAGAAGGTGTTTTAAGTATATATCTGCATTTCTAAGGTAGATTTGGGTACAATAAGAGGCGAAAAAGCAGATTCTGACTAAGATTTTATTGAAATCGGCAACTATTTGACTCAGAATGGTTGCCTTACGTCGAAATCTAATAGTTTATTAAGGTTTTCGTTACTAAAATGCCCAAAGACGCCGATTTTGACTAGAATTTGAAAGATATTGACATGAATATATAACTGTTTGTATCAAAAAATGATAGTTTAAACTGATATTTGCAGTTTTGATGCGGTTTTAGGTACGATATGAGTCGAAGAAGCCGATTTTGACTGGAATCTGTTTAAAATGACAAAGAACAACCTATTATCAATTCAAGGAAGTGAATTTTTAACTAGTTATCTGCAGTTTTAATGTAGATTTCATTTCGCTAAGTTATGAAAATGCATGTTTTGGCTATAATCTTCCGCAAATCAAGGGCGAAAACCAATTATTTGTCCCAAAAGAAGGTGCTTTAAGTATACATCTGCATTTCTAAGGTAGATTTGGGTACAATAAGAGGCAAAAAAGCAGATTCTGACTAAGATTTTATCGAAATCGGCAACTATTTGACTCAGAATGGTTGCCTTACGTCGAAATCTAATAGTTTATTAGGGTTTTCGTTACTAAAATGCCCAAAGACGCCGATTTTTACTAGAATTTGAAAGATATTGACATGAATCTATAACTGTTTGTAACAAAAAATGATAGTTTAAACTGATATTTGCAGTTTTGATGCGGTTTTAGGTACGATATGAGTCGAAGAAGCCGATTTTGACTGAAATCTGTTTAAAATGACAAAGAACAACCTATTATCAATTCAAGGAAGTGAATTTTTAAGTAGTTATCTGCAGTTTTAATGTAGATTTCAGTTCGCTAAGTTATAAAAATGCATGTTTTGGCTATAATCTTCCGCAAATCAAGGGCGAAAACCAATTATTTGTCCCAAAAGAAGGTGTTTTAACTATATATCTGCATTTCTAAGGTAGATTTGGTTACAATAAGAGGCGAAAAAGCAGATTCTGACTAAGATTTTATCGAAATCGGCAACTATTTGACTTAGAAAGGTTGCCTTACGTCGAAATCTAATAGTTTATTTAGGTTTTCGTTACTAAAATGCCCAAAGACGCCGATTTTGACTAGAATTTGAAAGATATTGACATGAATATATAACTGTTTGTATCAAAAAATGATAGTTTAAACTGATATTTGCAGTTTTGATGCGGTTTTAGATACGATATGAATCGAAGAAGCCGATTTTGACTGGAATCTGTTTAAAATGACAAAGAAAAACCTATTATCAATTCAAGGAAGTGAATTTTAAGTAGTTATCTGCAGTTTTAATGTAGATTTCAGTTCACTAAGTTATGAAAATGCATGTTTTGGCTATAATCTTCCGTAAATCAAGGGCGAAAACCAATTATTTGTCCCAAAAGAAGGTGTTCTAAGTATATATCTGCATTTCTAAGGTAGATTTGGGTACAATGAGAGGCGAAAAAGCAGATTCTGACTAAGATTTTATCGAAATCGGCAACTATTTGACTCAGAATGGTTGCCTTACTTCGAAATCTAATAGTTTATTAAGGTTTTCGTTACTAAAATGCCCAAAGACGCCGATTTTGACTAGAATTTGAAAGATATTGACATGAATATATAACTGTTTGTATCAAAAAATGATCGTTTAAACTGATATTTGCAGTTTTGATGCGGTTTTAGGTACGATATGAGTCGAAGAAGCCGATTTTGACTGGAATCTGTTTAAAATGACAAAGAAAAACCTATTAACAATTCAAGGAAGTGAATTTTTAAGTAGTTATCTGCAGTTTTAATGTAGATTTCAGTTCGCTAAGTTATGAAAATGCATGTTTTGGCTATAATCTTCCGTAAATCAAGGGCAAAAACCAATTATTTGTCCCAAAAGAAGGTGTTTTAAGTATATATCTGCATTTCTAAGGTAGATTTGGGTACAATAAGAGGCGAAAAAGCAGATTCTGACTAAGATTTTATCGAAATCGGCAACTACTTGACTCAGAAAGGTTGCCTTACGTCGAAATCTAATAGTTTATTAAGGTTTTCGTTACTAAAATGCCCAAAGACGCCGATCTTGACTAGAATTTGACATGAATATATAACTGTTTGTATCAAAAAATGATAGTTTAAACTGATATTTGCAGTTTTGATGCGGTTTTAGATACGATATGAATCGAAGAAGCCGATTTTGACTGGAATTTGTTTAAAATGCCAAAGAAAAACCTATTATCAATTCAAGGAAGTGAATTTTTAAGTAGTTATCTGACTAAGATTTTATCGAAATCGGCAACTATTTGACTCAGAATGGTTGCCTTACTTCGAAATCTAATAGTTTATTAAGGTTTTCGTTACTAAAATGCCCAAAGACGCCGATTTTGACTAGAATTTGAAAGATATTGACATGAATATATAACTGTTTGTATCAAAAAATGATAGTTTAAACTGATATTTGCAGTTTTGATGCGGTTTTAGATACGATATGAATCGAAGAAGCCGATTTTGACTGGAATTTGTTTAAAATGACAAAGAAAAACCTATTATCAATTCAGGGAAGTGAATTTTAAGTAGTTATCTGCAGTTTTAATGTAGATTTCAGTTCGCTAAATTATGAAAATGCATGTTTTGGCTATAATCTTCCGTAAATCAAGGGCGAAAACCAATTATTTGTCCCAAAAGAAGGTGCTTTAAGTATATATCTGCATTTCTAAGGTAGATTTGGGTACAATATCAGTTTAAACTATCATTTTTTGATACAAACAGTTATATATTCATGTCAATATCTTTCAAATTCCAGTCAAAATCGGCGTCTTTAAGCATTTTAGTAACGAAAACCTTAATAAACTATTAGATTTCGACGTAAGGCAACCATTCTGAGTCAAATAGTTGCCGATTTCGATAAAATCTTAGTCAGAATCTGCTTTTTCGCCTCTTATTGTACCCAAATCTACCTTAGAAATGCAGATATATACTAAAAACACCTTCTTTTGGGACAAATAATTGGTTTTCGCCCTTGATTTACAGAAGATTATAGCCAAAACATGCATTTTCATAACTTAGCGAACTAAAATCTACATTAAGACTGCAGATAACTACTTAAAAATTCACTTGCTTGAATTGATAATTGGTTTTTCTTTGTCATTTTAAACAGATTCCAGTCAAATTCGGCTTCTTCGACTCATATCGTACCTAAAACCGCATCAAAACTGCAAATATCAGTTTAAACTATCATTTTTTGATACAAACAGTTATATATTCATGTCAATATCATTCAAATTCTAGTCAAAATCGGCGTCTTTGCGCATTTTAGTAACGAAAACCTTAATAAACTATTAGATTTCGACGTAAGGCAACCATTCTGAGTCAAATAGTTTGCCGATTTCGATAAAATCTTATTCAGAATCTGCTTTTTCGCCTCTTATTGTACCCAAATCTACCTTAGAAATGCAGATATATACTTAAAGCACCTTCTTTTGGGACAAATAATTGGTTTTCGCCCTTGATTTACGGAAGATTATAGCCAAAACATGCATTTTCATAATTTAGCGAACTGAAATCTACATTAAAACTGCCGATAACTACTTAAAAATTCACTTCCTTGAATTGATAATAAGTTTTTCTTTGTCATTTTAAACAGATTCCAGTCAAAATCGGCTTCTTCGATTCATATCGTATCTAAAACCGCATCAAAACTGCAAATATCAGTTTAAACTATCATTTTTTGATACAAACAGTTATATATTCATGTCAATATCTTTCAAATTCTAGTCAAAATCGGCGTCTTTGGGCATTTTAATAACGAAAACCTTAATAAACTATTAGAGTTCGACGTAATGCAACCTTTCTGAGTCAAATAGTTGCCGATTTCGATAAAATCTTAGTCAGAATCTGCTTTTTCGCCTCTTATTGTACCCAAATCTACCTTAGAAATGCAGATATATACCTAAAACACCTTCTTTTGGGACAAATAATTGGTTTTCGCCCTTGATTTACGGAAGATTATAGCCAAAACATGCATTTTCATAACTTAGCGAACTGAAATCTACATTAAAACTGCAGATAACTACTTAAAAATTCACTTCCTTGAATTGATAATTGGTTTTTCTTTGTCATTTTAAACAGATTCCAGTCAAAATCGGCTTCTTCGACTCATATCGTACCTAAAACCGCATCAAAACTGCAAATATCAGTTTAAACTATCATTTTTTGATACAAACAGTTATATATTCATGTCAATATCATTCAAATTCTAGTCAAAATCGGCGTCTTTGCGCATTTTAGTAACGAAAACCTTAATAAACTATTAGATTTCGACGTAAGGCAACCATTCTGAGTCAAATAGTTTACCGATTTCGATAAAATCTTATTCAGAATCTGCTTTTTCGCCTCTTATTGTACCCAAATCTACCTTAGAAATGCAGATATATACTTAAAGCACCTTCTTTTGGGACAAATAATTGGTTTTCGCCCTTGATTTACGGAAGATTATAGCCAAACATGCATTTTCATAATTTAGCGAACTGAAATCTACATTAAAACTGCAGATAACTACTTAAAAATTCACTTCCTTGAATTGATAATAAGTTTTTCTTTGTCATTTTAAACAGATTCCAGTCAAAATCGGCTTCTTCGATTCATATCGTATCTAAAACCGCATCAAAACTGCAAATATCAGTTTAAACTATCATTTTTTGATACAAACAGTTATATATTCATGTCAATATCTTTCAAATTCTAGTCAAAATCGGCGTCTTTGGGCATTTTAGTAACGAAAACCTTAATAAACTATTAGAGTTCGACGTAATGCAACCTTTCTGAGTCAAATAGTTGCCGATTTCGATAAAATCTTAGTCAGAATCTGCTTTTTCGCCTCTTATTGTACCCAAATCTACCTTAGAAATGCAGATATATACCTAAAACACCTTCTTTTGGGACAAATAATTGGTTTTCGCCCTTGATTTACGGAAGATTATAGCCAAAACATGCATTTTCATAACTTAGCGAACTGAAATCTACATTAAAACTGCAGATAACTACTTAAAAATTCACTTCCTTGAATTGATAATAGGTTTTTCTTTGTCATTTTAAATAGATTCCAGTCAAAATCGGCTTCTTCGACTCATATCGTACCTAAAACCGCATCAAAACTGCAAATATCAGTTTAAACTATCATTTTTTGATACAAACAGTTATTTATTCATGTCAATATCTTTCAAATTCTAGTCAAAATCGGCGTCTTTGGGCATTTTAGTAACGAAAACCTTAATAAACTATTAGATTTCGACGTAAGGCAACCATTCTAAGTCAAATAGTTGCCGATTTCGATAAAATCTTAGTCAGAATCTGCTTTTTCGCCTCTTATTGTACCCAAATCAACCTTAGAAATGCAGATATATACTTAGAACACCTTCTTTTGGGACAAATAAGTTCGCTAAGTTATGAAAATGCATGTTTTGGCTATAATCTTCCGTAAATCAAGGGCGAAAACCAATTATTTGTCCCAAAAGAAGGTGTTTTAAGTACATATCTGCATTTCTAAGGCAGTTTAAACTATCATTTTTTGATACAAACAGCTATATATTCATGTCAATATCTTTCAAATTCTAGTCAAAATCGGCGTCTTTAAGCATTTTAGTAACGAAAACCTTAATAAACTATTAGATTTCGACGTAAGGCAACCTTTCTGAGTCAAATAGTTGCCGATTTCGATAAAATCTTAGTCAGAATCTGCTTTTTCGCCTCTTATTGTACCCAAATCTACCTTAGAAATGCAGATATATACTAAAAACACCTTCTTTTGGGACAAATAATTGGTTTTCGCCCTTGATTTACGGAAGATTATAGCCAAAACATGCATTTTCATAACTTAGCGAACTGAAATCTACATTAAAACTGCAGATAACTACTTAAAAATTCACTTCCTTGAGTTGATAATAGGTTTTTCTTTGTCATTTTAAACAGATTTTAGTCAAAATCGGCTTCTTCGATTCATATCGTATCTAAAACCGCATCAAAAATGCAAATATCAGTTTAAACTATCATTTTTTGATACAAACAGTTATATATTCATGTCAATATCTTTCAAATTCTAGTCAAAATCGGCGTCTTTGGGCATTTTAGTAACGAAAACCTTAATAAACTATTAGATTTCGACGTAAGACAACCTTTCTGAGTCAAATAGTTGCCGATTTCGATAAAATCCTAGTCAGAATCTGCTTTTTCGCCTCTTATTGTACCCAAATCTACCTTAGAAATGCAGATATATACTTAAAACACCTTCTTTTGTTACAAATAATTGGTTTTCGCCCTTGATTTACGGAAGATTATAGCCAAAACATGCATTTTCATAACTTAGCAAACTGAAATCTACATTAAAACTGCAGATAACTACTTAAAAATTCACTTCCTTGAATTGATAATAGGTTGTTCTTTGTCATTTTAAACAGATTCCAGTCAAAATCGGCTTCTTCGACTCATATCGTACCTAAAACCGCATCAAAACTGCAAATATCAGTTTAAACTATCATTTTTTGATACAAACAGTTATATATTCATGTCAATATCTTTCAAATTCTAGTCAAAATCGGCGTCTTTGGGCATTTTAGTAACGAAAACCTTAATAAACTATTAGATTTCGACGTAAGGCAACCATTCTGAGTCAAATAGTTTGCCGATTTCGATAAAATCTTATTCAGAATCTGCTTTTTCGCCTCCTATTGTACCCAAATCTACCTTAGAAATGCAGATATATACTTAAAGCACCTTCTTTTGGGACAAATAATTGGTTTTCGCCCTTGATTTACGGAAGATTATAGCCAAAACATGCATTTTCATAATTTAGCGAACTGAAATCTACATTAAAACTGCAGATAACTACTTAAAAATTCACTTCCTTGAATTGATAATAAGTTTTTCTTTGTCATTTTAAACAGATTCCAGTCAAAATCGGCTTCTTCGATTCATATCGTATCTAAAACCGCATCAAAACTGCAAATATCAGTTTAAACTATCATTTTTTGATACAAACAGTTATATATTCATGTCAATATCTTTCAAATTCTAGTCAAAATCGGCGTCTTTGGGCATTTTAATAACGAAAACCTTAATAAACTATTAGAGTTCGACGTAATGCAACCTTTCTGAGTCAAATAGTTGCCGATTTCGATAAAATCTTAGTCAGAATCTGCTTTTTCGCCTCTTATTGTACCCAAATCTATTATCAATTCAAGGAAGTGAATTTTTAAGTAGTTATCTGAAGTTTTAATGTAGATTTCAGTTCGCTAAGTTATGAAAATGCATGTTTTGGCTATAATCTTCCGTAAATCAAGGGCGAAAACCAATTATTTGTCCCAAAAGAAGGTGCTTTAAGTATACATCTGCATTTCTAAGGTAGATTTGGGTACAATAAGAGGCGAAAAAGCAGATTCTGACTAGGATTTTATCGAAATCGGCAACTATTTGACTCAGAAAGGTTGCCTTACGTCGAAATCTAATAGTTTATTAAGGTTTTCGTTCCTAAAATGCCCAAAGACGCCGATTTTGACTAGAATTTGAAAGATATTGACATGAATATATAACTATTTGTATCAAAAAATGATAGTTTAAACTGATATTTGCAGTTTTGATGCGGTTTTTGATACGATATGAATCGAAGAAGCCGATTTTGACTGGAATCTGTTTAAAATGACAAAGAAAAACCTATTATCAATTCAAGGAAGTGAATTTTTAAGTAGTTATCTGCAGTTTTAATGTAGATTTCAGTTTGCTAAGTTATGAAAATGCATGTTTTGGCTATAATCTTCCGCAAATCAAGGGCGAGAACCAATTATTTGTCCCAAAAGAAGGTGTTTTAAGTATATATCTGCATTTCTAAGGTAGATTTGGTTACAATAAGAGGCGAAAAAGCAGATTCTGACTAAGATTTTATCGAAATCGGCAACTATTTTACTCAGAAAGGTTGCCTTACGTCGAAATCTAATAGTTTATTTAGGTTTTCGTTACTAAAATGCCCAAAGACGCCGATTTTGACTAGAATTTGAAAGATATTGACATGAATATATAACTGTTTGTATCAAAAAATGATAGTTTAAACTGATATTTGCAGTTTTGATGCGGTTTTAGGTACGATATGAGTCGAATAAGCCGATTTTGACTGGAATCTGTTTAAAATGACAAAGAAAAACCTATTATCAATTCAAGGAAGTGAATTTTTAAGTAGTTATCTGCAGTTTTAATGTAGATTTCAGTTCGCTAAATTATGAAAATGCATGTTTTGGCTATAATCTTTCGTAAATCAAGGGCGAAAACCAATTATTTGTCCCAAAAGAAGGTGCTTTAAGTATATATCTGCATTTCTAAGGTAGATTTGGGTACAATATCAGTTTAAACTATCATTTTTTGATACAAACAGTTATATATTCATGTCAATATCTTTCAAATTCTAGTCAAAATCGGCGTCTTTAAGCATTTTAGTAACGAAAACCTTAATAAACTATTAGATTTCGACGTAAGGCAACCTTTCTGAGTCAAATAGTTGCCGATTTCGATAAAATCTTAGTCAGAATCTGCTTTTTCGCCTCTTATTGTACCCAAATCTACCTTAGAAATGCAGATATATACTAAAAACACCTTCTTTTGGGACAAATAATTGGTTTTCGCCCTTGATTTACGGAAGATTATAGCCAAAACATGCATTTTCATAACTTAGCAAACTGAAATCTACATTAAAACTGCAGATAACTACTTAAAAATTCACTTCCTTGAATTGATAATAGGTTGTTCTTTGTCATTTTAAACAGATTCCAGTCAAAATCGGCTTCTTCGACTCATATCGTACCTAAAACCGCATCAAAACTGCAAATATCAGTTTAAACTATCATTTTTTGATACAAACAGTTATATATTCATGTCAATATCTTTCAAATTCTAGTCAAAATCGGCGTCTTTGGGCATTTTAGTAACGAAAACCTTAATAAACTATTAGATTTCGACGTAAGGCAACCATTCTGAGTCAAATAGTTTGCCGATTTCGATAAAATCTTATTCAGAATCTGCTTTTTCGCCTCCTATTGTACCCAAATCTACCTTAGAAATGCAGATATATACTTAAAGCACCTTCTTTTGGGACAAATAATTGGTTTTCGCCCTTGATTTACGGAAGATTATAGCCAAAACATGCATTTTCATAATTTAGCGAACTGAAATCTACATTAAAACTGCAGATAACTACTTAAAAATTCACTTCCTTGAATTGATAATGTTTTTCTTTGTCATTTTAAACAGATTCCAGTCAAAATCGGCTTCTTCGATTCATATCGTATCTAAAACCGCATCAAAACTGCAAATATCAGTTTAAACTATCATTTTTTGATACAAACAGTTATATATTCATGTCAATATCTTTCAAATTCTAGTCAAAATCGGCGTCTTTGGGCATTTTAGTAACGAAAACCTTAATAAACTATTAGAGTTCGACGTAATGCAACCTTTCTGAGTCAAATAGTTGCCGATTTCGATAAAATCTTAGTCAGAATCTGCTTTTTCGCCTCTTATTGTACCCAAATCTATTATCAATTCAAGGAAGTGAATTTTTAAGTAGTTATCTGAAGTTTTAATGTAGATTTCAGTTCGCTAAGTTATGAAAATGCATGTTTTGGCTATAATCTTCCGTAAATCAAGGGCGAAAACCAATTATTTGTCCCAAAAGAAGGTGCTTTAAGTATACATCTGCATTTCTAAGGTAGATTTGGGTACAATAAGAGGCGAAAAAGCAGATTCTGACTAGGATTTTATCGAAATCGGCAACTATTTGACTCAGAAAGGTTGCCTTACGTCGAAATCTAATAGTTTATTAAGGTTTTCGTTCCTAAAATGCCCAAAGACGCCGATTTTGACTAGAATTTGAAAGATATTGACATGAATATATAACTATTTGTATCAAAAAATGATAGTTTAAACTGATATTTGCAGTTTTGATGCGGTTTTAGATACGATATGAATCGAAGAAGCCGATTTTGACTGGAATCTGTTTAAAATGACAAAGAAAAACCTATTATCAATTCAAGGAAGTGAATTTTTAAGTAGTTATCTGCAGTTTTAATGTAGATTTCAGTTCGCTAAGTTATGAAAATGCATGTTTTGGCTATAATCTTCCGTAAATCAAGGGCGAAAACCAATTATTTGTCCCAAAAGAAGGTGTTCTAAGTATATATCTGCATTTCTAAGGTAGATTTGGGTACAATAAGAGGCAATAAAGCAGATTCTGACTAAGATTTTATCGAAATCGGCAACTATTTGACTCAGAATGGTTGCCCTACGTCGAAATCTAATAGTTTATTAAGGTTTTCGTTACTAAAATGCCCAAAGACGCCGATTTTGACTAGAATTTGAAAGATATTGACATGAATATATAACTGTTTGTATCAAAAAATGATAGTTTAAACTGATATTTGCAGTTTTGATGCGGTTTTAGGTACGATATGAGTCGAAGAAGCCGATTTTGACTGGAATCTGTTTAAAATGACAAAGAAAAACCTATTATCAATTCAAGGAAGTGAATTTTTAAGTAGTTATCTGCAGTTTTAATGTAGATTTCAGTTCGCTAAGTTATAAAAATGCATGTTTTGGCTATAATCTTCCGCAAATCAAGGGCGAGAACCAATTATTTGTCCCAAAAGAAGGTGTTTTAAGTATATATCTGCATTTCTAAGGTAGATTTGGTTACAATAAGAGGCGAAAAAGCAGATTCTGACTAAGATTTTATCGAAATCGGCAACTATTTGACTCAGAAAGGTTGCCTTACGTCGAAATCTAATAGTTTATTTAGGTTTTCGTTACTAAAATGCCCAAAGACGCCGATTTTGACTAGAATTTGAAAGATATTGACATGAATATATAACTGTTTGTATCAAAAAATGATAGTTTAAACTGATATTTGCAGTTTTGATGCGGTTTTAGATACGATATGAATCGAAGAAGCCGATTTTGACTGGAATCTGTTTAAAATGACAAAGAAAAACCTATTATCAATTCAAGGAAGTGATTTTTTAAGTAGTTATCTGCAGTTTTAATGTAGATTTCAGTTCGCTAAGTTATGAAAATGCATGTTTTGGCTATAATCTTCCGTAAATCAAGGGCGAAAACCAATTATTTGTCCCAAAAGAAGGTGTTCTAAGTATATATCTGCATTTCTAAGGTAGATTTGGGTACAATAAGAGGCGAAAAAGCAGATTCTGACTAAGATTTTATCGAAATCGGCAACTATTTGACTCAGAATGGTTGCCTTACGTCGAAATCTAATAGTTTATTAAGGTTTTCGTTACTAAAATGCCCAAAGACGCCGATTTTGACTAGAATTTGAAAGATATTGACATGAATATATAACTGTTTGTATCAAAAAATGATAGTTTAAACTGATATTTGCAGTTTTGATGCGGTTTAAGGTACGATATGAGTCGAATAAGCCGATTTTGACTGGAATCTGTTTAAAATGACAAAGAAAAACCTATTATCAATTCAAGGAAGTGAATTTTTAAGTAGTTATCTGCAGTTTTAATGTAGATTTCAGTTCGCTAAGTTATGAAAATGCATGTCTTGGCTATAATCTTCCGTAAATCAAGGGCGAAAACCAATTATTTGTCCCAAAAGAAGGTGTTTTAAGTATATATCTGCATTTCTAAGGTAGATTTGGGTACAATAAGGGGCGAAAAAGCAGATTCTGACTAAGATTTTATCGAAATCGGCAACTATTTGACTCAGAAAGGTTGCCTTACGTCGAAATCTAATAGTTTATTAAGGTTTTCGTTACTAAAATGCCCAAAGACGCCGATTTTGACTAGAATTTGACATGAATATATAACTGTTTGTATCAAAAAATGATAGTTTAAAATGATAATTGCAGTTTTGATGCGGTTTTAGATACGATATGAATCGAAGAAGCCGATTTTGACTGGAATCTGTTTAAAATGACAAAAAAAAACCTATTATCAATTCAAGGAAGTGAATTTTTAAGTAGTTATCTGCAGTTTTAATGTAGATTTCAGTTCGCTAAATTATGAAAATGCATGTTTTGGCTATAATCTTCCGTAAATCAAGGGCGAAAACCAATTATTTGTCCCAAAAGAAGGTGCTTTAAGTATATATCTGCATTTCTAAGGTAGATTTGGGTACAATATCAGTTTAAACTATCATTTTTTGATACAAACAGTTATATATTCATGTCAATATCTTTCAAATTCTAGTCAAAATCGGCGTCTTTAAGCATTTAATAACGAAAACCTTAATAAACTATTAGATTTCGACGTAAGGCAACCTTTCTGAGTCAAATAGTTGCCGATTTCGATAAAATCTTAGTCAGAATCTGCTTTTTCGCCTCTTATTGTACCCAAATCTACCTTAGAAATGCAGATATATACTAAAAACACCTTCTTTTGGGACAAATAATTGGTTTTCGCCCTTGATTTACAGAAGATTATAGCCAAAACATGCATTTTCATAACTTAGCGAACTAAAATCTACATTAAAACTGCAGATAACTACTTAAAAATTCACTTCCTTGAATTGATAATTGGTTTTTCTTTGTCATTTTAAACAGATTCCAGTCAAAATCGGCTTCTTTGACTCATATCGTACCTAAAACCGCATCAAAACTGCAAATATCAGTTTAAACTATCATTTTTTGATACAAACAGTTATAAATTCATGTCAATATCATTCAAATTCTAGTCAAAATCGGCGTCTTTGGGCATTTTAGTAACGAAAACCTTAATAAACTATTAGATTTCGACGTAAGGCAACCATTCTGAGTCAAATAGTTTGCCGATTTCGATAAAATCTTATTCAGAATCTGCTTTTTCGCCTCCTATTGTACCCAAATCTACCTTAGAAATGCAGATATATACTTAAAACACCTTCTTTTGGTACAAATAATTGGTTTTCGCCCTTGATTTACGGAAGATTATAGCCAAAACATGCATTTTCATAACTTAGCGAACTGAAATCTACATTAAAACTGCAGATAACTACTTAAAAATTCACTTCCTTGAATTGATAATAGGTTTTTCTTTGTCATTTTAAACAGATTCCAGTCAAAATCGGCTTCTTCGACTCATATCCTAATTAAAACCGCATCAAAACTGCAAATATCAGTTTAAACTATCATTTTTTGATACAAACAGTTATATATTCATGTCAATATCTTTCAAATTCAAGTCAAAATCGGCGTCTTTGGGCATTTTAGTAACGAAAACCTTAATAAACTATTAGATTTCGACGTAAGGCAACCATTCTGAGTCAAATAGTTGCCGATTTCGATAAAATCTTAGTCAGAATCTGCTTTTTCGCCTCTTATTGTACCCAAATCTACCTTAGAAATGCAGATATATACTTAAAGCACCTTCTTTTGGGACAAATAATTGGTTTTCGCCCTTTATTTACGGAAGATTATAGCCAAAACATGCATTTTCATAATTTAGCGAACTGAAATCTACATCTACAGTTCGCTAAGTTATGAAAATGCATGTTTTGGCTATAATCTTCCGTAAATCAAGGGAGAAAACCAATTATTTGTCCCAAAAGAAGGTGTTCTAAGTATATATCTGCATTTCTAAGGTAAATTTGGGTACAATAAGAGGCAAAAAAGCAGATTCTGACTAAGATTTTATCGAAATCGGCAACTATTTGACTCAGAATGGTTGCCTTACGTCGAAATCTAATAGTTTATTAGGGTTTTCGTTACTAAAATGCCCAAAGACGCCGATTTTGACTAGAATTTGAAAGATATTGACATGAATCTATAACTGTTTGTAACAAAAAATGATAGTTTAAACTGATATTTGCAGTTTTGATGCGGTTTTAGGTACGATATGAGTCGAAGAAGCCGATTTTGACTGGAATCTGTTTAAAATGACAAAGAACAACCTATTATCAATTCAAGGAAGTGAATTTTTAAGTAGTTATCTGCAGTTTTAATGTAGATTTCAGTTCGCTAAGTTATAAAAATGCATGTTTTGGCTATAATCTTCCGCAAATCAAGGGCGAAAACCAATTATTTGTCCCAAAAGAAGGTGTTTTAACTATATATCTGCATTTCTAAGGTAGATTTGGTTACAATAAGAGGCGAAAAAGCAGATTCTGACTAAGATTTTATCGAAATCGGCAACTATTTGACTTAGAAAGGTTGCCTTACGTCGAAATCTAATAGTTTATTTAGGTTTTCGTTACTAAAATGCCCAAAGACGCCGATTTTGACTAGAATTTGAAAGATATTGACATGAATATATAACTGTTTGTATCAAAAAATGATAGTTTAAACTGATATTTGCAGTTTTGATGCGGTTTTAGATACGATATGAATCGAAGAAGCCGATTTTGACTGGAATTTGTTTAAAATGACAAAGAAAAACCTATTATCAATTCAAGGAAGTGAATTTTTAAGTAGTTATCTGCAGTTTTAATGTAGATTTCAGTTCGCTAAATTATGAAAATGCATGTTTTGGCTATAATCTTCCGTAAATCAAGGGCGAAAACCAATTACTTGTCCCAAAAGAAGGTGCTTTAAGTATATATCTGCATTTCTAAGGTAGATTTGGGTACAATATCAGTTTAAACTATCATTTTTTGATACAAACAGTTATATATTCATGTCAATATCTTTCAAATTCCAGTCAAAATCGGCGTCTTTAAGCATTTTAGTAACGAAAACCTTAATAAACTATTAGATTTCGACGTAAGGCAACCATTCTGAGTCAAATAGTTGCCGATTTCGATAAAATCTTAGTCAGAATCTGCTTTTTCGCCTCTTATTGTACCCAAATCTACCTTAGAAATGCAGATATATACTAAAAACACCTTCTTTTGGGACAAATAATTGGTTTTCGCCCTTGATTTACAGAAGATTATAGCCAAAACATGCATTTTCATAACTTAGCGAACTAAAATCTACATTAAAACTGCAGATAACTACTTAAAAATTCACTTCCTTGAATTGATAATTGGTTTTTCTTTGTCATTTTAAACAGATTCCAGTCAAAATCGGCTTCTTCGACTCATATCGTACCTAAAACCGCATCAAAACTGCAAATATCAGTTTAAACTATCATTTTTTGATACAAACAGTTATATATTCATGTCAATATCATTCAAATTCTAGTCAAAATCGGCGTCTTTGCGCATTTTAGTAACGAAAACCTTAATAAACTATTTGATTTCGACGTAAGGCAACCATTCTGAGTCAAATAGTTTGCCGATTTCGATAAAATCTTATTCAGAATCTGCTTTTTCGCCTCTTATTGTACCCAAATCTACCTTAGAAATGCAGATATATACTTAAAGCACCTTCTTTTGGGACAAATAATTGGTTTTCGCCCTTGATTTACGGAAGATTATAGCCAAAACATGCATTTTCATAATTTAGCGAACTGAAATCTACATTAAAACTGCAGATAACTACTTAAAAATTCACTTCCTTGAATTGATAATAAGTTTTTCTTTGTCATTTTAAACAGATTCCAGTCAAAATCGGCTTCTTCGATTCATATCGTATCTAAAACCGCATCAAAACTGCAAATGTCAGTTTAAACTATCATTTTTTGATACAAACAGTTATATATTCATGTCAATATCTTTCAAATTCTAGTCAAAATCGGCGTCTTTGGGCATTTTAGTAACGAAAACCTTAATAAACTATTAGAGTTCGACGTAATGCAACCTTTCTGAGTCAAATAGTTGCCGATTTCGATAAAATCTTAGTCAGAATCTGCTTTTTCGCCTCTTATTGTACCCAAATCTACCTTAGAAATGCAGATATATACCTAAAACACCTTCTTTTGGGACAAATAATTGGTTTTCGCCCTTGATTTACGGAAGATTATAGCCAAAACATGCATGTTCATAACTTAGCGAACTGAAATCTACATTAAAACTGCAGATAACTACTTAAAAATTCACTTCCTTGAATTGATAATAGGTTTTTCTTTGTCATTTTAAATAGATTCCAGTCAAAATCGGCTTCTTCGACTCATATCGTACCTAAAACCGCATCAAAACTGCAAATATCAGTTTAAACTATCATTTTTTGATACAAACAGTTATATATTCATGTCAATATCTTTCAAATTCTAGTCAAAATCGGCGTCTTTAGGCATTTTAGTAACGAAAACCTTAATAAACTATTAGATTTCGACGTAAGGCAACCATTCTAAGTCAAATAGTTGCCGATTTCGATAAAATCTTAGTCAGAATCTGCTTTTTCGCCTCTTATTGTACCCAAATCAACCTTAGAAATGCAGATATATACTTAGAACACCTTCTTTTGGGACAAATAATTGGTTTTCGCCCTTGATTTACGGAAGATTATAGCCAAAACATGCATTTTCATAATTTAGCAAACTGAAATCTACATTAAAACTGCAGATAACTACTTAAAAATTCACTTCCTTGAATTGATAATAGGTTGTTCTTTGTCATTTTAAACAGATTCCAGTCAAAATCGGCTTCTTCGACTCATATCGTACCTAAAACCGCATCAAAACTGCAAATATCAGTTTAAACTATCATTTTTTGTTACAAACAGTTATAGATTCATGTCAATATCTTTCAAATTCTAGTCAAAATCGCCGTCTTTGGGCATTTTAGTAACGAAAACCTTAATAAACTATTAGATTTCGACGTAAGGCAACCATTCTGAGTCAAATAGTTTGCCGATTTCGATAAAATCTTATTCAGAATCTGCTTTTTCGCCTCCTATTGTACCCAAATCTACCTTAGAAATGCAGATATATACTTAAAGCACCTTCTTTTGGGACAAATAATTGGTTTTCGCCCTTGATTTACGGAAGATTATAGCCAAAACATGCATTTTCATAATTTAGCGAACTGAAATCTACATTAAAACTGCAGACAACTACTTAAAAATTCACTTCCTTGAATTGATAATAAGTTTTTCTTTGTCATTTTAAACAGGTTCCAGTCAAAATCGGCTTCTTCGATTCATATCGTATCTAAAACCGCATCAAAACTGCAAATATCAGTTTAAACTATCATTTTTTGATACAAACAGTTATATATTCATGTCAATATCTTTCAAATTCTAGTCAAAATCGGCGTCTTTGGGCATTTTAGTAACGAAAACCTTAATAAACTATTAGATTTCGACGTAAGGCAACCATTCTGAGTCAAATAGTTGCCGATTTCGATAAAATCTTAGTCAGAATCTGCTTTTTCGCCTCTTATTGTACCCAAATCTATTATCAATTCAAGGAAGTGAATTTTTAAGTAGTTATCTGAAGTTTTAATGTAGATTTCAGTTCGCTAAGTTATGAAAATGCATGTTTTGGCTATAATCTTCCGTAAATCAAGGGCGAAAACCAATTATTTGTCCCAAAAGAAGGTGCTTTAAGTATACATCTGCATTTCTAAGGTAGATTTGGGTACAATAAGAGGCGAAAAAGCAGATTCTGACTAGGATTTTATCGAAATCGGCAACTATTTGACTCAGAAAGGTTGCCTTACGTCGAAATCTAATAGTTTATTAAGGTTTTCGTTCCTAAAATGCCCAAAGACGCCGATTTTGACTAGAATTTGAAAGATATTGACATGAATATATAACTATTTGTATCAAAAAATGATAGTTTAAACTGATATTTGCAGTTTTGATGCGGTTTTTGATACGATATGAATCGAAGAAGCCGATTTTGACTGGAATCTGTTTAAAATGACAAAGAAAAACCTATTATCAATTCAAGGAAGTGAATTTTTAAGTAGTTATCTGCAGTTTTAATGTAGATTTCAGTTTGCTAAGTTATGAAAATGCATGTTTTGGCTATAATCTTCCGCAAATCAAGGGCGAGAACCAATTATTTGTCCCAAAAGAAGGTGTTTTAAGTATATATCTGCATTTCTAAGGTAGATTTGGTTACAATAAGAGGCGAAAAAGCAGATTCTGACTAAGATTTTATCGAAATCGGCAACTATTTTACTCAGAAAGGTTGCCTTACGTCGAAATCTAATAGTTTATTTAGGTTTTCGTTACTAAAATGCCCAAAGACGCCGATTTTGACTAGAATTTGAAAGATATTGACATGAATATATAACTGTTTGTATCAAAAAATGATAGTTTAAACTGATATTTGCAGTTTTGATGCGGTTTTAGATACGATATGAATCGAAGAAGCCGATTTTGACTGGAATCTGTTTAAAATGACAAAGAAAAACCTATTATCAATTCAAGGAAGTGATTTTTTAAGTAGTTATCTGCAGTTTTAATGTAGATTTCAGTTCGCTAAGTTATGAAAATGCATGTTTTGGCTATAATCTTCCGTAAATCAAGGGCGAAAACCAATTATTTGTCCTAAAAGAAGGTGTTCTAAGTATATATCTGCATTTCTAAGGTAGATTTGGGTACAATAAGAGGCGAAAAAGCAGATTCTGACTAAGATTTTATCGAAATCGGCAACTATTTGACTCAGAATGGTTGCCTTACGTCGAAATCTAATAGTTTATTAAGGTTTTCGTTACTAAAATGCCCAAAGACGCCGATTTTGACTAGAATTTGAAAGATATTGACATGAATATATAACTGTTTGTATCAAAAAATGATAGTTTAAACTGATATTTGCAGTTTTGATGCTATTTTAGGTACGATATGAGTCGAATAAGCCGATTTTGACTGGAATCTGTTTAAAATGACAAAGAAAAACCTATTATCAATTCAAGGAAGTGAATTTTTAAGTAGTTATCTGCAGTTTTAATGTAGATTTCAGTTCGCTAAATTATGAAAATGCATGTTTTGGCTATAATCTTTCGTAAATCAAGGGCGAAAACCAATTATTTGTCCCAAAAGAAGGTGCTTTAAGTATATATCTGCATTTCTAAGGTAGATTTGGGTACAATATCAGTTTAAACTATCATTTTTTGATACAAACAGTTATATATTCATGTCAATATCTTTCAAATTCTAGTCAAAATCGGCGTCTTTAAGCATTTTAGTAACGAAAACCTTAATAAACTATTAGATTTCGACGTAAGGCAACCTTTCTGAGTCAAATAGTTGCCGATTTCGATAAAATCTTAGTCAGAATCTGCTTTTTCGCCTCTTATTGTACCCAAATCTACCTTAGAAATGCAGATATATACTAAAAACACCTTCTTTTGGGACAAATAATTGGTTTTCGCCTTTGATTTACGGAAGATTATAGCCAAAACATGCATTTTCATAACTTAGCAAACTGAAATCTACATTAAAACTGCAGATAACTACTTAAAAATTCACTTCCTTGAATTGATAATAGGTTGTTCTTTGTCATTTTAAACAGATTCCAGTCAAAATCGGCTTCTTCGACTCATATCGTACCTAAAACCGCATCAAAACTGCAAATATCAGTTTAAACTATCATTTTTTGATACAAACAGTTATATATTCATGTCAATATCTTTCAAATTCTAGTCAAAATCGGCGTCTTTGGGCATTTTAGTAACGAAAACCTTAATAAACTATTAGATTTCGACGTAAGGCAACCATTCTGAGTCAAATAGTTTGCCGATTTCGATAAAATCTTATTCAGAATCTGCTTTTTCGCCTCCTATTGTACCCAAATCTACCTTAGAAATGCAGATATATACTTAAAGCACCTTCTTTTGGGACAAATAATTGGTTTTCGCCCTTGATTTACGGAAGATTATAGCCAAAACATGCATTTTCATAATTTAGCGAACTGAAATCTACATTAAAACTGCAGATAACTACTTAAAAATTCACTTCCTTGAATTGATAATAAGTTTTTCTTTGTCATTTTAAACAGATTCCAGTCAAAATCGGCTTCTTCGATTCATATCGTATCTAAAACCGCATCAAAACTGCAAATATCAGTTTAAACTATCATTTTTTGATACAAACAGTTATATATTCATGTCAATATCTTTCAAATTCTAGTCAAAATCGGCGTCTTTGGGCATTTTAGTAACGAAAACCTTAATAAACTATTAGAGTTCGACGTAATGCAACCTTTCTGAGTCAAATAGTTGCCGATTTCGATAAAATCTTAGTCAGAATCTGCTTTTTCGCCTCTTATTGTACCCAAATCTATTATCAATTCAAGGAAGTGAATTTTTAAGTAGTTATCTGAAGTTTTAATGTAGATTTCAGTTCGCTAAGTTATGAAAATGCATGTTTTGGCTATAATCTTCCGTAAATCAAGGGCGAAAACCAATTATTTGTCCCAAAAGAAGGTGCTTTAAGTATACATCTGCATTTCTAAGGTAGATTTGGGTACAATAAGAGGCGAAAAAGCAGATTCTGACTAGGATTTTATCGAAATCGGCAACTATTTGACTCAGAAAGGTTGCCTTACGTCGAAATCTAATAGTTTATTAAGGTTTTCGTTCCTAAAATGCCCAAAGACGCCGATTTTGACTAGAATTTGAAAGATATTGACATGAATATATAACTATTTGTATCAAAAAATGATAGTTTAAACTGATATTTGCAGTTTTGATGCGGTTTTAGATACGATATGAATCGAAGAAGCCGATTTTGACTGGAATCTGTTTAAAATGACAAAGAAAAACCTATTATCAATTCAAGGAAGTGAATTTTTAAGTAGTTATCTGCAGTTTTAATGTAGATTTCAGTTCGCTAAGTTATGAAAATGCATGTTTTGGCTATAATCTTCCGTAAATCAAGGGCGAAAACCAATTATTTGTCCCAAAAGAAGGTGTTCTAAGTATATATCTGCATTTCTAAGGTAGATTTGGGTACAATAAGAGGCAAAAAAGCAGATTCTGACTAAGATTTTATCGAAATCGGCAACTATTTGACTCAGAATGGTTGCCCTACGTCGAAATCTAATAGTTTATTAAGGTTTTCGTTACTAAAATGCCCAAAGACGCCGATTTTGACTAGAATTTGAAAGATATTGACATGAATATATAACTGTTTGTATCAAAAAATGATAGTTTAAACTGATATTTGCAGTTTTGATGCGGTTTTAGGTACGATATGAGTCGAAGAAGCCGATTTTGACTGGAATCTGTTTAAAATGACAAAGAAAAACCTATTATCAATTCAAGGAAGTGAATTTTTAAGTAGTTATCTGCAGTTTTAATGTAGATTTCAGTTCGCTAAGTTATAAAAATGCATGTTTTGGCTATAATCTTCCGCAAATCAAGGGCGAGAACCAATTATTTGTCCCAAAAGAAGGTGTTTTAAGTATATATCTGCATTTCTAAGGTAGATTTGGTTACAATAAGAGGCGAAAAAGCAGATTCTGACTAAGATTTTATCGAAATCGGCAACTATTTGACTCAGAAAGGTTGCCTTACGTCGAAATCTAATGGTAGATTTGGGTACAATAGGAGGCAAAAAAGCAGATTCTGAATAAGATTTTATCGAAATCGGCAAACTATTTGACTCAGAATGGTTGCCTTACGTCGAAATCTAATAGTTTATTAAGGTTTTCGTTACTAAAATGCCCAAAGACGCCGATTTTGACTAGAATTTGAATGATATTGACATGAATTTATAACTGTTTGTACCAAAAAATGATAGTTTAAACTGATATTTGCAGTTTTGATGCGGTTTTAGGTACGATATGAGTCAAAGAAGCCGATTTTGACTGGAATCTGTTTAAAATGACAAAGAAAAACCAATTATCAATTCAAGGAAGTGAATTTTTAAGTAGTTATCTGCAGTTTTAATGTAGATTTTAGTTCGCTAAGTTATGAAAATGCATGTTTTGGCTATAATCTTCTGTAAATCAAGGGCGAAAACCAATTATTTGTCCCAAAAGAAGGTGTTTCTAGTATATATCTGCATTTCTAAGGTAGATTTGGGTACAATAAGAGGCGAAAAAGCAGATTCTGACTAAGATTTTATCGAAATCGGCAACTATTTGACTCAGAAAGGTTGCCTTACGTCGAAATCTAATAGTTTATTAAGGTTTTCGTTACTAAAATGCTTAAAGACGCCGATTTTGACTAGAATTTGAAATATATTGACATGAATATATAACTGTTTGTATCAAAAAATGATAGTTTAAACTGATATTGTACCCAAATCTACCTTAGAAATGCAGATATATACTTAAAGCACCTTCTTTTGGGACAAATAATTGGTTTTCGCCCTTGATTTACGGAAGATTATAGCCAAAACATGCATTTTCATAATTTAGCGAACTGAAATCTACATTAAAACTGCAGATAACTACTTAAAAATTCACTTCCTTGAATTGATAATAGGTTTTTTTTTGTCATTTTAAACAGATTCCAGTCAAAATCGGCTTCTTCGATTCATATCGTATCTAAAACCGCATCAAAACTGCAATTATCAGTTTAAACTATCATTTTTTGATACAAACAGTTATATATTCATGTCAAATTCTAGTCAAAATCGGCGTCTTTGGGCATTTTAGTAACGAAAACCTTAATAAACTATTAGATTTCGACGTAAGGCAACCTTTCTGAGTCAAATAGTTGCCAATTTCGATAAAATCTTAGTCAGAATCTGCTTTTTTCGCCCCTTATTGTACCCAAATCTATTATCAATTCAAGGAAGTGAATTTTTAAGTAGTTATCTGAAGTTTTAATGTAGATTTCAGTTCGTTAAGTTATGAAAATGCATGTTTTGGCTATAATCTTCCGCAAATCAAGGGCGAGAACCAATTATTTGTCCCAAAAGAAGGTGTTTTAAGTATATATCTGCATTTCTAAGGTAGATTTGGTTACAATAAGAGGCGAAAAAGCAGATTCTGACTAAGATTTTATCGAAATCGGCAACTATTTGACTCAGAAAGGTTGCCTTACGTCGAAATCTAATAGTTTATTTAGGTTTTCGTTACTAAAATGCCCAAAGACGCCGATTTTGATTAGAATTTGAAAGATATTGACATGAATATATAACTGTTTGTATCAAAAAATGATAGTTTAAACTGATATTTGCAGTTTTGATGCGGTTTTAGATACGATATGAATCGAAGAAGCCGATTTTGACTGGAATCTGTTTAAAATGACAAAGAAAAACCTATTATCAATTCAAGGAAGTGATTTTTTAAGTAGTTATCTGCAGTTTTAATGTAGATTTCAGTTCGCTAAGTTATGAAAATGCATGTTTTGGCTATAATCTTCCGTAAATCAAGGGCGAAAACCAATTATTTGTCCCAAAAGAAGGTGTTCTAAGTATATATCTGCATTTCTAAGGTAGATTTGGGTACAATAAGAGGCGAAAAAGCAGATTCTGACTAAGATTTTATCGAAATCGGCAACTATTTGACTCAGAATGGTTGCCTTACGTCGAAATCTAATAGTTTATTAAGGTTTTCGTTACTAAAATGCCCAAAGACGCCGATTTTGACTAGAATTTGAAAGATATTGACATGAATATATAACTGTTTGTATCAAAAAATGATAGTTTAAACTGATATTTGCAGTTTTGATGCAAAATCGGCGTCTTTGGGCATTTTAGTAACGAAAACCTAACTCCGCCTCCGACGCACCGTTTCCGAGATACGGCCCTTTTTCGAAATTTTTTTTTCCATTTTAAAATGGCTGTAGCTCGAAAACGGTTCGTTTTTTGGGAAAACCGAGCAATTTTTTGCCCCATAGGGGACGCTTTACCACCCCATTTTACGGGAATCCGGTATCGGTTTCCCCATTTTCTTGATTTTGGTACCCCCGCCGGCATCATATAGAGTATTGCGAGCCTACCTCGATTTAAAATTTAAAACTTGAATGGATAGAAGGAACGTCGGAAACGTATCAGGCTATAGTGGTTACGAATCCGCACCACTCTACGCGCATTATATTGAGCTCGGTACGAAAATTCGCTTATTTTTCGCCTCCGACGCACCCTTACCGAGATACGGCTCTTTCTCGAAATTTTTTTTTCGATTTTAAAATGGCTATATCTCGAAAACGGTTCGTTTTTTGAGAAAACCGAGCAATTTTTTGCCCCATAGGGGACGCTTTACCACCCCATTTTACGGGAATCCGGTATCGGTTTCCCCATTTTCTTGATTTTGGTACCCCCGCCGGCATCGTATAGAGTATTGCGAGCCTACCTCGATTTAAAATTTAAAACTTGAATGGATAGGAGGATAGCTCGGTACGAAAATTCGCTTATTTTTCGCCTCCGACGCACCGTTACCGAGATACGGCCCTTTTTCGTATTTTTTTTTTCGATTTTAAAATGGCCATAACTCGAAAACGGTTCGTCCAATCAAAAAAAGGACAAAATTTTCACCCAAAAGGGGTCGCTTCTCACCCCCTTTACCCTTAGAAGACATTTTCTCCGATTTTTTTTTTCAAAAATTACAAAATTCGAGGGGATAAATTTTGGAGGGGGGGTTGAGACTTTGCCAGTTGAGGCCGGTACGAAAATTCGCTTATTTTTCGCCTCCGACGCACCGTTACCGAGATACGGCCCTTTTTCGTTTTTTTTTTTTTCGATTTTAAAATGGCCATAACTCGAAAACGATTCGTTTTTTGGGAAAACGGAGTAATTTTTTGCCCTTATAGGGACGGTTTACGACCCCATTTTAAACTATTAGATTCCGACGTAAGGCAACCATTCTGAGTCAAATAGTTGCCGATTTCGATAAAATCTTAGTCAGAATCTGCTTTTTCGCATCTTATTGTACCCAAATCTACCTTAGAAATGCAGATATATACTTAAAACACCTTCTTTTGGGACAAATAATTGGTTTTCGCCCTTGATTTACGGAAGATTATAGCCAAAACATGCATTTTTATAACTTAGCGAACTGAAATCTACATTAACACTGCAGATAACTACTTAAAAATTCACTTCCTTGAATTGATAATAGGTTTTTCTTTGTCATTTTAAACAGATTCCAGTCAAAATCGGCTTCTTCGATTCATATCGTATCTAAAACCGCATCAAAACTGCAAATATCAGTTTAAACTATCATTTTTTGATACAAACAGTTATATATTCATGTCAATATCTCTCAAATTCTAGTCAAAATCGGCGTCTTTGGGCATTTTAGTAACGAAAACCTTAATAAACTATTAGATTTCGACGTAAGGCAACCTTTCTGAGTCAAATAGTTGCCGATTTCGATAAAATCTTAGTCAGAATCTGCTTTTTCGCCTCTTATTGTACCCAAATCTACCTTAGAAATGCAGATATATACTTAAAACACCTTCTTTTGGGACAAATAATTGGTTTTCGCCCTTGATTTACGAAAGATTATAGCCAAAACATGCATTTTCATAACTTAGCGAACTGAAATCTGCATTAAAACTGCAGATAACTACTTAAAAATTCACTTCCTTGAATTGATAATAGGTTTTTCTTTGTCATTTTAAACAGATTCCAGACAAAATCGGCTTCTTCGATTCATATCGTATCTAAAACCGCATCAAAACTGCAAATATCAGTTTGACTGGAATCTGTTTAAAATGACAAAGAAAAACCTATTATCAATTCAAGGAAGTGAATTTTTAAGTAGTTATCTGCAGTCTTAATGTAGATTTCAGTTCGCTAAGTTATGAAAATGCATGTTTTGGCTATAATCTTCCGTAAATCAAGGGCGAAAACCAATTATTTGTCCCAAAAGAAGGTGTTTTAAGTATATATCTGCATTTCTAAGGTAGATTTGGGTACAATAAGAGGCGAAAAAGCAGATTCTGACTAAGATTTTATCGAAATCGGCAACTATTTGACTCAGAAAGGTTGCCTTACGTCGAAATCTAATAGTTTATTAAGGTTTTCGTTACTAAAATGCCCAAAGACGCCGATTTTGACTAGAATTTGAAAGATATTGACATGAATATATAACTGTTTGTATCAAAAAATGATAGTTTAAACTGATATTTGCAGTTTTGATGCGGTTTTAGATACGATATGAATCGAAGAAGCCGATTTTGACTGGAATCTGTTTAAAATGACAAAGAAAAACCTATTATCAATTCAAGGAAGTGAATTTTTAAGTAGTTATCTGCAGTTTTAATGTAGATTTCAGTTCGCTAAGTTATGAAAATGCATGTTTTGGCTATAATCTTCCGTAAATCAAGGGCGAAAACCAATTATTTGTCCCAAAAGAAGGTGTTTTAAGTAGATATCTGCATTTCTAAGGTAGATTTGGGTACAATAAGAGGCGAAAAAGCAGATTCTGACTAAGATTTTATCGAAATCGGCAACTATTTGACTCAGAATGGTTGCCTTACGTCGAAACCTAATAGTTTATTAAGGTTTTCGTTACTAAAATGCCCAAAGACGCCGATTTTGACTAGAATTTGAAAGATATTGACATGAATATATAACTGTTTGTATCAAAAAATGATAGTTTAAACTGATATTTGCAGTTTTGATGCGGTTTTAGATACGATATGAATCGAAGAAGCCGATTTTGTCTGGAATCTGTTTAAAATGACAAAGAAAAACCTATTATCAATTCGAGGAAGTGAATTTTTAAGTAGTTATCTGCAGTTTTAATGTAGATTTCAGTTCGCTAAGTTATGAAAATGCATGTTTTGGCTATAATCTTCCGTAAATCAAGGGCGAAAACCAATTATTTGTCCCAAAAGAAGGTGTTTTAAGTATATATCTGCATTTCTAAGGTAGATTTGGGTACAATAAGAGGCGAAAAAGCAGATTCTGACTAAGATTTTATCGAAATCGGCAACTATTTGACTCAGAATGGTTGCCTTACGTCGAAATCTAATAGTTTATTAAGGTTTTCGTTACTAAAATGCCCAAAGACGCCGATTTTGACTAGAATTTGAAAGATATTGACATGAATATATAACTGTTTGTATCAAAAAATGATAGTTTAAACTGATATTTGCAGTTTTGATGCGGTTTTAGATACGATATGAATCGAAGAAGCCGATTTTGTCTGGAATCTGTTTAAAATGACAAAGAAAAACCTATTATCAATTCAAGGAAGTGAATTTTTAAGTAGTTATCTGCAGTTTTAATGTAGATTTCAGTTCGCTAAGTTATGAAAATGCATGTTTTGGCTATAATCTTCCGTAAATCAAGGGCGAAAACCAATTATTTGTCCCAAAAGAAGGTGTTTTAAGTATATATCTGCATTTCTAAGGTAGATTTGGGTAAAATAAGAGGCGAAAAAGCAGATTCTGACTAAGATTTTATCGAAATCGGCAACTATTTGACTCAGAATGGTTGCCTTACGTCGAAATCTAATAGTTTATTAAGGTTTTCGTTACTAAAATGCCCAAAGACGCCGATTTTGACTAGAATTTGAAAGATATTGACATGAATATATAACTGTTTGTATCAAAAAATGATAGTTTAAACTGATATTTGCAGTTTTGATGCGGTTTTAGATACGATATGAATCGAAGAAGCCGATTTTGACTGGAATCTGTTTAAAATGACAAAGAAAAACCTATTTTCAATTCAAGGAAGTGAATTTTTATGTAGTTATCTGCAGTTTTAATGTAGATTTCAGTTCGCTAAGTTATGAAAATGCATGTTTTGGCTATAATCTTCCGTAAATCAAGGGCGAAAACCAATTATTTGTCCCAAAAGAAGGTGTTTTAAGTATATATCTGCATTTCTAAGGTAGATTTGGGTACAATAAGAGGCGAAAAAGCAGATTCTGACTAAGATTTTATCGAAATCGGCAACTATTTGACTCAGAATGGTTGCCTTACGTCGAAATCTAATAGTTTATTAAGGTTTTCGTTGCTAAAATGCCCAAAGACGCCGATTTTGACTAGAATTTGAAAGATATTGACATGAATATTGAAATTGTACCCAAATCTACCTTAGAAATGCAGATATATACTTAAAACACCTTCTTTTGGGACAAATAATTGGTTTTCGCCCTTGATTAACGGAAGATTATAGCCAAAACATGCATTTTCATAACTTAGCGAACTGAAATCTACATTAAAACTGCAGATAACAACTTAAAAATTCACTTCCTTGAATTGATAATAGGTTTTTCTTTGTCATTTTAAACAGATTCCAGTCAAAATCGGCTTCTTCGACTCATATCGTACCTAAAACCGCATCAAAACTGCAAATATCAGTTTAAACTATCATTTTTTGATACAAACAGTTATATATTCATGTCAATATCATTCAAATCCTAGTCAAAATCGGCGTCTTTGGGCATTTTAGTAACGAAAACCTTAATAAACTATTAGATTTCGACGTAAGGCAACCTTTCTGAGTCAAATAGTTGCCGATTTCGATAAAATCTTAGTCAGAATCTGCTTTTTCGCCTCTTATTGTACCCAAATCTACCTTAGAAATGCAGATATATACTTAAAACACCTTCTTTTGGGACAAATAATTGGTTTTCGCCCTTGATTTACGGAAGATTATAGCAAAAACATGCATTTTCATAACTTAGCGAACTGAAATCTACATTAAAAGTGCAGATAACTACTTAAAAATTCACTTCCTTGAATTGATAATAGGTTTTTCTTTGTCATTTTAAACAGATTCCAGTCAAAATCGGCTTCTTCGACTCATATCGTACCTAAAACCGCATCAAAACTGCAAATATCAGTTTAAACTATCATTTTTTGATACAAACAGTTATATATTCATGTCAATATCATTCAAATCCTAGTCAAAATCGGCGTCTTTGGGCATTTTAGTAACGAAAACCTTAATAAACTATTAGATTTCGACGTAAGGCAACCATTCTGAGTCAAATAGTTGCCGATTTCGATAAAATCTTAGTCAGAATCTGCTTTTTCGCCTCTTATTGTACCCAAATCTACCTTAGAAATGCAGATATATACTTAAAACACCTTCTTTTGGGACAAATAATTGGTTTTCGCCCTTGATTTACGGAAGATTATAGCCAAAACATGCATTTTCATAACTTAGCGAACTGAAATCTACATTAAAACTGCAGATAACTACTTAAGAATTCACTTCCTTGAATTGATAATAGGTTTTTCTTTGTCATTTTAAACAGATTCCAGTCAAAATCGGCTTCTTCGACTCATATCGTACCTAAAACCGCATCAAAACTGCAAATATCAGTTTAAACTATCATTTTTTGATACAAACAGTTATATATTCATGTCAATATCTTTCAAATTCTAGTCAAAATCGGCGTCTTTGGGCATTTTAGTAACGAAAACCTTAATAAACTATTAGATTTCGACGTAAGGCAACCATCCTGAGTCAAATAGTTGCCGATTTCGATAAAATCTTAGTCAGAATCTGCTTTTTCGCCTCTTATTGTACCCAAATCTACCTTAGAAATGCAGATATATACTTAAAACACCTTCTTTTGGGACAAATAATTGGTTTTCGCCCTTGATTTACGGAAGATTATAGCCAAAACATGCATTTTCATAACTTAGCGAACTGAAATCTACATTAAAACTGCAGATAACTACTTAAAAATTCACTTCCTTGAATTGATAATAGGTTTTTCTTTGTCATTTTAAACAGATTCCAGTCAAAATCGGCTTCTTCGATTCATATCGTACCTAAAACCGCATCAAAACTGCAAATATCAGTTTAAACTATCATTTTTTGATACAAACAGTTATATATTCATGTCAATATCTTTCAAATTCTAGTCAAAATCGGCGTCTTTGGGCATTTTAGTAACGAAAACCATAATAAACTATTAGATTTCGACGTAAGGCAACCTTTCTGAGTCAAATAGTTGCCGATTTCGATAAAATCTTAGTCAGAATCTGCTTTTTCGCCTCTTATTGTACCCAAATCTACCTTAGAAATGCAGATATATACTTAAAACACCTTCTTTTGGGACAAATAATTGGTTTTCGCCCTTGATTTACGGAAGATTATAGCAAAAACATGCATTTTCATAACTTAGCGAACTGAAATCTACATTAAAACTGCAGATAACTACTTAAAAATTCACTTCCTTGAATTGATAATAGGTTTTTCTTTGTCATTTTAAACAGATTCCAGTCAAAATCGGCTTCTTCGACTCATATCGTACCTAAAACCGCATCAAAACTGCAAATATCAGTTTAAACTATCATTTTTTGATACAAACAGTTATATATTCATTTCAATATCATTCAAATCCTAGTCAAAATCGGCGTCTTTGGGCATTTTAGTAACGAAAACCTTAATAAACTATTAGATTTCGACGTAAGGCAACCATTCTGAGTCAAATAGTTGCCGATTTCGATAAAATCTTAGTCAGAATCTGCTTTTTCGCCTCTTATTGTACCCAAATCTACCTTAGAAATGCAGATATATACTTAAAACACCTTCTTTTGGGACAAATAATTGGTTTTCGCCCTTGATTTACGGAAGATTATAGCCAAAACATGCATTTTCATAACTTAGCGAACTGAAATCTACATTAAAACTGCAGATAACTACTTAAGAATTCACTTCCTTGAATTGATAATAGGTTTTTCTTTGTCATTTTAAACAGATTCCAGTCAAAATCGGCTTCTTCGACTCATATCGTACCTAAAACCGCATCAAAACTGCAAATATCAGTTTAAACTATCATTTTTTGATACAAACAGTTATATATTCATGTCAATATCTTTCAAATTCTAGTCAAAATCGGCGTCTTTGGGCATTTTAGTAACGAAAACCTTAATAAACTATTAGATTTCGACGTAAGGCAACCATCCTGAGTCAAATAGTTGCCGATTTCGATAAAATCTTAGTCAGAATCTGCTTTTTCGCCTCTTATTGTACCCAAATCTACCTTAGAAATGCAGATATATACTTAAAACACCTTCTTTTGGGACAAATAATTGGTTTTCGCCCTTGATTTACGGAAGATTATAGCCAAAACATGCATTTTCATAACTTAGCGAACTGAAATCTACATTAAAACTGCAGATAACTACTTAAAAATTCACTTCCTTGAATTGATAATAGGTTTTTCTTTGTCATTTTAAACAGATTCCAGTCAAAATCGGCTTCTTCGATTCATATCGTATCTAAAACCGCATCAAAACTGCAAATATCAGTTTAAACTATCATTTTTTGATACAAACAGTTATATATTCATGTCAATATCTTTCAAATTCTAGTCAAAATCGGCGTCTTTGGGCATTTTAGTAACGAAAACCATAATAAACTATTAGATTTCGACGTAAGGCAACCTTTCTGAGTCAAATAGTTGCCGATTTCGATAAAATCTTAGTCAGTATCTGCTTTTTCGCCTCTTATTGTACCCAAATCTACCTTAGAAATGCAGATATATACTTAAAACACCTTCTTTTGGGACAAATAATTGGTTTTCGCCCTTGATTTACGGAAGATTATAGCCAAAACATGCATTTTCATAACTTAGCGAACTGAAATCTACATTAAAACTGCAGATAACTACTTAAAAATTCATTTCCTTGAATTGATAATAGGTTTTTCTTTGTCATTTTAAACAGATTCCAGTCAAAATCGGCTTCTTCGATTCATATCGTATCTAAAACCGCATCAAAACTGCAAATATCAGTTTAAACTATCATTTTTTGATACAAACAGTTATATATTCATGTCAATACCTTTCAAATTCTAGTCAAAATCGGCGTCTTTGGGCAATTTAGTAACGAAAACCTTAATAAACTATTAGATTTCGACGTAAGGCAACCTTTCTGAGTCAAATAGTTGCCGATTTCGATAAAATCTTAGTCAGAATCTGCTTTTTGGCCTCTTATTGTACCCAAATCTACCTTAGAAATGCAGATATATACTTAAAACACCTTCTTTTGGGACAAATAATTGGTTTTCGCCCTTGATTTACGGAAGATTATAGCCAAAACATGCATTTTCATAACTTAGCGAACTGAAATCTACATTAAAACTGCAGATAACTACTTAAAAATTCAGTTCCTTGAATTGATAATAGGTTTTTCTTTGTCATTTTAAACAGATTCCAGTCAAAATCGGCTTCTTCGATTCATATCGTATCTAAAACCGCATCAAAACTGCAAATATCAGTTTAAACTATCATTTTTTGATACAAACAGTTATATATTCATGTCAATACTTTTCAAATTCTAGTCAAAATCGGCGTCTTTGGGCAATTTAGTAACGAAAACCTTAATAAACTATTAGATTTCGACGTAAGGCAACCTTTCTGAGTCAAATAGTTGCCGATTTCGATAAAATCTTAGTCAGAATCTGCTTTTTCGCCTCTTATTGTACCCAAATCTACCTTAGAAATGCAGATATATACTTAAAACACCTTCTTTTGGGACAAATAATTGGTTTTCGCCCTTGATTTACGGAAGATTATAGCCAAAACATGCATTTTCATAACTTAGCGAACTGAAATCTACATTAAAACTGCAGATAACTACTTAAAAATTCACTTCCTTGAATTGATAATAGGTTTTTCTTTGTCATTTTAAACAGATTCCAGTCAAAATCGGCTTCTTCGACTCATATCGTACCTAAAACCGCATCAAAACTGCAAATATCAGTTTAAACTATCATTTTTTGATACAAACAGTTATATATTCATGTCAATATCATTCAAATTCTAGTCAAAATCGGCGTCTTTGGGCATTTTAGTAACGAAAACCTTAATAAACTATTAGATTTCGACGTAATAGCCTGGTAGGTTTCCGACGTTCCTCCTATCCATTCAAGTTTTAAATTTTAAATCGAGGTAGGCTCGCAATACTCTATACGATGCCGGCGGGGGTACCAAAATCAAGAAAATGGGGAAACTGACACCGGATTCCCGTAAAATGGGGTCGTAAACCGTCCCGACAAGGGCAAAAAATTACTCCGTTTTCCCAAAAAACGAATCGTTTTCGAGTTATGGCCATTTTAAAATCGAAAAAAAAAAAAATTAGAAAAAGGGCCGTATCTCGGTAAGGGTGCGCCGGAGGCGAAAAATAAGCGAATTTTCGTACCGAGTTTATTATAACGCGCGCAAAATGGTGCGGTTTCGTATATACTATAGCCTGGTAGGTTTCCGACGTTCCTCCTATCCATTCAAGTTTTAAATTTTAAATCGAGGTAGGCTCGCAATACTCTATACGATGCCGGCGGGGGTACCAAAATCAAGAAAATGGGGAAACCGATACCGGTCGCTTCTCACCCCCCTTTACCCTTAGAAGGCATTTTCTCCGATTTTTTTTTTCAAAAATTACAAAATTCGAGGGGGTAAATCTTGGAGGGGGGGGTTGAGACTTTGCCAGTTGAGGCCGGTACGAAAATTCGCTTATTTTTCGCCTCCGACGCACCGTTTCCGAGATACGGCCCTTTTTCGAAATTTTTTTTTCCATTTTAAAATGGCTATAGCTCGAAAACGGTTCGTTTTTTGGGAAAACCGAGCAATTTTTTGCCCCATAGGGGACGCTTTACCACCCCATTTTACGGGAATCCGGTATCGGTTTCCCCATTTTCTTGATTTTGGTACCCCCGCCGGCATCGTATAGAGTATTGCGAGCCTACCTCGATTTAAAATTTAAAACTTGAATGGATAGGAGGAACGTCGGAAACCTACCAGGCTATAGTATATACGAAACCGCACCATTTTGCGCGCGTTATAATAAACTCGGTACGAAAATTCGCTTATTTTTCGCCTCCGGCGCACCCTTACCGAGATACGGCCCTTTTTCTAATTTTTTTTTTTCGATTTTAAAATGGCCATAACTCGAAAACGGTTCGTCCAATCAAAAAAAGGACAAAATTTTCACCCCGAAAGGGTCGCTTCTCACACCCCTTTACCCTTAGAAGGCATTTTCTCCGATTTTTTTTTTCAAAAATTACAAAATTCGAGGGGGTAAATTTTGGAGGGGGGGGGGGTTGAGACTTTGCCAGTTGAGGCCGGTACGAAAATTCGCTTATTTTTCGCCTCCGACGCACCGTTTCCGAGATACGGCCCTTTTTCGAAATTTTTTTTTCCATTTTAAAATGGCTATAGCTCGAAAACGGTTCGTTTTTTGGGAAAACCGAGCAATTTTTTGCCCCATAGGGGACGCTTTACCAACCCATTTTACGGGAATCCGGTATCGGTTTCCCCATTTTCTTGATTTTGGTACCCCCTGCCGGCATCGTATAGAGTATTGCGAGCCTACCTCGATTTAAAATTTAAAACTTGAATGGATAGGAGGAACGTCGGAAACCTACCAGGCTATAGTATATACGAAACCGCACTATTTTGCGCGCGTTATAATAAACTCGGTACGAAAATTCGCTTATTTTTCGCCTCCGGCGCACCCTTACCGAGATACGGCCCTTTTTCTAATTTTTTTTTTTTTTCGATTTTAAAATGGCCATAACTCGAAAACGATTCGTTTTTTGGGAAAACGGAGTAATTTTTTGCCCTTATAGGGACGGTTTACGACCCCATTTTACAGGAATCCGGTGTCAGTTTCCCCATTTTCTTGATTTTGGTACCCCCGCCGGCATCGTATAGAGTATTGCGAGCCTACCTCGATTTAAAATTTAAAACTTGAATGGATAGGAGGAACGTCGGAAACGTATCAGGCTATAGTGGTTACGAATCCGCACCACTCTATGCGCGTTATATTGAGCTCGGTACGAAAATTCGCTTATTTTTCGCCTCCGACGCACCCTTACCGAGATACGGCCCTTTTTCGAAATTTTTTTTTCGATTTTAAAATGGCTATATCTCGAAAACGGTTCGTTTTTTGAGAAAACCGAGCAATTTTTTGCCCCTTGGGGGACGCTTTACCACCCCATTTTACGGGAATCCGGTATCAGTTTCCCCATTTTCTTGATTTTGGTACCCCCGCCGGCATCGTATAGAGTATTGCGAGCCTACCTCGATTTAAAATTTAAAACTTGAATGGATAGGAGGAACGTCGGAAACGTATCAGGCTATAGTGGTTACGAATCCGCACCACTCTATGCGCGTTATATTGAGCTCGGTACGAAAATTCGCTTATTTTTCGCCTCCGACGCACCCTTACCGAGATACGGCCCTTTTTCGAAATTTTTTTTTCGATTTTAAAATGGCTATATCTCGAAAACGGTTCGTTTTTTGAGAAAACCGAGCAATTTTTTGCCCCTTGGGGGACGCTTTACCACCCCATTTTACAGGAATCCGGTATCGGTTTCCCCATTTTCTTGATTTTGGTACCCCCGCCGGCATCGTATAGAGTATTGCGAGCCTACCTCGATTTAAAATTTAAAACTTGAATGGATAGGAGGAACGTCGGAAACCTACCAGGCTATAGCGGTTACGAATCCGCACCACTCTACGCGCGTTATATTGAGCTCGGTACGAAAATTCGCTTATTTTTCGCCTCCGACGCACCGTTACCGAGATACGGCCCGTTTTCGTTTTTTTTTTTTCGATTTTAAAATCGCCATAACTCGAAAACGATTCGTTTTTTGGGAAAACGGAGTAATTTTTTGCCCATTAGGGGACGCTTTACCACCCCATTTTACGGGAATCCGGTATCGGTTTCCCCATTTTCTTGATTTTGGTACCCCCGCCGGCATCGTATAGAGTATTGCGAGCCTACCTCGATTTAAAATTTAAAACTTGAATGGATAGGAGGAACGTCGGAAACCTACCAGGCTATAGTATATACGAAACCGCACCATTTTGCGCGCGTTATAATAAACTCGGTACGAAAATTCGCTTATTTTTCGCCTCCGGCGCACCCTTACCGAGATACGGCCCTTTTTCTATTTTTTTTTTTTTTTTCGATTTTAAAATGGCCATAACTCGAAAACGATTCGTTTTTTGGGAAAACGGAGTAATTTTTTGCCCTCATAGGGACGGTTTACGACCCCATTTTACGGGAATCCGGTGTCAGTTTCCCCATTTTCTTGATTTTGGTACCCCCGCCGGCATCGTAGAGTATTGCGAGCCTACCTCGATTTAAAATTTAAAACTTGAATGGATAGGAGGAACGTCGGAAACCTACCAGGCTATAGTATATACGAAACCGCACTATTTTGCGCGCGTTATAATAAACTCGGTACGAAAATTCGCTTATTTTTCGCCTCCGGCGCACCCTTACCGAGATACGGCCCTTTTTCTAATTTTTTTTTTTTCGATTTTAAAATGGCCATAACTCGAAAACGATTCGTTTTTTGGGAAAACGGAGTAATTTTTTGCCCTTATAGGGACGGTTTACGACCCCATTTTACAGGAATCCGGTGTCAGTTTCCCCATTTTCTTGATTTTGGTACCCCCGCCGGCATCGTATAGAGTATTGCGAGCCTACCCCGATTTAAAATTTAAAATTTGAATGGATAGGAGGAACGTCGGAAACCTACCAGGCTATAGTGGTTACGAATCCGCACCACTCTACGCGCGTTATATTGAGCTCGGTACGAAAATTCGCTTATTTTTCGCCTCCGACGCACCCTTACCGAGATACGGCCCTTTCTCGAAATTTTTTTTTCGATTTTAAAATGGCTATATCTCGAAAACGGTTCGTTTTTTGAGAAAACCGAGCAATTTTTTGCCCCATGGGGGACGCTTTACCACCCCATTTTACGGGAATCCGGTATCAGTTTCCCCATTTTCTTGATTTTGGTACCCCCGCCGGCATCGTATAGAGTATTGCGAGCCTACCTCGATTTAAAATTTAAAACTTGAATGGATAGGAGGAACGTCGGAAACGTATCAGGCTATAGTGGTTACGAATCCGCACCACTCTATGCGCGTTATATTGAGCTCGGTACGAAAATTCGCTTATTTTTCGCCTCCGACGCACCCTTACCGAGATACGGCCCTTTTTCGAAATTTTTTTTTCGATTTTAAAATGGCTATATCTCGAAAACGGTTCGTTTTTTGAGAAAACCGAGCAATTTTTTGCCCCTTAGGGGACGCTTTACCACCCCATTTTACAGGAATCCGGTATCGGTTTCCCCATTTTCTTGATTTTGGTACCCCCGCCGGCATCGTATAGAGTATTGCGAGCCTACCTCGATTTAAAATTTAAAACTTGAATGGATAGGAGGAACGTCGGAAACCTACCAGGCTATAGCGGTTACGAATCCGCACCACTCTACGCGCGTTATATTGAGCTCGGTACGAAAATTCGCTTATTTTTCGCCTCCGACGCACCGTTACCGAGATACGGCCCGTTTTCGTTTTTTTTTTTTTCGATTTTAAAATCGCCATAACTCGAAAACGATTCGTTTTTTGGGAAAACGGAGTAATTTTTTGCCCATTAGGGGACGCTTTACCACCCCATTTTACGGGAATCCGGTATCGGTTTCCCCATTTTCTTGATTTTGGTACCCCCGCCGGCATCGTATAGAGTATTGCGAGCCTACCTCGATTTAAAATTTAAAACTTGAATGGATAGGAGGAACGTCGGAAACCTACCAGGCTATAGTATATACGAAACCGCACCATTTTGCGCGCGTTATAATAAACTCGGTACGAAAATTCGCTTATTTTTCGCCTCCGGCGCACCCTTACCGAGATACGGCCCTTTTTCTATTTTTTTTTTTTTTCGATTTTAAAATGGCCATAACTCGAAAACGATTCGTTTTTTGGGAAAACGGAGTAATTTTTTGCCCTTATAGGGACGGTTTACGACCCCATTTTACGGGAATCCGGTGTCAGTTTCCCCATTTTCTTGATTTTGGTACCCCCGCCGGCATCGTAGAGTATTGCGAGCCTACCTCGATTTAAAATTTAAAACTTGAATGGATAGGAGGAACGTCGGAAACCTACCAGGCTATAGTGGTTACGAATCCGCACCACTCTACGCGCGTTATATTGAGCTCGGTACGAAAATTCGCTTATTTTTCGCCTCCCTCGCACCCTTACCGAGATAAGGCCCTTTCTCGAAATTTTTTTTTCGATTTTAAAATGGCTATATCTCGAAAACGGTTCGCTTTTTGAGAAAACCGAGCAATTTTTTGCCCCATAGGGGACGCTTTACCACCCCATTTTACGGGAATCCGGTATCAGTTTCCCCATTTTCTTGATTTTGGTACCCCCGCCGGCATCGTAGAGTATTGCGAGCCTACCTCGATTTAAAATTTAAAACTTGAATGGATAGGAGGAACGTCGGAAACGTATCAGGCTATAGTGGTTACGAATCCGCACCACTCTATGCGCGTTATATTGAGCTCGGTACGAAAATTCGCTTATTTTTCGCCTCCGACGCACCGTTACCGAGATACGGCCCTTTTTCATATTTTTTTTCGATTTTAAAATGGCCATAACTCGAAAACGGTTCGTCCAATCAAAAAAAGGACAAAATTTTCACCCTAAAAGGGTCGCTTCTCACCCCCCTTTACCCTTAGAAGGCATTTTCTCCGATTTTTTTTTTCAAAAATTACAAAATTCGAGGGGGTAAATTTTGGAGGGGGGGGTTGAGACTTTGCCAGTTGAGGCCGGTACGAAAATTCGCTTATTTTTCGCCTCCGACGCACCGTTTCCGAGATACGGCCCTTTTTCGAAATTTTTTTTTCCATTTTAAAATGGCTATAGCTCGAGCAATTTTTTGCCCCATAGGGGACGCTTTACCACCCCATTTTACGGGAATCCGGTATCGGTTTCCCCATTTTCTTGATTTTGGTACCCCCGCCGGCATCGTATAGAGTATTGCGAGCCTACCTCGATTTAAAATTTAAAACTTGAATGGATAGGAGGAACGTCGGAAACCTACCAGGCTATAGCGGTTACGAATCCGCACCACTCTACGCGCGTTATATTGAGCTCGGTACGAAAATTCGCTTATTTTTCGCCTCCGACGCACCGTTACCGAGATACGGCCCTTTTTTTTTTTTTTTTTTTCGATTTTAAAATGGCCATAACTCGAAAACGATTCGTTTTTTGGGAAAACGGAGTAATTTTTTGCCCCTATAGGGACGGTTTACCACCCCATTTTACGGGAATCCGGTGTCAGTTTCCCCATTTTCTTGATTTTGGTACCCCCGCCGGCATCGTATAGAGTATTGCGAGCCTACCTCGATTTAAAATTTAAAACTTGAATGGATAGGAGGAACGTCGGAAACGTATCAGGCTATAGTGGTTACGAATCCGCACCACTCTACGCGCATTATATTGAGCTCGGTACGAAAATTCGCTTATTTTTCGCCTCCGACGCACCCTTACCGAGATACGGCCCTTTTTCGAAATTTTTTTTTCGATTTTAAAATGGCTATATCTCGAAAACGGTTCGTTTTTTGAGAAAACCGAGCAATTTTTTGCCCGTTAGGGGACGCTTTACCACCCCATTTTACGGGAATCCGGTATCGGTTTCCCCATTTTCTTGATTTTGGTACCCCCGCCGGCATCGTATAGAGTATTGCGAGCCTACCTCGATTTAAAATTTAAAACTTGAATGGATAGGAGGATAGCTCGGTACGAAAATTCGCTTATTTTTCGCCTCCGACGCACCGTTACCGAGATACGGCCCTTTTTCGTATTTTTTTTTCGATTTTAAAATGGCCATAACTCGAAAACGGTTCGTCCAATCAAAAAAAGGACAAAATTTTCACCCCAAAGGGGTCGCTTCTCACCCCCTTTACCCTTAGAAGACATTTTCTCCGATTTTTTTTTTCAAAAATTACAAAATTCGAGGGTGTAAAATTTGGATTTGATACTTTGCCAGTCGATTCCCCACGCCGAGTTCGCCGGTCCGCCTAATTAATAACGTTGAGGCCGGTACGAAAATTCGCTTATTTTTCGCCTCCGACGCACCGTTTCCGAGATACGTCCCTTTTTCAAAAATTTTTCGAAAATGTCGAAATCTCGAAAACGGCTCGTCGGATCGAAAAACGCACGAAATTTTCGCCCCTAAGGGGTCGCTTCTCACCCCCCTTTACCCTTTGAAGGCATTTTCTCCGATTTTTTTTTTCAAAAATTACAAAATTCGAGGGGGTAAATTTTGGAGGGGGGGGTTGAGACTTTGCCAGTTGAGGCCGGTACGAAAATTCGCTTATTTTTCGCCTCCGACGCACCGTTTCCGAGATACGGCCCTTTTTCGAAATTTTTTTTTCCATTTTAAAATGGCTATAGCTCGAAAACGGTTCGTTTTTTGGGAAAACCGAGCAATTTTTTGCCCCATAGGGGACGCTTTACCACCCCATTTTACGGGAATCCGGTATCGGTTTTCCCATTTTCTTGATTTTGGTACCCCCATTTTAAAATGGAAAAAAAAAATTCGAAAAAGGGCCGTATCTCGGAAACGGTGCGTCGGAGGCGAAAAATAAGCGAATTTTCGTACCGGCCTCAACTGGCAAAGTCTCAACCCCCCCCCCTCCAAAATTTACCCCCTCGAATTTTGTAATTTTTGAAAAAAAAAAATCGGAGAAAATGCCTTCTAAGGGTAAAGGTGGGTGAGAAGCGAAACTTTTAGGGTGAAAATTTTGTCCTTTTTTTGATTGGACGAACCGTTTTCGAGTTATGGCCATTTTAAAATCGAAAAAAAAATACGAAAAAGGGCCGTATCTCGGTAACGGTGCGTCGGAGGCGAAAAGTAAGCGAATTTTCGTACCGAGCTCAATATAACGCGCGCAGAGTGGTGCGGATTCGTAACCGCTATAGCCTGATACGTTTCCGACGTTCCTCCTATCCATTCAAGTTTTAAATTTTAAATCGAGGTAGGCTCGCAATACTCTATACGATGCCGGCGGGGGTAATAAAATCAAGAAACTGGGGAAACTGATACCGGATTCCCGTAAAATGGGGTGGTAAAGCGTCCCCGATGGGGCAAAAAATTGCTCGGTTTTCTCAAAAAACGAACCGTTTTCGAGATATAGCCATTTTAAAATCGAAAAAAAAAATTCGAAAAAGGGCCGTATCTCGGTAAGGGTGCGTCGGAGGCGAAAAATAAGCGAATTTTCGTACCGAGCTCAATATAACGCGCATAGAGTGGTGCGGATTCGTAACCACTATAGCCTGATACGTTTCCGACGTTCCTCCTATCCATTCAAGTTTTAAATTTTAAATCGAGGTAGGCTCGCAATACTCTATACGATGCCGGCGGGGGTACCAAAATCAAGAAAATGGGGAAACTGATACCGGATTCCCGTAAAATGGGGTGGTAAAGCGTCCCCTATGGGGCAAAAAATTGCTCGGTTTTCTCAAAAAACGAACCGTTTTCGAGATATAGCCATTTTAAAATCGAAAAAAAAATTTCGAGAAAGGGCCGTATCTCGGTAAGGGTGCGTCGGAGGCGAAAAATAAGCGAATTTTCGTACCGAGCTCAATATAACGCGCGTAGAGTGGTGCGGATTCGTAACCACTATAGCCTGGTAGGTTTCCGACGTTCCTCCTATCCATTCAAGTTTTAAATTTTAAATCGAGGTAGGCTCGCAATACTCTATACGATGCCGGCGGGGGTACCAAAATCAAGAAAATGGGGAAACTGACACCGGATTCCCGTAAAATGGGGTCGTAAACCGTCCCTACAAGGGCAAAAAATTACTCCGTTTTCCCAAAAAACGAATCGTTTTCGAGTTATGGCCATTTTAAAATCGAAAAAAAAAAAAATTAGAAAAAGGGCCGTATCTCGGTAAGGGTGCGCCGGAGGCGAAAAATAAGCGAATTTTCGTACCGAGTTTATTATAACGCGCGCAAAATGGTGCGGTTTCGTATATACTATAGCCTGGTAGGTTTCCGACGTTCCTCCTATCCATTCAAGTTTTAAATTTTAAATCGAGGTAGGCTCGCAATACTCTATACGATGCCGGCGGGGGTACCAAAATCAAGAAAATGGGGAAACTGACACCGGATTCCCGTAAAATGGGGTCGTAAACCGCCCCTATAAGGGCAAAAAATTACTCCGTTTTCCCAAAAAACGAATCGTTTTCGAGTTATGGCCATTTTAAAATCGAAAAAAAAAATACGAAAAAGGGCCGTATCTCGGTAACGGTGCGTCGGAGGCGAAAAATAAGCGAATTTTCGTACCGGCCTCAACTGGCAAAGTCTCAACCCCCCCCCTCCAAAATTTACCCCCTCGAATTTTGTAATTTTTGAAAAAAAAAATCGGAGAAAATGCCTTCTAAGGGTAAAGGGGGGTGAGAAGCGACCCCTTTGGGGCGAAAATTTCGTGCGTTTTTCGATCCGACGAGCCGTTTTCGAGATTTCGACATTTTCGAAAAATTGTTGAAAAAGGGCCGTATCTCGGAAACGGTGCGTCGGAGGCGAAAAATAAGCGAATTTTCGTACCGGCCTCAGCGTTATTAACTAGGCGGACCGGCGAACTCGGCGTGGGGAATCGACTGGCAAAGTATCAAATCCAAATTTTACCCCCTCGAATTTTGTAATTTTTGAAAAAAAAAATCGGAGAAAATGTCTTCTAAGGGTAAAGGGGGTGAGAAGCGACCCTTTTGGGGTGAAAATTTTGTCCTTTTTTTGATTGGACGAACCGTTTTCGAGTTATGGCCATTTTAAAATCGAAAAAAAAAATACGAAAAAGGGCCATATCTCGGTAACGGTGCGTCGGAGGCGAAAAATAAGCGAATTTTCGTACCGAGCTATCCTCCTATCCATTCAAGTTTTAAATTTTAAATCGAGGTAGGCTCGCAATACTCTATACGATGCCGGCGGGGGTACCAAAATCAAGAAAATGGGGAAACCGATAGCGGATTCCCGTAAAATGGGGTGGTAAAGCGTCCCCTAAGGGGCAAAAAATTGCTCGGTTTTCTCAAAAAACGAACCGTTTTCGAGATATAGCCATTTTAAAATCGAAAAAAAAATTTCGAAAAAGGGCCGTATCTCGGTAAGGGTGCGTCGGAGGCGAAAAATAAGCGAATTTTCGTACCGAGCTGAATATAGCGCGCATAGAGTGGTGCGGATTCGTAACCACTATAGCCTGATACGTTTCCGACGTTCCTCCTATCCATTCAAGTTTTAAATTTTAAATCGAGGTAGGCTCGCAATACTCTATACGATGCCGGCGGGGGTACCAAAATCAAGAAAATGGGGAAACCGATACCGGATTCCCGTAAAATGGGGTGGTAAAGCGTCCCCTACGGGGCAAAAAATTGCTCGGTTTTCTCAAAAAACGAACCGTTTTCGAGATATAGCCATTTTAAAATCGAAAAAAAAATTTCGAGAAAGGGCCGTATCTCGGTAAGGGTGCGTCGGAGGCGAAAAATAAGCGAATTTTCGTACCGAGCTCAATGTAACGCGCGCAAAATGGTGCGGTTTCGTATATACTATAGCCTGGTAGGTTTCCGACGTTCCTCCTATCCATTCAAGTTTTAAATTTTAAATCGAGGTAGGCTCGCAATACTCTATACGATGCCGGCGGGGGTACCAAAATCAAGAAAATGGGGAAACTGACACCGGATTCCCGTAAAATGGGGTCGTAAACCGTCCCTATAAGGGCAAAAAATTACTCCGTTTTCCCAAAAAACGTATCGTTTTCGAGTTATGGCCATTTTAAAATCGAAAAAAAAAATACGAAAAAGGGCCGTATCTCGGAAACGGTGCGTCGGAGGCGAAAAATAAGCGAATTTTCGTACCGGCCTCAGCGTTATTAATTAGATGGACCGGCGAACTCGGCGTGGGGAATCGACTGGCAAAGTATCAAATCCAAATTTTACCCCCTCGAATTTTGTAATTTTTGAAAAAAAAAATCGGAGAAAATGTCTTCTAAGGGTAAAGGGGGTGAGAAGCGACCCCTTATGGGTGAAAATTTTGTCCTTTTTTTGATTGGACGAACCGTTTTCGAGTTATGGCCATTTTAAAATCGAAAAAAAAATACGAAAAAGGGCCGTATCTCGGTAACGGTGCGTCGGAGGCGAAAAATAAGCGAATTTTCGTACCGAGCTATCCTCCTATCCATTCAAGTTTTAAATTTTAAATCGAGGTAGGCTCGCAATACTCTATACGATGCCGGCGGGGGTACCAAAATCAAGAAAATGGGGAAACCGATACCGGATTCCCGTAAAATGGGGTGGTAAAGCGTCCCCTATGGGGCAAAAAATTGCTCGGTTTTCTCAAAAAACGAACCAATTTCGAGATATAGCCATTTTAAAATCGAAAAAAAAATTTCGAAAAAGGGCCGTATCTCGGTAAGGGTGCGTCGGAGGCGAAAAATAAGCGAATTTTCGTACCGAGCTCAATGTAACGCGCGTAGAGTGGTGCGGATTCGTAACCACTATAGCCTGATACGTTTCCGACGTTCCTCCTATCCATTCAAGTTTTAAATTTTAAATCGAGGTAGGCTCGCAATACTCTATACGATGCCGGCGGGGGTACCAAAATCAAGAAAATGGGGAAACTGACACCGGATTCCCGTAAAATGGGGTCGTAAACCGTCCCTATTAGGGCAAAACATTACTCCGTTTTCCCAAAAAACGAATCGTTTTCGAGTTATGGCCATTTTAAAATCGAAAAAAAAAAATACGAAAAAGGGCCGTATCTCGGTAACGGTGCGTCGGAGGCGAAAAATAAGCGAATTTTCGTACCGGCCTCAATTGGCAAAGTCTCAACCCCCCCTCCAAAATTTACCCCCTCGAATTTTGTAATTTTTGAAAAAAAAAATCCTAGAAAATGCCTTCTAAGGGTAAAGGGGGGTGAGAAGCGACCCCTTTGGGGCGAAAATTTCGTGCGTTTTTCGATCCGACGAGCCGTTTTCGAGATTTCGACATTTTCGAAAAATTTTCGAAAAAGGGCCGTATCTCGGAAACGGTGCGTCGGAGGCGAAAAATAAGCGAATTTTCGTACCGGCCGCAGCGTTATTAACTGGGCGGACCGGCGAACTCGGCGTGGGGAATCGACTGGCAAAGTATCAAATCCAAATTTTACCCCCTCGAATTTTGTAATTTTTGAAAAAAAAAATCGGAGAAAATGTCTTCTAAGGGTAAAGGGGGTGAGAAGCGACCCCTATGGGGTGAAAATTTTGTCCTTTTTTTGATTGGACGAACCGTTTTCGAGTTATGGCCATTTTAAAATCGAAAAAAAAATACGAAAAAGGGCCGTATCTCGGTAACGGTGCGTCGGAGGCGAAAAATAAGCGAATTTTCGTACCGAGCTATCCTCCTATCCATTCAAGTTTTAAATTTTAAATCGAGGTAGGCTCGCAAGACTCTATACGATGCCGGCGGGGGTACCAAAATCAAGAAAATGGGGAAACCGATACCGGATTCCCGTAAAATGGGGTGGTAAAGCGTCCCCTATGGGGCAAAAAATTGCTCGGTTTTCTCAAAAAACGAACCGTTTTCGAGATATAGCCATTTTAAAATCGAAAAAAAAATTTCGAAAAAGGGCCTTATCTCGGTAAGGGTGCGAGGGAGGCGAAAAATAAGCGAATTTTCGTACCGAGCTCAATATAACGCGCGTAGAGTGGTGCGGATTCGTAACCACTATAGCCTGGTAGGTTTCCGACGTTCCTCCTATCCATTCAAGTTTTAAATTTTAAATCGAGGTAGGCTCGCAATACTCTACGATGCCGGCGGGGGTACCAAAATCAAGAAAATGGGGAAACTGACACCGGATTCCCGTAAAATGGGGTCGTAAACCGTCCCTATAAGGGCAAAAAATTACTCCGTTTTCCCAAAAAACGAATCGTTTTCGAGTTATGGCCATTTTAAAATCGAAAAAAAAAAAAATAGAAAAAGGGCCGTATCTCGGTAAGGGTGCGCCGGAGGCGAAAAATAAGCGAATTTTCGTACCGAGTTTATTATAACGCGCGCAAAATGGTGCGGTTTCGTATATACTATAGCCTGGTAGGTTTCCGACGTTCCTCCTATCCATTCAAGTTTTAAATTTTAAATCGAGGTAGGCTCGCAATACTCTATACGATGCCGGCGGGGGTACCAAAATCAAGAAAATGGGGAAACCGATACCGGATTCCCGTAAAATGGGGTGGTAAAGCGTCCCGTAATGGGCAAAAAATTACTCCGTTTTCCCAAAAAACGAATCGTTTTCGAGTTATGGCGATTTTAAAATCGAAAAAAAAAAAAACGAAAACGGGCCGTATCTCGGTAACGGTGCGTCGGAGGCGAAAAATAAGCGAATTTTCGTACCGAGCTCAATATAACGCGCGTAGAGTGGTGCGGATTCGTAACCGCTATAGCCTGGTAGGTTTCCGACGTTCCTCCTATCCATTCAAGTTTTAAATTTTAAATCGAGGTAGGCTCGCAATACTCTATACGATGCCGGCGGGGGTACCAAAATCAAGAAAATGGGGAAACCGATACCGGATTCCTGTAAAATGGGGTGGTAAAGCGTCCCCTAAGGGGCAAAAAATTGCTCGGTTTTCTCAAAAAACGAACCGTTTTCGAGATATAGCCATTTTAAAATCGAAAAAAAAATTTCGAAAAAGGGCCGTATCTCGGTAAGGGTGCGTCGGAGGCGAAAAATAAGCGAATTTTCGTACCGAGCTCAAAATAACGCGCGTAAAGTGGTGCGGATTCGTAACCACTATAGCCTGATACGTTTCCGACGTTCCTCCTATCCATTCAAGTTTTAAATTTTAAATCGAGGTAGGCTCGCAATACTCTATACGATGCCGGCGGGGGTACCAAAATCAAGAAAATGGGGAAACTGACACCGGATTCCCGTAAAATGGGGTCGTAAACCGTCCCCATAAGGGCAAAAAATTACTCCTTTTTCCCAAAAAACGAATCGTTTTCGAGTTATGGCCATTTTAAAATCGAAAAAAAAAAAAACGAAAAAGGGCCGTATCTCGGTAACGGTGCGTCGGAGGCGAAAAATAAGCGAATTTTCGTACCGTGCGTGAGTGGTGCGGATTCGTAACCGCTATAGCCTGGTAGGTTTCCGACGTTCCTCCTATCCATTCAAGTTTTAAATTTTAAATCGAGGTAGGCTCGCAATACTCTATACGATGCCGGCGGGGGTACCAAAATCAAGAAAATGGGGAAACCGATACCGGATTCCCGTAAAATGGGGTGGTAAAGCGTCCCCTGTGGGGCAAAAAATTGCTCGGTTTTCAAAAAAAACGAACCGTTTTCGAGCTATAGCCATTTTAAAATGGAAAAAAAAATTTCGAAAAAGGGCCGTATCTCGGAAACGGTGCGTCGGAGGCGAAAAATAAGCGAATTTTCGTACCGGCCTCAACTGGCAAAGTCTCAACCCTCCCCTCCAAAATTTACCCCCTCGAATTTTGTAATTTTTGAAAAAAAAAAATCGGAGAAAATGCCTTCAAAGGGTAAAGGGGGGTGAGAAGCGACCCCTCAGGGGCGAAAATTTCGTGCGTTTTTCGATCCGACGAGCCGTTTTCGAGATTTCGACATTTTCGAAAAATTTTTGAAAAAGGGACGTATCTCGGAAACGGTGCGTCGGAGGCGAAAAATAAGCGAATTTTCGTACCGGCCTCAACGTTATTAACTAGGCGGACCGGCGAACTCGGCGTGGGGAATCGACTGGCAAAGTATCAAATCCAAATTTTACACCCTCGAATTTTGTAATTTTTGAAAAAAAAAATCGGAGAAAATGTCTTCTAAGGGTAAAGGGGGTGAGAAGCGACCCCTTTGGGGTGAAAATTTTGTCCTTTTTTTGATTGGACGAACCGTTTTCGAGTTATGGCCATTTTAAAATCGAAAAAAAAATACGAAAAAGGGCCGTATCTCGGTAACGGTGCGTCGGAGGCGAAAAATAAGCGAATTTTCGTACCGAGCTATCCTCCTATCCATTCAAGTTTTAAATTTTAAATCGAGGTAGGCTCGCAAGACTCTATACGATGCCGGCGGGGGTACCAAAATCAAGAAAATGGGGAAACCGATACCGGATTCCCGTAAAATGGGGTGGTAAAGCGTCCCCTATGGGGCAAAAAATTGCTCGGTTTTCTCAAAAAACGAACCGTTTTCGAGATATAGCCATTTTAAAATCGAAAAAAAAATTTCGAAAAAGGGCCGTATCTCGGTAAGGGTGCGTCGGAGGCGAAAAATAAGCGAATTTTCGTACCGAGCTCAAAATAACGCGCGTAGAGTGGTGCGGATTCGTAACCACTATAGCCTGATACGTTTCCGACGTTCCTCCTATCCATTCAAGTTTTAAATTTTAAATCGAGGTAGGCTCGCAATACTCTATACGATGCCGGCGGGGGTACCAAAATCAAGAAAATGGGGAAACTGACACCGGATTCCCGTAAAATGGGGTCGTAAACCGTCCCTATAAGGGCAAAAAATTACTCCGTTTTCCCAAAAAACGAATCGTTTTCGAGTTATGGCCATTTTAAAATCGAAAAAAAAATACGAAAAAGGGCCGTATCTCGGTAACGGTGCGTCGGAGGCGAAAAATAAGCGAATTTTCGTACCGAGCTCAATATAACGCGCGTAGAGTGGTGCGGATTCGTAACCGCTATAGCTTGGTAGGTTTCCGACGTTCCTCCTATCCATTCAAGTTTTAAATTTTAAATCGAGGTAGGCTCGCAATACTCTATACGATGCCGACGGGGGTACCAAAATCAAGAAAATGGGGAAACCGATACCGGATTCTCGTAAAATGGGGTGGTAAAGCGTCCCCTATAGGGCAAAAAATTGCTCGGTTTTCTCAAAAAACGAACCGTTTTCGAGATATAGCCATTTTAAAATCGAAAAAAAATTTTCGAAAAAGGGCCGTATCTCGGTAAGGGTGCGTCGGAGGCGAAAAATAAGCGAATTTTCGTACCGAGCTCAAAATAACGCGCCTAGAGTGGTGCGGATTCGTAACCACTATAGCCTGATACGTTTCCGACGTTCCTCCTATCCATTCAAGTTTTAAATTTTAAATCGAGGTAGGCTCGCAATACTCTATACGATGCCGGCGGGGGTACCAAAATCAAGAAAATGGGGAAACTGACACCGGATTCCCGTAAAATGGGGTCGTAAACCGTCCCTATAAGGGCAAAAAATTACTCCGTTTTCCCAAAAAACGAATCGTTTTCGAGTTATGGCCATTTTAAAATCGAAAAAAAAAAATACGAAAAAGGGCCCTATCTCGGTAACGATGCGTCGGAGGCGAAAAATAAGCGAATTTTCGTACCGGCCTCAACTGGCAAAGTCTCAACCCCCCCCTCCAAAATTTATCCCCTCGAATTTTGTAATTTTTGAAAAAAAAAATCGGGGAAAATGCCTTCTAAGGGTAAAGGGGGGTGAGAAGCGACCCTTTTGGGGCGAAAATTTCGTGCGTTTTTCGATACGACGAGCCGTTTTCGAGATTTCGACATTTTCGAAAAATTTTTGAAAAAGGGCCGTATCTCGGAAACGGTGCGTCGGAGGCGAAAAATAAGCGAATTTTCGTACCGGCCTCAGCGTTATTAATTAGGCGGACCGGCGAACTCGGCGTGGGGAATCGACTGGCAAAGTATCAAATCCAAATTTTACCCCATCGAATTTTGTAATTTTTGAAAAAAAAAATCGGAGAAAATGTCTTCTAAGGGTAAAGGGGGTGAGAAGCGACCCCTTTGGGGTGAAAATTTTGTCCTTTTTTTGATTGGACGAACCGTTTTCGAGTTATGGCCATTTTAAAATCGAAAAAAAAAAAACGAAAAAGGGCCGTATCTCGGTAACGGTGCGTCGGAGGCGAAAAATAAGCGAATTTTCGTACCGAGCTATCCTCCTATCCATTCAAGTTTTAAATTTTAAATCGAGGTAATCTCGCAATACTCTATACGATGCCGGCGGGGGTACCAAAATCAAGAAAATGGGGAAACCGATACCGGATTCCCGTAAAATGGGGTGGTAAAGCGTCCCTTAAGGGGCAAAAAATTGCTCGGTTTTCTCAAAAAACGAACCGTTTTCGAGATATAGCCATTTTAAAATCGAAAAAAAAATTTCGAAAAAGGGCCGTATCTCGGTAAGGGTGCGTCGGAGGCGAAAAATAAGCGAATTTTCGTACCGAGCCTAATATAATGCGCGTAGAGTGGTGCGGATTCGTAACCACTATAGCCTGATACGTTTCCGACGTTCCTCCTATCCATTCAAGTTTTAAATTTTAAATCGAGGTAGGCTCGCAACACTCTATACGATGCCGGCGGGGGTACCAAAATCAAGAAAATGGGGAAACCGATACCGGATTCCCGTAAAATGGGGTGGTAAAGCGTCTACTAACCAAACTAACCAAAACTATCATTTTTTGATACAAACAGTTATATATTCATGTCAATATCTTTCAAATTCTAGTCAAAATCGGCGTCTTTGGGCATTTTAGTAACGAAAACCTTAATAAACTATTAGATTTCGACGTAAGGCAACCATTCTGAGTCAAATAGTTGAAGATTTCGATAAAATCTTAGTCAGAATCTGCTTTTTCGCCTCTTATTGTACCCAAATCTACCTTAGAAATGCAGATATATACTTAAAACACCTTCTTTTGGGACAAATAATTGGTTTTCGCCCTTGATTTACGGAAGATTATGGCCAAAACATGCATTTTCATAACTTAGCGAACTGAAATCTACAATAAAACTGCAGATAACTACTTAAAAATTCACTTCCTTGAATTGATAATAGGTTTTTCTTTGTCATTTTAAACAGATTCCAGTCAAAATCGGCTTCTTCGACTCATATCGTACCTAAAACCGCATCAAAACTGCAAATATCAGTTTAAACTATCATTTTTTGATACAAACAGTTATATATTCATGTCAATATCATTCAAATTCCAGTCAAAATCGGCGTCTTTGGGCATTTTAGTAACGAAAACCTTAATAAACTATTAGATTTCGACGTAAGGCAACCATTCTGAGTCAAATAGTTGCCGATTTCGATACAATCTTAGTCAGAATCTGCTTTTTCGCCTCTTATTGTACCCAAATCTACCTTAGAAATGCAGATATATACTTAAAACACCTTCTTTTGGGACAAATAATTGGTTTTCGCCCTTGATTTACGGAAGATTATAGCCAAAACATGCATTTTCATAACTTAGCGAACTGAAATCTACATTAAAACTGCAGATAACTACTTAAAAATTCACTTCCTTGAATTGATAATAGGTTTTTCTTTGTCATTTTAAACAGATTCCAGTCAAAATCGGCTTCTTCGATTCATATCGTACCTAAACCCGCATCAAAACTGCAAATATCAGTTTAAACTATCATTTTTTGATACAAACAGTTATATATTCATGTCAATATCTTTCAAATTCTAGTCAAAATCGGCGTCTTTGGGCATTTTAGTAACGAAAACCTTAATAAACTATTAGATTTCGACGTAAGGCAACCATTCTGAGTCAAATAGTTGCCGATTTCGATAAAATCTTAGTCAGAATCTGCTTTTTCGCCTCTTATTGTACCCAAATCTACCTTAGAAATGCAGATATATACTTAAAACACCTTCTTTTGGGACAAATAATTGGTTTTCGCCCTTGATTTACGGAAGATTATAGCCAAAACATGCATTTTCATAACTTAGCGAACTGAAATCTACATTAAAACTGCAGATAACTACTTAAAAATTCACTTCCTTGAATTGATAATAAGTTTTTCTTTGTCATTTTAAACAGATTCCAGTCAATATCGGCTTCTTCGATTCATATCGTATCTAAAACCGCATCAAAACTGCAAATATCAGTTTAAACTATCATTTTTTGATACAAACAGTTATATATTCATGTCAATATCTTTCAAATTCTAGTCAAAAATTTCGATAAAATCTTAGTCAGAATCTGCTTTTTCGCCTCTTATTGTACCCAAATCTACCTTAGAAATGCAGATATATACTTAAAACACCTTCTTTTGGGACAAATAATTGGTTTTCGCCCTTGATTAACGGAAGATTATAGCCAAAACATGCATTTTCATAACTTAGCGAACTGAAATCTACATTAAAACTGCAGATAACTACTTAAAAATTCACTTCCTTGAATAGATAATAGGTTTTTCTTTGTCATTTTAAACAGATTCCAGTCAAAATCGGCTTCTTCGATTCATATCGTATCTAAAACCGCATCAAAACTGCAAATATCAGTTTAAACTATCATTTTTTGATACAAACAGTTATATATTCATGTCAATATCTTTCAAATTCTAGTCAAAGTCGGCGTCTTTGGGCATTTTAGTAACGAAAACCTTAATAAACTATTAGATTTCGACGTAAGGCAACCATTCTGAGTCAAATAGTTGCCGATTTCGATAAAATCTTAGTCAGAATCTGCTTTTTCGCCTCTTATTGTACCCAAATCTACCTTAGAAATGCAGATATATACTTAAAACACCTTCTTTTGGGACAAATAATTGGTTTTCGCCCTTGATTAACGGAAGATTATAGCCAAAACATGCATTTTCATAACTTAGCGAACTGAAATCTACATTAAAACTGCAGATAACTACTTAAAAATTCACTTCCTTGAATTGATAATAGGTTTTTCTTTGTCATTTTAAACAGATTCCAGTCAAAATCGGCTTCTTCGATTCATATCGTATCTAAAACCGCATCAAAACTGCAAATATCAGTTTAAACTATCATTTTTTGATACAAACAGTTATATATTCATGTCAATATCTTTCAAGTTCTAGTCAAAGTCGGCGTCTTTGGGCATTTTAGTAACGAAAACCTTAATAAACTATTAGATTTCGACGTAAGGCAACCATTCTGAGTCAAATAGTTGCCGATTTCGATAAAATCTTAGTCAGAATCTGCTTTTTCGCCTCTTATTGTACCCAAATCTACCTTAGAAATGCAGATATATACTTAAAACACCTTCTTTTGGGATAAATAATTGGTTTTCGCCCTTGATTTACGGAAGATTATAGCCAAAACATGCATTTTCATAACTTAGCGAACTGAAATCTACATTAAAACTGCAGATAACTACTTAAAAATTCACTTCCTTGAATTGATAATAGGTTTTTCTTTGTCATTTTAAACAGATTCCAGTCAAAATCGGCTTCTTCGACTCATATCGTACCTAAAACCGCATCAAAACTGCAAATATCAGTTTAAACTATCATTTTTTGATACAAACAGTTATATATTCATGTCAATATCTTTCAAATTCTAGTCAAAATCGGCGTCTTTGGGCATTTTAGTAACGAAAACCTTAATAAACTATTAGATTTCGACGTAAGGCAACCATTCTGAGTCAAATAGTTGCCGATTTCGATAAAATCTTAGTCAGAATCTGCTTTTTCGCCTCTTATTGTACCCAAATCTACCTTAGAAATGCAGATATATACTTAAAACACCTTCTTTTGGGACAAATAATTGGTTTTCGCCCTTGATTTACGGAAGATTATAGCCAAAACATGCATTTTCATAACTTAGCGAACTGAAATCTACATTAAAACTGCAGATAACTACTTAAAAATTCACTTCCTTCAATTGATAATAGGTTTTTCTTTGTCATTTTAAACAGATTCCAGTCAAAATCGGCTTCTTCGTTTCATATCGTACCTAAAACCGCATCAAAACTGCAAATATCAGTTTAAACTATCATTTTTTAATACAAACAGTTATATATTCATGTCAATATCTTTCAAATTCTAGTCAAAATCGGCGTCTTTGGGCATTTTAGTAACGAAAACCTTAATAAACTATTAGATTTCGACGTAAGGCAACCATTCTGAGTCAAATAGTTGCCGATTTCGATAAAATCTTAGTCAGAATCTGCTTTTTCGCCTCTTATTGTACCCAAATCTACCTTAGAAATCCAGATATATACTTAAAACACCTTCTTTTGGGACAAATAATTGGTTTTCGCCCTTGATTAACCGAAGATTATAGCCAAAACATGCATTTTCATAACTTAGCGAACTGAAATCTACATTAAAAGTGCAGATAACTACTTAAAAATTCACTTCCTTGAATTGATAATAGGTTTTTCTTTGTCATTTTAAACAGATTCCAGTCAAAATCGGCTTCTTCGATTCATATCGTATCTAAAACCGCATCAAAACTGCAAATATCAGTTTAAACTATCATTTTTTGATACAAACAGTTATATATTCATGTCAATATCTTTCAAATTCTAGTCAAAATCGGCGTCTTTGGGCATTTTAGTAACGAAAACCTTAATAAACTATTAGATTTCGACGTAAGGCAACCTTTCTGAGTCAAATAGTTGCCGATTTCGATAAAATCTTAGTCAGAATCTGCTTTTTGGCCTCTTATTGTACCCAAATCTACCTTAGAAATGCAGATATATACTTAAAACACCTTCTTTTGGGACAAATAATTGGTTTTCGCCCTTGATTTACGGAAGATTATAGCCAAAACATGCATTTTCATAACTTAGCGAACTGAAATCTACATTAAAACTGCAGATAACTACTTAAAAATTCAGTTCCTTGAATTGATAATAGGTTTTTCTTTGTCATTTTAAACAGATTCCAGTCAAAATCGGTTTATTCGATTCATATCGTATCTAAAACCGCATCAAAACTGCAAATATCAGTTTAAACTATCATTTTTTGATACAAACAGTTATATATTCATGTCAATACTTTTCAAATTCTAGTCAAAATCGGCGTCTTTGGGCAATTTAGTAACGAAAACCTTAATAAACTATTAGATTTCGACGTAAGGCAACCTTTCTGAGTCAAATAGTTGCCGATTTCGATAAAATCTTAGTCAGAATCTGCTTTTTCGCCTCTTATTGTACCCAAATCTACCTTAGAAATGCAGATATATACTTAAAACACCTTCTTTTGGGACAAATAATTGGTTTTCGCCCTTGATTTACGGAAGATTATAGCCAAAACATGCATTTTCATAACTTAGCGAACTGAAATCTACATTAAAACTGCAGATAACTACTTAAAAATTCACTTCCTTGAATTGATAATAGGTTTTTCTTTGTCATTTTAAATAGATTCCAGTCAAAATCGGCTTCTTCGACTCATATCGTACCTAAAACCGCATCAAAACTGCAAATATCAGTTTAAACTATCATTTTTTGATACAAACAGTTATATATTCATGTCAATATCATTCAAATTCTAGTCAAAATCGGCGTCTTTGGGCATTTTAGTAACGAAAACCTTAATAAACTATTAGATTTCGACGTAAGGCAACCATTCTGAGTCAAATAGTTGCCGATTTCGATACAATCTTAGTCAGAATCTGCTTTTTCGCCTCTTATTCTACCCAAATCTACCTTAGAAATGCAGATATATACTTAAAACACCTTTTTTGGGACAAATAATTGGTTTTCGCCCTTGATTTACGGAAGATTATAGCCAAAACATGCATTTTCATAACTTAGCGAACTGAAATCTACATTAAAACTGCAGATAACTACTTAAAAATTGACTTCCTTGAATTGATAATAGGTTTTTCTTTGTCATTTTAAACAGATTCCAGTCAAAATCGGCTTCTTCGATTCATATCGTATCTAAAACCGCATCAAAACTGCAAATATCAGTTTAAACTATCATTTTTTGATACAAACAGTTATATATTCATGTCAATATCTTTCAAATTCTAGTCAAAATCGGCGTCTTTGTGCATTTTAGTAACGAAAACCTTAATAAACTATTAGATTTCGACGTAAGGCAACCATTCTGAGTCAAATAGTTGCCGATTTCGATACAATCTTAGACAGAATCTGCTTTTTCGCCTCTTATTCTACCCAAATCTACCTTAGAAATGCAGATATATACTTAAAACACCTTTTTTGGGACAAATAATTGGTTTTCGCCCTTGATTTACGGAAGATTATAGCCAAAACATGCATTTTCATAACTTAGCGAACTGAAATCTACATTAAAACTGCAGATAACTACTTAAAAATTCACTTCCTTGAATTGATAATAGGTTTTTCTTTGTCATTTTAAACAGATTCCAGTCAAAATCGGCTTCTTCGATTCATATCGTACCTAAACCCGCATCAAAACTGCAAATATCAGTTTAAACTATCATTTTTTGATACAAACAGTTAAATATTCATGTCAATATCTTTCAAATTCTAGTCAAAATCGGCGTCTTTGGGCAATTTAGTAACGAAAACCTTAATAAACTATTAGATTTCGACGTAAGGCAACCTTTCTGAGTCAAATAGTTGCCGATTTCGATAAAATCTTAGTCAGAATCTGCTTTTTCGCCTCTTATTGTACCCAAATCTACCTTAGAAATGCAGATATATACTTAAAACACCTTCTTTTGGGACAAATAATTGGTTTTCGCCCTTGATTTACGGAAGATTATAGCCAAAACATGCATTTTCATAACTTAGCGAACTGAAATCTACATTAAAACTGCAGATAACTACTTAAAAATTCACTTCCTTGAATTGATAATAGGTTTTTCTTTGTCATTTTAAACAGATTCCAGTCAAAATCGGCTTCTTCGTTTCATATCGTACCTAAAACCGCATCAAAACTGCAAATATCAGTTTAAACTATCATTTTTTGATACAAACAGTTATATATTCATGTCAATATCTTTCAAATTCTAGTCAAAATCGGCGTCTTTGGGCATTTTAGTAACGAAAACCTTAATAAACTATTAGATTTCGACGTAAGGCAACCATTCTGAGTCAAATAGTTGCCGATTTCGATAAAATCTTAGTCAGAATCTGCTTTTTCGCCTCTTATTGTACCCAAATCTACCTTAGAAATCCAGATATATACTTAAAACACCTTCTTTTGGGACAAATAATTGGTTTTCGCCCTTGATTAACCGAAGATTATAGCCAAAACATGCATTTTCATAACTTAGCGAACTGAAATCTACATTAAAACTGCAGATAACTACTTAAAAATTCACTTCCTTGAATTGATAATAGGTTTTTCTTTGTCATTTTAAACAGATTCCAGTCAAAATCGGCTTCTTCGATTCATATCGTATCTAAAACCGCATCAAAACTGCAAATATCAGTTTAAACTATCATTTTTTGATACAAACAGTTATATATTCATGTCAATATCTTTCAAATTCTAGTCAAAATCGGCGTCTTTGGGCATTTTAGTAACGAAAACCTTAATAAACTATTAGATTTCGACGTAAGGCAACCTTTCTGAGTCAAATAGTTGCCGATTTCGATAAAATCTTAGTCAGAATCTGCTTTTTGGCCTCTTATTGTACCCAAATCTACCTTAGAAATGCAGATATATACTTAAAACACCTTCTTTTGGGACAAATAATTGGTTTTCGCCCTTGATTTACGGAAGATTATAGCCAAAACATGCATTTTCATAACTTAGCGAACTGAAATCTACATTAAAAGTGCAGATAACTACTTAAAAATTCACTTCCTTGAATTGATAATAGGTTTTTCTTTGTCATTTTAAACAGATTCCAGTCAAAATCGGCTTCTTCGACTCATATCATACCTAAAACCGCATCAAAACTGCAAATATCAGTTTAAACTATCATTTTTTGATACAAACAGTTATATATTCATGTCAATATCTTTCAAATTCTAGTCAAAATCGGCGTCTTTGGGCATTGTAGTAACGAAAACCTTAATAAACTATTAGATTTCGACGTAAGGCAACCATTCTGAGTCAAATAGTTGCCGATTTCGATAAAATCTTAGTCAGAATCTGCTTTTTCGCCTCTTATTGTACCCAAATCTACCTTAGAAATGCAGATATATACTTAAAACACCTTCTTTTGGGACAAATAATTGGTTTTCGCCCTTGATTAACGGAAGATTATAGCCAAAACATGCATTTTCATAACTTAGCGAACTGAAATCTACATTAAAACTGCAGATAACTACTTAAAAATTCACTTCCTTGAATTGATAATAGGTTTTTCTTTGTCATTTTAAACAGATTCCAGTCAAAATCGGCTTCTTCGATTCATATCGTACCTAAACCCGCATCAAAACTGCAAATATCAGTTTAAACTATCATTTTTTGATACAAACAGTTATATATTCATGTCAATATCTTTCAAATTCTAGTCAAAATCGGCGTCTTTGGGCATTTTAGTAACGAAAACCTTAATAAACTATTAGATTTCGACGTAAGGCAACCTTTCTGAGTCAAATAGTTGCCGATTTCGATAAAATCTTAGTCAGAATCTGCTTTTTGGCCTCTTATTGTACCCAAATCTACCTTAGAAATGCAGATATATACTTAAAACACCTTCTTTTGGGACAAATAATTGGTTTTCGCCCTTGATTAACGGAAGATTATAGCCAAAACATGCATTTTCATAACTTAGCGAACTGAAATCTACATTAAAACTGCAGATAACTACTTAAAAATTCACTTCCTTGAATTGATAATAGGTTTTTCTTTGTCATTTTATACAGATTCCAGTCAAAATCGGCTTCTTCGATTCATATCGTATCTAAAACCGCATCAAAACTGCAAATATCAGTTTAAACTATCATTTCTTGATACAAACAGTTATATATTCATGTCAATATCTTTCAAATTCTAGTCAAAATCGGCGTCTTTGGGCATTTTAGTAACGAAAACCTTAATAAACTATTAGATTTCGACGTAAGGCAACCTTTCTGAGTCAAATAGTTGCCGATTTCGATAAAATCTTAGTCAGAATCTGCTTTTTCGCCTCTTATTGTACCCAAATCTACCTTAGAAATGCAGATATATACTTAAAACACCTCCTTTTGGGACAAATAATTGGTTTTCGCCCTTGATTTACGGAAGATTATAGCCAAAACATGGATTTTCATAACTTAGCGAACTGAAATTTACATTAAAAGTGCAGATAACTACTTAAAAATTCACATTGATAATAGGTTTTTCTTTGTCATTTTAAACAGATTCCAGTCAAAATCGGCTTCTTCGACTCATATCGTACCTAAAACCGCATCAAAACTGCAAATATCAGTTTAAACTATCATTTTTTGATACAAACAGTTATATATTCATGTCAATATCATTCAAATTCTAGTCAAAATCGGCGTCTTTGGGCATTTTAGTAACGAAAACCTTAATAAACTATTAGATTTCGACGTAAGGCAACCATTCTGAGTCAAATAGTTGCCGATTTCGATAAAATCTTAGTCAGAATCTGCTTTTTCGCCTCTTATTGTACCCAAATCTACCTTAGAAATGCAGATATATACTTAAAACACCTTCTTTTGGGACAAATAATTGGTTTTCGCCCTTGATTTACGGAAGATTATAGCCAAAACATGCATTTCCATAACTTAGCGAACTGAAATCTACATTAAAACTGCAGATAACTACTTAAAAATTCACTTCCTTGAATTGATAATAGGTTTTTCTTTGTCATTTTAAACAGATTCCAGTCAAAATCGGCTTCTTCGATTCATATCGTATCTAAAACCGCATCAAAACTGCAAATATCAGTTTAAACTATCATTTTTTGATACAAACAGTTATATATTCATGTCAATATCTTTCAAATTCTAGTCAAAATCGGCGTCTTTGGGCATTTTAGTAACGAAAACCTTAATAAACTATTAGATTTCGACGTAAGGCAACCTTTCTGAGTCAAATAGTTGCCGATTTTGATAAAATCTCAGTCAGAATCTGCTTTTTCGCCTCTTATTGTACCCAAATCTACCTTAGAAATGCAGATATATACTTAAAACACCTTCTTTTGGGACAAATAATTGGTTTTCGCCCTTGATTTACGGAAGGTTATAGCCAAAACATGCATTTTCATAACATAGCGAACTGAAATCTACATTAAAACTGCAGATAACTACTTAAAAATTCACTTCCTTGAATTGATAATAGGTTTTTCTTTGTCATTTTAAACAGATTCCAGTCAAAATCGGCTTCTTCGACTCATATCGTACCTAAAACCGCATCAAAACTGCAAATATCAGTTTAAACTATCATTTTTTGATACAAACAGTTATATATTCATGTCAATATCTTTCAAATTCTAGTCAAAATCGGCGTCTTTGGGCATTTTAGTAACGAAAACCTTACTAAACTATTAGATTTCGACGTAAGGCAACCATTCTGAGTCAAATAGTTTCCGATTTCGATAAAATCTTAGTCAGAATCTGCTTTTTCGCATCTTATTGTACCCAAATCTACCTTAGAAATGCAGATATATACTCAGAACACCTTCTTTTGGGACAAATAATTGGTTTTCGCCCTTGATTTACGGAAGATTATAGCCAAAACATGCATTTTCATAACTTAGCGAACTGAAATCTACATTAAAACTGCAGATAACTACTTAAAAATTCACTTCCTTGAATTGATAATAGGTTTTTCTTTGTCATTTTAAACAGATTCCAGTCAAAATCGGCTTCTTCGATTCATATCGTATCTAAAACCGCATCAAAACTGCAAATATCAGTTTAAACTATCATTTTTTGATACAAACAGTTATATATTCATGTCAATATCTTTCAAATTCTAGTCAAAATCGGCGTCTTTGGGCATTTTAGTAACGAAAACCTTAATAAACTATTAGATTTCGACGTAAGGCAACCTTTCTGAGTCAAATAGTTGCCGATTTCGATAAAATCTTAGTCAGAATCTGCTTTTTCGCCTCTTATTGTACCCAAATCTACCTTAGAAATGCAGATATATACTTAAAACACCTTCTTTTGGGACAAATAATTGGTTTTCGCCCTTGATTTACGGAAGATTATAGCAAAAACATGCATTTTCATAACTTAGCGAACTGAAGTCTACATTAAAAGTGCAGATAACTACTTAAAAATTCACTTCCTTGAATTGATAATAGGTTTTTCTTTGTCATTTTAAACAGATTCCAGTCAAAATCGGCTTCTTCGACTCATATCGTACCTAAAACCGCATCAAAACTGCAAATATCAGTTTAGACTATCATTTTTTGATACAAACAGTTATATATTCATGTCAATATCATTCAAATCCTAGTCAAAATCGGCGTCTTTGGGCATTTTAGTAACGAAAACCTTAATAAACTATTAGATTTCGACGTAAGGCAACCATTCTGAGTCAAATAGTTGCCGATTTCGATAAAATCTTAGTCAGAATCTGCTTTTTCGCCTCTTATTGTACCCAAATCTACCTTAGAAATGCAGATATATACTTAAAACACCTTCTTTTGGGACAAATAATTGGTTTTCGCCCTTGATTTACGGAAGATTATAGCCAAAACATGCATTTTCATAACTTAGCGAACTGAAATCTACATTAAAACTGCAGATAAATACTTAAAAATGACTGGAATCTGTTTAAAATGACAAAGAAAAACCTATTATCAATTCAAGGAAGTGAATTTTTAAGTAGTTATCTGCAGTTTTAATGTAGATTTCAGTTCGCTAAGTTATGAAAATGCATGTTTTGGCTATAATCTTCCGTAAATCAAGGGCGAAAACCAATTATTTGTCCCAAAAGAAGGTGTTTTAAGTATATATCTGCATTTCTAAGGTAGATTTGGGTACAATAAGATGCGAAAAAGCAGATTCTGACTAAGATTTTATCGAAATCGGCAACTATTTGACTCAGAAAGGTTGCCTTACGTCGAAATCTAATAGTTTATTAAGGTTTTCGTTACTAAAATGCCCAAAGACGCCGATTTTGACTAGAATTTGAAAGATATTGACATGAATATATAACTGTTTGTATCAAAAAATGATAGTTTAAACTGATATTTGCAGTTTTGATGCGGTTTTAGATACGATATGAATCGAAGAAGCCGATTTTGACTGGAATCTGTTTAAAATGACAAAGAAAAACCTATTATCAATTCAAGGAAGTGAATTTTTAAGTAGTTATCTGCAGTTTTAATGTAGATTTCAGTTCGCTAAGTTATGAAAATGCATGTTTTGGCTATAATCTTCCGTTAATCAAGGGCGAAAACCAATTATTTGTCCCAAAAGAAGGTGTTTTAAGTATATATCTGCATTTCTAAGGTAGATTTGGGTACAATAAGAGGCGAAAAAGCAGATTCTGACTAAGATTTTATCGAAATCGGCAACTATTTGACTCAGAATGGTTGCCTTACGTCGAAATCTAATAGTTTATTAAGGTTTTCGTTACTAAAATGCCCAAAGACGCCGATTTTGACTAGAATTTGAAAGATATTGACATGAATATATAACTGTTTGTATCAAAAAATGATAGTTTAAACTGATATTTGCAGTTTTGATGCGGTTTTAGGTACGATATGAGTCGAAGAAGCCGATTTTGACTGGAATCCGTTTAAAATGACAAAGAAAAACCTATTATCAATTCAAGGAAGTGAATTTTTAAGTAGTTATCTGCAGTTTTAATGTAGATTTCAGTTCGCTAAGTTATGAAAATGCATGTTTTGGCTATAATCTTCCGTAAATCAAGGGCGAAAACCAATTATTTGTCCCAAAAGAAGGTGTTTTAAGTATATATCTGCATTTCTAAGGTAGATTTGGGTACAATAAGAGGCGAAAAAGGAGATTCTGACTAAGATTTTATCGAAATCGGCAACTATTTGACTCAGAAAGGTTGCCTTACGTCGAAATCTAATAGTTTATTAAGGTTTTCGTTACTAAAATGCCCAAAGACGCCGATTTTGACTAGAATTTGAAAGATATTGACATGAATATATAACTGTTTGTATCAAAAAATGATAGTTTAAACTGATATTTGCAGTTTTGATGCGGGTTTAGGTACGATATGAATCGAAGAAGCCGATTTTGACTGGAATCTGTTTAAAATGACAAAGAAAAACCTATTATCAATTCAAGGAAGTGAATTTTTAAGTAGTTATCTGCAGTTTTAATGTAGATTTCAGTTCGCTAAGTTATGAAAATGCATGTTTTGGCTATAATCTTCCGTAAATCAAGGGCGAAAACCAATTATTTGTCCCAAAAGAAGGTGTTTTAAGTATATATCTGCATTTCTAAGGTAGATTTGGGTACAATAAGAGGCGAAAAAGCAGATTCTGACTAAGATTGTATCGAAATCGGCAACTATTTGACTCAGAATGGTTGCCTTACGTCGAAATCTAATAGTTTATTAAGGTTTTCGTTACTAAAATGCCCAAAGACGCCGATTTTGACTAGAATTTGAATGATATTGACATGAATATATAACTGTTTGTATCAAAAAATGATAGTTTAAACTGATATTTGCAGTTTTGATGCGGTTTTAGGTACGATATGAGTCGAAGAAGCCGGTTTTGACTGGAATCTGTTTAAAATGACAAAGAAAAACCTATTATCAATTCAAGGAAGTGAATTTTTAAGTAGTTATCTGCAGTTTTAATGTAGATTTCAGTTCGCTAAGTTATGGAAATGCATGTTTTGGCTATAATCTTCCGTAAATCAAGGGCGAAAACCAATTATTTGTCCCAAAAGAAGGTGTTTTAAGTATATATCTGCATTTCTAAGGTAGATTTGGGTACAATAAGAGGCGAAAAAGCAGATTCTGACTAAGATTTTATCGAAATCGGCAACTATTTGACTCAGAATGGTTGCCTTACGTCGAAATCTAATAGTTTATTAAGGTTTTCGTTACTAAAATGCCCAAAGACGCCGATTTTGACTAGAATTTGAATGATATTGACATGAATATATAACTGTTTGTGTCAAAAAATGATAGTTTAAACTGATATTTGCAGTTTTGATGCGGTTTTAGGTACGATATGAGTCGAAGAAGCCGATTTTGACTGGAATCTGTTTAAAATGACAAAGAAAAACCTATTATCAATTCAAGGAAGTGAATTTTTAAGTAGTTATCTGCACTTTTAATGTAGATTTCAGTTCGCTAAGTTATGAAAATGCATGTTTTGGCTATAATCTTCCGTAAATCAAAAATGTCGAAATCTCGAAAACGGCTCGTCGGATCGAAAAACGCACGAAATTTTCGCCCCAAAGGGGTCGCTTCTCACCCCCCTTTACCCTTAGAAGGCATTTTCTCCGATTTTTTTTTTTCAAAAATTACAAAATTCGAGTTCTGTAAATTTTGGAGGGGGGGGTTGAGACTTTGCCAGTCGATTCCCCACGCCGAGTCGGCCGGTCCACCTAGTCAATGACGCCGAGGCCGGTACGAAAATTCGCTTATTTTTCGCCTCCGACGCACCGTTTCCGAGATACGGCCCTTTTTCGAAATTTTTTTTCCATTTTAAAATGGCTATAGCTCGAAAACGGTTCGTTTTTTGGGAAAACCGAGCAATTTTTTGCCCCACTAGGGACGGTTTACCACCCCATTTTACGGGAATCCGGTATCTGTTTTCCCATTTTCTTGATTTTGGTACCCCCGCCGGCATCGTATAGTCTTAGGAGCCTACCTCGATTTAAAATTTTAAACTTGAATGGATAGGAGGAACGTCGGAAACCTACCAGGCTATAGTATATACGAAACCGCACCATTTTACGCGCGTTTTAATAAACTCGGTACGAAAATTCGCTTATTTTTCGCCTCCGGCGCACCCTTACCGAGATACGGCCCTTTTTCTAATTTTTTTTTTCGATTTTAAAATGGCCATAACTCGAAAACGATTCGTTTTTTGGGAAAACGGAGTAATTTTTTGCCCTTATAGGGACGGTTTACGACTCCATTTTACGGGAATCCGGTGTCAGTTTCCCCATTTTCTTGATTTTGGTACCCCCGCCGGCATCGTATAGAGTATTGCGAGCCTACCTCGATTTAAAATTTAAAACTTGAATGGATAGGAGGAACGTCGGAAACCTACCAGGCTATAGCGGTTACGAATCCGCACCACTCTACGCGCATTATATTGAGCTCGGTACGAAAATTCGCTTATTTTTCGCCTCCGACGCACCGTTACCGAGATACGGCCCTTTTTCGCTTTTTTTTTTTTCGATTTTAAAATGGCCATAACTCGAAAACGATTCGTTTTTTGGGAAAACGGAGTAATTTTTTGCCCGCATAGGGACGGTTTACGACCCCATTTTACGGGAATCCGGTGTCAGTTTCCCCATTTTCTTGATTTTGGTACCCCCGCCGGCATCGTATAGAGTATTGCGAGCCTACCTCGATTTAAAATTTAAAACTTGAATGGATAGGAGGAACGTCGGAAACCTACCAGGCTATAGCGGTTACGAATCCGCACCACTCTACGCGCGTTATATTGAGCTCGGTACGAAAATTCGCTTATTTTTCGCCTCCGACGCACCGTTACCGAGATACGGCCCTTTTTCGTATTTTTTTTTTCGATTTTAAAATGGCCATAACTCGAAAACAGTTCGTCCAATCAAAAAAAGGACAAAATTTTCACCCCAAAGGGGTCGCTTCTCACCCCCCTTTACCCTTAGAAGGCATTTTCTCCGATTTTTTTTTTCAAAAATTACAAAATTCGAGTTCTGTAAATTTTGGAGGGGGGGGTTGAGACTTTGCCAGTCGATTCCCCACGCCGAGTCGGCCGGTCCACCTAGTCAATGACGCCGAGGCCGGTACGAAAATTCGCTTATTTTTCGCCTCCGACGCACCGTTTCCGAGATACGGCCCTTTTTCGAAATTTTTTTTCCATTTTAAAATGGCTATAGCTCGAAAACGGTTCGTTTTTTGGGAAAACCGAGCAATTTTTTGCCCCACTAGGGACGGTTTACCACCCCATTTTACGGGAATCCGGTATCTGTTTTCCCATTTTCTTGATTTTGGTACCCCCGCCGGCATCGTATAGTCTTAGGAGCCTACCTCGATTTAAAATTTTAAACTTGAATGGATAGGAGGAACGTCGGAAACCTACCAGGCTATAGTATATACGAAACCGCACCATTTTACGCGCGTTTTAATAAACTCGGTACGAAAATTCGCTTATTTTTCGCCTCCGGCGCACCCTTACCGAGATACGGCCCTTTTTCTAATTTTTTTTTTCGATTTTAAAATGGCCATAACTCGAAAACGATTCGTTTTTTGGGAAAACGGAGTAATTTTTTGCCCTTATAGGGACGGTTTACGACTCCATTTTACGGGAATCCGGTGTCAGTTTCCCCATTTTCTTGATTTTGGTACCCCCGCCGGCATCGTAGAGTATTGCGAGCCTACCTCGATTTAAAATTTAAAACTTGAATGGATAGGAGGAACGTCGGAAACCTACCAGGCTATAGCGGTTACGAATCCGCACCACTCTACGCGCATTATATTGAGCTCGGTACGAAAATTCGCTTATTTTTCGCCTCCGACGCACCGTTACCGAGATACGGCCCTTTTTCGCTTTTTTTTTTTTCGATTTTAAAATGGCCATAACTCGAAAACGATTCGTTTTTTGGGAAAACGGAGTAATTTTTTGCCCGCATAGGGACGGTTTACGACCCCATTTTACGGGAATCCGGTGTCAGTTTCCCCATTTTCTTGATTTTGGTACCCCCGCCGGCATCGTATAGAGTATTGCGAGCCTACCTCGATTTAAAATTTAAAACTTGAATGGATAGAAGGAACGTCGGAAACCTACCAGGCTATAGCGGTTACGAATCCGCACCACTCTACGCGCGTTATACTGAGCTCGGTACGAAAATTCGCTTATTTTTCGCCTCCGACGCACCGTTACCGAGATACGGCCCTTTTTCGTATTTTTTTTTTCGATTTTAAAATGGCCATAACTCGAAAACAGTTCGTCCAATCAAAAAAAGGACAAAATTTTCACCCCAAAGGGGTCGCTTCTCACCCCCCTTTACCCTTAGAAGGTATTTTCTCCGATTTTTTTTTTCAAAAATTACAAAATTCGAGGGGTTAAATTTTGGAGGGGGGGGGTTGAGACTTTGCCAGTTGAGGCCGGTAGGAAAATTCGCTTATTTTTCGCCTCCGACGCACCGTTTCCGAGATACGGCCCTTTTTCGAAATTTTTTTTTCCATTTTAAAATGGCTATATCTCGAAAACGGTTCGTTTTTTGAGAAAACCGAGCAATTTTTTGCCCCATAGGGGACGCTTTACCACCCCATTTTACGGGAATCCGGTATCGGTTTCCCCATTTTCTTGATTTTGGTACCCCCGCAGGCATCGTATAGAGTATTGCGAGCCTACCTCGATTTAAAATTTAAAACTTGAATGGATAGGAGGAACGTCGGAAACGTATCAGGCTATAGTGGTTACGAATCCGCAGCACTCTACGCGCGTTATATTGAGCTCGGTACGAAAATTCGCTTATTTTTCGCCTCCGACGCACCGTTACCGAGATACGGCCCTTTTTCGTATTTTTTTTTCGATTTTAAAATGGCCATAACTCGAAAACGGTTCGTCCAATCAAAAAAAGGACAAAATTTTCACCCACGGCATCGTATAGAGTATTGCGAGCCTACCTCGATTTAAAATTTAAAACTTGAATGGATAGGAGGATAGCTCGGTACGAAAATTCGCTTATTTTTCGCCTCCGACGCACCGTTACCGAGATACAGCCCTTTTTCGTATTTTTTTTTCGATTTTAAAATGGCCATAACTCGAAAACGGTTCGTCCAACCAAAAAAAGGACAAAATTTTCACCCTAAAGGGGTCGCTTCTCACCCGCTTTACCCTTAGAAGACATTTTCTCCGATTTTTTTTTTCAAAAATTACAAAATTCGAGGGGGTAAAATTTGGATTTGATACTTTGCCAGCCGATTCCCCACGCCGAGTTCGCCGGTCCATCTAATTAATAACGCTGAGGCCGGTACGAAAATTCGCTTATTTTTCGCCTCCGACGCACCGTTTCCGAGATACGGCCCTTTTTCAAAAATTTTTCGAAAATGTCGAAATCTCGAAAACGGCTCGTCGGATCGAAAAACGCACGAAATTTTCGCCCCAAAGGGGTCGCTTCTCACCCCCCTTTACCCTTAGAAGGCATTTTCTCCGATTTTTTTTTCAAAAATTACAAAATTCGAGGGGGTAAATTTTGGAGGGGGGGTTGAGACTTTGCCAGTTGAGGCCGGTACGAAAATTCGCTTATTTTTCGCCTCCGACGCACCGTTACCGAGATACGGCCCTTTTTCGAAATTTTTTTTTCCATTTTAAAATGGCTATAGCTCGAAAACGGTTCGTTTTTTGGGAAAACCGAGCAATTTTTTGCCCCATAAGGGACGCTTTACCACCCCATTTTACGGGAATCCGGTATCGGTTTCCCCATTTTCTTGATTTTGGTACCCCCGCCGGCATCGTATAGAGTATTGCGAGCCTACCTCGATTTAAAATTTAAAACTTGAATGGATAGGAGGAACGTCGGAAACCTACCAGGCTATAGTATATACGAAACCGCACCATTTTGCGCGCGTTATAGTAAACTCGGTACGAAAATTCGCTTATTTTTCGCCTCCGGCGCACCCTTACCGAGATACGGCCCTTTTTCTAATTTTTTTTTTTCGATTTTAAAATGGCCATAACTCGAAAACGGTTCGTCTAATCAAAAAAAGGACAAAATTTTCACCCTAAAAGGGTCGCTTCTCACCCCCCTTTACCCTCAGAAGGCATTTTCTCCGATTTTTTTTTTCAAAAATTACAAAATTCGAGGGGGTAAATTTTGGAGGGGGGGGTTGAGACTTTGCCAGTTGAGGCCGGTACGAAAATTTGCTTATTTTTCGCCTCCGACGCACCGTTTCCGAGATACGGCCCTTTTTCGAAATTTTTTTTTCCATTTTAAAATGGCTGTAGCTCGAAAACGGTTCGTCCAATCAAAAAGAGGACAAAATTTTCACCCACGGCATCGTATAGAGTATTGCGAGCCTACCTCGATTTAAAATTTAAAACTTGAATGGATAGGAGGATAGCTCGGTACGAAAATTCGCTTATTTTTCGCCTCCGACGCACCGTTTCCGAGATACGGCCCTTTTTCGAAATTTTTTTTTCCATTTTAAAATGGCTATAGCTCGAAAACGGTTCGTTTTTTGGGAAAACCGAGCAATTTTTTGCCCCATAGGGGACGCTTTACCACCCCATTTTACGGGAATCCGGTATCGGTTTCCCCATTTTCTTGATTTTGGTACCCCCGCCGGCATCGTATAGAGTATTGCGAGCCTACCTCGATTTAAAATTTAAAACTCGAATGGATAGGAGGATAGCTCGGTACGAAAATTCGCTTATTTTTCGCCTCCGACGCACCGTTACCGAGATACGGCCCTTTTTCGTTTTTTTTTTCGATTTTAAAATGGCCATAACTCGAAAACGGTTCGTCCAATCAAAAAAAGGACAAAATTTTCACCCCAAAAGGGTCGCTTCTCACCCCCTTTACCCTTAGAAGACATTTTCTCCGATTTTTTTTTTCAAAAATTACAAAATTCGAGGGGGTAAAATTTGGATTTGATACTTTGCCAGTCGATTCCCCACGCCGAGTTCGCCGGTCCGCCTAGTTAATAACGCTGAGGCCGGTACGAAAATTCGCTTATTTTTCGCCTCCGACGCACCGTTTCCGAGATACGGCCCTTTTTCAAAAATTTTTCGAAAATGTCGAAATCTCGAAAACGGCTCGTCGGATCGAAAAACGCACGAAATTTTCGCCCCCCAGGGGTCGCTTCTCACCCCCCTTTACCCTAAGAAGGCATTGTCTCCGATTTTTTTTTTCAAAAATTACAAAATTCGAGGGGATAAATTTTGGAGGGGGGGTTGAGACTTTGCCAGTTGAGGCCGGTACGAAAATTCGCTTATTTTTCGCCTCCGACGCACCGTTACCGAGATACGGCCCTTTTTCGTATTTTTTTTTTTCAATTTTAAAATGGCCATAACTCGAAAACGATTCGTTTTTTGGGAAAACGGAGTAATTTTTTGCCCTTATAGGGACGGTTTACGACCCCATTTTACGGGAATTCGGTGTCAGTTTCCCCATTTTCTTGATTTTGGTACCCCCGCCGGCATCGTATAGAGTATTGCGAGCCTACCTCGATTTAAAATTTAAAACTTGAATGGATAGGAGGAACGTCGGAAACCTACCAGGCTATAGCGGTTACGAATCCGCACCACTCTACGAGCGTTATTTTGAGCTCGGTACGAAAATTCGCTTATTTTTCGCCTCCGACGCACCGTTACCGAGATACGGCCCTTTTTCTTATTTTTTTTTCGATTTTAAAATGGCCATAACTCGAAAACGGTTCGTCCAATCAAAAAAAGGACAAAATTTTCACCCCAAAGGGGTCGCTTCTCACCCCCCTTTACCCTTAGAAGGCATTTTCTCCGATTTTTTTTTTTCAAAAATTACAAAATTCGGGGGGGTAAATTTTGGAGGGGGGGGTTGAGACTTTGCCAGTTGAGGCCGGTACGAAAATTCGCTTATTTTTCGCCTCCGACGCACCGTTTCCGAGATACGGCCCTTTTTCGAAATTTTTTTTTCCATTTTAAAATGGCTATAGCTCGAAAACGGTTCGTTTTTTGGGAAAACCGAGCAATTTTTTGCCCCTTAGGGGACGCTTTACCACCCCATTTTACGGGAATCCGGTATCGGTTTCCCCATTTTCTTGATTTTGGTACCCCCGCCGGCATCGTATAGAGTATTGCGAGCCTACCTCGATTTAAAATTTAAAACTTGAATGGATAGGAGGAACGTCGGAAACGTATCAGGCTATAGTGGTTACGAATCCGCACCACTCTACGCGAATTACATTGAGCTCGGTACGAAACTTCGCTTATTTTTCGCCTCCGACGCACCGTTTCCGAGATACGGCCCTTTTTCGAAATTTTTTTTTCCATTTTAAAATGGCTGTAGCTCGAAAACGGTTCGTTTTTTGGGAAAACCGAGCAATTTTTTGCCACATAGGGGACGCTTTACCACCCCATTTTACGGGAATCCGGTATCGGTTTCCCCATTTTCTTGATTTTGGTACCCCCGCCGGCATCGTATAGAGTATTGCGAGCCTACCTCGATTTAAAATTTAAAACTTGAATGGATAGGAGGAACGTCGGAAACGTATCAGGCTATAGTGGTTACGAATCCGCACCACTCTACGCGCATTATATTGAGCTCGGTACGAAAATTCGCTTATTTTTCGCCTCCGACGCACCCTTACCGAGATACGGCTCTCTTTCGAAATTTTTTTTTCGATTTTAAAATGGCTATATCTCGAAAACGGTTCGTTTTTTGAGAAAACCGAGCAATTTTTTGCCCCATAGGGGACGCTTTACCACCCCATTTTACGGGAATCCGGTATCGGTTTCCCCATTTTCTTGATTTTGGTACCCCCGCCGGCATCGTATAGAGTATTGCGAGCCTACCTCGATTTAAAATTTAAAACTTGAATGGATAGGAGGATAGCTCGGTACGAAAATTCGCTTATTTTTCGCCTCCGACGCACCGTTACCGAGATACGGCCCTTTTTCGTATTTTTTTTTCGATTTTAAAATGGCCATAACTGGAAAACGGTTCGTCCAATCAAAAAAAGGACAAAATTTTCACCCGAAAGGGGTCGCTTCTCACCCCCTTTACCCTTAGAAGACATTTTCTCCGATTTTTTTTTTCAAAAATAACAAAATTCGAGGGGGTAAAATTTGGATTTGATACTTTGCCAGTCGATTCCCCACGCCGAGTTCGCCGGTCCATCTAATTAATAACGCTGAGGCCGGTACGAAAATTCGCTTATTTTTCGCCTCCGACGCACCGTTTCCGAGATACGGCCCTTTTTCAAAAATTTTTCGAAAATGTCGAAATCTTGAAAACGGCTCGTCGGATCGAAAAACGCACGAAATTTTCGCCCCAAAAGGGTCGCTTCTCACCCCCCTTTACCCTTAGAAGGCATTTTCTCCGATTTTTTTTTTTCAAAAATTACAAAATTCGAGGGGGTAAATTTTGGAAGGGGGGTTGAGACTTTGCCAGTTGAGGCCGGTACGAAAATTCGCTTATTTTTCGCCTCCGACGCACCGTTTCCGAGAAGCGGCCCTTTTTCGTATTTTTTTTTTTTCGATTTTAAAATGGCCATAACTCGAAAACGATTCGTTTTTTGGGAAAACGGAGTAATTTTTTGCCCTTATAGGGACGGTTTACGACCCCATTTTACGGGAATCCGGTGTCAGTTTCCCCATTTTCTTGATTTTGGTACCCCCGCCGGCATCGTATAGAGTATTGCGAGCCTACCTCGATTTAAAATTTAAAACTTGAATGGATAGGAGGAACGTCGGAAACCTACCAGGCTATAGCGGTTACGAATCCGCACCACACTACGCGCGATATATTGAGCTCGGTACGAAAATTCGCTTATTTTTCGCCTCCGACGCACCGTTACCGAGATACGGCCCTTTTTCTTATTTTTTTTTCGATTTTATAATGGCCATAACTCGAAAACGGTTCGTCCAATCAAAAAAAGGACAAAATTTTCACCCCATAGGGGTCGCTTCTCACCCCCCTTTACCCTTAGAAGGCATTTTCTCCGATTTTTTTTTTCAAAAATTACAAAATTCGAGGGGGTAAATTTTGGAGGGGGGGGTTGAGACTTTGCCAGTTGAGGCCGGTACGAAAATTCGCTTATTTTTCGCCTCCGACGCACCGTTTCCGAGATACGGCCCTTTTTCGAAATTTTTTTTTCCATTTTAAAATGGCTATAGCTCGAAAACGGTTCGTTTTTTGGGAAAACCGAGCAATTTTTTGCCCTATAGGGGACGCTTTACCACCCCATTTTACGGGAATCCGGTATCGGTTTCCCCATTTTCTTGATTTTGGTACCCCCGCCGGCATCGTATAGAGTATTGCGAGCCTACCTCGATTTAAAATTTAAAACTTGAATGGATAGGAGGAACGTCGGAAACGTATCAGGCTATAGTGGTTACGAATCCGCAGCACTCTACGCGCGTCATATTGAGCTCGGTACGAAAATTCGCTTGTTTTTCGCCTCCGACGCACCCTTCCCGAGATACGGCCCTTTTTCGAAATTTTTTTTTCGATTTTAAAATGGCTATATCTCGAAAACGGTTCGTTTTTTGGGAAAACGGAGTAATTTTTTGCCCTTACAGGGACGGTTTACGACCCCATTTTACGGGAATCCGGTGTCAGTTTCCCCATTTTCTTGATTTTGGTACCCCCGCCGGCATCGTATAGAGTATTGCGAGCCTACCTCGATTTAAAATTTAAAACTTGAATGGATAAGAGGAACGTCGGAAACGTATCAGGCTATAGTGGTTACGAATCCGCACCACTCTATGCGCACTATGTTGAGCTCGGTACGAAAATTCGCTTATTTTTCGCCTCCGACGCACCCTTACCGAGATACGGCCCTTTTTCGAAATTTTTTTTTCGATTTTAAAATGGCTATATCTCGAAAACGGTTCGTTTTTTGAGAAAACCGAGCAATTTTTTGCCCCTTAGGGGACGCTTTACCACCCCATTTTACGGGAATCCGGTATCGGTTTCCCCATTTTCTTGATTTTGGTACCCCCGCCGGCATCGTATAGAGTATTGCGAGCCTACCTCGATTTAAAATTTAAAACTTGAATGGATAGGAGGAACGTCGGAAACGTATCAGGCGATAGTGGTTACGAATCCGCACCACTCTACGCGAATTACATTGAGCTCGGTACGAAACTTCGCTTATTTTTCGCCTCCGACGCACCGTTTCCGAGATACGGCCCTTTTTCGAATTTTTTTTTTCCATTTTAAAATGGCTGTAGCTCGAAAACGGTTCGTTTTTTGGGAAAACCGAGCAATTTTTTGCCACATAGGGGACGCTTTACCACCCCATTTTACGGGAATCCGGTATCGGTTTCCCCATTTTCTTGATTTTGGTACCCCCGCCGGCATCGTATAGAGTATTGCGAGCCTACCTCGATTTAAAATTTAAAACTTGAATGGATAGGAGGAACGTCGGAAACGTATCAGGCTATAGTGGTTACGAATCCGCACCACTCTACGCGCATTATATTGAGCTCGGTACGAAAATTCGCTTATTTTTCGCCTCCGACGCACCCTTACCGAGATACGGCTCTTTTTCGAAATTTTTTTTTCGATTTTAAAATGGCTATATCTCGAAAACGGTTCGTTTTTTGAGAAAACCGAGCAATTTTTTGCCCCATAGGGGACGCTTTACCACCCCATTTTACGGGAATCCGGTATCGGTTTCCCCATTTTCTTGATTTTGGTACCCCCGCCGGCATCGTATAGAGTATTGCGAGCCTACCTCGATTTAAAATTTAAAACTTGAATGGATAGGAGGATAGCTCGGTACGAAAATTCGCTTATTTTTCGCCTCCGACGCACCGTTACCGAGATACGGCCCTTTTTCGTATTTTTTTTTCGATTTTAAAATGGCCATAACTGGAAAACGGTTCGTCCAATCAAAAAAAGGACAAAATTTTCACCCGAAAGGGGTCGCTTCTCACCCCCTTTACCCTTAGAAGACATTTTCTCCGATTTTTTTTTTTCAAAAATAACAAAATTCGAGGGGGTAAAATTTGGATTTGATACTTTGCCAGTCGATTCCCCACGCCGAGTTCGCCGGTCCATCTAATTAATAACGCTGAGGCCGGTACGAAAATTCGCTTATTTTTCGCCTCCGACGCACCGTTTCCGAGATACGGCCCTTTTTCAAAAATTTTTCGAAAATGTCGAAATCTTGAAAACGGCTCGTCGGATCGAAAAACGCACGAAATTTTCGCCCCAAAAGGGTCGCTTCTCACCCCCCTTTACCCTTAGAAGGCATTTTCTCCGATTTTTTTTTTCAAAAATTACAAAATTCGAGGGGGTAAATTTTGGAAGGGGGGTTGAGACTTTGCCAGTTGAGGCCGGTACGAAAATTCGCTTATTTTTCGCCTCCGACGCACCGTTACCGAGATACGGCCCTTTTTCTTATTTTTTTTTCGATTTTAAAATGGCCATAACTCGAAAACGGTTCGTCCAATCAAAAAAAGGACAAAATTTTCACCCCATAGGGGTCGCTTCTCACCCCCCTTTACCCTTAGAAGGCATTTTCTCCGATTTTTTTTTTCAAAAATTACAAAATTCGAGGGGGTAAATTTTGGAGGGGGGGGTTGAGACTTTGCCAGTTGAGGCCGGTACGAAAATTCGCTTATTTTTCGCCTCCGACGCACCGTTTCCGAGATACGGCCCTTTTTCGAAATTTTTTTTTCCATTTTAAAATGGCTATAGCTCGAAAACGGTTCGTTTTTTGGGAAAACCGAGCAATTTTTTGCCCAATAGGGGACGCTTTACCACCCCATTTTACGGGAATCCGGTATCGGTTTCCCCATTTTCTTGATTTTGGTACCCCCGCCGGCATCGTATAGAGTATTGCGAGCCTACCTCGATTTAAAATTTAAAACTTGAATGGATAGGAGGAACGTCGGAAACGTATCAGGCTATAGTGGTTACGAATCCGCAGCACTCTACGCGCGTCATACTGAGCTCGGTACGAAAATTCGCTTGTTTTTCGCCTCCGACGCACCCTTCCCGAGATACGGCCCTTTTTCGAAATTTTTTTTTCGATTTTAAAATGGCTATATCTCGAAAACGGTTCGTTTTTTGGGAAAACGGAGTAATTTTTTGCCCTTGTAGGGACGGTTTACGACCCCATTTTACGGGAATCCGGTGTCAGTTTCCCCATTTTCTTGATTTTGGTACCCCCGCCGGCATCGTATAGAGTATTGCGAGCCTACCTCGATTTAAAATTTAAAACTTGAATGGATAAGAGGAACGTCGGAAACGTATCAGGCTATAGTGGTTACGAATCCGCACCACTCTATGCGCATTATGTTGAGCTCGGTACGAAAATTCGCTTATTTTTCGCCTCCGACGCACCCTTACCGAGATACGGCCCTTTTTCGAAATTTTTTTTTCGATTTTAAAATGGCTATATCTCGAAAACGGTTCGTTTTTTGAGAAAACCGAGCAATTTTTTGCCCCTCAAGGGACGCTTTACCACCCCATTTTACGGGAATCCGGTATCGGTTTCCCCATTTTCTTGATTTTGGTACCCCCGCCGGCATCGTATAGAGTATTGCGAGCCTACCTCGATTTAAAATTTAAAACTTGAATGGATAGGAGGATAGCTCGGTACGAAAATTCGCTTATTTTTCGCCTCCGACGCACCGTTACCGAGATACGGCCCTTTTTCGTATTTTTTTTTTCGATTTTAAAATGGCCATAACTGGAAAACGGTTCGTCCAATCAAAAAAAGGACAAAATTTTCACCCGTAAGGGGTCGCTTCTCACCCCCTTTACCCTTAGAAGACATTTTCTCCGATTTTTTTTTTTCAAAAATAACAAAATTCGAGGGGGTAAAATTTGGATTTGATACTTTGCCAGTCGATTCCCCACGCCGAGTTCGCCGGTCCATCTAATTAATAACGCTGAGGCCGGTACGAAAATTCGCTTATTTTTCGCCTCCGACGCACCGTTTCCGAGATACGGCCCTTTTTCAAAAATTTTTCGAAAATGTCGAAATCTTGAAAACGGCTCGTCGGATCGAAAAACGCACGAAATTTTCGCCCCAAAAGGGTCGCTTCTCACCCCCCTTTACCCTTAGAAGGCATTTTCTCCGATTTTTTTTTTTCAAAAATTACAAAATTCGAGGGGGTAAATTTTGGAAGGGGGGTTGAGACTTTGCCAGTTGAGGCCGGTACGAAAATTCGCTTATTTTTCGCCTCCGACGCACCGTTACCGAGATACGGCCCTTTTTCTTATTTTTTTTTCGATTTTAAAATGGCCATAACTCGAAAACGGTTCGTCCAATCAAAAAAAGGACAAAATTTTCACCCCATAGGGGTCGCTTCTCACCCCCCTTTACCCTTAGAAGGCATTTTCTCCGATTTTTTTTTTCAAAAATTACAAAATTCGAGGGGGTAAATTTTGGAGGGGGGGGTTGAGACTTTGCCAGTTGAGGCCGGTACGAAAATTCGCTTATTTTTCGCCTCCGACGCACCGTTTCCGAGATACGGCCCTTTTTCGAAATTTTTTTTTCCATTTTAAAATGGCTATAGCTCGAAAACGGTTCGTTTTTTGGGAAAACCGAGCAATTTTTTGCCCAATAGGGGACGCTTTACCACCCCATTTTACGGGAATCCGGTATCGGTTTCCCCATTTTCTTGATTTTGGTACCCCCGCCGGCATCGTATAGAGTATTGCGAGCCTACCTCGATTTAAAATTTAAAACTTGAATGGATAGGAGGAACGTCGGAAACGTATCAGGCTATAGTGGTTACGAATCCGCAGCACTCTACGCGCGTCATACTGAGCTCGGTACGAAAATTCGCTTGTTTTTCGCCTCCGACGCACCCTTCCCGAGATACGGCCCTTTTTCGAAATTTTTTTTTCGATTTTAAAATGGCTATATCTCGAAAACGGTTCGTTTTTTGGGAAAACGGAGTAATTTTTTGCCCTTGTAGGGACGGTTTACGACCCCATTTTACGGGAATCCGGTGTCAGTTTCCCCATTTTCTTGATTTTGGTACCCCCGCCGGCATCGTATAGAGTATTGCGAGCCTACCTCGATTTAAAATTTAAAACTTGAATGGATAAGAGGAACGTCGGAAACGTATCAGGCTATAGTGGTTACGAATCCGCACCACTCTATGCGCATTATGTTGAGCTCGGTACGAAAATTCGCTTATTTTTCGCCTCCGACGCACCCTTACCGAGATACGGCCCTTTTTCGAAAATTTTTTTTCGATTTTAAAATGGCTATATCTCGAAAACGGTTCGTTTTTTGAGAAAACCGAGCAATTTTTTGCCCCTCAAGGGACGCTTTACCACCCCATTTTACGGGAATCCGGTATCGGTTTCCCCATTTTCTTGATTTTGGTACCCCCGCCGGCATCGTATAGAGTATTGCGAGCCTACCTCGATTTAAAATTTAAAACTTGAATGGATAGGAGGATAGCTCGGTACGAAAATTCGCTTATTTTTCGCCTCCGACGCACCGTTACCGAGATACGGCCCTTTTTCGTATTTTTTTTTCGATTTTAAAATGGCCATAACTGGAAAACGGTTCGTCCAATCAAAAAAAGGACAAAATTTTCACCCGAAAGGGGTCGCTTCTCACCCCCTTTACCCTTAGAAGACATTTTCTCCGATTTTTTTTTTTCAAAAATAACAAAATTCGAGGGGGTAAAATTTGGATTTGATACTTTGCCAGTCGATTCCCCACGCCGAGTTCGCCGGTCCATCTAATTAATAACGCTGAGGCCGGTACGAAAATTCGCTTATTTTTCGCCTCCGACGCACCGTTTCCGAGATACGGCCCTTTTTCAAAAATTTTTCGAAAATGTCGAAATCTTGAAAACGGCTCGTCGGATCGAAAAACGCACGAAATTTTCGCCCCAAAAGGGTCGCTTCTCACCCCCCTTTACCCTTAGAAGGCATTTTCTCCGATTTTTTTTTTTCAAAAATTACAAAATTCGAGGGGGTAAATTTTGGAAGGGGGGTTGAGACTTTGCCAGTTGAGGCCGGTACGAAAATTCGCTTATTTTTCGCCTCCGACGCACCGTTACCGAGATACGGCCCTTTTTCTTATTTTTTTTTCGATTTTAAAATGGCCATAACTCGAAAACGGTTCGTCCAATCAAAAAAAGGACAAAATTTTCACCCCATAGGGGTCGCTTCTCACCCCCCTTTACCCTTAGAAGGCATTTTCTCCGATTTTTTTTTTCAAAAATTACAAAATTCGTGGGGTTAAATTTTGGAGGGGGGGGTTGAGACTTTGCCAGTTGAGGCCGGTACGAAAATTCGCTTATTTTTCGCCTCCGACGCACCGTTTCCGAGATACGGCCCTTTTTCGAAATTTTTTTTTCCATTTTAAAATGGCTATAGCTCGAAAACGGTTCGTTTTTTGGGAAAACCGAGCAATTTTTTGCCCTATAGGGGACGCTTTACCACCCCATTTTACGGGAATCCGGTATCGGTTTCCCCATTTTCTTGATTTTGGTACCCCCGCCGGCATCGTATAGAGTATTGCGAGCCTACCTCGATTTAAAATTTAAAACTTGAATGGATAGGAGGAACGTCGGAAACGTATCAGGCTATAGTGGTTACGAATCCGCAGCACTCTACGCGCGTCATATTGAGCTCGGTACGAAAATTCGCTTGTTTTTCGCCTCCGACGCACCCTTCCCGAGATACGGCCCTTTTTCGAAATTTTTTTTTCGATTTTAAAATGGCTATATCTCGAAAACGGTTCGTTTTTTGGGAAAACGGAGTAATTTTTTGCCCTTGTAGGGACGGTTTACGACCCCATTTTACGGGAATCCGGTGTCAGTTTCCCCATTTTCTTGATTTTGGTACCCCCGCCGGCATCGTATAGAGTATTGCGAGCCTACCTCGATTTAAAATTTAAAACTTGAATGGATAAGAGGAACGTCGGAAACGTATCAGGCTATAGTGGTTACGAATCCGCACCACTCTACGCGAATTACATTGAGCTCGGTACGAAACTTCGCTTATTTTTCGCCTCCGACGCACCGTTTCCGAGATACGGCCCTTTTTCGAAATTTTTTTTTCCATTTTAAAATGGCTGTAGCTCGAAAACGGTTCGTTTTTTGGGAAAACCGAGCAATTTTTTGCCACATAGGGGACGCTTTACCACCCCATTTTACGGGAATCCGGTATCGGTTTCCCCATTTTCTTGATTTTGGTACCCCCGCCGGCATCGTATAGAGTATTGCGAGCCTACCTCGATTTAAAATTTAAAACTTGAATGGATAGGAGGAACGTCGGAAACGTATCAGGCTATAGTGGTTACGAATCCGCACCACTCTACGCGCATTATATTGAGCTCGGTACGAAAATTCGCTTATTTTTCGCCTCCGACGCACCCTTACCGAGATACGGCTCTTTTTCGAAATTTTTTTTTCGATTTTAAAATGGCTATATCTCGAAAACGGTTCGTTTTTTGAGAAAACCGAGCAATTTTTTGCCCCATAGGGGACGCTTTACCACCCCATTTTACGGGAATCCGGTATCGGTTTCCCCATTTTCTTGATTTTGGTACCCCCGCCGGCATCGTATAGAGTATTGCGAGCCTACCTCGATTTAAAATTTAAAACTTGAATGGATAGGAGGATAGCTCGGTACGAAAATTCGCTTATTTTTCGCCTCCGACGCACCGTTACCGAGATACGGCCCTTTTTCGTATTTTTTTTTCGATTTTAAAATGGCCATAACTGGAAAACGGTTCGTCCAATCAAAAAAAGGACAAAATTTTCACCCGAAAGGGGTCGCTTCTCACCCCCTTTGCCCTTAGAAGACATTTTCTCCGATTTTTTTTTTTCAAAAATAACAAAATTCGAGGGGGTAAAATTTGGATTTGATACTTTGCCAGTCGATTCCCCACGCCGAGTTCGCCGGTCCATCTAATTAATAACGCTGAGGCCGGTACGAAAATTCGCTTATTTTTCGCCTCCGACGCACCGTTTCCGAGATACGGCCCTTTTTCAAAAATTTTTCGAAAATGTCGAAATCTTGAAAACGGCTCGTCGGATCGAAAAACGCACGAAATTTTCGCCCCAAAAGGGTCGCTTCTCACCCCCCTTTACCCTTAGAAGGCATTTTCTCCGATTTTTTTTTTCAAAAATTACAAAATTCGAGGGGGTAAATTTTGGAAGGGGGGTTGAGACTTTGCCAGTTGAGGCCGGTACGAAAATTCGCTTATTTTTCGCCTCCGACGCACCGTTACCTAGATACGGCCCTTTTTCAAAAATTTTTCGAAAATGTCGAAATCTTGAAAACGGCTCGTCGGATCGAAAAACGCACGAAATTTTCGCCCCAAAAGGGTCGCTTCTCACCCCCCTTTACCCTTAGAAGGCATTTTCTCCGATTTTTTTTTTTCAAAAATTACAAAATTCGAGGGGGTAAATTTTGGAAGGGGGGTTGAGACTTTGCCAGTTGAGGCCGGTACGAAAATTCGCTTATTTTTCGCCTCCGACGCACCCTTACCGAGATACGGCCCTTTTTCGAAATTTTTTTTTCGATTTTAAAATGGCTATATCTCGAAAACGGTTCGTTTTTTGAGAAAACCGAGCAATTTTTTGCCCCTTAGGGGACGCTTTACCACCCCATTTTACGGGAATCCGGTATCGGTTTCCCCATTTTCTTGATTTTGGTACCCCCGCCGGCATCGTATAGAGTATTGCGAGCCTACCTCGATTTAAAATTTAAAACTTGAATGGATAGGAGGAACGTCGGAAACGTATCAGGCGATAGTGGTTACGAATCCGCACCACTCTACGCGAATTACATTGAGCTCGGTACGAAACTTCGCTTATTTTTCGCCTCCGACGCACCGTTTCCGAGATACGGCCCTTTTTCGAATTTTTTTTTTCCATTTTAAAATGGCTGTAGCTCGAAAACGGTTCGTTTTTTGGGAAAACCGAGCAATTTTTTGCCACATAGGGGACGCTTTACCACCCCATTTTACGGGAATCCGGTATCGGTTTCCCCATTTTCTTGATTTTGGTACCCCCGCCGGCATCGTATAGAGTATTGCGAGCCTACCTCGATTTAAAATTTAAAACTTGAATGGATAGGAGGAACGTCGGAAACGTATCAGGCTATAGTGGTTACGAATCCGCACCACTCTACGCGCATTATATTGAGCTCGGTACGAAAATTCGCTTATTTTTCGCCTCCGACGCACCCTTACCGAGATACGGCTCTTTTTCGAAATTTTTTTTTCGATTTTAAAATGGCTATATCTCGAAAACGGTTCGTTTTTTGAGAAAACCGAGCAATTTTTTGCCCCATAGGGGACGCTTTACCACCCCATTTTACGGGAATCCGGTATCGGTTTCCCCATTTTCTTGATTTTGGTACCCCTGCCGGCATCGTATAGAGTATTGCGAGCCTACCTCGATTTAAAATTTAAAACTTGAATGGATAGGAGGATAGCTCGGTACGAAAATTCGCTTATTTTTCGCCTCCGACGCACCGTTACCGAGATACGGCCCTTTTTCGTATTTTTTTTTCGATTTTAAAATGGCCATAACTGGAAAACGGTTCGTCCAATCAAAAAAAGGACAAAATTTTCACCCGAAAGGGGTCGCTTCTCACCCCCTTTACCCTTAGAAGACATTTTCTCCGATTTTTTTTTTTCAAAAATAACAAAATTCGAGGGGGTAAAATTTGGATTTGATACTTTGCCAGTCGATTCCCCACGCCGAGTTCGCCGGTCCATCTAATTAATAACGCTGAGGCCGGTACGAAAATTCGCTTATTTTTCGCCTCCGACGCACCGTTTCCGAGATACGGCCCTTTTTCAAAAATTTTTCGAAAATGTCGAAATCTTGAAAACGGCTCGTCGGATCGAAAAACGCACGAAATTTTCGCCCCAAAAGGGTCGCTTCTCACCCCCCTTTACCCTTAGAAGGCATTTTCTCCGATTTTTTTTTTTCAAAAATTACAAAATTCGAGGGGGTAAATTTTGGAAGGGGGGTTGAGACTTTGCCAGTTGAGGCCGGTACGAAAATTCGCTTATTTTTCGCCTCCGACGCACCGTTACCGAGATACGGCCCTTTTTCTTATTTTTTTTTCGATTTTAAAATGGCCATAACTCGAAAACGGTTCGTCCAATCAAAAAAAGGACAAAATTTTCACCCCATAGGGGTCGCTTCTCACCCCCCTTTACCCTTAGAAGGCATTTTCTCCGATTTTTTTTTTCAAAAATTACAAAATTCGAGGGGGTAAATTTTGGAGGGGGGGGTTGAGACTTTGCCAGTTGAGGCCGGTACGAAAATTCGCTTATTTTTCGCCTCCGACGCACCGTTTCCGAGATACGGCCCTTTTTCGAAATTTTTTTTTCCATTTTAAAATGGCTATAGCTCGAAAACGGTTCGTTTTTTGGGAAAACCGAGCAATTTTTTGCCCTATAGGGGACGCTTTACCACCCCATTTTACGGGAATCCGGTATCGGTTTCCCCATTTTCTTGATTTTGGTACCCCCGCCGGCATCGTATAGAGTATTGCGAGCCTACCTCGATTTAAAATTTAAAACTTGAATGGATAGGAGGAACGTCGGAAACGTATCAGGCTATAGTGGTTACGAATCCGCAGCATTCTACGCGCGTCATACTGAGCTCGGTACGAAAATTCGCTTGTTTTTCGCCTCCGACGCACCCTTCCCGAGATACGGCCCTTTTTCGAAATTTTTTTTTCGATTTTAAAATGGCTATATCTCGAAAACGGTTCGTTTTTTGGGAAAACGGAGTAATTTTTTGCCCTTATAGGGACGGTTTACGACCCCATTTTACGGGAATCCGGTGTCAGTTTCCCCATTTTCTTGATTTTGGTACCCCCGCCGGCATCGTACAGAGTATTGCGAGCCTACCTCGATTTAAAATTTAAAACTTGAATGGATAAGAGGAACGTCGGAAACGTATCAGGCTATAGTGGTTACGAATCCGCACCACTCTATGCGCATTATGTTGAGCTCGGTACGAAAATTCGCTTATTTTTCGCCTCCGACGCACCCTTACCGAGATACGGCCCTTTTTCGAAATTTTTTTTTCGATTTTAAAATGGCTATATCTCGAAAACGGTTCGTTTTTTGAGAAAACCGAGCAATTTTTTGCCCCTTAAGGGACGCTTTACCACCCCATTTTACGGGAATCCGGTATCGGTTTCCCCATTTTCTTGATTTTGGTACCCCCGCCGGCATCGTATAGAGTATTGCGAGCCTACCTCGATTTAAAATTTAAAACTTGAATGGATAGGAGGATAGCTCGGTACGAAAATTCGCTTATTTTTCGCCTCCGACGCACCGTTACCGAGATACGGCCCTTTTTCGTATTTTTTTTTTCGATTTTAAAATGGCCATAACTGGAAAACGGTTCGTCCAATCAAAAAAAGGACAAAATTTTCACCCGAAAGGGGTCGCTTCTCACCCCCTTTACCCTTAGAAGACATTTTCTCCGATTTTTTTTTTTCAAAAATAACAAAATTCGAGGGGGTAAAATTTGGATTTGATACTTTGCCAGTCGATTCCCCACGCCGAGTTCGCCGGTCCATCTAATTAATAACGCTGAGGCCGGTACGAAAATTCGCTTATTTTTCGCCTCCGACGCACCGTTTCCGAGATACGGCCCTTTTTCAAAAATTTTTCGAAAATGTCGAAATCTTGAAAACGGCTCGTCGGATCGAAAAACGCACGAAATTTTCGCCCCAAAAGGGTCGCTTCTCACCCCCCTTTACCCTTAGAAGGCATTTTCTCCGATTTTTTTTTTTCAAAAATTACAAAATTCGAGGGGGTAAATTTTGGAAGGGGGGTTGAGACTTTGCCAGTTGAGGCCGGTACGAAAATTCGCTTATTTTTCGCCTCCGACGCACCGTTACCGAGATACGGCCCTTTTTCTTATTTTTTTTTCGATTTTAAAATGGCCATAACTCGAAAACGGTTCGTCCAATCAAAAAAAGGACAAAATTTTCACCCCATAGGGGTCGCTTCTCACCCCCCTTTACCCTTAGAAGGCATTTTCTCCGATTTTTTTTTTCAAAAATTACAAAATTCGTGGGGTTAAATTTTGGAGGGGGGGGTTGAGACTTTGCCAGTTGAGGCCGGTACGAAAATTCGCTTATTTTTCGCCTCCGACGCACCGTTTCCGAGATACGGCCCTTTTTCGAAATTTTTTTTTCCATTTTAAAATGGCTATAGCTCGAAAACGGTTCGTTTTTTGGGAAAACCGAGCAATTTTTTGCCCTATAGGGGACGCTTTACCACCCCATTTTACGGGAATCCGGTATCGGTTTCCCCATTTTCTTGATTTTGGTACCCCCGCCGGCATCGTATAGAGTATTGCGAGCCTACCTCGATTTAAAATTTAAAACTTGAATGGATAGGAGGAACGTCGGAAACGTATCAGGCTATAGTGGTTACGAATCCGCAGCACTCTACGCGCGTCATATTGAGCTCGGTACGAAAATTCGCTTGTTTTTCGCCTCCGACGCACCCTTCCCGAGATACGGCCCTTTTTCGAAATTTTTTTTTCGATTTTAAAATGGCTATATCTCGAAAACGGTTCGTTTTTTGGGAAAACGGAGTAATTTTTTGCCCTTGTAGGGACGGTTTACGACCCCATTTTACGGGAATCCGGTGTCAGTTTCCCCATTTTCTTGATTTTGGTACCCCCGCCGGCATCGTATAGAGTATTGCGAGCCTACCTCGATTTAAAATTTAAAACTTGAATGGATAAGAGGAACGTCGGAAACGTATCAGGCTATAGTGGTTACGAATCCGCACCACTCTATGCGCATTATGTTGAGCTCGGTACGAAAATTCGCTTATTTTTCGCCTCCGACGCACCCTTACCGAGATACGGCCCTTTTTCGAAATTTTTTTTTCGATTTTAAAATGGCTATATCTCGAAAACGGTTCGTTTTTTGAGAAAACCGAGCAATTTTTTGCCCCTTAAGGGACGCTTTACCACCCCATTTTACGGGAATCCGGTATCGGTTTCCCCATTTTCTTGATTTTGGTACCCCCGCCGGCATCGTATAGAGTATTGCGAGCCTACCTCGATTTAAAATTTAAAACTTGAATGGATAGGAGGAACGTCGGAAACGTATCAGGCTATAGTGGTTACGAATCCGCACCACTCTACGCGAATTACATTGAGCTCGGTACGAAACTTCGCTTATTTTTCGCCTCCGACGCACCGTTTCCGAGATACGGCCCTTTTTCGAAATTTTTTTTTCCATTTTAAAATGGCTGTAGCTCGAAAACGGTTCGTTTTTTGGGAAAACCGAGCAATTTTTTGCCACATAGGGGACGCTTTACCACCCCATTTTACGGGAATCCGGTATCGGTTTCCCCATTTTCTTGATTTTGGTACCCCCGCCGGCATCGTATAGAGTATTGCGAGCCTACCTCGATTTAAAATTTAAAACTTGAATGGATAGGAGGAACGTCGGAAACGTATCAGGCTATAGTGGTTACGAATCCGCACCACTCTACGCGCATTATATTGAGCTCGGTACGAAAATTCGCTTATTTTTCGCCTCCGACGCACCCTTACCGAGATACGGCTCTTTTTCGAAATTTTTTTTTCGATTTTAAAATGGCTATATCTCGAAAACGGTTCGTTTTTTGAGAAAACCGAGCAATTTTTTGCCCCATAGGGGACGCTTTACCACCCCATTTTACGGGAATCCGGTATCGGTTTCCCCATTTTCTTGATTTTGGTACCCCCGCCGGCATCGTATAGAGTATTGCGAGCCTACCTCGATTTAAAATTTAAAACTTGAATGGATAGGAGGATAGCTCGGTACGAAAATTCGCTTATTTTTCGCCTCCGACGCACCGTTACCGAGATACGGCCCTTTTTCGTATTTTTTTTTCGATTTTAAAATGGCCATAACTGGAAAACGGTTCGTCCAATCAAAAAAAGGACAAAATTTTCACCCGAAAGGGGTCGCTTCTCACCCCCTTTGCCCTTAGAAGACATTTTCTCCGATTTTTTTTTTCAAAAATAACAAAATTCGAGGGGGTAAAATTTGGATTTGATACTTTGCCAGTCGATTCCCCACGCCGAGTTCGCCGGTCCATCTAATTAATAACGCTGAGGCCGGTACGAAAATTCGCTTATTTTTCGCCTCCGACGCACCGTTTCCGAGATACGGCCCTTTTTCAAAAATTTTTCGAAAATGTCGAAATCTTGAAAACGGCTCGTCGGATCGAAAAACGCACGAAATTTTCGCCCCAAAAGGGTCGCTTCTCACCCCCCTTTACCCTTAGAAGGCATTTTCTCCGATTTTTTTTTTCAAAAATTACAAAATTCGAGGGGGTAAATTTTGGAAGGGGGGTTGAGACTTTGCCAGTTGAGGCCGGTACGAAAATTCGCTTATTTTTCGCCTCCGACGCACCGTTACCTAGATACGGCCCTTTTTCAAAAATTTTTCGAAAATGTCGAAATCTTGAAAACGGCTCGTCGGATCGAAAAACGCACGAAATTTTCGCCCCAAAAGGGTCGCTTCTCACCCCCCTTTACCCTTAGAAGGCATTTTCTCCGATTTTTTTTTTTCAAAAATTACAAAATTCGAGGGGGTAAATTTTGGAAGGGGGGTTGAGACTTTGCCAGTTGAGGCCGGTACGAAAATTCGCTTATTTTTCGCCTCCGACGCACCGTTACCGAGATACGGCCCTTTTTCGTATTTTTTTTTTTCGATTTTAAAATGGCCATAACTCGAAAACGATTCGTTTTTTGGGAAAACGGAGTAATTTTTTGCCCTTATAGGGACGGTTTACGACCCCATTTTACGGGAATCCGGTGTCAGTTTCCCCATTTTCTTGATTTTGGTACCCCCGCCGGCATCGTATAGAGTATTGCGAGCCTACCTCGATTTAAAATTTAAAACTTGAATGGATAAGAGGAACGTCGGAAACGTATCAGGCTATAGTGGTTACGAATCCGCACCACTCTATGCGCATTATGTTGAGCTCGGTACGAAAATTCGCTTATTTTTCGCCTCCGACGCACCCTTACCGAGATACGGCCCTTTTTCGAAATTTTTTTTTCGATTTTAAAATGGCTATATCTCGAAAACGGTTCGTTTTTTGAGAAAACCGAGCAATTTTTTGCCCCTTATGGGACGCTTTACCACCCCATTTTACGGGAATCCGGTATCGGTTTCCCCATTTTCTTGATTTTGGTACCCCCGCCGGCATCGTATAGAGTATTGCGAGCCTACCTCGATTTAAAATTTAAAACTTGAATGGATAGGAGGAACGTCGGAAACCTACCAGGCTATAGCGGTTACGAATCCGCACCACACTACGCGCGTTATGCTGAGCTCGGTACGAAAATTCGCTTATTTTTCGCCTCCGACGCACCGTTACCGAGATACGGCCCTTTTTCTTATTTTTTTTTCGATTTTAAAATGGCCATAACTCGAAAACGGTTCGTCCAATCAAAAAAAGGACAAAATTTTCACCCCATAGGGGTCGCTTCTCACCCCCCTTTACCCTTAGAAGTCATTTTCTCCGATTTTTTTTTTTCAAAAATTACAAAATTCGTGGGGTTAAATTTTGGAGGGGGGGGTTGAGACTTTGCCAGTTGAGGCCGGTACGAAAATTCGCTTATTTTTCGCCTCCGACGCACCGTTTCCGAGATACGGCCCTTTTTCGAAATTTTTTTTTCCATTTTAAAATGGCTATAGCTCGAAAACGGTTCGTTTTTTGGGAAAACCGAGCAATTTTTTGCCCTATAGGGGACGCTTTACCACCCCATTTTACGGGAATCCGGTATCGGTTTCCCCATTTTCTTGATTTTGGTACCCCCGCCGGCATCGTATAGAGTATTGCGAGCCTACCTCGATTTAAAATTTAAAACTTGAATGGATAGGAGGAACGTCGGAAACGTATCAGGCTATAGTGGTTACGAATCCGCAGCACTCTACGCGCGTCATATTGAGCTCGGTACGAAAATTCGCTTGTTTTTCGCCTCCGACGCACCCTTCCCGAGATACGGCCCTTTTTCGAAATTTTTTTTTCGATTTTAAAATGGCTATATCTCGAAAACGGTTCGTTTTTTGGGAAAACGGAGTAATTTTTTGCCCTTGTAGGGACGGTTTACGACCCCATTTTACGGGAATCCGGTGTCAGTTTCCCCATTTTCTTGATTTTGGTACCCCCGCCGGCATCGTATAGAGTATTGCGAGCCTACCTCGATTTAAAATTTAAAACTTGAATGGATAAGAGGAACGTCGGAAACGTATCAGGCTATAGTGGTTACGAATCCGCACCACTCTATGCGCATTATGTTGAGCTCGGTACGAAAATTCGCTTATTTTTCGCCTCCGACGCACCCTTACCGAGATACGGCCCTTTTTCGAAATTTTTTTTTCGATTTTAAAATGGCTATATCTCGAAAACGGTTCGTTTTTTGAGAAAACCGAGCAATTTTTTGCCCCTTAAGGGACGCTTTACCACCCCATTTTACGGGAATCCGGTATCGGTTTCCCCATTTTCTTGATTTTGGTACCCCCGCCGGCATCGTATAGAGTATTGCGAGCCTACCTCGATTTAAAATTTAAAACTTGAATGGATAGGAGGAACGTCGGAAACGTATCAGGCTATAGTGGTTACGAATCCGCACCACTCTACGCGAATTACATTGAGCTCGGTACGAAACTTCGCTTATTTTTCGCCTCCGACGCACCGTTTCCGAGATACGGCCCTTTTTCGAAATTTTTTTTTCCATTTTAAAATGGCTGTAGCTCGAAAACGGTTCGTTTTTTGGGAAAACCGAGCAATTTTTTGCCACATAGGGGACGCTTTACCACCCCATTTTACGGGAATCCGGTATCGGTTTCCCCATTTTCTTGATTTTGGTACCCCCGCCGGCATCGTATAGAGTATTGCGAGCCTACCTCGATTTAAAATTTAAAACTTGAATGGATAGGAGGAACGTCGGAAACGTATCAGGCTATAGTGGTTACGAATCCGCACCACTCTACGCGCATTATATTGAGCTCGGTACGAAAATTCGCTTATTTTTCGCCTCCGACGCACCCTTACCGAGATACGGCTCTTTTTCGAAATTTTTTTTTCGATTTTAAAATGGCTATATCTCGAAAACGGTTCGTTTTTTGAGAAAACCGAGCAATTTTTTGCCCCATAGGGGACGCTTTACCACCCCATTTTACGGGAATCCGGTATCGGTTTCCCCATTTTCTTGATTTTGGTACCCCCGCCGGCATCGTATAGAGTATTGCGAGCCTACCTCGATTTAAAATTTAAAACTTGAATGGATAGGAGGATAGCTCGGTACGAAAATTCGCTTATTTTTCGCCTCCGACGCACCGTTACCGAGATACGGCCCTTTTTCGTATTTTTTTTTCGATTTTAAAATGGCCATAACTGGAAAACGGTTCGTCCAATCAAAAAAAGGACAAAATTTTCACCCGAAAGGGGTCGCTTCTCACCCCCTTTGCCCTTAGAAGACATTTTCTCCGATTTTTTTTTTCAAAAATAACAAAATTCGAGGGGGTAAAATTTGGATTTGATACTTTGCCAGTCGATTCCCCACGCCGAGTTCGCCGGTCCATCTAATTAATAACGCTGAGGCCGGTACGAAAATTCGCTTATTTTTCGCCTCCGACGCACCGTTTCCGAGATACGGCCCTTTTTCAAAAATTTTTCGAAAATGTCGAAATCTTGAAAACGGCTCGTCGGATCGAAAAACGCACGAAATTTTCGCCCCAAAAGGGTCGCTTCTCACCCCCCTTTACCCTTAGAAGGCATTTTCTCCGATTTTTTTTTTCAAAAATTACAAAATTCGAGGGGGTAAATTTTGGAAGGGGGGTTGAGACTTTGCCAGTTGAGGCCGGTACGAAAATTCGCTTATTTTTCGCCTCCGACGCACCGTTACCTAGATACGGCCCTTTTTCAAAAATTTTTCGAAAATGTCGAAATCTTGAAAACGGCTCGTCGGATCGAAAAACGCACGAAATTTTCGCCCCAAAAGGGTCGCTTCTCACCCCCCTTTACCCTTAGAAGGCATTTTCTCCGATTTTTTTTTTTCAAAAATTACAAAATTCGAGGGGGTAAATTTTGGAAGGGGGGTTGAGACTTTGCCAGTTGAGGCCGGTACGAAAATTCGCTTATTTTTCGCCTCCGACGCACCGTTACCGAGATACGGCCCTTTTTCGTATTTTTTTTTTTCGATTTTAAAATGGCCATAACTCGAAAACGATTCGTTTTTTGGGAAAACGGAGTAATTTTTTGCCCTTATAGGGACGGTTTACGACCCCATTTTACGGGAATCCGGTGTCAGTTTCCCCATTTTCTTGATTTTGGTACCCCCGCCGGCATCGTATAGAGTATTGCGAGCCTACCTCGATTTAAAATTTAAAACTTGAATGGATAAGAGGAACGTCGGAAACGTATCAGGCTATAGTGGTTACGAATCCGCACCACTCTATGCGCATTATGTTGAGCTCGGTACGAAAATTCGCTTATTTTTCGCCTCCGACGCACCCTTACCGAGATACGGCCCTTTTTCGAAATTTTTTTTTCGATTTTAAAATGGCTATATCTCGAAAACGGTTCGTTTTTTGAGAAAACCGAGCAATTTTTTGCCCATTAGGGGACGCTTTACCACCCCATTTTACGGGAATCCGGTATCGGTTTCCCCATTTTCTTGATTTTGGTACCCCCGCCGGCATCGTATAGAGTATTGCGAGCCTACCTCGATTTAAAATTTAAAACTTGAATGGATAGGAGGAACGTCGGAAACCTACCAGGCTATAGCGGTTACGAATCCGCACCACACTACGCGCGTTATGTTGAGCTCGGTACGAAAATTCGCTTATTTTTCGCCTCCGACGCACCGTTACCGAGATACGGCCCTTTTTCTTATTTTTTTTTCGATTTTAAAATGGCCATAACTCGAAAACGGTTCGTCCAATCAAAAAAAGGACAAAATTTTCACCCCTTTGGGGTCGCTTCTCACCCCCCTTTACCCTTAGAAGGCATTTTCTCCGATTTTTTTTTTCAAAAATTACAAAATTCGAGGGGGTAAATTTTGGAGGGGGGGTTGAGACTTTGCCAGTTGAGGCCGGTACGAAAATTCGCTTATTTTTCGCCTCCGACGCACCGTTACCGAGATACGGCCCTTTTTCGTATTTTTTTTTTCGATTTTAAAATGGCCATAACTGGAAAACGGTTCGTCCAATCAAAAAAAGGACAAAATTTTCACCCGAAAGGGGTCGCTTCTCACCCCCTTTACCCTTAGAAGACATTTTCTCCGATTTTTTTTTTTCAAAAATAACAAAATTCGAGGGGGTAAAATTTGGATTTGATACTTTGCCAGTCGATTCCCCACGCCGAGTTCGCCGGTCCATCTAATTAATAACGCTGAGGCCGGTACGATTTTTTTTTTTCAAAAATTACAAAATTCGAGGGGGTAAATTTTGGAGGGGGGGTTGAGACTTTGCCAGTTGAGGCCGGTACGAAAATTCGCTTATTTTTCGCCTCCGATGCACCGTTACCGAGATACGGCCCTTTTTCGTATTTTTTTTTTTTCGATTTTAAAATGGCCATAACTCGAAAACGATTCGTTTTTTGGGAAAACGGAGTAATTTTTTGCCCTTATAGGGACGGTTTACGACCCCATTTTACGGGAATCCGGTGTCAGTTTCCCCATTTTCTTGATTTTGGTACCCCCGCCGGCATCGTATAGAGTATTGCGAGCCTACCTCGATTTAAAATTTAAAACTTGAATGGATAAGAGGAACGTCGGAAACGTATCAGGCTATAGTGGTTACGAATCCGCACCACTCTATGCGCATTATGTTGAGCTCGGTACGAAAATTCGCTTATTTTTCGCCTCCGACGCACCCTTACCGAGATACGGCCCTTTTTCGAAATTTTTTTTTCGATTTTAAAATGGCTATATCTCGAAAACGGTTCGTTTTTTGAGAAAACCGAGCAATTTTTTGCCCCTTAGGGGACGCTTTACCACCCCATTTTACGGGAATCCGGTATCGGTTTCCCCATTTTCTTGATTTTGGTACCCCCGCCGGCATCGTATAGAGTATTGCGAGCCTACCTCGATTTAAAATTTAAAACTTGAATGGATAGGAGGAACGTCGGAAACGTATCAGGCTATAGTGGTTACGAATCCGCACCACTCTACGCGAATTACATTGAGCTCGGTACGAAACTTCGCTTATTTTTCGCCTCCGACGCACCGTTTCCGAGATACGGCCCTTTTTCGAAATTTTTTTTTCCATTTTAAAATGGCTGTAGCTCGAAAACGGTTCGTTTTTTGGGAAAACCGAGCAATTTTTTGCCCCATAGGGGACGCTTTACCACCCCATTTTACGGGAATCCGGTATCGGTTTCCCCATTTTCTTGATTTTGGTACCCCCGCCGGCATCGTATAGAGTATTGCGAGCCTACCTCGATTTAAAATTTAAAACTTGAATGGATAGGAGGAACGTCGGAAACGTATCAGGCTATAGTGGTTACGAATCCGCACCACTCTACGCGCATTATATTGAGCTCGGTACGAAAATTCGCTTATTTTTCGCCTCCGACGCACCCTTACCGAGATACGGCTCTTTTTCGAAATTTTTTTTTCGATTTTAAAATGGCTATATCTCGAAAACGGTTCGTTTTTTGAGAAAACCGAGCAATTTTTTGCCCCATAGGGGACGCTTTACCACCCCATTTTACGGGAATCCGGTATCGGTTTCCCCATTTTCTTGATTTTGGTACCCCCGCCGGCATCGTATAGAGTATTGCGAGCCTACCTCGATTTAAAATTTAAAACTTGAATGGATAGGAGGATAGCTCGGTACGAAAATTCGCTTATTTTTCGCCTCCGACGCACCGTTACGGAGATACGGCCCTTTTTCGTATTTTTTTTTCGATTTTAAAATGGCCATAACTGGAAAACGGTTCGTCCAATCAAAAAAAGGACAAAATTTTTACCCGAAAGGGGTCGCTTCTCACCCCCTTTACCCTTAGAAGACATTTTCTCCGATTTTTTTTTTCAAAAATAACAAAATTCGAGGGGGTAAAATTTGGATTTGATACTTTGCCAGTCGATTCCCCACGCCGAGTTCGCCGGTCCATCTAATTAATAACGCTGAGGCCGGTACGAAAATTCGCTTATTTTTCGCCTCCGACGCACCGTTTCCGAGATACGGCCCTTTTTCAAAAATTTTTCGAAAATGTCGAAATCTCGAAAACGGCTCGTCGGATCGAAAAACGCACGAAATTTTCGCCCCAAAGGGGTCGCTTCTCACCCCCCTTTACCCTTAGAAGGCATTTTCTCCGATTTTTTTTTTCAAAAATTACAAAATTTGAGGGGGTAAATTTTGGAGGGGGGGTTGAGACTTTGCCAGTTGAGGCCGGTACGAAAATTCGCTTATTTTTCGCTTCCGACGCACCGTTACCGAGATACGGCCCTTTTTCGTATTTTTTTTTCGATTTTAAAATGGCCATAACTGGAAAACGGTTCGTCCAATCAAAAAAAGGACAAAATTTTCACCCAAAAGGGGTCGCTTCTCACCCCCTTTACCCTTAGAAGACATTTTCTCCGATTTTTTTTTTTCAAAAATAACAAAATTCGAGGGGGTAAAATTTGGATTTGATACTTTGCCAGTCGATTCCCCACGCCGAGTTCGCCGGTCCATCTAATTAATAACGCTGAGGCCGGTACGAAAATTCGCTTATTTTTCGCCTCCGACGCACCGTTTCCGAGATACGGCCCTTTTTCAAAAATTTTTCGAAAATGTCGAAATCTTGAAAATGGCTCGTCGGATCGAAAAACGCACGAAATTTTCGCCCCAAAAGGGTCGCTTCTCACCCCCCTTTGCCCTTAGAAGGCATTTTCTCCGATTTTTTTTTTTCAAAAATTACAAAATTCGAGGGGGTACATTTTGGAGGGGGGGTTGAGACTTTGCCAGTTGAGGCCGGTACGAAAATTCGCTTATTTTTCGCCTCCGACGCACCGTTACCGAGATACGGCCCTTTTTCGTATTTTTTTTTTTCGATTTTAAAATGGCCATAACTCGAAAACGATTCGTTTTTTGGGAAAACGGAGTAATTTTTTGCCCTTATAGGGACGGTTTACGACCCCATTTTACGGGAATCCGGTGTCAGTTTCCCCATTTTCTTGATTTTGGTACCCCCGCCGGCATCGTATAGAGTATTGCGAGCCTACCTCGATTTAAAATTTAAAACTTGAATGGATAAGAGGAACGTCGGAAACGTATCAGGCTATAGTGGTTACGAATCCGCACCACTCTATGCGCATTATGTTGAGCTCGGTACGAAAATTCGCTTATTTTTCGCCTCCGACGCACCCTTACCGAGATACGGCCCTTTTTCGAAATTTTTTTTTCGATTTTAAAATGGCTATATCTCGAAAACGGTTCGTTTTTTGAGAAAACCGAGCAATTTTTTGCCCCTTAGGGGACGCTTTACCACCCCATTTTACGGGAATCCGGTATCGGTTTCCCCATTTTCTTGATTTTGGTACCCCCGCCGGCATCGTATAGAGTATTGCGAGCCTACCTCGATTTAAAATTTAAAACTTGAATGGATAGGAGGATAGCTCGGTACGAAAATTCGCTTATTTTTCGCCTCCGACGCACCGTTACCGAGATACGGCCCTTTTTCGTTTTTTTTTTTCGATTTTAAAATGGCCATAACTCGAAAACGGTTCGTCCAATCAAAAAAAGGACAAAATTTTCACCCCAAAAGGGTCGCTTCTCACCCCCTTTACCCTCAGAAGACATTTTCTCCGATTTTTTTTTTCAAAAATTACAAAATTCGAGGGGGTAAAATTTGGATTTGATACTTTGCCAGTCGATTCCCCACGCCGAGTTCGCCGGTCCGCCTAGTTAATAACGCTGAGGCCGGTACGAAAATTCGCTTATTTTTCGCCTCCGACGCACCGTTTCCGAGATTCGGCCCTTTTTCGAAATTTTTTTTTCGATTTTAAAATGGCTATATCTCGAAAACGGTTCGTTTTTTGAGAAAACCGAGCAATTTTTTGCCCCATAGGGGACGCTTTACCACCCCATTTTACGGGAATCCGGTGTCAGTTTCCCCATTTTCTTGATTTTGGTACCCCCGCCGGCATCGTAGAGTATTGCGAGCCTACCTCGATTTAAAATTTAAAACTTGAATGGATAGGAGGAACGTCGGAAACGTATCAGTGGTTACGAATCCGCACCACTTTACGCGCGTTATATTGAGCTCGGTACGAAAATTCGCTTATTTTTCGCCTCCGACGCACCGTTTCCGAGATACGGCCCTTTTTCGAATTTTTTTTTTCCATTTTAAAATGGCTATATCTCGAAAACGGTTCGTTTTTTGAGAAAACCGAGCAATTTTTTGCCCCAAAGGGGACGCTTTACCACCCCATTTTACGGGAATCCGGTATCGGTTTCCCCATTTTCTTGATTTTGGTACCCTCGCCGGCATCGTATAGAGTATTGCGAGCCTACCTCGATTTAAAATTTAAAACTTGAATGGATAGGAGGAACGTCGGAAACCTACCAGGCTATAGCGGTTACGAATCCGCACCACTCTACGCGCATTGTATTGAGCTCGGTACGAAAATTCGCTTATTTTTCGCCTCCGACGCACCGTTACCGAGATACGGCCCTTTTTCGTATTTTTTTTTTCGATTTTAAAATGGCCATAACTCGAAAACGATTCGTTTTTTGGGAAAACGGAGTAATTTTTTGCCCTTATTGGGACGGTTTACGACCCCATTTTACGGGAATCCGGTGTCAGTTTCCCCATTTTCTTGATTTTGGTACCCCCGCCGGCATCGTATAGAGTATTGCGAGCCTACCTCGATTTAAAATTTAAAACTTGAATGGATAGGAGGAACGTCGGAAACGTATCAGGCTATAGTGGTTACGAATCCGCACCACTCTACGCGCGCTATATTGAGCTCGGTACGAAAATTCGCTTATTTTTCGCCTCCGACGCACCCTTACCGAGATACGGCCCTTTTTCGAAATTTTTTTTTCGATTTTAAAATGGCTATATCTCGAAAACGGTTCGTGTTTTGAGAAAACCGAGCAATTTTTTGCCCCGTTGGGGACGCTATACCACCCCATTTTACGGGAATCCGGTATCGGTTTCCCCATTTTCTTGATTTTGGTACACCCGCCGGCATCGTATAGAGTATTGCGAGCCTACCTCGATTTAAAATTTAAAACTTGAATGGATAGGAGGATAGCTCGGTACGAAAATTCGCTTATTTTTCGCCTCCGACGCACCGTTTCCGAGATACGGCCCTTTTTCGAATTTTTTTTTTCCATTTTAAAATGGCTATAGCTCGAAAACGGTTCGTTTTTTGGGAAAACCGAGCAATTTTTTGCCCCATAGGGGACGGTTTACCACCCCATTTTACGGGAATCCGGTATCTGTTTTCCCATTTTCTTGATTTTGGTACCCCCGCCGGCATCGTATAGTCTTAGGAGCCTACCTCGATTTAAAATTTTAAACTTGAATGGATAGGAGGAACGTCGGAAACCTACCAGGCTATAGTATATACGAAACCGCACCTTTTTACGCGCGTTGTAATAAACTCGGTACGAAAATTCGCTTATTTTTCGCCTCCGGCGCACCCTTACCGAGATACGGCCCTTTTCCTAATTTTTTTTTTCAATTTTAAAATGGCCATAACTCGAAAACGATTCGTTTTTTGGGAAAACGGAGTAATTTTTTGCCCTTATAGGAACGGTTTACGACCCCCTTTTACGGGAATCCGGTGTCAGTTTCCCCATTTTCTTGATTTTGGTACCCCCGCCGGCATCGTATAGAGTATTGCGAGCCTACCTCGATTTAAAATTTAAAACTTGAATGGATAGGAGGAACGTCGGAAACCTACCAGGCTATAGTGGTTACGAATCCGCACCACTCTACGCGCGTTATATTGAGCTCGGTACGAAAATTCGCTTATTTTTCGCCTCCGACGCACCCTTACCGAGATACGGCCCTTTCTCGAAATTTTTTTTTCGATTTTAAAATGGCTATATCTCGAAAACGGTTCGTTTTTTGAGAAAACCGAGCAATTTTTTGCCCCATAGGGGACGCTTTACCACCAAATTTTACGGGAATCCGGTATCGGTTTCCCCATTTTCTTGATTTTGGTACCCCCGCCGGCATCGTATAGAGTATTGCGAGCCTACCTCGATTTAAAATTTAAAACTTGAATGGATAGGAGGAACGTCGGAAACCTACCAGGCTATAGCGGTTACGAATCCGCACCACTCTACGCGCGTTATATTAAGCTCGGTACGAAAAATCGCTTATTTTTCGCCTCCGACGCACCGTTACCGAGATACGGCCCTTTTTCGTATTTTTTTTTTCGATTTTAAAATGGCCATAACTCGAAAACGGTTCGTCCAATCAAAAAAAGGACAAAATTTTCACCCCAGAGGGGTCGCTTCTCACCCCCTTTACCCTTAGAAGACATTTTCTCCGATTTTTTTTTTTTCAAAAATTACAAAATTCGAGGGGGTAAAATTTGGATTTGATACTTTGCCAGTCGATTCACCACGCCGAGTTCGCCGGTCCACCTAGTTAATAACGCTGAGGCCGGTACGAAAATTCGCTTATTTTTCGCCTCCGACGCACCGTTTCCGAGATACGGCACTTTTTCGAAAATTTTTCGAAAATGTCGAAATCTCGAAAACGGCTCGTCGGATCGAAAAACGCACGAAATTTTCGCCCCATAATTGTCGCTTCTCACCCCCCTTTACCCTTAGAAGTCATTTTCTCCGATTTTTTTTTTCAAAAATTTCAAAATTCGAGGGGGTAAATTTTGGAGGGGGGGGGTTGAGACTTTGCCAGTCGATTCCCCACGCCGAGTCGGCCGGTCCCCCTAATTGATGAAGCCGAGGCCGGTACGAAAATTCGCTTATTTTTCGCCTCCGACGCACCGTTTCCGAGATACGACGATTTGAAAATTTTGAAAATTTTTCCAAAAAACCGCCGTATCTCAGAAACGGTTCGTCGTAGCGAGAAACGGAGCGAATTTCCGTCCCAAAAGGGACGGTTTTCGACCCCGTTTTACCCGGATCTGACATCGTTTCCGCCATTTTCCGGAAAAAAGTTCTTTCGGGGGCGGTAACTCCGCCCCCCGAGGTCGGGGGCGGTTCCGCTCCCGGCGCCGAAATCGCGGCCGCCCCCTCCGCCGACCCGCCAAGTTTCATCCCGATCGGAGCGGCCGTTCCCTAGATACATCGCGAGCCTGATACAAACAGTTATATATTCATGTCAATATCTTTCAAATTCTAGTCAAAATCGGCGTCTTTGGGCATTTTAGTAACGAAAACCTTAATAAACTATTAGATTTCGACGTAAGGCAACTATTCTGAGTCAAATAGTTGCCGATTTCGACAAAATATTAGTCAGAATCTGCTTTTTCGCCTCTTATTGTACCCAAATCTACCTTAGAAATGCAGATATATACTTAAAACACCTTCTTTTGGGACAAATAATTGGTTTTCGCCCTTGATTTACGGAAGATTATAGCCAAAACATGCATTTTCATAACTTAGCGAACTGAAATCTACATTAAAACTGCAGATAACTACTTAAAAATTCACTTCCTTGAATTGATAATAGGTTTTTCTTTGTCATTTTAAACAGATTCCAGTCAAAATCGGCTTCTTCGATTCATATCGTATCTAAAACCGCATCAAAACTGCAAATATCAGTTTAAACTATCATTTTTTGATACAAACAGTTATATATTCATGTCAATATCATTCAAATCCTAGTCAAAATCGGCGTCTTTGGGCATTTTAGTAACGAAAACCTTAATAAACTATTAGATTTCGACGTAAGGCAACCATTCTGAGTCAAATAGTTGCCGATTTCGATAAAATCTTAGTCAGAATCTGCTTTTTCGCCTCTTATTGTACCCAAATCTACCTTAGAAATGCAGATATATACTTAAAACACCTTCTTTTGGGACAAATAATTGGTTTTCGCCCTTGATTTACGGAAGATTATAGCCAAAACATGCATTTTCATAACTTAGCGAACTGAAATCTACATTAAAACTGCAGATAACTACTTAAAAATTCACTTCCTTGAATTGATAATAGGTTTTTCTTTGTCATTTTAAACAGATTCCAGTCAAAATCGGCTTCTTCGACTCATATCGTACCTAAAACCGCATCAAAACTGCAAATATCAGTTTAAACTATCATTTTTTGATACAAACAGTTATGTATTCATGTCAATATCATTCAAATTCTAGTCAAAATCGGCGTCTTTGGGCATTTTAGTAACGAAAACCTTAATAAACTATTAGATTTCGACGTAAGGCAACCATTCTGAGTCAAATAGTTGCCGATTTCGATACAATCTTAGTCAGAATCTGCTTTTTCGCCTCTTATTGTACCCAAATCTACCTTAGAAATGCAGATATATACTTAAAACACCTTCTTTTGGGACAAATAATTGGTTTTCGCCCTTGATTTACGGAAGATTATAGCCAAAACATGCATTTTCATAACTTAGCGAACTGAAATCTACATTAAAACTGCAGATAACTACTTAAAAATTCACTTCCTTGAATTGATAATAGGTTTTTCTTTGTCATTTTAAACAGATTCCAGTCAAAATCGGCTTCTTCGATTCATATCGTACCTAAACCCGCATCAAAACTGCAAATATCAGTTTAAACTATCATTTTTTGATACAAACAGTTATATATTCATGTCAATATCTTTCAAATTCTAGTCAAAATCGGCGTCTTTGGGCATTTTAGTAACGAAAACCTTAATAAACTATTAGATTTCGACGTAAGGCAACCATTCTGAGTCAAATAGTTGCCGATTTCGATAAAATCTTAGTCAGAATCTGCTTTTTCGCCTCTTATTGTACCCAAATCTACCTTAGAAATCCAGATATATACTTAAAACACCTTCTTTTGGGACAAATAATTGGTTTTCGCCCTTGATTAACCGAAGATTATAGCCAAAACATGCATTTTCATAACTTAGCGAACTGAAATCTACATTAAAACTGCAGATAACTACTTAAAAATTCACTTCCTTGAATTGATAATAGGTTTTTCTTTGTCATTTTAAACAGATTCCAGTCAAAATCGGCTTCTTCGATTCATATCGTATCTAAAACCGCATCAAAACTGCAAATATCAGTTTAAACTATCATTTTTTGATACAAACAGTTATATATTCATGTCAATACTTTTCAAATTCTAGTCAAAATCGGCGTCTTTGGGCAATTTAGTAACGAAAACCTTAATAAACTATTAGATTTCGACGTAAGGCAACCTTTCTGAGTCAAATAGTTGCCGATTTCGATAAAATCTTAGTCAGAATCTGCTTTTTCTCCTCTTATTGTACCCAAATCTACCTTAGAAATGCAGATATATACTTAAAACACCTTCTTTTGGGACAAATAATTGGTTTTCGCCCTTGATTTACGGAAGATTATAGCCAAAACATGCATTTTCATAACTTAGCGAACTGAAATCTACATTAAAACTGCAGATAACTACTTAAAAATTCACTTCCTTGAATTGATAATAGGTTTTTCTTTGTCATTTTAAACAGATTCCAGTCAAAATCGGCTTCTTCGACTCATATCGTACCTAAAACCGCATCAAAACTGCAAATATCAGTTTAAACTATCATTTTTTGATACAAACAGTTATATATTCATGTCAATATCATTCAAATTCTAGTCAAAATCGGCGTCTTTGGGCATTTTAGTAACGAAAACCTTAATAAACTATTAGATTTCGACGTAAGGCAACCATTCTGAGTCAAATAGTTGCCGATTTCGATACAATCTTAGTCAGAATCTGCTTTTTCGCCTCTTATTCTACCCAAATCTACCTTAGAAATGCAGATATATACTTAAAACACCTTTTTTGGGACAAATAATTGGTTTTCGCCCTTGATTTACGGAAGATTATAGCCAAAACATGCATTTTCATAACTTAGCGAACTGAAATCTACATTAAAACTGCAGATAACTACTTAAAAATTCACTTCCTTGAATTGATAATAGGTTTTTCTTTGTCATTTTAAACAGATTCCAGTCAAAATCGGCTTCTTCGATTCATATCGTACCTAAACCCGCATCAAAACTGCAAATATCAGTTTAAACTATCACTTTTTGATACAAACAGTTATATATTCATGTCAATATCTTTCAAATTCTAGTCAAAATCGGCGTCTTTGGGCATTTTAGTAACGAAAACCTTAATAAACTATTAGATTTCGACGTAAGGCAACCATTCTGAGTCAAATAGTTGCCGATTTCGACAAAATATTAGTCAGAATCTGCATTTTCGCCTCTTATTGTACCCAAATCTACCTTAGAAATGCAGATATATACTTAAAACACCTTCTTTTGGGACAAATAATTGGTTTTCGCCCTTGATTTACGGAAGATTATAGCCAAAACATGCATTTTCATAACTTAGCGAACTGAAATCTACATTAAAACTGCAGATAACTACTTAAAAATTCACTTCCTTGAATTGATAATAGGTTTTTCTTTGTTATTTTAAACAGATTCCAGTCAAAATCGGCTTCTTCGACTCATATCGTACCTAAAACCGCATCAAAACTGCAAATATCAGTTTAAACTATCATTTTTTGATACAAACAGTTATATATTCATGTCAATATCTTTCAAATTCTAGTCAAAATCGGCGTCTTTGGGCATTTTAGTAACGAAATCCTTAATAAACTATTAGATTTCGACGTAAGGCAACCATTCTGAGTCAAATAGTTGCCGATTTCGATAAAATCTTAGTCAGAATCTGCTTTTTCGCCTCTTATTGTACCCAAATCTACCTTAGAAATGCAGATATATACTTAAAACACCTTCTTTTGGGACAAATAATTGGTTTTCGCCCTTGATTTACGGAAGATTATAGCCAAAACATGCATTTTCATAACTTAGCGAACTGAAATCTACATTAAAACTGCAGATAACTACTTAAAAATTCACTTCCTTGAATTGATAAGAGGTTTTCCTTTGTCATTTTAAACAGATTCCAGTCAAAATCGGCTTCTTCGACTCATATCGTACCTAAAACCGCATCAAAACTACAAATATCAGTTTAAACTATCATTTTTTGATACAAACAGTTATATATTCATGTCAATATCATTCAAATTCTAGTCAAAATCGGAGTCTTTGGGCATTTTTCGAATTCAATTCAAGGAAGTGAATTTTTAAGTAGTTATCTGCAGTTTTAATGTAGATTTCAGTTCGCTAAGTTATGAAAATGCATGTTTTGGCTATAATCTTCCGTAAATCAAGGTCGAAAAATTCACTTCCTTGAATTGATAATAGGTTTTTCTTTGTCATTTTAAACAGATTCCAGTCAAAATCGGCTTCTTCGACTCATATCGTACCTAAAACCGCATCAAAACTGCAAATATCAGTTTAAACTATCATTTTTTGATACAAACAGTTATATATTCATGTCAATATCTTTCAAATTCTAGACAAAATCGGCGTCTTTGGGCATTTTAGTAACGAAAACCTTAATAAACTATTAGATTTCGACGTAAGGCAACCATTCTGAGTCAAATAGTTGCCGATTTCGATAAAATCTTAGTCAGAATCTGCTTTTTCGCCTCTTATTGTACCCAAATCTACCTTAGAAATGCAGATATATACTTAGAACACCTTCTTTTTTGACAAATAATTGGTTTTCGCCCTTGATTTACGGAAAATTATAGCCAAAACATGCATTTTCATAACTTAGCGAACTGAAATCTACATTAAAACTGCAGATAACTACTTAAAAATTCACTTCCTTGAATTGATAATAGGTTTTTCTTTGTCATTTTAAACAGATTCCAGTCAAAATCGGCTTCTTCGACTCATATCGTACCTAAAACCGCATCAAAACTGTAAATATCAGTTTAAAATATCATTTTTTGATACAAACAGTTATATATTCAGGTCAATATCTTTCAAATTCTAATCAAAATCGGCGTCTTTGGGCATTTTAGTAACGAAAACCTTAATAAACTATTAGATTTCGACGTGAGGCAACCATTCTGAGCCAAATAGTTGCCGATTTCGATAAAATCCTAGTCAGAATCTGCTTTTTCGCCTCTTATTGTACCCAAATCTACCTTAGAAATGCAGATATATACTTAAAACACCTTCTTTTGGGACAAATAATTGATTTTCGCCCTTGATTTACGGAAGATTATAGCCAAAACATGCATTTTCATAACTTAGCGAACTGAAATCTACATTAAAACTGCAGATAACTACTTAAAAATTCACTTCCTTGAATTGATAATAGGTTTTTCTTTGTCATTTTAAACAGATTCCAGTCAAAATCGGCTTCTTCGACTCATATCGTACCTAAAACCGCATCAAAACTGCAAATATCAGTTTAAACTTTTTTTTTGATACAAACAGTTATATATTCATGTCAATATCTTTCAAATTCTAGTCAAAATGTGCGTCTTTGGGCATTTTAGTAACGAAAACCTTAATAAACTATTAGATTTCGACGTAAGGCAACCATTCTGAGTCAAATAGTTGCCGATTTCGATAAAATCTTAGTTAGAATCTGCTTTTTCGCCTCTTATTGTACCCAAATCTACCTTAGAAATGCAGATATATACTCAGAACACCTTCTTTTGGGACAAATAATTGGTTTTCGCCCTTGATTTACGGAAGATTATAGCCAAAACATGCATTTTCATAACTTAGCGAACTGAAATCTACATTAAAACTGCAGATAACTACTTAAAAATTCACTTCCTTGAATTAATAATAGGTTTTTCTTTGTCATTTTAAACAGATTCCAGTCAAAATCGGCTTCTTCGATTCATATCGTATCTAAAACCGCATCAAAACTGCAAATATCGGTTTAAACTATCATTTTTTGATACAAACAGTTATATATTCATGTCAATATCTTTCAAATTCTAGTCAAAATCGGCGTCTTTGGGCATTTTAGTAACGAAAACCTTAATAAACTATTAGATTTCGACGTAAGGCAACCTTTCTGAGTCAAATAGTTGCCGATTTCGATAAAAACTTAGTCAGAATCTGCTTTTTCGCCTCTTATTGTACCCAAATCTACCTTAGAACTTAAAACACCTTCTTTTGGGACAAATAATTGGTTTTCGCCCTTGATTTACGGAAGATTATAGCCAAAACATGCATTTTCATAACTTAGCGAACTGAAATCTACATTAAAACTGCAGATAACTACTTAAAAATTCACTTCCATGATTTGATAATAGGTTTTTCTTTGTCATTTTAAACAGATTCCAGTCAAAATCGGCTTCTTCGACTCATATCGTACCTAAAACCGCATCAAAACTGCAAATATCAGTTTAAACTATCATTTTTTGATACAAACAGTTATATATTCATGTCAATATCTTTCAAATTCTAGTCAAAATGTGCGTCTTTGGGCATTTTAGTAACGAAAACCTTAATAAACTATTAGATTTCGACGTAAGGCAACCATTCTGAGTCAAATAGTTGCCGATTTCGACAAAATATTAGTCAGAATCTGCATTTTCGCCTCTTATTGTACCCAAATCTACCTTAGAAATGCAGATATATACTTAAAACACCTTCTTTTGGGACAAATAATTGGTTTTCGCCCTTGATTTACGGAAGATTATAGCCAAAACATGCATTTTCATAACTTAGCGAACTGAAATCTACATTAAAACTGCAGATAACTACTTAAAAATTCACTTCCTTGAATTGATAATAGGTTTTTCTTTGTTATTTTAAACAGATTCCAGTCAAAATCGGCTTCTTCGACTCATATCGTACCTAAAACCGCATCAAAACTGCAAATATCAGTTTAAACTATCATTTTTTGATACAAACAGTTATATATTCATGTCAATATCTTTCAAATTCTAGTCAAAATCGGCGTCTTTGGGCATTTTAGTAACGAAATCCTTAATAAACTATTAGATTTCGACGTAAGGCAACCATTCTGAGTCAAATAGTTGCCGATTTCGATAAAATCTTAGTCAGAATCTGCTTTTTCGCCTCTTATTGTACCCAAATCTACCTTAGAAATGCAGATATATACTTAAAACACCTTCTTTTGGGACAAATAATTGGTTTTCGCCCTTGATTTACGGAAGATTATAGCCAAAACATGCATTTTCATAACTTAGCGAACTGAAATCTACATTAAAACTGCAGATAACTACTTAAAAATTCACTTCCTTGAATTGATAAGAGGTTTTTCTTTGTCATTTTAAACAGATTCCAGTCAAAATCGGCTTCTTCGACTCATATCGTACCTAAAACCGCATCAAAACTACAAATATCAGTTTAAACTATCATTTTTTGATACAAACAGTTATATATTCATGTCAATATCATTCAAATTCTAGTCAAAATCGGAGTCTTTGGGCATTTTTCGAATTCAATTCAAGGAAGTGAATTTTTAAGTAGTTATCTGCAGTTTTAATGTAGATTTCAGTTCGCTAAGTTATGAAAATGCATGTTTTGGCTATAATCTTCCGTAAATCAAGGTCGAAAAATTCACTTCCTTGAATTGATAATAGGTTTTTCTTTGTCATTTTAAACAGATTCCAGTCAAAATCGGCTTCTTCGACTCATATCGTACCTAAAACCGCATCAAAACTGCAAATATCAGTTTAAACTATCATTTTTTGATACAAACAGTTATATATTCATGTCAATATCTTTCAAATTCTAGACAAAATCGGCGTCTTTGGGCATTTTAGTAACGAAAACCTTAATAAACTATTAGATTTCGACGTAAGGCAACCATTCTGAGTCAAATAGTTGCCGATTTCGATAAAATCTTAGTCAGAATCTGCTTTTTCGCCTCTTATTGTACCCAAATCTACCTTAGAAATGCAGATATATACTTAGAACACCTTCTTTTTTGACAAATAATTGGTTTTCGCCCTTGATTTACGGAAAATTATAGCCAAAACATGCATTTTCATAACTTAGCGAACTGAAATCTACATTAAAACTGCAGATAACTACTTAAAAATTCACTTCCTTGAATTGATAATAGGTTTTTCTTTGTCATTTTAAACAGATTCCAGTCAAAATCGGCTTCTTCGACTCATATCGTACCTAAAACCGCATCAAAACTGTAAATATCAGTTTAAAATATCATTTTTTGATACAAACAGTTATATATTCAGGTCAATATCTTTCAAATTCTAATCAAAATCGGCGTCTTTGGGCATTTTAGTAACGAAAACCTTAATAAACTATTAGATTTCGACGTGAGGCAACCATTCTGAGCCAAATAGTTGCCGATTTCGATAAAATCCTAGTCAGAATCTGCTTTTTCGCCTCTTATTGTACCCAAATCTACCTTAGAAATGCAGATATATACTTAAAACACCTTCTTTTGGGACAAATAATTGATTTTCGCCCTTGATTTACGGAAGATTATAGCCAAAACATGCATTTTCATAACTTAGCGAACTGAAATCTACATTAAAACTGCAGATAACTACTTAAAAATTCACTTCCTTGAATTGATAATAGGTTTTTCTTTGTCATTTTAAACAGATTCCAGTCAAAATCGGCTTCTTCGACTCATATCGTACCTAAAACCGCATCAAAACTGCAAATATCAGTTTAAACTTTTTTTTTGATACAAACAGTTATATATTCATGTCAATATCTTTCAAATTCTAGTCAAAATGTGCGTCTTTGGGCATTTTAGTAACGAAAACCTTAATAAACTATTAGATTTCGACGTAAGGCAACCATTCTGAGTCAAATAGTTGCCGATTTCGATAAAATCTTAGTTAGAATCTGCTTTTTCGCCTCTTATTGTACCCAAATCTACCTTAGAAATGCAGATATATACTCAGAACACCTTCTTTTGGGACAAATAATTGGTTTTCGCCCTTGATTTACGGAAGATTATAGCCAAAACATGCATTTTCATAACTTAGCGAACTGAAATCTACATTAAAACTGCAGATAACTACTTAAAAATTCACTTCCTTGAATTAATAATAGGTTTTTCTTTGTCATTTTAAACAGATTCCAGTCAAAATCGGCTTCTTCGATTCATATCGTATCTAAAACCGCATCAAAACTGCAAATATCGGTTTAAACTATCATTTTTTGATACAAACAGTTATATATTCATGTCAATATCTTTCAAATTCTAGTCAAAATCGGCGTCTTTGGGCATTTTAGTAACGAAAACCTTAATAAACTATTAGATTTCGACGTAAGGCAACCTTTCTGAGTCAAATAGTTGCCGATTTCGATAAAAACTTAGTCAGAATCTGCTTTTTCGCCTCTTATTGTACCCAAATCTACCTTAGAACTTAAAACACCTTCTTTTGGGACAAATAATTGGTTTTCGCCCTTGATTTACGGAAGATTATAGCCAAAACATGCATTTTCATAACTTAGCGAACTGAAATCTACATTAAAACTGCAGATAACTACTTAAAAATTCACTTCCATGATTTGATAATAGGTTTTTCTTTGTCATTTTAAACAGATTCCAGTCAAAATCGGCTTCTTCGACTCATATCGTACCTAAAACCGCATCAAAACTGCAAATATCAGTTTAAACTATCATTTTTTGATACAAACAGTTATATATTCATGTCAATATCTTTCAAATTCTAGTCAAAATGTGCGTCTTTGGGCATTTTAGTAACGAAAACCTTAATAAACTATTAGATTTCGACGTAAGGCAACCATTCTGAGTCAAATAGTTGCCGATTTCGATAAAATCTTAGTCAGAATCTGCTTTTTCGCCTCTTATTGTACCCAAATCTACCTTAGAAATGCAGATATATACTCAGAACACCTTCTTTTGGGACAAATAATTGGTTTTCGCCCTTGATTTACGGAAGATTATAGCCAAAACATGCATTTTCATAACTTAGCGAACTGAAATCTACATTAAAACTGCAGATAACTACTTAAAAATTCACTTCCTTGAATTGATAATAGGTTTTTCTTTGTCATTTTAAACAGATTCCAGTCAAAATCGGCTTCTTCGATTCATATCGTATCTAAAACCGCATCAAAACTGCAAATATCAATTTAAACTATCATTTTTTGATACAAACAGTTATATATTCATGTCAATATCTTTCAAATTCTAGTCAAAATCGGCGTCTTTGGGCATTTTAGTAACGAAAACCTTAATAAACTATTAGATTTCGACGTAAGGCAACCTTTCTGAGTCCAATAGTTGCCGATTTCAAAAAAATCCTAGTCAGAATCTGCTTTTTCGCCTCTTATTGTACCCAAATCTACCTTAGAAATGCAGATATATACTTAAAACACCTTCTTTTGGGACAAATAATTGGTTTTCGCCCTTGATTTACGGAAGATTATAGCCAAAACATGCATTTTCATAACTTAGCGAACTGAAATCTACATTAAAACTGCAGATAACTACTTAAAAATTCACTTCCTTGAATTGATAATAGGTTGTTCTTTGTCATTTTAAACAGATTCCAGTCAAAATCGGCTTCTTCGACTCATATCGTACCTAAAACCGCATCAAAACTGCAAATATCAGTTTAAACTATCATTTTTTGATACAAACAGTTATATATTCATGTCAATATCTTTCAAATTCTAGTCAAAATCGGCGTCTTTGGGCATTTTAGTAACGAAAACCTTAATAAACTATTAGATTTCGACGTAAGGCAACCTTTCTGAGTCAAATAGTTGCCGATTTCAAAAAAATCCTAGTCAGAATCTGTTTTTCGCCTCTTATTGTACCCAAATCTGCCTTAGAAATGCAGATATATACTTAAAACACCTTCTTTTGGGACAAATAATTGGTTTTCGCCCTTGATTTACGGAAGATTATAGCCAAAACATGCATTTTCATAACTTAGCGAACTGAAATCTACATTAAAACTGCAGATAACTTCTTAAAAATTCACTTCCTTGAATTGATAATAGGTTGTTCTTTGTCATTTTAAACAGATTCCAGTCAAAATCGGCTTCTTCGACTCATATCGTACCTAAAACCGCATCAAAACTGCAAATATCAGTTTAAACTATCATTTTTTGATACAAACAGTTATATATTCATGTCAATATCTTTCAAATTCTAGTCAAAATCGGCGTCTTTGGGCATTTTAGTAACGAAAACCTTAATAAACTATTAGATTTCGACGTAAGGCAACCATTCTGAGTCAAATAGTTGCCGATTTCGATAAAATCTTAGTCAGAATCTGCTTTTTCGCCTCTTATTGTACCCAAATCTACCTTAGAAATGTAGATATATACTTAAAACACCTTCTTTTGGGACAAATAAGTTCGCTAAGTTATGAAAATGCATGTTTTGGCTATAATCTTCCGTAAATCAAGGGCGAAAACCAATTATTTGTCCCAAAAGAAGGTGTTTTAAGTATATATCTGCATTTTTAAGGTAGATTTGGGTACAATAAGAGGCGAAAAAGCAGATTCTGACTAGGATTTTTTTGAAATCGGCAACTATTTGACTCAGAAAGGTTGCCTTACGTCGAAATCTAATAGTTTATTAAGGTTTTCGTTACTAAAATGCCCAAAGACGCAGATTTTGACTAGAATTTGAAAGATATTGACATGAATATATAACTGTTTGTATCAAAAAATGATAGTTTAAACTGATATTTGCAGTTTTGATGCGGTTTTAGATACGATATGAATCGAAGAAGCCGATTTTGACTGGTATCTGTTTAAAATGACAAAGAAAAACCTATTATCAATTCAAGGAAGTGAATTTTTAAGTAGTTATCTGCAGTTTTAATGTAGATTTCAGTTCGCTAAGTTATGAAAATGCATGTTTTGGCTATAATCTTCCGTAAATCAAGGGCGAAAACCAATTATTTGTCCCAAAAGAAGGTGTTCTGAGTATATATCTGCATTTCTAAGGTAGATTTGGGTACAATAAGAGGCGAAAAAGCAGATTCTGACTAAGATTTTATCGAAATCGGAAACTATTTGACTCAGAATGGTTGCCTTACGTCGAAATCTAATAGTTTATTAAGGTTTTCGTTACTAAAATGCCCAAAGACGCCGATTTTGACTAGAATTTGAAAGATATTGACATGAATATATAACTGTTTGTATCAAAAAATGATAGTTTAAACTGATATTTGCAGTTTTGATGCGGTTTTAGGTACGATATGAGTCGAAGAAGCCGATTTTGACTGGAATCTGTTTAAAATGACAAAGAAAAACCTATTATCAATTCAAGGAAGTGAATTTTTAAGTAGTTATCTGCAGTTTTAATGTAGATTTCAGTTCGCTATGTTATGAAAATGCATGTTTTGGCTATAATCTTCCGTAAATCAAGGGCGAAAACCAATTATTTGTCCCAAAAGAAGGTGTTTTAAGTATATATCTGCATTTCTAAGGTAGATTTGGGTACAATAAGAGGCGAAAAAGCAGATTCTGACTGAGATTTTATCAAAATCGGCAACTATTTGACTCAGAAAGGTTGCCTTACGTCGAAATCTAATAGTTTATTAAGGTTTTCGTTACTAAAATGCCCAAAGACGCCGATTTTGACTAGAATTTGAAAGATATTGACATGAATATATAACTGTTTGTATCAAAAAATCATAGTTTAAACTGATATTTGCAGTTTTGATGCGGTTTTAGGTACGATATGAGTCGTAGAAGCCGATTTTGACTGGAATCTGTTTAAAATGACAAAGAAAAACCTATTATCAATTCAAGGAAGTGAATTTTTAAGTAGTTATCTGCAGTTTTAATGTAGATTTCAGTTCGCTAAGTTATGAAAATGCATGTTTTGGCTATAATCTTCCGTAAATCAAGGGCGAAAACCAATTATTTGTCCCAAAAGAAGGTGTTTTAAGTTCTAAGGTAGATTTGGGTACAATAAGAGGCGAAAAAGCAGATTCTGACTAAGATTTTATCGAAATCGGCAACTATTTGACTCAGGATGGTTGCCTTACGTCGAAATCTAATAGTTTATTAAGGTTTTCGTTACTAAAATGCCCAAAGACGCCGATTTTGACTAGAATTTGAAAGATATTGACATGAATATATAACTGTTTGTATCAAAAAATGATAGTTTAAACTGATATTTGCAGTTTTGATGCGGTTTTAGATACGATATGAATCGAAGAAGCCGATTTTGACTGGAATCTGTTTAAAATGACAAAGAAAAACCTATTATCAATTCAAGGAAGTGAATTTTTAAGTAGTTATCTGCAGTTTTAATGTAGATTTCAGTTCGCTAAGTTATGGAAATGCATGTTTTGGCTATAATCTTCCGTAAATCAAGGGCGAAAACCAATTATTTGTCCCAAAATAAGGTGTTTTAAGTATATATCTGCATTTCTAAGGTAGATTTGGGTACAATAAGAGGCGAAAAAGCAGATTCTGACTAAGATTTTATCGAAATCGGCAACTATTTGACTCAGAATGGTTGCCTTACGTCGAAATCTAATAGTTTATTAAGGTTTTCGTTACTAAAATGCCCAAAGACGCCGATTTTGACTAGAATTTGAAAGATATTGACATGAATATATAACTGTTTGTATCAAAAAATGATAGTTTAAACTGATATTTGCAGTTTTGACGCGGTTTTAGGTACGATATGAGTCGAAGAAGCCGATTTTGACTGGAATCTGTTTAAAATGACAAAGAAAAACCTATTATCAATTCAAGGAAGTGAACTTTTAAGTAGTTATCTGCACTTTTAATGTAGATTTCAGTTCGCTAAGTTATGAAAATGCATGTTTTGGCTATAATCTTCCGTAAATCAAGGGCGAAAACCAATTATTTGTCCCAAACGAAGGTGTTTTAAGTATATATCTGCATTTCTAAGGTAGATTTGGGTACAATAAGAGGCGAAAAAGCAGATTCTGACTAAGATTTTATCGAAATCGGCATCTATTTGATTCAGAAAGGTTGCCTTACGTCGAAATCTAATAGTTTATTAAGGTTTTCGTTACTAAAATGCCCAAAGACGCCGATTTTGACTAGAATTTGAAAGATATTGACATGAATATATAACTCTTTGTATCAAAAAATGATAGTTTAAACTGATATTTGCAGTTTTGATGCGGTTTTAGATACGATATGAATCGAAGAAGCCGATTTTGACTGGAATCTGTTTAAAATGACAAAGAAAAACCTATTATCAATTCAAGGAAGTGAATTTTTAAGTAGTTATCTGCAGTTTTAATGTAGATTTCAGTTCGCTAAGTTATGAAAATGCATGCTTTGGCTATAATCTTCCGTTAATCAAGGGCGAAAACCAATTATTTGTCCCAAAAGAAGGTGTTTTAAGTATATATCTGCATTTCTAAGGTAGATTTGGGTACAATAAGAGGCGAAAAAGCAGATTCTGACTAAGATTTTATCGAAATCGGCAACTATTTGACTCAGAATGGTTGCCTTACGTCGAAATCTAATAGTTTATTAAGGTTTTCGTTACTAAAATGCCCAAAGACGCCGATTTTGACTAGAATTTGAATGATATTGACATGAATATATAACTGTTTGTATCAAAAAATGATAGTTTAAACTGATATTTGCAGTTTTGATGCGGTTTTAGGTACGATATGAGTCGAAGAAGCCGATTTTGACTGGAATCTGTTTAAAATGACAAAGAAAAACCTATTATCAATTCAAGGAAGTGAATTTTTAAGTAGTTATCTGCAGTTTTAATGTAGATTTCTGTTCGCTAAGTTATGAAAATGCATGTTTTGGCTATAATCTTCCGTAAATCAAGGGCGAAAACCAATTATTTGTCCCAAAAGAAGGTGTTTTAATTATATATCTGCATTTCTAAGGTAGATTTGGGTACAATAAGAGGCGAAAAAGCAGATTCAGACTAAGATTTTATCGAAATCGGTAACTATTTGACTCAGAAAGGTTGCCTTACGTCGAAATCTAATAGTTTATTAAGGTTTTCGTTACTAAATTGCCCAAAGACGCCGATTTTGACTAGAATTTGAAAGATATTGACATGAATATATAACTGTTTGTATCAAAAAATGATAGTTTAAACTGATATTTGCAGTTTTGATGCGGTTTTAGATACGATATGAATCGAAGAAGCCGATTTTGACTGGAATCTGTTTAAAATGACAAAGAAAAACCTATTATCAATTCAAGGAACTGAATTTTTAAGTAGTTATCTGCAGTTTTAATGTAGATTTCAGTTCGCTAAGTTATGAAAATGCATGTTTTGGCTATAATCTTCCGTAAATCAAGGGCGAAAACCAATTATTTGTCCCAAAAGAAGGTGTTTTAAGTATATATCTGCATTTCTAAGGTAGATTTGGGTACAATAAGAGGCGAAAAAGCAGATTCTGACTAAGATTTTATCGAAATCGGCAACTATTTGACTCAGAATGGTTGCCTTACGTCGAAATCTAATAGTTTATTAAGGTTTTCGTTACTAAAATGCCCAAAGACGCCGATTTTGACTAGAATTTGAAAGATATTGACATGAATATATAACTGTTTGTATCAAAAAATGATAGTTTAAACTGATATTTGCAGTTTTGATGCGGTTTTAGGTACGATATGAGTCGAAGAAGCCGATTTTGACTGGAATCTGTTTAAAATGACAAAGAAAAACCTATTATCAATTCAAGGAAGTGAATTTTTAAGTAGTTATCTGCAGTTTTAATGTAGATTTCAGTTCGCTAAGTTATGAAAATGCATGTTTTGGCTATAATCTTCCGTAAATCAAGGGCGAAAACCAATTATTTGTCCCAAAAGAAGGTGTTTTAAGTATATATCTGCATTTCTAAGGTAGATTTGGGTACAATAAGAGGCGAAAAAGCAGATTCTGACTAAGATTTTATCGAAATCGGCAACTATTTGACTCAGAAAGGTTGCCTTACGTCGAAATCTAATAGTTTATTAAGGTTTTCGTTACTAAAATGCCCAAAGACGCCGATTTTGACTAGAATTTGAAAGATATTGACATGAATATATAACTGTTTGTATCAAAAAATGATAGTTTAAACTGATATTTGCAGTTTTGATGCGGGTTTAGGTACGATATGAATCGAAGAAGCCGATTTTGACTGGAATCTGTTTAAAATGACAAAGAAAAACCTATTATCAATTCAAGGAAGTGAATTTTTAAGTAGTTATCTGCAGTTTTAATGTAGATTTCAGTTCGCTAAGTTATGAAAATGCATGTTTTGGCTATAATTTTCCGTAAATCAAGGGCTAAAACCAATTATTTGTCCCAAAAGAAGGTGTTTTAAGTATATATCTGCATTTCTAAGGTAGATTTGGGTACAATAAGAGGCGAAAAAGCAGATTCTGACTAAGATTGTATCGAAATCGGCAACTATTTGACTCAGAATGGTTGCCTTACGTCGAAATCTAATAGTTTATTAAGGTTTTCGTTACTAAAATGCCCAAAGACGCCGATTTTGACTAGAATTTGAATGATATTGACATAAATATATAACTGTTTGTATTAAAAAATGATAGTTTAAACTGATATTTGCAGTTTTGATGCGGTTTTAGGTACGATATGAGTCGAAGAAGCCGATTTTGACTGGAATCTGTTTAAAATGACAAAGAAAAACCTATTATCAATTCAAGGAAGTGAATTTTTAAGTAGTTATCTGCAGTTTTAATGTAGATTTCAGTTCGCTAAGTTATGAAAATGCATGTTTTGGCTATAATCTTCCGTAAATCAAGGGCGAAAACCAATTATTTGTCCCAAAAGAAGGTGTTTTAATTATATATCTGCATTTCTAAGGTAGATTTGGGTACAATAAGAGGCGAAAAACAGATTCTGACTAAGATTTTATCGAAATCGGTAACTATTTGACTCAGAAAGGTTGCCTTACGTCGAAATCTAATAGTTTATTAAGGTTTTCGTTACTAAATTGCCCAAAGACGCCGATTTTGACTAGAATTTGAAAGATATTGACATGAATATATAACTGTTTGTATCAAAAAATGATAGTTTAAACTGATATTTGCAGTTTTGATGCGGTTTTAGATACGATATGAATCGAAGAAGCCGATTTTGACCGGAATCTGTTTAAAATGACAAAGAAAAACCTATTATCAATTCAAGGAACTGAATTTTTAAGTAGTTATCTGCAGTTTTAATGTAGATTTCAGTTCGCTAAGTTATGAAAATGCATGTTTTGGCTATAATCTTCCGTAAATCAAGGGCGAAAACCAATTATTTGTCCCAAAAGAAGGTGTTTTAAGTATATATCTGCATTTCTAAGGTAGATTTGGGTACAATAAGAGGCGAAAAAGCAGATTCTGACTAAGATTTTATCGAAATCGGCAACTATTTGACTCAGAAAGTTTGCCTTACGTCGAAATCTAATAGTTTACTATGGTTTTCGTTACTAAAATGCCCATGAATGCCCATGCCCATGAATATATAACTGTTTGTATCAAAAAATGATAGTTTAAACTGATATTTGCAGTTTTGATGCGGTTTTAGATACGATATGAATCGAAGAAGCCGATTTTGACTGGAATCTGTTTAAAGTGACAAAGAAAAACCTATTATCAATTCAAGGAAGTGAATTTTTAAGAAGTTATCTGCAGTTTTAATGTAGATTTCAGTTCGCTAAGTTATGAAAATGCATGTTTTGGCTATAATCTTCCGTAAATCAAGGGCGAAAACCAATTATTTGTCCCAAAAGAAGGTGTTTTAAGTATATATCTGCATTTCTAAGGTAGATTTGGGTACAATAAGAGGCGAAAAAGCAGATTCTGACTAAGATTTTATCGAAATCGGCAACTATTTGACTCAGAAAGGTTGCCTTACATCGAAATCTAATAGTTTATTAAGGTTTTCGTTACTAAAATGCCCAAAGACACCGATTTTGACTAGAATTTGAAAGATATTGACATGAATATATAACTGTTTGTATCAAAAAATGATAGTTTAAACTGATATTTGCAGTTTTGATGCGGTTTTAGATACGATATGAATCGAAGAAGCCGATTTTGACTGGAATCTGTTTAAAATGACAAAGAAAAACCTATTATCAATTCAAGGAAGTGAATTTTTAAGTAGTTATCTGCAGTTTTAATGTAGATTTCAGTTCGCTAAGTTATGAAAATGCATGTTTTGGCTATAATCTTCCGTAAATCAAGGGCGAAAAATAATATTTGTCCCAAAAGAAGGTGTTTTAAGTATATATCTGCATTTCTAAGGTAGATTTGGGTACAATAAGAGGCGAAAAAGCAGATTCTGACTAAGATTTTATCGAAATCGGCAACTATTTGACTCAGAATGGTTGCCTTACGTCGAAATCTAATAGTTTATTAAGGTTTTCGTTACTAAAATGCCCAAAGACGCCGATTTTGACTAGAATTTGAAAGATATTGACATGAATATATAACTGTTTGTATCAAAAAATCATAGTTTAAACTGATATTTGCAGTTTTGATGCGGTTTTAGGTACGATATGAGTCGTAGAAGCCGATTTTGACTGGAATCTGTTTAAAATGACAAAGAAAAACCTATTATCAATTCAAGGAAGTGAATTTTTAAGTAGTTATCTGCAGTTTTAATGTAGATTTCAGTTCGCTAAGTTATGAAAATGCATGTTTTGGCTATAATCTTCCGTAAATCAAGGGCGAAAACCAATTATTTGTCCCAAAAGAAGGTGTTTTAAGTATATATCTGCATTTCTAAGGTAGATTTGGGTACAATAAGAGGCGAAAATGCAGATTCTGACTAAGATTTTATCGAAATCGGCAACTATTTGACTCAGAATGGTTGCCTTACGTCGAAATCTAATAGTTTATTAAGGTTTTCGTTACTAAAATGCCCAAAGACGCCGATTTTGACTAGGATATTAATGATATTGACATGAATATATAACTGTTTGTATCAAAAAATGATAGTTTAAACTGATATTTGCAGTTTTGATGCGGTTTTAGGTACGATATGAGTCGAAGAAGCCGATTTTGACTGGAATCTGTTTAAAATGACAAAGAAAAACCTATTATCAATTCAAGGAAGTGAATTTTTAAGTAGTTATCTGCACTTTTAATGTAGATTTCAGTTCGCTAAGTTATGAAAATGCATGTTTTTGCTATAATCTTCCGTAAATCAAGGGCGAAAACCAATTATTTGTCCCAAAAGAAGGTGTTTTAAGTATATATCTGCATTTCTAAGGTAGATTTGGGTACAATAAGAGGCGAAAAAGCAGATTCTGACTAAGATTTTATCGAAATCGGCAACTATTTGACTCAGAAAGGTTGCCTTACGTCGAAATCTAATAGTTTATTAAGGTTTTCGTTACTAAAATGCCCAAAGACGCCGATTTTGACTAGAATTTGAAAGATATTGACATGAATATATAACTGTTTGTATCAAAAAATGATAGTTTAAACTGATATTTGCAGTTTTGATGCGGTTTTAGATACGATATGAATCGAAGAAGCCGATTTTGACTGGAATCTGTTTAAAATGACAAAGAAAAACCTATTATCAATTCAAGGAAGTGAATTTTTAAGTAGTTATCTGCAGTTTTAATGTAGATTTCAGTTCGCTAAGTTATGAAAATGCATGTTTTGGCTATAATCTTCCGTTAATCAAGGGCGAAAACCAATTATTTGTCCCAAAAGAAGGTGTTTTAAGTATATATCTGCATTTCTAAGGTAGATTTGGGTACAATAAGAGGCGAAAAAGCAGATTCTGACTAAGATTTTATCGAAATCGGCAACTATTTGACTCAGAATGGTTGCCTTACGTCGAAATCTAATAGTTTATTAAGGTTTTCGTTACTAAAATGCCCAAAGACGCCGATTTTGACTAGAATTTGAAAGATATTGACATGAATATATAACTGTTTGTATCAAAAAATGATAGTTTAAACTGATATTTGCAGTTTTGATGCGGGTTTAGGTACGATATGAATCGAAGAAGCCGATTTTGACTGGAATCTGTTTAAAATGACAAAGAAAAACCTATTATCAATTCAAGGAAGTGAATTTTTAAGTAGTTATCTGCAGTTTTAATGTAGATTTCAGTTCGCTAAGTTATGAAAATGCATGTTTTGGCTATAATCTTCCGTAAATCAAGGGCGAAAACCAATTATTTGTCCCAAAAGAAGGTGTTTTAAGTATATATCTGCATTTCTAAGGTAGATTTGGGTACAATAAGAGGCGAAAAAGCAGATTCTGACTAAGATTGTATCGAAATCGGCAACTATTTGACTCAGAATGGTTGCCTTACGTCGAAATCTAATAGTTTATTAAGGTTTTCGTTACTAAAATGCCCAAAGACGCCGATTTTGACTAGAATTTGAATGATATTGACATGAATATATAACTGTTTGTATCAAAAAATGATAGTTTAAACTGATATTTGCAGTTTTGATGCGGTTTTAGGTACGATATGAGTCGAAGAAGCCGATTTTGACTGGAATCTGTTTTAAATGACAAAGAAAAACCTATTATCAATTCAAGGAAGTGAATTTTTAAGTAGTTATCTGCAGTTTTAATGTAGATTTCAGTTCGCTAAGTTATGAAAATGCATGTTTTGGCTATAATCTTCCGTAAATCAAGGGCGAAAACCAATTATTTGTCCCAAAAGAAGGTGTTTTAATTATATATCTGCATTTCTAAGGTAGATTTGGGTACAATAAGAGGCGAAAAAGCAGATTCTGACTAAGATTTTATCGAAATCGGTAACTATTTGACTCAGAAAGGTTGCCTTACGTCGAAATCTAATTGTTTATTAAGGTTTTCGTTACTAAATTGCCCAAAGACGCCGATTTTGACTAGAATTTGAAAGATATTGACATGAATATATAACTGTTTGTATCAAAAAATGGTAGTTTAAACTGATATTTGCAGTTTTGATGCGGTTTTAGATACGATATGAATCGAAGAAGCCGATTTTGACTGGAATCTGTTTAAAATGACAAAGAAAAACCTATTATCAATTCAAGGAAGTGAATTTTTAAGTAGTTATCTGCAGTTTTAATGTAGATTTCAGTTCGCTAAGTTATGAAAATGCATGTTTTGGCTATAATCTTCCGTAAATCAAGGGCGAAAACCAATTATTTGTCCCAAAAAAGGTGTTTTAAGTATATATCTGCATTTCTAAGGTAGATTTGGGTACAATAAGAGGCGAAAAAGCAGATTCTGACTAAGATTTTATCGAAATCGGCAACTATTTGACTCAGAAAGGTTGCCTTACGTCGAAATCTAATAGTTTATTAAGGTTTTCGTTACTAAAATGCCCAAAGACGCCGATTTTGACTAGAATTTGAAAGATATTGACATGAATATATAACTGTTTGTATCAAAAAATGATAGTTTAAACTGATATTTGCAGTTTTGATGCGGTTTTAGATACGATATGAATCGAAGAAGCCGATTTTGACTGGAATCTGTTTAAAATGACAAAGAAAAACCTATTATCAATTCAAGGAAGTGAATTTTTAAGTAGTTATCTGCAGTTTTAATGTAGATTTCAGTTCGCTAAGTTATGAAAATGCATGTTTTGGCTATAATCTTCCGTTAATCAAGGGCGAAAACCAATTATTTGTCCCAAAAGAAGGTGTTTTAAGTATATATCTGCATTTCTAAGGTAGATTTGGGTACAATAAGAGGCGAAAAAGCAGATTCTGACTAAGATTTTATCGAAATCGGCAACTATTTGACTCAGAATGGTTGCCTTACGTCGAAATCTAATAGTTTATTAAGGTTTTCGTTACTAAAATGCCCAAAGACGCCGATTTTGACTAGAATTTGAAAGATATTGACATGAATATATAACTGTTTGTATCAAAAAATGATAGTTTAAACTGATATTTGCAGTTTTGATGCGGGTTTAGGTACGATATGAATCGAAGAAGCCGATTTTGACTGGAATCTGTTTAAAATGACAAAGAAAAACCTATTATCAATTCAAGGAAGTGAATTTTTAAGTAGTTATCTGCAGTTTTAATGTAGATTTCAGTTCGCTAAGTTATGAAAATGCATGTTTTGGCTATAATCTTCCGTAAATCAAGGGCGAAAACCAATTATTTGTCCCAAAAGAAGGTGTTTTAATTATATATCTGCATTTCTAAGGTAGATTTGGGTACAATAAGAGGCGAAAAATCAGATTCTGACTAAGATTTTATCGAAATCGGTAACTATTTGACTCAGAAAGGTTGCCTTACGTCGAAATCTAATAGTTTATTAAGGTTTTCGTTACTAAATTGCCCAAAGACGCCGATTTTGACTAGAATTTGAAAGATATTGACATGAATATATAACTGTTTGTATCAAAAAATGGTAGTTTAAACTGATATTTGCAGTTTTGATGCGGTTTTAGATACGATATGAATCGAAGAAGCCGATTTTGACTGGAATCTGTTTAAAATGACAAAGAAAAACCTATTATGTTTTGGTTATAATCTTCCGTAAATCAAGGGCGAAAACCAATTATTTGTCCCAAAAGAAGGTGTTTTAATTATATATCTGCATTTCTAAGGTAGATTTGGGTACAATAAGTGGCGAAAAAGCAGATTCTGACTAAGATTTTATCGAAATCATTCAAATCCTAGTCAAAATCGGCGTCTTTGGGCATTTTAGTAACGAAAACCTTAATAAACTATTAGATTTCGACGTAAGGCAACCATTCTGAGTCAAATAGTTGCCGATTTCGATAAAATCTTAGTCAGAGTCTGCTTTTTCGCCTCTTATTGTACCCAAATCTACCTTAGAAATGCAGATATATACTTAAAACACCTTCTTTTGGTACAAATAATTGGTTTTCGCCCTTGATTAACGGAAGATTATAGCCAAAACATGCATTTTCATAACTTAGCGAACTGAAATCTACATTAAAACTGCAGATAACTACTTAAAAATTCACTTCCTTGAATTGATAATAGGTTTTTCTTTGTCATTTTAAACAGATTCCAGTCAAAATCGGCTTCTTCGACTCATGTCGTACCTAAAACCGCATCAAAACTGCAAATATCAGTTTAAACTATGATTTTTTGATACAAACAGTTATATATTCATGTCAATATCTTTCAAATTCTAGTCAAAATCGGCGTCTTTGGGCATTTTAGTAACGAAAACCTTAATAAACTATTAGATTTCGACGTAAGGCAACCATTCTGAGTCAAATAGTTGCCGATTTCGATAAAATCTTAGTCAGAATCTGCTTTTTCGCCTCTTATTGTACCCAAATCTACCTTAGAAAGTCAGATATATACTTAAAACACCTTCTTTTGGGACAAATATTATTTTTTGCCCTTGATTTACGGAAGATTATAGCCAAAACATGCATTTTCATAACTTAGCGAACTGAAATCTACATTAAAACTGCAGATAACTACTTAAAAATTCACTTCCTTGAATTGATAATAGGTTTTTCTTTGTCATTTTAAACAGATTCCAGTCAAAATCGGCTTCTTCGATACATGTCGTATCTAAAACCGCATCAAAACTGCAAATATCAGTTTAAACTATCATTTTTTGATACAAACAGTTATATATTCATGTCAATATCTTTCAAATTCTAGTCAAAATCGGTGTCTTTGAGCATTTTAGTAACGAAAACCTTAATAAACTATTACATTTCGACGTAAGGCAACCTTTCTGAGTCAAATAGTTGCCGATTTCGATAAAATCTTAGTCAGAATCTGCTTTTTCGCCTCTTATTGTACCCAAATCTACCTTAGAAATGCAGATATATACTTAAAACACCTTCTTTTGGGACAAATAATTGGTTTTCGCCCTTGATTTACGGAAGATTATAGCCAAAACATGCATTTTCATAACTTAGCGAACTGAATTCTACATTAAAACTGCAGATAACTACTTAAAAATTCACTTCCTTGAATTGATAATAGGTTTTTCTTTGTCATTTTAAACAGATTCCAGTCAAAATCGGCTTCTTCGATTCATATCGTACCTAAACCCGCATCAAAACTGCAAATATCAGTTTAAACTATCATTTTTTGATACAAACAGTTATATATTCATGTCAATATCTTTCAAATTCTAGTCAAAATCGGCGTCTTTGGGCATTTTAGTAACGAAAACCTTAATAAACTATTAGATTTCGACGTAAGGCAACCTTTCTGAGTCAAATAGTTGCCGATTTCGATAAAATCTTAGTCAGAATCTGCTTTTTCGCCTCTTATTGTACCCAAATCTACCTTAGAAATGCAGATATATACTTAAAACACCTTCTTTTGGGACAAATAATTGGTTTTCGCCCTTGATTTACGGAAGATTATAGCCAAAACATGCATTTTCATAACTTAGCGAACTGAAATCTACATTAAAACTGCAGATAACTACTTAAAAATTCACTTCCTTGAATTGATAATAGGTTTTTCTTTGTCATTTTAAACAGATTCCAGTCAAAATCGGCTTCTTCGACTCATATCGTACCTAAAACCGCATCAAAACTGCAAATATCAGTTTAAACTATCATTTTTTGATACAAACAGTTATATATTCATGTCAATATCTTTCAAATTCTAGTCAAAATCGGCGTCTTTGGGCATTTTAGTAACGAAAACCTTAATAAACTATTAGATTTCGACGTAAGGCAACCTTTCTGAGTCAAATAGTTGCCGATTTCGATAAAATCTTAGTCAGAATCTGCTTTTTCGCCTCTTATTGTACCCAAATCTACCTTAGAAATGCAGATATATACTTAAAACACCTTCTTTTGGGACAAATAATTGGTTTTCGCCCTTGATTTACGGAAGATTATAGCCAAAACATGCATTTTCATAACTTAGCGAACTGAAATCTACATTAAAATTGCAGATAACTACTTAAAAATTCACTTCCTTGAATTGATAATAGATTTTTCTTTGTCATTTTAAACAGATTCCAGTCAAAATCGGCTTCTTCGACTCATATCGTATCTAAAACCGCATCAAAACTGCAAATATCAGTTTAAACTATCATTTTTTGATACAAACAGTTATATATTCATGTGAATATCTTTAAAATTCTAGTCAAAATCGGCGTCTTTGGGCATTTTAGTAACGAAAACCTTAATAAACTATTAGATTTCGACGTAAGGCAACCTTTCTGAGTCAAATAGTTGCCGATTTCGATAAAATCTTAGTCAGAATCTGCTTTTTCGCCTCTTATTGTACCCAAATCTACCTTAGAAATGCAGATATATACTTAAAACACCTTCTTTTGGGACAAATAATTGGTTTTCGCCCTTGATTTACGGAAGATTATAGCCAAAACATGCATTTTCATAACTTAGCGAACTGAAATCTACATTAAAAGTGCAGATAACTACTTAAAAATTCACTTCCTTGAATTGATAATAGGTTTTTCTATGTCATTTTAAACAGATTCCAGTCAAAATCGGCTTCTTCGACTCATATCGTACCTGAAACCGCATCAAAACTGCAAATATCAGTTTAAACTATCATTTTTTGATACAAACAGTTATATATTCATGTCAATATCTTTCAAATTCTAGTCAAAATCGGTGTCTTTGGGCATTTTAGTAACGAAAACCTTAATAAACTATTAGATTTCGACGTAAGGCAACCTTTCTGAGTCAAATAGTTGCCGATTTCGATAAAATCTTAGTCAGAATCTGCTTTTTTTGAGAAAACCGAACAATTTTTTGCCCCATTGGGGACGCTTTACCACCCCATTTTACGGGAATCCGGTATCGGTTTCCCCATTTTCTTGATTTTGGTACCCCCGCCGGCATCGTATAGAGTATTGCGAGCCTACCTCGATTTAAAATTTAAAACTTGAATGGATAGGAGGATAGCTCGGTACGAAAATTCGCTTATTTTTCGCCTCCGACGCACCGTTACCGAGATACGGCCCTTTTTCGTTTTTTTTTTTCGATTTTAAAATGGCCATAACTCGAAAACGGTTCGTCCAATCAAAAAAAGGACAAAATTTTCACCCCAAAGGGGTCGCTTCTCACCCCCTTTACCCTTAGAAGACATTTTCTCCGATTTTTTTTTTCAAAAATTACAAAATTCGAGGGGGTAAAATTTGGATTTGATACTTTGCCAGTCGATTTCCCACGCCGAGTTCGCCGGTCCGCCTAGTTAATAACGCTGAGGCCGGTACGAAAATTCGCTTATTTTTCGCCTCCGACGCACCGTTTCCGAGATACGGCCCTTTTTCAAAAATTTTTCGAAAATGTCGAAATCTCGAAAACGGCTCGTCGGATCGAAAAACGCACGAAATTTTCGCCCCTAAGGGGTCGCTTCTCACCCCCCTTTACCCTCAGAAGGCATTTTCTCCGATTTTTTTTTCAAAAATTACAAAATTCGAGGGGGTAAATTTTGGAGGGGGGGGTTGAGACTTTGCCAGTTGAGGCCGGTACGAAAATTCGCTTATTTTTCACCTCCGACGCACCGTTTCCGAGATACGGCCCTTTTTCGAAATTTTTTTTTCGATTTTAAAATGGCTATATCTCGAAAACGGTTCGTTTTTTGAGAAAACCGAGCAATTTTTTGCCCCATAGGGGACGCTTTACCACCCCATTTTACGGGAATCCGGTGTCAGTTTCCGCATTTTCTTGATTTTGGTACCCCCGCCGGCATCGTAGAGTATTGCGAGCCTACCTCGATTTAAAATTTAAAACTTGAATGGATAGGAGGAACGTCGGAAACGTATCAGTGGTTACGAATCCGCACCACTTTACGCGCGTTATATTGAGCTCGGTACGAAAATTCGCTTATTTTTCGCCTCCGACGCACCGTTTCCGAGATACGGCCCTTTTTCGAATTTTTTTTTCCATTTTAAAATGGCTATATCTCGAAAACGGTTCGTTTTTTGAGAAAACCGAGCAATTTTTTGCCCCAAAGGGGACGCTTTACCACCCCATTTTACGGGAATCCGGTATCGGTTTCCCCATTTTCTTGATTTTGGTACCCCCGCCGGCATCGTATAGAGTATTGCGAGCCTACCTCGATTTAAAATTTAAAACTTGAATGGATAGGAGGAACGTCGGAAACCTACCAGGCTATAGCGGTTACGAATCCGCACCACTCTACGCGCATTATATTGAGTTCGGTACGAAAATTCGCTTATTTTTCGCCTCCGACGCACCGTTACCGAGATACGGCCCTTTTTCGTATTTTTTTTTTTCGATTTTAAAATGGCCATAACTCGAAAACGATTCGTTTTTTGGGAAAACGGAGTAATTTTTTGCCTTTATAGGGACGGTTTACGACCCCATTTTACGGGAATCCGGTGTCAGTTTCCCCATTTTCTTGATTTTGGTACCCCCGCCGGCATCGTATAGAGTATTGCGAGCCTACCTCGATTTAAAATTTAAAACTTGAATGGATAGGAGGAACGTCGGAAACGTATCAGGCTATAGTGGTTACGAATCCGCACCACTCTACGCGCGTTATATTGAGCTCGGTACGAAAATTCGCTTATTTTTCGCCTCCGACGCACCCTTACCGAGATACGGCCCTTTTTCGAAATTTTTTTTTCGATTTTAAAATGGCTATATCTCGAAAACCGTTCGTTTTTTGAGAAAACCGAGCAATTTTTTGCCCCGTTGGGGACGCTTTACCACCCCATTTTACGGGAATCCGGTATCGGTTTCCCCATTTTCTTGATTTTGGTACCCCCGCCGGCATCGTATAGAGTATTGCGAGCCTACCTCGATTTAAAATTTAAAACTTGAATGGATAGGATAGCTCGGTACGAAAATTCGCTTATTTTTCGCCTCCGACGCACCGTTACCGAGATACGGCCCTTTTTCGTATTTTTTTTTCGATTTTAAAATGGCCATAACTCGAAAACGGTTCGTCCAATCAAAAAAAGGACAAAATTTTCACCCCAAAGGGGTCGCTTCTCACCCCCTTTACCCTTAGAAGACATTTTCTCCGATTTTTTTTTTCAAAAATTACAAAATTCGAGGGGGTAAAATTTGGATTTGATACTTTGCCAGTCGATTCCCCACGCCGAGTTCGCCGGTCCGCCTAGTTAATAACGTTGAGGCCGGTACGAAAATTCGCTTATTTTTCGCCTCCGACGCACCGTTTCCGAGATACGGCCCTTTTTCAAAAATTTTTCGAAAATGTCGAAATCTCGAAAACGGCTCGTCGGATCGAAAAACGCACGAAATTTTCGCCCCAAAAGGGTCGCTTCTCACCCCCCTTTACCCTCAGAAGGCATTTTCTCCGATTTTTATTTTTCAAAAATTACAAAATTCGAGGGGGTAAATTTTGGAGGGGGGGGTTGAGACTTTGCCAGTTGAGGCCGGTACGAAAATTCGCTTATTTTTCGCCTCCGACGCACCGTTTCCGAGATACGGCCCTTTTTCGAAATTTTTTTTTCGATTTTAAAATGGCTATATCTCGAAAACGGTTCGTTTTTTGAGAAAACCGAGCAATTTTTTGCCCCGTAGGGGACGCTTTACCACCCCATTTTACGGGAATCCGGTGTCAGTTTCCCCATTTTCTTGATTTTGGTACCTCCGCCGGCATCGTAGAGTATTGCGAGCCTACCTCGATTTAAAATTTAAAACTTGAATGGATAGGAGGAACGTCGGAAACCTATCAGTGGTTACGAATCCGCACCACTTTACGCGCGTTATATTGAGCTCGGTACGAAAATTCGCTTATTTTTCGCCTCCGACGCACCGTTTCCGAGATACGGCCCTTTTTCGAATTTTTTTTTTCCATTTTAAAATGGCTATAGCTCGAAAACGGTTCGTTTTTTGGGAAAACCGAGCAATTTTTTGCCCTTTAGGGGACGGTTTACCACCCCATTTTACGGGAATCCGGTATCTGTTTTCCCATTTTCTTGATTTTGGTGCCCCCGCCGGCATCGTATAGTCTTAGGAGCCTACCTCGATTTAAAATTTTAAACTTGAATGGATAGGAGGAACGTCGGAAACCTACCAGGCTATAGTATATACGAAACCGCACCTTTTTACGCGCGTTGTAATAAACTCGGTACGAAAATTCGCTTATTTTTCGCCTCCGGCGCACCCTTACCGAGATACGGCCCTTTTTCTAATTTTTTTTTTCAATTTTAAAATGGCCATAACTCGAAAACGATTCGTTTTTTGGGAAAACGGAGTAATTTTTTGCCCTTATAGGGACGGTTTACCACCCCATTTTACGGGAATCCGGTATCTGTTTTCCCATTTTCTTGATTTTGGTGCCCCCGCCGGCATCGTATAGTCTTAGGAGCCTACCTCGATTTAAAATTTTAAACTTGAATGGATAGGAGGAACGTCGGAAACCTACCAGGCTATAGTGGTTACGAATCCGCACCACTCTGCGCGCGTTATATTGAGCTCGGTACGAAAATTCGCTTATTTTTCGCCTCCGACGCACCCTTACCGAGATACGGCCCTTTCTCGAAATTTTTTTTTCGATTTTAAAATGGCTATATCTCGAAAACGGTTCGTTTTTTGAGAAAACCGAGCAATTTTTTGCCCCATAGGGGACGCTTTACCACCAAATTTTACGGGAATCCGGTATCGGTTTCCCCATTTTCTTGATTTTGGTACCCCCGCCGGCATCGTATAGAGTATTGCGAGCCTACCTCGATTTAAAATTTAAAACTTGAACTCTACGCGCGTTATATTAAGCTCGGTACGAAAATTCGCTTATTTTTCGCCTCCGACGCACCGTTATCGAGATACGGCCCTTTTTCGTATTTTTTTTTTCGATTTTAAAATGGCCATAACTCGAAAACGGTTCGTCCAATCAAAAACAGGACAAAATTTTCACCCTAAAGGGGTCGCTTCTCACCCCCTTTACCCTTAGAAGACATTTTCTCCGATTTTTTTTTTTCAAAAATTACAAAATTCGAGGGGGTAAAATTTGGATTTGATACTTTGCCAGTCGATTCACCACGCCGAGTTCGCCGGTCCACCTAGTTAATAACGCTGAGGCCGGTACGAAAATTCGCTTATTTTTCGCCTCCGACGCACCGTTTCCGAGATACGGCCCTTTTTCGAAAATTTTTCGAAAATGTCGAAATCTCGAAAACGGCTCGTCGGATCGAAAAACGCACGAAATTTTCGCCCCATAATTGTCGCTTCTCACCCCCCTTTACCCTTAGAAGTCATTTTCTCCGATTTTTTTTTTTCAAAAATTACAAAATTCGAGGGGGTAAATTTTGGAGGGGGGGGTTGAGACTTTGCCAGTCGATTCCCCACGCCGAGTCGGCCGGTCCCCCTAATTGACGAGGCCGAGGCCGGTACGAAAATTCGCTTATTTTTCGCCTCCGACGCACCGTTTCCGAGATACGACGATTTGAAAATTTTGAAAATTTTTCCAAAAAACCGCCGTATCTCGGAAACGGTTCGTCGTAGCGAGAAACGGAGCGAATTTCCGTCCCAAAAGGGACGGTTTCCGACCCCGTTTTACCCGGATCTGACATCGTTTCCGCCATTTTCCGGAAAAAAGTTTTTTCGGGGACGGTAACTCCGCCCCCCGAGGTCGGGGGCGGTTCCGCTCCCGGCGCCGAAATCGCGGCCGCCCCCTCCGCCGACCCGCCAAGTTTCATCCCGATCGGAGCGGCCGTTCCCTAGATACATCGCGAGCCTGATACAAACAGTTATATATTCATGTCAATATCTTTCAAATTCTAGTCAAAATCGGCGTCTTTGGGCATTCTAGTAACGAAAACCTTAATAAACTATTAGATTTCGACGTAAGGCAACCATTCTGAGTCAAATAGTTGCCGATTTCGATAAAATCTTAGTCAGAATCTGCTTTTTCGCCTCTTATTGTACCCAAATCTACGTTAGAAATGCAGATATATACTTAAAACACCTTCTTTTGGGACAAATAATTGGTTTTCGCCCTTGATTTACGGAAGATTATAGCCAAAACATGCATTTTCATAACTTAGCGAACTGAAATTTACATTAAAACTGCAGATAACTACTTAAAAATTCACTTCCTTGAATTGATAATAGGTTTTTCTTTGTCATTTTAAACAGATTCCAGTCAAAATCGGCTTCTTCGACACATATCGTACCTAAAACCGCATCAAAACTGCAAATATCAGTTTAAACTATCATTTTTTGATACAAACAGTTATATATTCATGTCAATATCTTTCAAATTCTAGTCAAAATCGGCGTCTTTGGGCATTCTAGTAACGAAAACCTTAATAAACTATTAGATTTCGACGTAAGGCAACCATTCTGAGTCAAATAGTTGCCGATTTCGACAAAATCTTAGTCAGAATCTGCTTTTTCGCCTCTTATTGTACCCAAATCTACCTTAGAAATGCAGATATATACTTAAAACACCTTCTTTTGGGACAAATAATTGGTTTTCGCCCTTGATTTACGGAAGATTATAGCCAAAACATGCATTTTCATAACTTAGCGAACTGAAATCTACATTAAAACTGCAGATAACTACTTAAAAATTCACTTCCTTGAATTGATAATAGGTTTTTCTTTGTCATTTTAAACAGATTCCAGTCAAAATCGGCTTCTTCGATTCATATCGTATCTAAAACCGCATCAAAACTGCAAATATCAGTTTAAACTATCATTTTTTGATACAAACAGTTATATATTCATGTCAATATCTTTCAAATTCTAGTCAAAATCGGCGTCTTTGGGCATTTTAGTAACGAAAACCTTAATAAACTATTAGATTTCGACGTAAGGCAACCTTTCTGAGTCAAATAGTTGCCGATTTCGATAAAATCTTAGTCAGAATCTGCTTTTTCGCCTCTTATTGTACCCAAATCTACCTTAGAAATGCAGATATATACTTAAAACACCTTCTTTTGGGACAAATAATTGGTTTTCGCCCTTGATTTACGGAAGATTATAGCCAAAACATGCATTTTCATAACTTAGCGAACTGAAATCTACATTAAAACTGCAGATAACTACTTAAAAATTCACTTCCTTGAATTGATAATAGGTTTTTCTTTGTCATTTTAAACAGATTCCAGTCAAAATCGGCTTCTTCGATACATATCGTATCTAAAACCGCATCAAAACTGCAAATATCAGTTTAAACTATCATTTTTTGATACAAACAGTTATATATTCATGTCAATATCTTTCAAATTCTAGTCAAAATCGGCGTCTTTGGGCAATTTAGTAACGAAAACCTTAATAAACTATTAGATTTCGACGTAAGGCAACTTTTCTGAGTCAAATAGTTGCCGATTTCGATAAAATCTTAGTCAGAATCTGCTTTTTCGCCTCTTATTGTACCCAAATCTACCTTAGAAATGCAGATATATAATTAAAACACCTTCTTTTGGGACAAATAATTGGTTTTCGCCCTTGATATACGGAAGATTATAGCCAAAACATGCATTTTCATAACTTAGCGAACTGAAATCTACATTAAAACTGCAGATAACTACTTAAAAATTCACTTCCTTGAATTGATAATAGGTTTTTCTTTGTCATTTTAAACAGACTCCAGTCAAAATCGGCTTCTTCGACTCATATCGTACCTAAAACCGCATCAAAACTGCAAATATCAGTTTAAACTATCATTTTTTGATACAAACAGTTATATATTCATGTCAATATCTTTCAAATTCTAGTCAAAATCGGCGTCTTTGGGCATTTTAGTAACGAAAACCTTAATAAACTATTAGATTTCGACGTAAGGCAAGCTTTCTGAGTCAAATAGTTGCCGATTTCGATAAAATCTTAGTCAGAATCTGCTTTTTCGCCTCTTATTGTACCCAAATCTACCTTAGAAATGCAGATATATACTTAAAACACCTTCTTTTGGGACAAATAATTGGTTTTCGCCCTTGATTTACGGAAGATTATAGCCAAAACATGCATTTTCATAACTTAGCGAACTGAAATCTACATTAAAACTGCAGATAACTACTTAAAAATTCAGTTCCTTGAATTGATAATAGGTTTTTCTTTGTCATTTTAAACAGATTCCAGTCAAAATCGGCTTCTTCGATTCATATCGTATCTAAAACCGCATCAAAACTGCAAATATCAGTTTAAACTATCATTTTTTGATACAAACAGTTATATATTCATGTCAATACCTTTCAAATTCTAGTCAAAATCGGCGTCTTTGGGCAATTTAGTAACGAAAACCTTAATAAACTATTAGATTTCGACGTAAGGCAACCTTTCTGAGTCAAATAGTTGCCGATTTCGATAAAATCTTAGTCAGAATCTGCTTTTTCGCCTCTTATTGTACCCAAATCTACCTTAGAAATGCAGATATATACTTAAAACACCTTCTTTTGGGACAAATAATTGGTTTTCGCCCTTGATTTACGGAAGATTATAGCCAAAACATGCATTTTCATAACTTAGCGAACTGAAATCTACATTAAAACTGCAGATAACTATTTAAAAATTCACTTCCTTGAATTGATAATAGGTTTTTCTTTGTCATTTTAAACAGATTCCAGTCAAAATCGGCTTCTTCGATTCATATCGTACCTAAACCCGCATCAAAACTGCAAATATCAGTTTAAACTATCATTTTTTGATACAAACAGTTATATATTCATGTCAATATCTTTCAAATTCTAGTCAAAATCGGTGTCTTTGGGCATTTTAGTAACGAAAACCTTAATAAACTATTAGATTTCGACGTAAGGCAACCTTTCTGAGTCAAATAGTTGCCGATTTCGATAAAATCTTAGTCAGAATCTGCTTTTTCGCCTCTTATTGTACCCAAATCTACCTTAGAAATGCAGATATATACTTAAAACACCTTCTTTTGGGACAAATAATTGGTTTTCGCCCTTGATTTACGGAAGATTATAGCCAAAACATGCATTTTCATAACTTAGCGAACTGAAATTTACATTAAAAGTGCAGATAACTACTTAAAAATTCACTTCCTTGAATTGATAATAGGTTTTTCTTTGTCATTTTAAACAGATTCCAGTCAAAATCGGCTTCTTCGACTCATATGGTACCTAAAACCGCATCAAAACTGCAAATATCAGTTTAAACTATCATTTTTTGATACAAACAGTTATATATTCATGTCAATATCATTCAAATTCTAGTCAAAATCGGCGTCTTTGGGCATTTTAGTAACGAAAACCTTAATAAACTATTAGATTTCGACGTAAGGCAACCATTCTGAGTCAAATAGTTGCCGATTTCGAAAAAATCTTAGTCAGAATCTGCTTTTTCGCCTCTTATTGTATCCAAATCTACCTTAGAAATGCAGATATATACTTAAAACACCTTTTTTGGGACAAATAATTGGTTTTCGCCCTTGATTTACGGAAGATTATAGCCAAAACATGCATTTCCATAACTTAGCGAACTGAAATCTACATTAAAACTGCAGATAACTACTTAAAAATTCACTTCCTTGAATTGATAATAGGTTTTTCTTTGTCATTTTAAACAGATTCCAGTCAAAATCGGCTTCTTCGATTCATATCGTATCTAAAACCGCATCAAAACTGCAAATATCAGTTTAAACTATCATTTTTTGATACAAACAGTTATATATTCATGTCAATACCTTTCAAATTCTAGTCAAAATCGGCGTCTTTGGGCAATTTAGTAACGAAAACCTTAATAAACTATTAGATTTCGACGTAAGGCAACCTTTCTGAGTCAAATAGTTGCCGATTTCGATAAAATCTTAGTCAGAATCTGCTTTTTCGCCTCTTATTGTACCCAAATCTACCTTAGAAATGCAGATATATACTTAAAACACCTTCTTTTGGGACAAATAATTGGTTTTCGCCCTTGATTTACGGAAGATTATAGCCAAAACATGCATTTTCATAACTTAGCGAACTGAAATTTACATTAAAACTGCAGATAACTACTTAAAAATTCACTTCCTTGAATTGATAATAGGTTTTTCTTTGTCATTTTAAACAGATTCCAGTCAAAATCGGCTTCTTCGACACATATCGTACCTAAAACCGCATCAAAACTGCAAATATCAGTTTAAACTATCATTTTTTGATACAAACAGTTATATATTCATGTCAATATCTTTCAAATTCTAGTCAAAATCGGCGTCTTTGGGCATTCTAGTAACGAAAACCTTAATAAACTATTAGATTTCGACGTAAGGCAACCATTCTGAGTCAAATAGTTGCCGATTTCGACAAAATCTTAGTCAGAATCTGCTTTTTCGCCTCTTATTGTACCCAAATCTACCTTAGAAATGCAGATATATACTTAAAACACCTTCTTTTGGGACAAATAATTGGTTTTCGCCCTTGATTTACGGAAGATTATAGCCAAAACATGCATTTTCATAACTTAGCGAACTGAAATCTACATTAAAACTGCAGATAACTACTTAAAAATTCACTTCCTTGAATTGATAATAGGTTTTTCTTTGTCATTTTAAACAGATTCCAGTCAAAATCGGCTTCTTCGATTCATATCGTATCTAAAACCGCATCAAAACTGCAAATATCAGTTTAAACTATCATTTTTTGATACAAACAGTTATATATTCATGTCAATATCTTTCAAATTCTAGTCAAAATCGGCGTCCTTGGGCATTTTAGTAACGAAAACCTTAATAAACTATTAGATTTCGACGTAAGGCAACCTTTCTGAGTCAAATAGTTGCCGATTTCGATAAAATCTTAGTCAGAATCTGCTTTTTCGCCTCTTATTGTACCCAAATCTACCTTAGAAATGCAGATATATACTTAAAACACCTTCTTTTGGGACAAATAATTGGTTTTCGCCCTTGATTTACGGAAGATTATAGCCAAAACATGCATTTTCATAACTTAGCGAACTGAAATCTACATTAAAACTGCAGATAACTACTTAAAAATTCACTTCCTTGAATTGATAATAGGTTTTTCTTTGTCATTTTAAACAGATTCCAGTCAAAATCGGCTTCTTCGATACATATCGTATCTAAAACCGCATCAAAACTGCAAATATCAGTTTAAACTATCATTTTTTGATACAAACAGTTATATATTCATGTCAATATCTTTCAAATTCTAGTCAAAATCGGCGTCTTTGGGCAATTTAGTAACGAAAACCTTAATAAACTATTAGATTTCGACGTAAGGCAACCTTTCTGAGTCAAATAGTTGCCGATTTCGATAAAATCTTAGTCAGAATCTGCTTTTTCGCCTCTTATTGTACCCAAATCTACCTTAGAAATGCAGATATATAATTAAAACACCTTCTTTTGGGACAAATAATTGGTTTTCGCCCTTGATATACGGAAGATTATAGCCAAAACATGCATTTTCATAACTTAGCGAACTGAAATCTACATTAAAACTGCAGATAACTACTTAAAAATTCACTTCCTTGAATTGATAATAGGTTTTTCTTTGTCATTTTAAACAGACTCCAGTCAAAATCGGCTTCTTCGACTCATATCGTACCTAAAACCGCATCAAAACTGCAAATATCAGTTTAAACTATCATTTTTTGATACAAACAGTTATATATTCATGTCAATATCTTTCAAATTCTAGTCAAAATCGGCGTCTTTGGGCATTTTAGTAACGAAAACCTTAATAAACTATTAGATTTCGACGTAAGGCAAGCTTTCTGAGTCAAATAGTTGCCGATTTCGATAAAATCTTAGTCAGAATCTGCTTTTTCGCCTCTTATTGTACCCAAATCTACCTTAGAAATGCAGATATATACTTAAAACACCTTCTTTTGGGACAAATAATTGGTTTTCGCCCTTGATTAACGGAAGATTATAGCCAAAACATGCATTTTCATAACTTTGCGAACTGAAATCTACATTAAAACTGCAGATAACTACTTAAAAATTCACTTCCTTGAATTGATAATAGGTTTTTCTTTGTCATTTTAAACAGATTCCAGTCAAAATCGGCTTCTTCGATTCATATCGTATCTAAAACCGCATCAAAACTGCAAATATCAGTTTAAACTATCATTTTTTGATACAAACAGTTATATATTCATGTCAATATCTTTCAAATTCTAGTCAAAATCGGCGTCTTTGGGCATTTTAGTAACGAAAACCTTAATAAACTATTAGATTTCGACGTAAGGCAACCTTTCTGAGTCAAATAGTTGGTGATTTCGATAAAATCTTAGTCAGAATCTGCTTTTTCGCCTCTTATTGTACCCAAATCTACCTTAGAAATGCAGATATATACTTAAAACACCTTCTTTTGGGACAAATAATTGGTTTTCGCCCTTGATTTACGGAAGATTATAGCCAAAACATGCATTTTCATAACTTAGCGAACTGAAATCTACATTAAAAGTGCAGATAACTACTTAAAAATTCACTTCCTTGAATTGATAATAGGTTTTTCTTTGTCATTTTAAACAGATTCCAGTCAAAATCGGCTTCTTCGACTCATATCGTACCTAAAACCGCATCAAAACTGCAAATATCAGTTTAAACTATCATTTTTTGATACAAACAGTTATATATTCATGTCAATATCATTCAAATCCTAGTCAAAATCGGCGTCTTTGGGCATTTTAGTAACGAAAACCTTAATAAACTATTAGATTTCGACGTAAGGCAACCATTCTGAGTCAAATAGTTGCCGATTTCGATAAAATCTTAGTCAGAATCTGCTTTTTCGCCTCTTATTGTACCCAAATCTACCTTAGAAATGCAGATATATACTTAAAACACCTTCTTTTGGGACAAATAATTGGTTTTCGCCCTTGATTTACGGAAGATTATAGCCAAAACATGCATTTTCATAACTTAGCGAACTGAAATCTACATTAAAACTGCAGATAACTACTTAAAAATTCACTTCCTTGAATTGATAATAGGTTTTTCTTTGTCATTTTAAACAGATTCCAGTCAAAATCGGCTTCTTCGACTCATATCGTACCTAAAACCGCATCAAAACTGCAAATATCAGTTTAAACTATCATTTTTTGATACAAACAGTTATATATTCATGTCAATATCTTTCAAATTCTAGTCAAAATCGGCGTCTTTGGGCATTTTAGTAACGAAAACCTTAATAAACTATTAGATTTCGACGTAAGGCAACCATCCTGAGTCAAATAGTTGCCGATTTCGATAAAATCTTAGTCAGAATCTGCTTTTTCGCCTCTTATTGTACCCAAATCTACCTTAGAAATGCAGATATATACTTAAAACACTTTCTTTTGGGACAAATAATTGGTTTTCGCCCTTGATTTACGGAAGATTATAGCCAAAACATGCATTTTCATAACTTAGCGAACTGAAATCTACATTAAAACTGCAGATAACTACTTAAAAATTCACTTCCTTGAATTGATAATAGGTTTTTCTTTGTCATTTTAAACAGATTCCAGTCAAAATCGGCTTCTTCGATTCATATCGTATCTAAAACCGCATCAAAACTGCAAATATCAGTTTAAACTATCATTTTTTGATACAAACAGTTACGCGCGTAAAGTGGTGCGGATTCGTAACCGCTATAGCCTGGTAGGTTTCCGACGTTCCTCCTGTCCATTCAAGTTTTAAATTTTAAATCGAGGTAGGCTCGCAATACTCTATACGATGCCGGCGGGGGTACCAAAATCAAGAAAATGGGGAAACCGATACCGGATTCCCGTAAAATGGGGTGGTAAAGCGTCCCCAATGGGGCAAAAAATTGCTCGGTTTTCCCAAAAAACGAACCGTTTTCGAGCTATAGCCATTTTAAAATGGAAAAAAAAATTTCGAAAAAGGGCCGTATCTCGGAAACGGTGCGTCGGAGGCGAAAAATAAGCGAATTTTCGTACCGGCCTCAACTGGCAAAGTCTCAACCCCCCCCCTCCAAAATTTACCCCCTCGAATTTTGTAATTTTTGAAAAAAAAAATCGGAGAAAATGCCTTCTAAGGGTAAAGGGGGGTGAGAAGCGACCCCATTGGGGCGAAAATTTCGTGCGTTTTTCGATCCGACGAGCCGTTTTCGAGATTTCGACATTTTCGAAAAATTTTTGAAAAAGGGACGTATCTCGGAAACGGTGCGTCGGAGGCGAAAAATAAGCGAATTTTCGTACCGGCCTCAGCGTTATTAACTTGGCGGACCGGCGAACTCGGCGTGGGGAATCGACTGGCAAAGTATCAAATCCAAATTTTACACCCTCGAATTTTGTAATTTTTGAAAAAAAAAAATCGGAGAAAATGTCTTCTAAGGGTAAAGGGGGTGAGAAGCGACCCGTTCGGGGTGAAAATTTTGTCCTTTTTTTGATTGGACGAACCGTTTTCGAGTTATGGCCATTTTAAATCGAAAAAAAAATACGAAAAAGGGCCGTATCTCGGTAACGGTGCGTCGGAGGCGAAAAATAAGCGAATTTTCGTACCGAGCTATCCTCCTATCCATTCAAGTTTTAAATTTTAAATCGAGGTAGGCTCGCAATACTCTATACGATGCCGGCGGGGGTACCAAAATCAAGAAAATGGGGAAACCGATACCGGATTCCCGTAAAATGGGGTGGTAAAGCGTCCCCTATGGGGCAAAAAATTGCTCGGTTTTCTCAAAAAACGAACCGTTTTCGAGATATAGCCATTTTAAAATCGAAAAAAAAATTTCGAAAAAGGGCCGTATCTCGGTAAGGGTGCGTCGGAGGCGAAAAATAAGCGAATTTTCGTACCGAGCTCAATATAACGCGCATAGAGTGGTGCGGATTCGTAACCACTATAGCCTGATACGTTTCCGACGTTCCTCCTATCCATTCAAGTTTTAAATTTTAAATCGAGGTAGGCTCGCAATACTCTATACGATGCCGGCGGGGGTACCAAAATCAAGAAAATGGGGAAACTGACACCGGATTCCCGTAAAATGGGGTCGTAAACCGCCCCTATAAGGGCAAAAAATTACTCCGTTTTCCCAAAAAACGAATCGTTTTCGAGTTATGGCCATTTTGAAATCGAAAAAAAAAAATACGAAAAAGGGCCGTATCTCGGTAACGGTGCGTCGGAGGCGAAAAATAAGCGAATTTTCGTACCGGCCTCAACTGGCAAAGTCTCAACCCCCCCCTCCAAAATTTACCCCCTCGAATTTTGCAATTTTTGAAAAAAAAAATCGGAGAAAATGCCTTCTAAGGGTAAAGGGGGGTGAGAAGCGACCCCTTTGGGGGCGAAAATTTCGTGCGTTTTTCGATCCGACGAGCCGTTTTCGAGATTTCGACATTTTCGGAAAATTGTTGAAAAAGGGCCGTATCTCGGAAACGGTGCGTCGGAGGCGAAAAATAAGCGAATTTTCGTACCGGCCTCAACTGGCAAAGTCTCAACCCCCCCCTCCAAAATTTACCCCCTCGAATTTTGCAATTTTTGAAAAAAAAACCGGAGAAAATGCCTTCTAAGGGTAAAGGGGGGTGAGAAGCGACCCCTTTGGGGTGAAAATTTTGTCCTTTTTTTGATTGGACGAACCGTTTTCGAGTTATGGCCATTTTAAAATCGAAAAAAAAATACGAAAAAGGGCCGTATCTCGGTAACGGTGCGTCGGAGGCGAAAAATAAGCGAATTTTCGTACCGAGCTCAATATAACGCGCATAGAATGGTGCGGATTCGTAACCACTATAGCCTGATACGTTTCCGACGTTCCTCCTATCCATTCAAGTTTTAAATTTTAAATCGAGGTAGGCTCGCAATACTCTATACGATGCCGGCGGGGGTACCAAAATCAAGAAAATGGGGAAACCGATACCGGATTCCCGTAAAATGGGGTGGTAAAGCGTCCCCTAATGGGCAAAAAATTGCTCGGTTATCTCAAAAAACGAACCGTTTTCGAGATATAGCCATTTTAAAATCGAAAAAAAAAATTCGAAAAAGGGCCGTATTTCGGTAAGGGTGCGTCGGAGGCGAAAAATAAGCGAATTTTCGTACCGAGCTCAATATAACGCGCATAGAGTGGTGCGGATTCGTAACCACTATAGCCTGATACGTTTCCGACGTTCCTCCTATCCATTCAAGTTTTAAATTTTAAATCGAGGTAGGCTCGCAATACTCTATACGATGCCGGCGGGGGTACCAAAATCAAGAAAATGGGGAAACCGATACCGGATTCCCGTAAAATGGGGTGGTAAAGCGTCCCCTACGGGGCAAAAAATTGCTCGGTTTTCTCAAAAAACGAACCGTTTTCGAGATATAGCCATTTTAAAATCGAAAAAAAAATTTCGAGAAAGGGCCGTATCTCGGTAAGGGTGCGTCGGAGGCGAAAAATAAGCGAATTTTCGTACCGAGCTCAATGTAACGCGCGCAAAATGGTGCGGTTTCGTATATACTATAGCCTGGTAGGTTTCCGACGTTCCTCCTATCCATTCAAGTTTTAAATTTTAAATCGAGGTAGGCTCGCAATACTCTATACGATGCCGGCGGGGGTACCAAAATCAAGAAAATGGGGAAACTGACACCGGATTCCCGTAAAATGGGGTCGTAAACCGTCCCTATGAGGGCAAAAAATTACTCCGTTTTCCCAAAAAACGAATCGTTTTCGAGTTATGGCCATTTTAAAATCGAAAAAAAAATTTCGAAAAAGGGCCGTATCTCGGTAAGGGTGCGTCGGAGGCGAAAAATAAGCGAATTTTCGTACCGAGCTCAACATAACGCGCGTAAAGTGGTGCGGATTCGTAACCGCTATAGCCTGGTAGGTTTCCGACGTTCCTCCTGTCCATTCAAGTTTTAAATTTTAAATCGAGGTAGGCTCGCAATACTCTATACGATGCCGGCGGGGGTACCAAAATCAAGAAAATGGGGAAACCGATACCGGATTCCCTTAAAATGGGGTGGTAAAGCGTCCCCTATGGGGCAAAAAATTGCTCGGTTTTCCCAAAAAACGAACCGTTTTCGAGATATAGCCATTTTAAAATCGAAAAAAAAATTTCGAAAAAGGGCCGTATTTCGGTAAGGGTGCGTCGGAGGCGAAAAATAAGCGAATTTTCGTACCGGCCTCAACTGGCAAAGTCTCAACCCCCCCTCCAAAATTTACCCCCTCGAATTTTGTAATTTTTGAAAAAAAACGGTGCGTCGGAGGCGAAAAATAAGCGAATTTTCGTACCGGCCTCAACTGGCAAAGTCTCAACCCCCCCCTCCAAAATTTACCCCCTCGAATTTTGCAATTTTTGAAAAAAAAACCGGAGAAAATGCCTTCTAAGGGTAAAGGGGGGTGAGAAGCGACCCCTTTGGGGTGAAAATTTTGTCCTTTTTTTGATTGGACGAACCGTTTTCGAGTTATGGCCATTTTAAAATCGAAAAAAAAATACGAAAAAGGGCCGTATCTCGGTAACGGTGCGTCGGAGGCGAAAAATAAGCGAATTTTCGTACCGAGCTCAATATAACGCGCATAGAATGGTGCGGATTCGTAACCACTATAGCCTGATACGTTTCCGACGTTCCTCCTATCCATTCAAGTTTTAAATTTTAAATCGAGGTAGGCTCGCAATACTCTATACGATGCCGGCGGGGGTACCAAAATCAAGAAAATGGGGAAACCGATACCGGATTCCCGTAAAATGGGGTGGTAAAGCGTCCCCTAATGGGCAAAAAATTGCTCGGTTATCTCAAAAAACGAACCGTTTTCGAGATATAGCCATTTTAAAATCGAAAAAAAAATTTCGAAAAAGGGCCGTATTTCGGTAAGGGTGCGTCGGAGGCGAAAAATAAGCGAATTTTCGTACCGAGCTCAATATAACGCGCATAGAGTGGTGCGGATTCGTAACCACTATAGCCTGATACGTTTCCGACGTTCCTCCTATCCATTCAAGTTTTAAATTTTAAATCGAGGTAGGCTCGCAATACTCTATACGATGCCGGCGGGGGTACCAAAATCAAGAAAATGGGGAAACCGATACCGGATTCCCGTAAAATGGGGTGGTAAAGCGTCCCCTACGGGGCAAAAAATTGCTCGGTTTTCTCAAAAAACGAACCGTTTTCGAGATATAGCCATTTTAAAATCGAAAAAAAAATTTCGAGAAAGGGCCGTATCTCGGTAAGGGTGCGTCGGAGGCGAAAAATAAGCGAATTTTCGTACCGAGCTCAATGTAACGCGCGCAAAATGGTGCGGTTTCGTATATACTATAGCCTGGTAGGTTTCCGACGTTCCTCCTATCCATTCAAGTTTTAAATTTTAAATCGAGGTAGGCTCGCAATACTCTATACGATGCCGGCGGGGGTACCAAAATCAAGAAAATGGGGAAACTGACACCGGATTCCCGTAAAATGGGGTCGTAAACCGTCCCTATAAGGGCAAAAAATTACTCCGTTTTCCCAAAAAACGAATCGTTTTCGAGTTATGGCCATTTTAAAATCGAAAAAAAAATTTCGAAAAAGGGCCGTATCTCGGTAAGGGTGCGTCGGAGGCGAAAAATAAGCGAATTTTCGTACCGAGCTCAACATAACGCGCGTAAAATGGTGCGGATTCGTAACCGCTATAGCCTGGTAGGTTTCCGACGTTCCTCCTGTCCATTCAAGTTTTAAATTTTAAATCGAGGTAGGCTCGCAATACTCTATACGATGCCGGCGGGGGTACCAAAATCAAGAAAATGGGGAAACCGATACCGGATTCCCGTAAAATGGGGTGGTAAAGCGTCCCCTATGGGGCAAAAAATTGCTCGGTTTTCCCAAAAAACGAACCGTTTTCGAGATATAGCCATTTTAAAATCGAAAAAAAAATTTCGAAAAAGGGCCGTATTTCGGTAAGGGTGCGTCGGAGGCGAAAAATAAGCGAATTTTCGTACCGGCCTCAACTGGCAAAGTCTCAACCCCCCCTCCAAAATTTACCCCCTCGAATTTTGTAATTTTTGAAAAAAAAAATCGGAGAAAATGCCTTTTAAGGGTAAAGGGGGGTGAGAAGCGACCCCTTTGGGGTGAAAATTTTGTCCTTTTTTTGATTGGACGAACCGTTTTCGAGTTATGGCCATTTTAAAATCGAAAAAAAAAATACGAAAAAGGGCCGTATCTCGGTAACGGTGCGTCGGAGGCGAAAAATAAGCGAATTTTCGTACCGAGCTCAATATAACGCGCGTAGAGTGGTGCGGATTCGTAACCGCTATAGCCTGGTAGGTTTCCGACGTTCCTCCTATCCATTCAAGTTTTAAATTTTAAATCGAGGTAGGCTCGCAATACTCTATACGATGCCGGCGGGGGTACCAAAATCAAGAAAATGGGGAAACCGATACCGGATTCCCGTAAAATGGGGTGGTAAAGCGTCCCCTCAGGGGCAAAAAATTGCTCGGTTTTCTCAAAAAACGAACCGTTTTCGAGATATAGCCATTTTAAAATCGAAAAAAAAATTTCGAAAAAGGGCCGTATCTCGGTAAGGGTGCGTCGGAGGCGAAAAATAAGCGAATTTTCGTACCGAGCTCAATATAACGCGCATAGAATGGTGCGGATTCGTAACCACTATAGCCTGATACGTTTCCGACGTTCCTCCTATCCATTCAAGTTTTAAATTTTAAATCGAGGTAGGCTCGCAATACTCTATACGATGCCGGCGGGGGTACCAAAATCAAGAAAATGGGGAAACCGATACCGGATTCCCGTAAAATGGGGTGGTAAAGCGTCCCCTAAGGGGCAAAAAATTGCTCGGTTTTCTCAAAAAACGAACCGTTTTCGAGATATAGCCATTTTAAAATCGAAAAAAAAATTTCGAAAAAGGGCCGTATTTCGGTAAGGGTGCGTCGGAGGCGAAAAATAAGCGAATTTTCGTACCGAGCTCAATATAACGCGCATAGAGTGGTGCGGATTCGTAACCACTATAGCCTGATACGTTTCCGACGTTCCTCCTATCCATTCAAGTTTTAAATTTTAAATCGAGGTAGGCTCGCAATACTCTATACGATGAAGGCGGGGGTACCAAAATCAAGAAAATGGGGAAACCGATACCGGATTCCCGTAAAATGGGGTGGTAAAGCGTCCCCTATGGGGCAAAAAATTGCTCGGTTTTCTCAAAAAACGAACCGTTTTCGAGATATAGCCATTTTAAAATCGAAAAAAAAATTTCGAGAAAGGGCCGTATCTCGGTAAGGGTGCGTCGGAGGCGAAAAATAAGCGAATTTTCGTACCGAGCTCAATGTAACGCGCGCAAAATGGTGCGGTTTCGTATATACTATAGCCTGGTAGGTTTCCGACGTTCCTCCTATCCATTCAAGTTTTAAATTTTAAATCGAGGTAGGCTCGCAATACTCTATACGATGCCGGCGGGGGTACCAAAATCAAGAAAATGGGGAAACTGACACCGGATTCCCGTAAAATGGGGTCGTAAACCGTCCCTATAAGGGCAAAAAATTACTCCGTTTTCCCAAAAAACGAATCGTTTTCGAGTTATGGCCATTTTAAAATCGAAAAAAAAATTTCGAAAAAGGGCCGTATCTCGGTAAGGGTGCGTCGGAGGCGAAAAATAAGCGAATTTTCGTACCGAGCTCAATACAACGCGCATAGAGTGGTGCGGATTCGTAACCACTATAGCCTGATACGTTTCCGACGTTCCTCCTATCCATTCAAGTTTTAAATTTTAAATCGAGGTAGGCTCGCAATACTCTATACGATGAAGGCGGGGGTACCAAAATCAAGAAAATGGGGAAACCGATACCGGATTCCCGTAAAATGGGGTGGTAAAGCGTCCCCTATGGGGCAAAAAATTGCTCGGTTTTCTCAAAAAACGAACCGTTTTCGAGATATAGCCATTTTAAAATCGAAAAAAAAATTTCGAGAAAGGGCCGTATCTCGGTAAGGGTGCGTCGGAGGCGAAAAATAAGCGAATTTTCGTACCGAGCTCAATGTAACGCGCGCAAAATGGTGCGGTTTCGTATATACTATAGCCTGGTAGGTTTCCGACGTTCCTCCTATCCATTCAAGTTTTAAATTTTAAATCGAGGTAGGCTCGCAATACTCTATACGATGAAGGCGGGGGTACCAAAATCAAGAAAATGGGGAAACCGATACCGGATTCCCGTAAAATGGGGTGGTAAAGCGTCCCCTATGGGGCAAAAAATTGCTCGGTTTTCCCAAAAAACGAACCGTTTTCGAGCTATAGCCATTTTAAAATGGAAAAAAAAATTTCGAAAAAGGGCCGTATCTCGGAAACGGTGCGTCGGAGGCGAAAAATAAGCGAATTTTCGTACCGGCCTCAACTGGCAAAGTCTCAACCCCCCCCCTCCAAAATTTACCCCCTCGAATTTTGTAATTTTTGAAAAAAAAAATCGGAGAAAATGCCTTCTAAGGGTAAAGGGGGGTGAGAAGCGACCCCTTAGGGGCGAAAATTTCGTGCGTTTTTCGATCCGACGAGCCGTTTTCGAGATTTCGACATTTTCGAAAAATTTTTGAAAAAGGGACGTATCTCGGAAACGGTGCGTCGGAGGCGAAAAATAAGCGAATTTTCGTACCGGCCTCAGCGTTATTAACTTGGCGGACCGGCGAACTCGGCGTGGGGAATCGACTGGCAAAGTATCAAATCCAAATTTTACACCCTCGAATTTTGTAATTTTTGAAAAAAAAAATCGGAGAAAATGTCTTCTAAGGGTAAAGGGGGTGAGAAGCGACCCGTTCGGGGTGAAAATTTTGTCCTTTTTTTGATTGGACGAACCGTTTTCGAGTTATGGCCATTTTAAAATCGAAAAAAAAATACGAAAAAGGGCCGTATCTCGGTAACGGTGCGTCGGAGGCGAAAAATAAGCGAATTTTCGTACCGAGCTATCCTCCTATCCATTCAAGTTTTAAATTTTAAATCGAGGTAGGCTCGCAAGACTCTATACGATGCCGGCGGGGGTACCAAAATCAAGAAAATGGGGAAACCGATACCCGATTCCCGTAAAATGGGGTGGTAAAGCGTCCCCTATGGGGCAAAAAATTGCTCGGTTTTCTCAAAAAACGAACCGTTTTCGAGATATAGCCATTTTAAAATCGAAAAAAAAATTTCGAAAAAGGGCCGTATCTCGGTAAGGGTGCGTCGGAGGCGAAAAATAAGCGAATTTTCGTACCGAGCTCAAAATAACGCGCGTAGAGTGGTGCGGATTCGTAACCACTATAGCCTGATACGTTTCCGACGTTCCTCCTATCCATTCAAGTTTTAAATTTTAAATCGAGGTAGGCTCGCAATACTCTATACGATGCCGGCGGGGGTACCAAAATCAAGAAAATGGGGAAACTGACACCGGATTCCCGTAAAATGGGGTCGTAAACCGTCCCCATCAGGGCAAAAAATTACTCCTTTTTCCCAAAAAACGAATCGTTTTCGAGTTATGGCCATTTTAAAATCGAAAAAAAAAAAAACGAAAAAGGGCCGTATTTCGGTAAGGGTGCGTCGGAGGCGAAAAATAAGCGAATTTTCGTACCGGCCTCAACTGGCAAAGTCTCAACCCCCCCTCCAAAATTTACCCCCTCGAATTTTGTAATTTTTGAAAAAAAAAATCGGAGAAAATGCCTTTTAAGGGTAAAGGGGGGTGAGAAGCGACCCCTTTGGGGTGAAAATTTTGTCCTTTTTTTGATTGGACGAACCGTTTTCGAGTTATGGCCATTTTAAAATCGAAAAAAAAATACGAAAAAGGGCCGTATCTCGGTAACGAAGCGAATTTTCGTACCGAGCTCAATGTAACGCGCGCAAAATGGTGCGGTTTCGTATATACTATAGCCTGGTAGGTTTCCGACGTTCCTCCTATCCATTCAAGTTTTAAATTTTAAATCGAGGTAGGCTCGCAATACTCTATACGATGCCGGCGGGGGTACCAAAATCAAGAAAATGGGGAAACCGATACCGGATTCCCGTAAAATGGGGTGGTAAAGCGTCCCCTAAGGGGCAAAAAATTGCTCGGTTTTCTCAAAAAACGAACCGTTTTCGAGATATAGCCATTTTAAAATCGAAAAAAAAATTTCGAGAAAGGGCCGTATCTCGGTAAGGGTGCGTCGGAGGCGAAAAATAAGCGAATTTTCGTACCGAGCTCAATGTAACGCGCGCAAAATGGTGCGGTTTCGTATATACTATAGCCTGGTAGGCTTCCGACGTTCCTCCTATCCATTCAAGTTTTAAATTTTAAATCGAGGTAGGCTCGCAATACTCTATACGATGCCGGCGGGGGTACCAAAATCAAGAAAATGGGGAAACCGATACCGGATTCCCGTAAAATGGGGTGGTAAACCGTCCCTATAAGGGCAAAAAATTACTCCGTTTTCCCAAAAAACGAACCGTTTTCGAGTTATGGACATTTTAAAATCGAAAAAAAAAATACGAAAAAGGGCCGTATTTCGGTAAGGGTGCGTCGGAGGCGAAAAATAAGCGAATTTTCGTACCGGCCTCAACTGGCAAAGTCTCAACCCCCCCTCCAAAATTTACCCCCTCGAATTTTGTAATTTTTGAAAAAAAAAATCCTAGAAAATGCCTTCTAAGGGTAAAGGGGGGTGAGAAGCGACCCCTTTGGGGCGAAAATTTCGTGCGTTTTTCGATACGACGAGCCGTTTTCGAGATTTCGACATTTTCGAAAAATTTTCGAAAAAGGGCCGTATCTCGGAAACGGTGCGTCGGAGGCGAAAAATAAGCGAATTTTCGTACCGGCCGCAGCGTTATTAACTGGGCGGACCGGCGAACTCGGCGTGGGGAATCGACTGGCAAAGTATCAAATCCAAATTTTACCCCCTCGAATTTTGTAATTTTTGAAAAAAAAAATCGGAGAAAATGTCTTCTAAGGGTAAAGGGGGTGAGAAGCGACCCCTTTGGGGTGAAAATTTTGTCCTTTTTTTGATTGGACGAACCGTTTTCGAGTTATGGCCATTTTAAAATCGAAAAAAAAATACGAAAAAGGGCCGTATCTCGGTAACGGTGCGTCGGAGGCGAAAAATAAGTGAATTTTCGTACCGAGCTATCCTCCTATCCATTCAAGTTTTAAATTTTAAATCGAGGTAGGCTCGCAAGACTCTATACGATGCCGGCGGGGGTACCAAAATCAAGAAAATGGGGAAACCGATACCGGATTCCCGTAAAATGGGGTGGTAAAGCGTCCCCTATGGGGCAAAAAATTGCTAGGTTTTCTCAAAAAACGAACCGTTTTCGAGATATAGCCATTTTAAAATCGAAAAAAAAATTTCGAAAAAGGGCCGTATCTCGGTAAGGGTGCGTCGGAGGCGAAAAATAAGCGAATTTTCGTACCGAGCTCAAAATAACGCGCGTAGAGTGGTGCGGATTCGTAACCACTATAGCCTGATACGTTTCCGACGTTCCTCCTATCCATTCAAGTTTTAAATTTTAAATCGAGGTAGGCTCGCAATACTCTATACGATGCCGGCGGGGGTACCAAAATCAAGAAAATGGGGAAACTGACACCGGATTCCCGTAAAATGGGGTCGTAAACCGTCCCCATCAGGGCAAAAAATTACTCCTTTTTCCCAAAAAACGAATCGTTTTCGAGTTATGGCCATTTTAAAATCGAAAAAAAAAAAACCAAAAAGGGACGTATTTCGGTAAGGGTGCGTCGGAGGCGAAAAATAAGCGAATTTTCGTACCGGCCTCAACTGGCAAAGTCTCAACCCCCCCTCCAAAATTTACCCCCTCGAATTTTGTAATTTTTGAAAAAAAAAATCGGAGAAAATGCCTTTTAAGGGTAAAGGGGGGTGAGAAGCGACCCCTTTGGGGTGAAAATTTTGTCCTTTTTTTGATTGGACGAACCGTTTTCGAGTTATGGCCATTTTAAAATCGAAAAAAAAATACGAAAAAGGGCCGTATCTCGGTAACGGTGCGTCGGAGGCGAAAAATAAGCGAATTTTCGTACCGAGCTCAATATAACGCGCGTAGAGTGGTGCGGATTCGTAACCGCTATAGCCTGGTAGGTTTCCGACGTTCCTCCTATCCATTCAAGTTTTAAATTTTAAATCGAGGTAGGCTCGCAATACTCTATACGATGCCGGCGGGGGTACCAAAATCAAGAAAATGGGGAAACCGATACCGGATTCCCGTAAAATGGGGTGGTAAAGCGTCCCCTAAGGGGCAAAAAATTGCTCGGTTTTCTCAAAAAACGAACCGTTTTCGAGATATAGCCATTTTAAAATCGAAAAAAAAATTTCGAAAAAGGGCCGTATCTGGGTAAGGGTGCGTCGGAGGCGAAAAATAAGCGAATTTTCGTACCGAGCTCAATATAACGCGCATAGAATGGTGCGGATTCGTAACCACTATAGCCTGATACGTTTCCGACGTTCCTCCTATCCATTCAAGTTTTAAATTTTAAATCGAGGTAGGCTCGCAATACTCTATACGATGCCGGCGGGGGTACCAAAATCAAGAAAATGGGGAAACCGATACCGGATTCCCGTAAAATGGGGTGGTAAAGCGTCCCCTAAGGGGCAAAAAATTGCTCGGTTTTCTCAAAAAACGAACCGTTTTCGAGATATAGCTATTTTAAAATCGAAAAAAAAATTTCGAAAAAGGGCCGTATTTCGGTAAGGGTGCGTCGGAGGCGAAAAATAAGCGAATTTTCGTACCGAGCTCAATATAACGCGCATAGAGTGGTGCGGATTCGTAACCACTATAGCCTGATACGTTTCCGACGTTCCTCCTATCCATTCAAGTTTTAAATTTTAAATCGAGGTAGGCTCGCAATACTCTATACGATGCCGGCGGGGGTACCAAAATCAAGAAAATGGGGAAACCGATACCGGATTCCCGTAAAATGGGGTGGTAAAGCGTCCCCTATGGGGCAAAAAATTGCTCGGTTTTCTCAAAAAACGAACCGTTTTCGAGATATAGCCATTTTAAAATCGAAAAAAAAATTTCGAGAAAGGGCCGTATCTCGGTAAGGGTGCGTCGGAGGCGAAAAATAAGCGAATTTTCGTACCGAGCTCAATGTAACGCGCGCAAAATGGTGCGGTTTCGTATATACTATAGCCTGGTAGGTTTCCGACGTTCCTCCTATCCATTCAAGTTTTAAATTTTAAATCGAGGTAGGCTCGCAATACTCTATACGATGCCGGCGGGGGTACCAAAATCAAGAAAATGGGGAAACTGATACCGGATTCCCGTAAAATGGGGTCGTAAACCGTCCCTATAAGGGCAAAAAATTACTCCGTTTTCCCAAAAAACGAATCGTTTTCGAGTTATGGACATTTTAAAATCGAAAAAAAAAAATACGAAAAAGGGCCGTATCTCGGTAACGGTGCGTCGGAGGCGAAAATTAAGCGAATTTTCGTACCGGCCTCAACTGGCAAAGTCTCAACCCCCCCTCCAAAATTTACCCCCTCGAATTTTGTAATTTTTGAAAAAAAAAATCCTAGAAAATGCCTTCTAAGGGTAAAGGGGGGTGAGAAGCGACCCCTTTGGGGCGAAAATTTCGTGCGTTTTTCGATCCGACGAGCCGTTTTCGAGATTTCGACATTTTCGAAAAATTTTCGAAAAAGGGCCGTATCTCGGAAACGGTGCGTCGGAGGCGAAAAATAAGCGAATTTTCGTACCGGCCGCAGCGTTATTAACTGGGCGGACCGGCGAACTCGGCGTGGGGAATCGACTGGCAAAGTATCAAATCCAAATTTTACCCCCTCGAATTTTGTAATTTTTGAAAAAAAAAATCGGAGAAAATGTCTTCTAAGGGTAAAGGGGGTGAGAAGCGACCCCTTTGGGGTGAAAATTTTGTCCTTTTTTTGATTGGACGAACCGTTTTCGAGTTATGGCCATTTTAAAATCGAAAAAAAAATACGAAAAAGGGCCGTATCTCGGTAACGGTGCGTCGGAGGCGAAAAATAAGCGAATTTTCGTACCGAGCTATCCTCCTATCCATTCAAGTTTTAAATTTTAAATCGAGGTAGGCTCGCAAGACTCTATACGATGCCGGCGGGGGTACCAAAATCAAGAAAATGGGGAAACCGATACCGGATTCCCGTAAAATGGGGTGGTAAAGCGTCCCCAACGGGGCAAAAAATTGCTCGGTTTTCTCAAAAAACGAACCGTTTTCGAGATATAGCCATTTTAAAATCGAAAAAAAAATTTCGAAAAAGGGCCGTATCTCGGTAAGGGTGCGTCGGAGGCGAAAAATAAGCGAATTTTCGTACCGAGCTCAAAATAACGCGCGTAGAGTGGTGCGGATTCGTAACCACTATAGCCTGATACGTTTCCGACGTTCCTCCTATCCATTCAAGTTTTAAATTTTAAATCGAGGTAGGCTCGCAATACTCTATACGATGCCGGCGGGGGTACCAAAATCAAGAAAATGGGGAAACTGACACCGGATTCCCGTAAAATGGGGTCGTAAACCGTCCCCATCAGGGCAAAAAATTACTCCTTTTTCCCAAAAAACGAATCGTTTTCGAGTTATGGCCATTTTAAAATCGAAAAAAAAAAAAACGAAAAAGGGCCGTATTTCGGTAAGGGTGCGTCGGAGGCGAAAAATAAGCGAATTTTCGTACCGGCCTCAACTGGCAAAGTCTCAACCCCCCCTCCAAAATTTACCCCCTCGAATTTTGTAATTTTTGAAAAAAAAAATCGGAGAAAATGCCTTTTAAGGGTAAAGGGGGGTGAGAAGCGACCCCTTTGGGGTGAAAATTTTGTCCTTTTTTTGATTGGACGAACCGTTTTCGAGTTATGGCCATTTTAAAATCGAAAAAAAAATACGAAAAAGGGCCGTATCTCGGTAACGAAGCGAATTTTCGTACCGAGCTCAATGTAACGCGCGCAAAATGGTGCGGTTTCGTATATACTATAGCCTGGTAGGTTTCCGACGTTCCTCCTATCCATTCAAGTTTTAAATTTTAAATCGAGGTAGGCTCGCAATACTCTATACGATGCCGGCGGGGGTACCAAAATCAAGAAAATGGGGAAACCGATACCGGATTCCCGTAAAATGGGGTGGTAAAGCGTCCCCTAAGGGGCAAAAAATTGCTCGGTTTTCTCAAAAAACGAACCGTTTTCGAGTTATGGCCATTTTAAAATCGAAAAAAAAAAAAAACGAAAAAGGGCCGTATCTCGGTAACGGTGCGTCGGAGGCGAAAAATAAGCGAATTTTCGTACCGAGCTCAATATAACGCGCGTAGAGTGGTGCGGATTCGTAACCGCTATAGCCTGGTAGGTTTCCGACGTTCCTCCTATCCATTCAAGTTTTAAATTTTAAATCGAGGTAGGCTCGCAATACTCTATACGATGCCGGCGGGGGTACCAAAATCAAGAAAATGGGGAAACCGATACCGGATTCCCGTAAAATGGGGTGGTAAAGCGTCCCCTGTGGGGCAAAAAATTGCTCGGTTTTCCCAAAAAACGAACCGTTTTCGAGCTATAGCCATTTTAAAATGGAAAAAAAAATTTCGAAAAAGGGCCGTATCTCGGAAACGGTACGTCGGAGGCGAAAAATAAGCGAATTTTCGTACCGGCCTCAACTGGCAAAGTCTCAACCCCCCCCTCCAAAATTTACCCCCTCGAATTTTGTAATTTTTGAAAAAAAAAAATCGGAGAAAATGCCTTCTAAGGGTAAAGGGGGGTGAGAAGCGACCCTTTTAGGGTGAAAATTTTGTCCTTTTTTTGATTGGACGAACCGTTTTCGAGTTATGGCCATTTTAAAATCGAAAAAAAAATACGAAAAAGGGCCGTATCTCGGTAACGGTGCGTCGGAGGCGAAAAATAAGCGAATTTTCGTACCGAGCTCAATATAGCGCGCGTAGAGTGGTGCGGATTCGTAACCGCTATAGCTTGGTAGGTTTCCGACGTTCCTCCTATCCATTCAAGTTTTAAATTTTAAATCGAGGTAGGCTCGCAATACTCTATACGATGCCGGCGGGGGTACCAAAATCAAGAAAATGGGGAAACCGATACCGGATTCCCGTAAAATGGGGTGGTAAAGCGTCCCCTAAGGGGCAAAAAATTGCTCGGTTTTCTCAAAAAACGAACCGTTTTCGAGATATAGCTATTTTAAAATCGAAAAAAAAATTTCGAAAAAGGGCCGTATTTCGGTAAGGGTGCGTCGGAGGCGAAAAATAAGCGAATTTTCGTACCGAGCTCAATATAACGCGCATAGAGTGGTGCGGATTCGTAACCACTATAGCCTGATACGTTTCCGACGTTCCTCCTATCCATTCAAGTTTTAAATTTTAAATCGAGGTAGGCTCGCAATACTCTATACGATGCCGGCGGGGGTACCAAAATCAAGAAAATGGGGAAACCGATACCGGATTCCCGTAAAATGGGGTGGTAAAGCGTCCCCTATGGGGCAAAAAATTGCTCGGTTTTCTCAAAAAACGAACCGTTTTCGAGATATAGCCATTTTAAAATCGAAAAAAAAATTTCGAGAAAGGGCCGTATCTCGGTAAGGGTGCGTCGGAGGCGAAAAATAAGCGAATTTTCGTACCGAGCTCAATGTAACGCGCGCAAAATGGTGCGGTTTCGTATATACTATAGCCTGGTAGGTTTCCGACGTTCCTCCTATCCATTCAAGTTTTAAATTTTAAATCGAGGTAGGCTCGCAATACTCTATACGATGCCGGCGGGGGTACCAAAATCAAGAAAATGGGGAAACTGATACCGGATTCCCGTAAAATGGGGTCGTAAACCGTCCCTATAAGGGCAAAAAATTACTCCGTTTTCCCAAAAAACGAATCGTTTTCGAGTTATGGACATTTTAAAATCGAAAAAAAAAAATACGAAAAAGGGCCGTATCTCGGTAACGGTGCGTCGGAGGCGAAAATTAAGCGAATTTTCGTACCGGCCTCAACTGGCAAAGTCTCAACCCCCCCTCCAAAATTTACCCCCTCGAATTTTGTAATTTTTGAAAAAAAAAATCCTAGAAAATGCCTTCTAAGGGTAAAGGGGGGTGAGAAGCGACCCCTTTGGGGCGAAAATTTCGTGCGTTTTTCGATCCGACGAGCCGTTTTCGAGATTTCGACATTTTCGAAAAATTTTCGAAAAAGGGCCGTATCTCGGAAACGGTGCGTCGGAGGCGAAAAATAAGCGAATTTTCGTACCGGCCGCAGCGTTATTAACTGGGCGGACCGGCGAACTCGGCGTGGGGAATCGACTGGCAAAGTATCAAATCCAAATTTTACCCCCTCGAATTTTGTAATTTTTGAAAAAAAAAATCGGAGAAAATGTCTTCTAAGGGTAAAGGGGGTGAGAAGCGACCCCTTTGGGGTGAAAATTTTGTCCTTTTTTTGATTGGACGAACCGTTTTCGAGTTATGGCCATTTTAAAATCGAAAAAAAAATACGAAAAAGGGCCGTATCTCGGTAACGGTGCGTCGGAGGCGAAAAATAAGCGAATTTTCGTACCGAGCTATCCTCCTATCCATTCAAGTTTTAAATTTTAAATCGAGGTAGGCTCGCAAGACTCTATACGATGCCGGCGGGGGTACCAAAATCAAGAAAATGGGGAAACCGATACCGGATTCCCGTAAAATGGGGTGGTAAAGCGTCCCCAACGGGGCAAAAAATTGCTCGGTTTTCTCAAAAAACGAACCGTTTTCGAGATATAGCCATTTTAAAATCGAAAAAAAAATTTCGAAAAAGGGCCGTATCTCGGTAAGGGTGCGTCGGAGGCGAAAAATAAGCGAATTTTCGTACCGAGCTCAAAATAACGCGCGTAGAGTGGTGCGGATTCGTAACCACTATAGCCTGATACGTTTCCGACGTTCCTCCTATCCATTCAAGTTTTAAATTTTAAATCGAGGTAGGCTCGCAATACTCTATACGATGCCGGCGGGGGTACCAAAATCAAGAAAATGGGGAAACTGACACCGGATTCCCGTAAAATGGGGTCGTAAACCGTCCCCATCAGGGCAAAAAATTACTCCTTTTTCCCAAAAAACGAATCGTTTTCGAGTTATGGCCATTTTAAAATCGAAAAAAAAAAAAACGAAAAAGGGCCGTATTTCGGTAAGGGTGCGTCGGAGGCGAAAAATAAGCGAATTTTCGTACCGGCCTCAACTGGCAAAGTCTCAACCCCCCCTCCAAAATTTACCCCCTCGAATTTTGTAATTTTTGAAAAAAAAAATCGGAGAAAATGCCTTTTAAGGGTAAAGGGGGGTGAGAAGCGACCCCTTTGGGGTGAAAATTTTGTCCTTTTTTTGATTGGACGAACCGTTTTCGAGTTATGGCCATTTTAAAATCGAAAAAAAAATACGAAAAAGGGCCGTATCTCGGTAACGAAGCGAATTTTCGTACCGAGCTCAATGTAACGCGCGCAAAATGGTGCGGTTTCGTATATACTATAGCCTGGTAGGTTTCCGACGTTCCTCCTATCCATTCAAGTTTTAAATTTTAAATCGAGGTAGGCTCGCAATACTCTATACGATGCCGGCGGGGGTACCAAAATCAAGAAAATGGGGAAACCGATACCGGATTCCCGTAAAATGGGGTGGTAAAGCGTCCCCTAAGGGGCAAAAAATTGCTCGGTTTTCTCAAAAAACGAACCGTTTTCGAGTTATGGCCATTTTAAAATCGAAAAAAAAAAAAAACGAAAAAGGGCCGTATCTCGGTAACGGTGCGTCGGAGGCGAAAAATAAGCGAATTTTCGTACCGAGCTCAATATAACGCGCGTAGAGTGGTGCGGATTCGTAACCGCTATAGCCTGGTAGGTTTCCGACGTTCCTCCTATCCATTCAAGTTTTAAATTTTAAATCGAGGTAGGCTCGCAATACTCTATACGATGCCGGCGGGGGTACCAAAATCAAGAAAATGGGGAAACCGATACCGGATTCCCGTAAAATGGGGTGGTAAAGCGTCCCCTGTGGGGCAAAAAATTGCTCGGTTTTCCCAAAAAACGAACCGTTTTCGAGCTATAGCCATTTTAAAATGGAAAAAAAAATTTCGAAAAAGGGCCGTATCTCGGAAACGGTACGTCGGAGGCGAAAAATAAGCGAATTTTCGTACCGGCCTCAACTGGCAAAGTCTCAACCCCCCCCTCCAAAATTTACCCCCTCGAATTTTGTAATTTTTGAAAAAAAAAAAATCGGAGAAAATGCCTTCTAAGGGTAAAGGGGGGTGAGAAGCGACCCTTTTAGGGTGAAAATTTTGTCCTTTTTTTGATTGGACGAACCGTTTTCGAGTTATGGCCATTTTAAAATCGAAAAAAAAATACGAAAAAGGGCCGTATCTCGGTAACGGTGCGTCGGAGGCGAAAAATAAGCGAATTTTCGTACCGAGCTCAATATAGCGCGCGTAGAGTGGTGCGGATTCGTAACCGCTATAGCTTGGTAGGTTTCCGACGTTCCTCCTATCCATTCAAGTTTTAAATTTTAAATCGAGGTAGGCTCGCAATACTCTATACGATGCCGACGGGGGTACCAAAATCAAGAAAATGGGGAAACCGATACCGGATTCTCGTAAAATGGGGTGGTAAAGCGTCCCCTATAGGGCAAAAAATTGCTCGGTTTTCTCAAAAAACGAACCGTTTTCGAGATATAGCCATTTTAAAATCGAAAAAAAAATTTCGAAAAAGGGCCGTATCTCGGTAAGGGTGCGTCGGAGGCGAAAAATAAGCGAATTTTCGTACCGAGCTCAATATAACGCGCGTAGAGTGGTGCGGATTCGTAACCACTATAGCCTGATACGTTTCCGACGTTCCTCCTATCCATTCAAGTTTTAAATTTTAAATCGAGGTAGGCTCGCAATACTCTATACGATGCCGGCGGGGGTACCAAAATCAAGAAAATGGGGAAACTGACACCGGATTCCCGTAAAATGGGGTCGTAAACCGTCCCTATAAGGGCAAAAAATTACTCCGTTTTCCCAAAAAACGAATCGTTTTCGAGTTATGGCCATTTTAAAATCGAAAAAAAAAAATACGAAAAAGGGCCGTATCTCGGTAACGGTGCGTCGGAGGCGAAAAATAAGCGAATTTTCGTACCGGCCTCAACTGGCAAAGTCTCAACCCCCCCCTCCAAAATTTATCCCCTCGAATTTTGTAATTTTTGAAAAAAAAAATCGGAGAAAATGCCTTCTAAGGGTAAAGGGGGGTGAGAAGCGACCCCTTTGGGGCGAAAATTTCGTGCGTTTTTCGATACGACGAGCCGTTTTCGAGATTTCGACATTTTCGAAAAATTTTTGAAAAAGGGCCGTATCTCGGAAACGGTGCGTCGGAGGCGAAAAATAAGCGAATTTTCGTACCGGCCTCAGCGTTATTAATTAGGCGGACCGGCGAACTCGGCGTGGGGAATCGACTGGCAAAGTATCAAATCCAAATTTTACCCCATCGAATTTTGTAATTTTTGAAAAAAAAAATCGGAGAAAATGTCTTCTAAGGGTAAAGGGGGTGAGAAGCGACCCCTTTGGGGTGAAAATTTTGTCCTTTTTTTGATTGGACGAACCGTTTTCGAGTTATGGCCATTTTAAAATCGAAAAAAAAAAAACGAAAAAGGGCCGTATCTCGGTAACGGTGCGTCGGAGGCGAAAAATAAGCGAATTTTCGTACCGAGCTATCCTCCTATCCATTCAAGTTTTAAATTTTAAATCGAGGTAGGCTCGCAATACTCTACGTTGCCGGCGGGGGTACCAAAATCAAGAAAATGGGGAAACCGATACCGGATTCCCGTAAAATGGGGTGGTAAAGCGTCCCTTAAGGGGCAAAAAATTGCTCGGTTTTCTCAAAAAACGAACCGTTTTCGAGATATAGCCATTTTAAAATCGAAAAAAAAATTTCGAAAAAGGGCCGTATCTCGGTAAGGGTGCGTCGGAGGCGAAAAATAAGCGAATTTTCGTACCGAGCCTAATATAATGCGCGTAGAGTGGTGCGGATTCGTAACCACTATAGCCTGATACGTTTCCGACGTTCCTCCTATCCATTCAAGTTTTAAATTTTAAATCGAGGTAGGCTCGCAATACTCTATACGATGCCGGCGGGGGTACCAAAATCAAGAAAATGGGGAAACCGATACCGGATTCCCGTAGAATGGGGTGGTAAAGCGTCCCCTATGGGGCAAAAAATTGCTCGGTTTTCCCAAAAAACGAACCGTTTTCGAGCTATAGCCATTTTAAAATGGAAAAAAAAATTTCGAAAAAGGGCCGTATCTCGGAAACGGTGCGTCGGAGGCGAAAAATAAGCGAATTTTCGTACCGGCCTCAACTGGCAAAGTCTCAACCCCCCCCTCCAAAATTTACCCCCTCGAATTTTGTAATTTTTGAAAAAAAAAATCGGAGAAAATGCCTTCTGAGAGTAAAGGGGGGTGAGAAGCGCCCCCGTTGGGGTGAAAATTTTGTCCTTTTTTTGATTGGACGAACTGTTTTCGAGTTATGGCCATTTTAAAATCGAAAAAAAAAAACGAAAAAGTGCCGTATCTCGGTAACGGTGCGTCGGAGGCGAAAAATAAGCGAATTTTCGTACCGAGCTCAATGTAACGCGCGTAGAGTGGTGCGGATTCGTAACCGCTATAGCCTGGTAGGTTTCCGACGTTCCTCCTATCCATTCAAGTTTTAAATTTTAAATCGAGGTAGGCTCGCAATACTCTATACGATGCCGGCGGGGGTACCAAAATCAAGAAAATGGGGAAACCGATACCGGATTCCCGTAAAATGGGGTGGTAAAGCGTCTACTAACCAAACTAACCAAAACTATCATTTTTTGATACAAACAGTTATATATTCATGTCAATATCTTTCAAATTCTAGTCAAAATCGGCGTCTTTGGGCATTTTAGTAACGAAAACCTTAATAAACTATTAGATTTCGACGTAAGGCAACCATTCTGAGTCAAATAGTTGAAGATTTCGATAAAATCTTAGTCAGAATCTGCTTTTTCGCCTCTTATTGTACCCAAATCTACCTTAGAAATGCAGATATATACTTAAAACACCTTCTTTTGGGACAAATAATTGGTTTTCGCCCTTGATTTACGGAAGATTATGGCCAAAACATGCATTTTCATAACTTAGCGAACTGAAATCTACAATAAAACTGCAGATAACTACTTAAAAATTCACTTCCTTGAATTGATAATAGGTTTTTCTTTGTCATTTTAAACAGATTCCAGTCAAAATCGGCTTCTTCGACTCATATCGTACCTAAAACCGCATCAAAACTGCAAATATCAGTTTAAACTATCATTTTTTGATACAAACAGTTATATATTCATGTCAATATCATTCAAATTCTAGTCAAAATCGGCGTCTTTGGGCATTTTAGTAACGAAAACCTTAATAAACTATTAGATTTCGACGTAAGGCAACCATTCTGAGTCAAATAGTTGCCGATTTCGATACAATCTTAGTCAGAATCTGCTTTTTCGCCTCTTATTGTACCCAAATCTACCTTAGAAATGCAGATATATACTTAAAACACCTTCTTTTGGGACAAATAATTGGTTTTCGCCCTTGATTTACGGAAGATTATAGCCAAAACATGCATTTTCATAACTTAGCGAACTGAAATCTACATTAAAACTGCAGATAACTACTTAAAAATTCACTTCCTTGAATTGATAATAGGTTTTTCTTTGTCATTTTAAACAGATTCCAGTCAAAATCGGCTTCTTCGATTCATATCGTACCTAAACCCGCATCAAAACTGCAAATATCAGTTTAAACTATCATTTTTTGATACAAACCGTTATATATTCATGTCAATATCTTTCAAATTCTAGTCAAAATCGGCGTCTTTGGGCATTTTAGTAACGAAAACCTTAATAAACTATTAGATTTCGACGTAAGGCAACCATTCTGAGTCAAATAGTTGCCGATTTCGATAAAATCTTAGTCAGAATCTGCTTTTTCGCCTCTTATTGTACCCAAATCTACCTTAGAAATGCAGATATATACTTAAAACACCTTCTTTTGGGACAAATAATTGGTTTTCGCCCTTGATTTACGGAAGATTATAGCCAAAACATGCATTTTCATAACTTAGCGAACTGAAATCTACATTAAAACTGCAGATAACTACTTAAAAATTCACTTCCTTGAATTGATAATAAGTTTTTCTTTGTCATTTTAAACAGATTCCAGTCAATATCGGCTTCTTCGATTCATATCGTATCTAAAACCGCATCAAAACTGCAAATATCAGTTTAAACTATCATTTTTTGATACAAACAGTTATATATTCATGTCAATATCTTTCAAATTCTAGTCAAAATCGGCGCTTTGGGCATTTTAGTAACGAAAACCTTAATAAACTATTAGATTTCGACGTAAGGCAACCATTCTGAGTCAAATAGTTGCCGATTTCGATAAAATCTTAGTCAGAATCTGCTTTTTCGCCTCTTATTGTACCCAAATCTATCTTAGAAATGCAGATATATACTTAAAACACCTTCTTTTGGGACAAATAATTGGTTTTCGCCCTTGATTAACTGAAGATTATAGCCAAAACATGCATTTTCATAACTTAGCGAACTGAAATCTACATTAAAACTGCAGATAACTACTTAAAAATTCACTTCCTTGAATTGATAATAGGTTTTTCTTTGTCATTTTAAACAGATTCCAGTCAAAATCGGCTTCTTCGATTCATATCGTATCTAAAACCGCATCAAAACTGCAAATATCAGTTTAAACTATCATTTTTTGATACAAACAGTTATATATTCATGTCAATATCTTTCAAATTCTAGTCAAAGTCGGCGTCTTTGGGCATTTTAGTAACGAAAACCTTAATAAACTATTAGATTTCGACGTAAGGCAACCATTCTGAGTCAAATAGTTGCCGATTTCGATAAAATCTTAGTCAGAATCTGCTTTTTCGCCTCTTATTGTACCCAAATCTACCTTAGAAATGCAGATATATACTTAAAACACCTTCTTTTGGGATAAATAATTGGTTTTCGCCCTTGATTTACGGAAGATTATAGCCAAAACATGCATTTTCATAACTTAGCGAACTGAAATCTACATTAAAACTGCAGATAACTACTTAAAAATTCACTTCCTTGAATTGATAATAAGTTTTTCTTTGTCATTTTAAACAGATTCCAGTCAATATCGGCTTCTTCGATTCATATCGTATCTAAAACCGCATCAAAACTGCAAATATCAGTTTAAACTATCATTTTTTGATACAAACAGTTATATATTCATGTCAATATCTTTCAAATTCTAGTCAAAATCGGCGCTTTGGGCATTTTAGTAACGAAAACCTTAATAAACTATTAGATTTCGACGTAAGGCAACCATTCTGAGTCAAATAGTTGCCGATTTCGATAAAATCTTAGTCAGAATCTGCTTTTTCGCCTCTTATTGTACCCAAATCTACCTTAGAAATGCAGATATATACTTAAAACACCTTCTTTTGGGACAAATAATTGGTTTTCGCCCTTGATTAACGGAAGATTATAGCCAAAACATGCATTTTCATAACTTAGCGAACTGAAATCTACATTAAAACTGCAGATAACTACTTAAAAATTCACTTCCTTGAATTGATAATAGGTTTTTCTTTGTCATTTTAAACAGATTCCAGTCAAAATCGGCTTCTTCGATTCATATCGTATCTAAAACCGCATCAAAACTGCAAATATCAGTTTAAACTATCATTTTTTGATACAAACAGTTATATATTCATGTCAATATCTTTCAAATTCTAGTCAAAGTCGGCGTCTTTGGGCATTTTAGTAACGAAAACCTTAATAAACTATTAGATTTCGACGTAAGGCAACCATTCTGAGTCAAATAGTTGCCGATTTCGATAAAATCTTAGTCAGAATCTGCTTTTTCGCCTCTTATTGTACCCAAATCTACCTTAGAAATGCAGATATATACTTAAAACACCTTCTTTTGGGACAAATAATTGGTTTTCGCCCTTGATTAACGGAAGATTATAGCCAAAACATGCATTTTCATAACTTAGCGAACTGAAATCTACATTAAAACTGCAGATAACTACTTAAAAATTCACTTCCTTGAATTGATAATAGGTTTTTCTTTGTCATTTTAAACAGATTCCAGTCAAAATCGGCTTCTTCGATTCATATCGTATCTAAAACCGCATCAAAACTGCAAATATCAGTTTAAACTATCATTTTTTGATACAAACAGTTATATATTCATGTCAATATCTTTCAAATTCTAGTCAAAGTCGGCGTCTTTGGGCATTTTAGTAACGAAAACCTTAATAAACTATTAGATTTCGACGTAAGGCAACCATTCTGAGTCAAATAGTTGCCGATTTCGATAAAATCTTAGTCAGAATCTGCTTTTTCGCCTCTTATTGTACCCAAATCTACCTTAGAAATGCAGATATATACTTAAAACACCTTCTTTTGAGATAAATAATTGGTTTTCGCCCTTGATTTACGGAAGATTATAGCCAAAACATGCATTTTCATAACTTAGCGAACTGAAATCTACATTAAAACTGCAGATAACTAGTTAAAAATTCACTTCCTTGAATTGATAATAGGTTTTTCTTTGTCATTTTAAACAGATTCCAGTCAAAATCGGCTTCTTCGACTCATATCGTACCTAAAACCGCATCAAAACTGCAAATATCAGTTTAAACTATCATTTTTTGATACAAACAGTTATATATTCATGTCAATATCTTTCAAATTCTAGTCAAAATCGGCGTCTTTGGGCATTTTAGTAACGAAAACCTTAATAAACTATTAGATTTCGACGTAAGGCAACCATTCTGAGTCAAATAGTTGCCGATTTCGATAAAATCTTAGTCAGAATCTGCTTTTTCGCCTCTTATTGTACCCAAATTTACCTTAGAAATGCAGATATATACTTAAAACACCTTCTTTTGGGACAAATAATTGGTTTTCGCCCTTGATTTACGGAAGATTATAGCCAAAACATGCATTTTCATAACTTAGCGAACTGAAATCTACATTAAAACTGCAGATAACTACTTAAAAATTCACTTCCTTGAATTGATAATAGGTTTTTCTTTGTCATTTTAAACAGATTCCAGTCAAAATCGGCTTCTTCGTTTCATATCGTACCTAAAACCGCATCAAAACTGCAAATATCAGTTTAAACTATCATTTTTTGATACAAACAGTTATATATTCATGTCAATATCTTTCAAATTCTAGTCAAAATCGGCGTCTTTGCGCATTTTAGTAACGAAAACCTTAATAAACTATTAGATTTCGACGTAAGGCAACCATTCTGAGTCAAATAGTTGCCGATTTCGATAAAATCTTAGTCAGAATCTGCTTTTTCGCCTCTTATTGTACCCAAATCTACCTTAGAAATCCAGATATATACTTAAAACACCTTCTTTTGGGACAAATAATTGGTTTTCGCCCTTGATTAACCGAAGATTATAGCCAAAACATGCATTTTCATAACTTAGCGAACTGAAATCTACATTAAAAGTGCAGATAACTACTTAAAAATTCACTTCCTTGAATTGATAATAGGTTTTTCTTTGTCATTTTAAACAGATTCCAGTCAAAATCGGCTTCTTCGATTCATATCGTATCTAAAACCGCATCAAAACTGCAAATATCAGTTTAAACTATCATTTTTTTGATACAAACAGTTATATATTCATGTCAATATCTTTCAAATTCTAGTCAAAATCGGCGTCTTTGGGCATTTTAGTAACGAAAACCTTAATAAACTATTAGATTTCGACGTAAGGCAACCTTTCTGAGTCAAATAGTTGCCGATTTCGATAAAATCTTAGTCAGAATCTGCTTTTTGGCCTCTTATTGTACCCAAATCTACCTTAGAAATGCAGATACATACTTAAAACACCTTCTTTTGGGACAAATAATTGGTTTTCGCCCTTGATTTACGGAAGATTATAGCCAAAACATGCATTTTCATAACTTAGCGAACTGAAATCTACATTAAAACTGCAGATAACTACTGAAAAATTCAGTTCCTTGAATTGATAATAGGTTTTTCTTTGTCATTTTAAACAGATTCCAGTCAAAATCGGCTTCTTCGATTCATATCGTATCTAAAACCGCATCAAAACTTTCTAAGGTAGATTTGGGTAGAATAAGAGGCGAAAAAGCAGATTCTGACTAAGATTGTATCGAAATCGGCAACTATTTGACTCAGAATGGTTGCCTTACGTCGAAATCTAATAGTTTATTAAGGTTTTCGTTACTAAAATGCCCAAAGACGCCGATTTTGACTAGAATTTGAATGATATTGACATGAATATATAACTGTTTGTATCAAAAAATGATAGTTTAAACTGATATTTGCAGTTTTGATGCGGTTTTAGGTACGATATGAGTCGAAGAAGCCGATTTTGACTGGAATCTGTTTAAAATGACAAAGAAAAACCTATTATCAATTCAAGGAAGTGAATTTTTAAGTAGTTATCTGCAGTTTTAATGTAGATTTCAGTTCGCTAAGTTATGAAAATGCATGTTTTGGCTATAATCTTCCGTAAATCAAGGGCGAAAACCAATTATTTGTCCCAAAAGAAGGTGTTTTAAGTATATATCTGCATTTCTAAGGTAGATTTGGGTACAATAAGAGGCGAAAAAGCAGATTCTGACTAAGATTTTATCGAAATCGGCAACTATTTGACTCAGAAAGGTTGCCTTACGTCGAAATCTAATAGTTTATTAAGGTTTTCGTTACTAAATTGCCCAAAGACGCCGATTTTGACTAGAATTTGAAAAGTATTGACATGAATATATAACTGTTTGTATCAAAAAATGATAGTTTATTAAGGTTTTCGTTACTAAAATGCACAAAGACGCCGATTTTGACTAGAATTTGAAAGATATTGACATGAATATATAACTGTTTGTATCAAAAAATGATAGTTTAAACCGATATTTGCAGTTTTGATGCGGTTTTAGATACGATATGAATCGAAGAAGCCGATTTTGACTGGAATCTGTTTAAAATGACAAAGAAAAACCTATTATCAATTCAAGGAAGTGAATTTTTCGACCTTGATTTACGGAAGATTATAGCCAAAACATGCATTTTCATAACTTAGCGAACTGAAATCTACATTAAAACTGCAGATAACTACTTAAAAATTCACTTACTTGAATTGATAATAGGTTTTTCTTTGTCATTTTAAACAGATTCCAGTCAAAATCGGCTTCTTCGATTCATATCATATCTAAAACCGCATCAAAACTGCAAATATCAGTTTAAACTATCATTTTTTGATACAAACAGTTATATATTCATGTCAATATCATTCAAATTCTAGTCAAAATCGGCGTCTTTGAGCATTTTAGTAACGAAAACCTTAATAAACTATTAGATTTCGACGTAAGGCAACCATTCTGAGTCAAATAGTTGCCGATTTCGATAAAATCTTAGTCAGAATCTGCTTTTTCGCCTCTTATTGTACCCAAATCTACCTTAGAAATGCAGATATATACTTAAAACACCTTCTTTTGGGACAAATAATTGGTTTCGCCCTTGATTTACGGAAGATTATAGCCAAAACATGCATTTTCATAACTTAGCGAACTGAAATCTACATTAAAACTGCAGATAACTACTTAAAAATTCACTTCCTTGAATTGGTAATAGGTTTTTCTTTGTCATTTTAAACAGATTCCAGTCAAAATCGGCTTCTTCGATTCATATCGTATCTAAAACCGCATCAAAACTGCAAATATCAGTTTAAACTATCATTTTTTGATACAAACAGTTATATATTCATGTCAATATCTTTCAAATTCTAGTCAAAATCGGCGTTTTTGGGCATTTTAGTAACGAAAACCTTAATAAACTATTAGATTTCGACGTAAGGCAACCTTTCTGAGTCAAATAGTTGCCGATTTCGATAAAATCTTAGTCAGAATCTGCTTTTTCGCCTCTTATTGTACCCAAATCTACCTTAGAAATGCAGATATATACTTAAAACACCTTCTTTTGGGACAAATAATTGGTTTTCGCCCTTGATTTACTGAAGATTATAGCCAAAACATGCATTTTCATAACTTAGCGAACTGAAATCTACATTAAAACTGCAGATAACTACTTAAAAATTCACTTCCTTGAATTGATAATTGGTTTTTCTTTGTCATTTTAAACAGATTCCAGTCAAAATCGGCTTCTTCGACACATATCGTACCTAAAACCGCATCAAAACTGCAAATATCAGTTTAAACTATCATTTTTTGATACAAACAGTTATATATTCATGTCAATATCTTTCAAATTCTAGTCAAAATCGGCGTCTTTGGGCATTTTAGTAACGAAAACCTTAAAAAACTATTAGATTTCGACGTAAGGCAACCATTCTGAGTCAAATAGTTGCCGATTTCGATAAAATCTTAGTCAGAATCTGCTTTTTCGCCTCTTATTGTACCCAAATCTACCTTAGAAATGCAGATATATACTTAGAACACCTTCTTTTGGGACAAATAATTGGTTTTCGCCCTTGATTTACGGAAGATTATAGCCAAAACATGCATTTTCATAACTTAGCGAACTGAAATCTACATTAAAACTGCAGATAACTACTTAAAAATTCACTTCCTTGAATTGATAATTGGTTTTTCTTTGTCATTTTAAACAGATTCCAGTCAAAATCGGCTTCTTCGACACATATCGTACCTAAAACCGCATCAAAACTGCAAATATCAGTTTAAACTATCATTTTTTGATACAAACAGTTATATATTCATGTCAATATCTTTCAAATTCTAGTCAAAATCGGCGTCTTTGGGCATTTTAGTAACGAAAACCTTAATAAACTATTAGATTTCGACGTAAGGCAACCATTCTGAGTCAAATAGTTGCCGATTTCGATAAAATCTTAGTCAGAATCTGCTTTTTCGCCTCTTATTGTACCCAAATCTACCTTAGAAATGCAGATATATACTTAAAACACCTTCTTTTGGGACAAATAATTGGTTTCGCCCTTGATTTACGGAAGATTATAGCCAAAACATGCATTTTCATAACTTAGCGAACTGAAATCTACATTAAAACTGCAGATAACTACTTAAAAATTCACTTCCTTGAATTGGTAATAGGTTTTTCTTTGTCATTTTAAACAGATTCCAGTCAAAATCGGCTTCTTCGATTCATATCGTATCTAAAACCGCATCAAAACTGCAAATATCAGTTTAAACTATCATTTTTTGATACAAACAGTTATATATTCATGTCAATATCTTTCAAATTCTAGTCAAAATCGGCGTTTTTGGGCATTTTAGTAACGAAAACCTTAATAAACTATTAGATTTCGACGTAAGGCAACCTTTCTGAGTCAAATAGTTGCCGATTTCGATAAAATCTTAGTCAGAATCTGCTTTTTCGCCTCTTATTGTACCCAAATCTACCTTAGAAATGCAGATATATACTTAAAACACCTTCTTTTGGGACAAATAATTGGTTTTCGCCCTTGATTTACTGAAGATTATAGCCAAAACATGCATTTTCATAACTTAGCGAACTGAAATCTACATTAAAACTGCAGATAACTACTTAAAAATTCACTTCCTTGAATTGATAATTGGTTTTTCTTTGTCATTTTAAACAGATTCCAGTCAAAATCGGCTTCTTCGACACATATCGTACCTAAAACCGCATCAAAACTGCAAATATCAGTTTAAACTATCATTTTTTGATACAAACAGTTATATATTCATGTCAATATCTTTCAAATTCTAATCAAAATCGGCGTCTTTGGGCATTTTAGTAACGAAAACCTTAAAAAACTATTAGATTTCGACGTAAGGCAACCATTCTGAGTCAAATAGTTGCCGATTTCGATAAAATCTTAGTCAGAATCTGCTTTTTCGCCTCTTATTGTACCCAAATCTACCTTAGAAATGCAGATATATACTTAAAACACCTTCTTTTGGGACAAATAATTGGTTTTCGCCCTTGATTTACGGAAGATTATAGCCAAAACATGCATTTTCATAACTTAGCGAACTGAAATCTACATTAAAACTGCAGATAACTACTTAAAAATTCACTTCCATGAATTGATAATAGGTTTTTCTTTATCATTTTAAACAGATTCCAGTCAAAATCGGCTTCTTCGACTCATATCGTACCTAAAACCGCATCAAAACTGCAAATATCAGTTTAAACTATCATTTTTTGATACAAACAGTTATATATTCATGTCAATATCTTTCAAATTCTAGTCAAAATGTGCGTCTTTGGGCATTTTAGTAACGAAAACCTTAATAAACTATTAGATTTCGACGTAAGGCAACCATTCTGAGTCAAATAGTTGCCGATTTCGATAAAATCTTAGCCAGAATCTGCTTTTTCGCCTCTTATTGTACCCAAATATACCTTAGAAATGCAGATATATACTCAGAACACCTTCTTTTGGGACAAATAATTGGTTTTCGCCCTTGATTTACGGAAGATTATAGCCAAAACATGCATTTTCATAACTTAGCGAACTGAAATCTACATTAAAACTGCAGATAACTACTTAAAAATTCACTTCCTTGAATTGATAATAGGTTTTTCTTTGTCATTTTAAACAGATTCCAGTCAAAATCGGCTTCTTCGATTCATATCGTATCTAAAACCGCATCAAAACTGCAAATATCAGTTTAAACTATCATTTTTTGATACAAACAGTTATATATTCATGTCAATATCTTTCAAATTCTAGTCAAAATCGGCGTCTTTGGGCATTTTAGTAACGAAAACCTTAATAAACTATTAGATTTCGACGTAAGGCAACCTTTCTGAGTCAAATAGTTGCCGATTTCGATAAAATCTTAGTCAGAATCTGCTTTTTCGCCTCTTATTGTACCCAAATCTACCTTAGAAATGCAGATATATACTTAAAACACCTTCTTTTGGGACAAATAATTGGTTTTCGCCCTTGATTTACGGAAGATTATAGCCAAAACATGCATTTTCATAACTTAGCGAACTGAAATCTACATTAAAACTGCAGATAACTACTTAAAAATTCACTTCCATGAATTGATAATAGGTTTTTCTTTGTCATTTTAAACAGATTCCAGTCAAAATCGGCTTCTTCGACTCATATCGTACCTAAAACCGCATCAAAACTGCAAATATCAGTTTAAACTATCATTTTTTGATACAAACAGTTATATATTCATGTCAATATCTTTCAAATTCTAGTCAAAATGTGCGTCTTTGGGCATTTTAGTAACGAAAACCTTAATAAACTATTAGATTTCGACGTAAGGCAACCATTCTGAGTCAAATAGTTGCCGATTTCGATAAAATCTTAGTCAGAATCTGCTTTTTCGCCTCTTATTGTACCCAAATCTACCTTAGAAATGCAGATATATACTCAGAACACCTTCTTTTGGGACAAATAATTGGTTTTCGCCCTTGATTTACGGAAGATTATAGCCAAAACATGCATTTTCATAACTTAGCGAACTAAAATCTACATTAAAACTGCAGATAACTACTTAAAAATTCACTTCCTTGAATTGATAATAGGTTTTTCTTTGTCATTTTAAACAGATTCCAGTCAAAATCGGCTTCTTCGATTCATATCGTATCTAAAACCGCATCAAAACTGCAAATATCAGTTTAAACTATCATTTTTTGATACAAACAGTTATATATTCATGTCAATATCTTTCAAATTCTAGTCAAAATCGGCGTCTTTGGGCATTTTAGTAACAAAAACCTTAATAAACTATTAGATTTCGACGTAAGGCAACCTTTCTGAGTCAAATAGTTGCCGATTTCAAAAAAATCCTAGTCAGAATCTGCTTTTTCGCCTCTTATTGTACCCAAATCTACCTTAGAAATGCAGATATATACTTAAAACACCTTCTTTTGGGACAAATAATTGGTTTTCGCCCTTGATTTACGGAAGATTATAGCCAAAACATGCATTTTCATAACTTAGCGAACTGAAATCTACATTAAAACTGCAGATAACTACTTAAAAATTCACTTCCTTGAATTGATAATAGGTTATTCTTTGTCATTTTAAACAGATTCCAGTCAAAATCGGCTTCTTCGACTCATATCGTACCTAAAACCGCATCAAAACTGCAAATATCAGTTTAAACTATCATTTTTTGATACAAGCAGTTATATATTCATGTCAATATCTTTCAAATTCTAGTCAAAATCGGCGTCTTTGGGCATTTTAGTAACGAAAACCTTAATAAACTATTAGATTTCGACGTAAGGCAACCTTTCTGAGTCAAATAGTTGCCGATTTCAAAAAAATCCTAGTCAGAATCTGTTTTTCGCCTCTTATTGTACCCAAATCTACCTTAGAAATGCAGATATATACTTAAAACACCTTCTTTTGGGACAAATAATTGGTTTTCGCCCTTAATTTACGGAAGATTATAGCCAAAACATGCATTTTCATAACTTAGCGAACTGAAATCTACATTAAAACTGCAGATAACTACTTAAAAATTCACTTCCTTGAATTGATAATAGGTTATTCTTTGTCATTTTAAACAGATTCCAGTCAAAATCGGCTTCTTCGACTCATATCGTACCTAAAACCGCATCAAAACTGCAAATATCAGTTTAAACTATCATTTTTTGATACAAACAGTTATATATTCATGTCAATATCTTTCAAATTCTAGTCAAATAAGTTCGCTAAGTTATGAAAATGCATGTTTTGGCTATAATCTTCCGTAAATCAAGGGCGAAAACCAATTATTTGTCCCAAAAGAAGGTGTTCTGAGTATATATCTGCATTTCTAAGGTAGATTTGGGTACAATAAGAGGCGAAAAAGCAGATTCTGACTAAGATTTTATCGAAATCGGAAACTATTTGACTCAGAATGGTTGCCTTACGTCGAAATCTAATAGTTTATTAAGGTTTTCGTTACTAAAATGCCCAAAGACGCCGATTTTGACTAGAATTTGAAAGATATTGACATGAATATATAACTGTTTGTATCAAAAAATGATAGTTTAAACTGATATTTGCAGTTTTGATGCGGTTTTAGGTACGATATGAGTCGAAGAAGCCGATTTTGACTGGAATCTGTTTAAAATGACAAAGAAAAACCTATTATCAATTCAAGGAAGTGAATTTTTAAGTAGTTATCTGCAGTTTTAATGTAGATTTCAGTTCGCTATGTTATGAAAATGCATGTTTTGGCTATAATCTTCCGTAAATCAAGGGTGAAAACCAATTATTTGTCCCAAAAGAAGGTGTTTTAAGTATATATCTGCATTTCTAAGGTAGATTTGGGTACAATAAGAGGCGAAAAAGCAGATTCTGACTGAGATTTTATCAAAATCGGCAACTATTTGACTCAGAAAGGTTGCCTTACGTCGAAATCTAATAGTTTATTAAGGTTTTCGTTACTAAAATGCCCAAAGACGCCGATTTTGACTAGAATTTGAAAGATATTGACATGAATATATAACTGTTTGTATCAAAAAATGATAGTTTAAACTGATATTTGCAGTTTTGATGCGGTTTTAGATACGATATGAATCGAAGAAGCCGATTTTGACTGGAATCTGTTTAAAATGACAAAGAAAAACCTATTATCAATTCAAGGAAGTGAATTTTTAAGTAGTTATCTGCAGTTTTAATGTAAATTTCAGTTCGCTAAGTTATGGAAATGCATGTTTTGGCTATAATCTTCCGTAAATCAAGGGCGAAAACCAATTATTTGTCCCAAAAGAAGGTGTTTTAAGTATATATCTGCATTTCTAAGGTAGATTTGGGTACAATAAGAGGCGAAAAAGCAGATTCTGACTAAGATTTTAGCGAAATCGGCAACTATTTGACTCAGAATGGTTGCCTTACGTCGAAATCTAATAGTTTATTAAGGTTTTCGTTACTAAAATGCCCAAAGACCCCGATTTTGACTAGAATTTGAATGATATTGACATGAATATATAACTGTTTGTATCAAAAAATGATAGTTTAAACTGATATTTGCAGTTTTGATGCGGTTTTAGGTACGATATGAGTCGAAGAAGCCGATTTTGACTGGAATCTGTTTAAAATGACAAAGAAAAACCTATTATCAATTCAAGGAAGTGAATTTTTAAGTAGTTATCTGCACTTTTAATGTAGATTTCAGTTCGCTAAGTTATGAAAATGCATGTTTTGGCTATAATCTTCCGTAAATCAAGGGCGAAAACCAATTATTTGTCCCAAAAAAAGGTGTTTTAAGTATATATCTGCATTTCTAAGGTAGATTTGGGTACAATAAGAGGCGAAAAAGCAGATTCTGACTAAGATTTTATCGAAATCGGCAACTATTTGACTCAGAAAGGTTGCCTTACGTCGAAATCTAATAGTTTATTAAGGTTTTCGTTACTAAAATGCCCAAAGACGCCGATTTTGACTAGAATTTGAAAGATATTGACATGAATATATAACTGTTTGTATCAAAAAATGATAGTTTAAACTGATATTTGCAGTTTTGATGCGGTTTTAGGTACGATATGAGTCGAAGAAGCCGATTTTGACTGGAATCTGTTTAAAATGACAAAGAAAAACCTATTATCAATTCAAGGAAGTGAATTTTTAAGTAGTTATCTGCACTTTTAATGTAGATTTCAGTTCGCTAAGTTATGAAAATGCATGTTTTGGCTATAATCTTCCGTAAATCAAGGGCGAAAACCAATTATTTGTCCCAAAAGAAGGTGTTTTAATTATATATCTGCATTTCTAAGGTAGATTTGGGTAGAATAAGTGGCGAAAAAGCAGATTCTGACTAAGATTTTATCGAAATCGGCAATTATTTGACTCAGAAAGGTTGCCTTACGTCGAAATCTAATAGTTTATTAAGGTTTTCGTTACTAAAATGCCCAAAGACGCCGATTTTGACTAGAATTTGAAAGATATTGACATAAATATATAACTGTTTGTATCAAAAAATGATTGTTTAAACTGATATTTGCAGTTTTGATGCGGTTTTAGGTACGATATGAGTCGAAGAAGCCGATTTTGACTGGAATCTGTTTAAAATGACAAAGAAAAACATATTATCAATTCAAGGAAGTGAATTTTTAAGTAGTTATCTGCAGTTTTAATGTAGATTTCAGTTCGCTAAGTTATGAAAATGCATGTTTTGGCTATAATCTTCCGTAAATCAAAAATGTCGAAATCTCGAAAACGGCTCGTCGGATCGAAAAACGCACGAAATTTTCGCCCCAAAGGGGTCGCTTCTCACCCCCCTTTACCCTTAGAAGGCATTTTCTCCGATTCTTTTTTTTCAAAAGTTACAAAATTCGAGTGGGTAAATTTTGGAGGGGGGGGTTGAGACTTTGCCAGTCGATTCCCCACGCCGAGTCGGCCGGTCCACCTAGTCAATGACGCCGAGGCCGGTATGAAAATTCGCTTATTTTTCGCCTCCGACGCACCGTTTCCGAGATACGGCCCTTTTTCGAAATTTTTTTTTCCATTTTAAAATGGCTATAGCTCGAAAACGGTTCGTTTTTTGGGAAAACCGAGCAATTTTTTGCCCCAGTAGGGACGGTTTACCACCCCATTTTACGGGAATCCGGTATCTGTTTTCCCATTTTCTTGATTTTGGTGCCCCCGCCGGCATCGTATAGAGTCTTAGGAGCCTACCTCGATTTAAAATTTTAAACTTGAATGGATAGGAGGAACGTCGGAAACCTACCAGGCTATAGTATATACGAAACCGCACCATTTTACGCGCGTTATAATAAACTCGGTACGAAAATTCGCTTATTTTTCGCCTCCGGCGCACCCTTACCGAGATACGGCCCTTTTTCTAATTTTTTTTTTCGATTTTAAAATGGCCATAACTCGAAAACGATTCGTTTTTTGGGAAAACGGAGTAATTTTTTGCGCTTATAGGGACGGTTTACGTCCCCATTTTACGGGAATCCGGTGTCAGTTTCCCCATTTTCTTGATTTTGGTACCCCCGCCGGCATCGTATAGAGTATTGCGAGCCTACCTCGATTTAAAATTTAAAACTTGATTGGATAGGAGGAACGTCGGAAACCTACCAGGCTATAGTGGTTACGAATCCGCACCACTCTACGCGCGTTATATTGAGCTCGGTACGAAAATTCGCTTATTTTACGCCTCCGACGCACCCTTACCGAGATACGGCCCTCTCTCGAAATTTTTTTTTCGATTTTAAAATGGCTATATCTCGAAAACGGTTCGTTTTTTGAGAAAACCGAGCAATTTTTTGCCCCATTAGGGACGGTTTACCATCCCATTTTACGGGAATCCGGTATCGGTTTCCCCATTTTCTTGATTTTGGTACCCCCGCCGGCAACCTATTATCAATTCAAGGAAGTGAATTTTTAAGTAGTTATCTGCAGTTTTAATGTAGATTTCAGTTCGCTAAGTTATGAAAATGCATGTTTTGGCTATAATCTTCCGTAAATCAAGGGCGAAAACCAATTATTTGTCCCAAAAGAAGGTGTTTTAAGTATATATCTGCATTTCTAAGGTAGATTTGGGTACAATAAGAGGCGAAAAAGCAGATTCTGACTAAGATTTTATCGAAATCGGCAACTATTTGACTCAGAATGGTTGCCTTACGTCGAAATCTAATAGTTTATTAAGGTTTTCGTTACTAAAATGCCCAAAGACGCCGATTTTGACTAGAATTTGAAAGATATTGACATGAATATATAACTGTTTGTATCAAAAAATGATAGTTTAAACTGATATTTGCAGTTTTGATGCGGTTTTAGGTACGATATGAGTCGAAGAAGCCGATTTTGACTGGAATCTGTTTAAAATGACAAAGAAAAACCTATTATCAATTCAAGGAAGTGAATTTTTAAGTAGTTATCTGCAGTTTTAATGTAGATTTCAGTTCGCTAAGTTATGAAAATGCATGTTTTGGCTATAATCTTCCGTAAATCAAGGGCGAAAACCAATTATTTGTCCCAAAAGAAGGGGTTTTAAGTATATATCTGCATTTCTAAGGTAGATTTGCGTACAATAAGAGGCGAAAAAGCAGATTCTGACTAAGATTTTATCGAAATCGGCAACTATTTGACTCAGAATGGTTGCCTTACGTCGAAATCTAATAGTTTATTAAGGTTTTCGTTACTAAAATGCCCAAAGACGCCGACTTTGACTAGAATTTGAAAGATATTGACATGAATATATAACTGTTTGTATCAAAAAATGATAGTTTAAACTGATATTTGCAGTTTTGATGCGGTTTCAGATACGATATGAATCGAAGAAGCCGATTTTGACTGGAATCTGTTTAAAATGACAAAGAAAAACCTATTATCAATTCAAGGAAGTGAATTTTTAAGTAGTTATCTGCAGTTTTAATGTAGATTTCAGTTCGCTAAGTTATGAAAATGCATGTTTTGGCTATAATCTTCCGTAAATCAAGGGCGAAAACCAATTATTTGTCCCAAAAGAAGGTGTTTTAAGTATATATCTGCATTTCTAAGGTAGATTTGGGTACAATAAGAGGCGAAAAAGCAGATTCTGACTAAGATTTTATCGAAATCGGCAACTATTTGACTCAGAATGGTTGCCTTACGTCGAAATCTAATAGTTTATTAAGGTTTTCGTTACTAAAATGCCCAAAGCGCCGATTTTGACTAGAATTTGAAAGATATTGACATGAATATATAACTGTTTGTATCAAAAAATGATAGTTTAAACTGATATTTGCAGTTTTGATGCGGTTTTAGAGACGATATGAATCGAAGAAGCCGATATTGACTGGAATCTGTTTAAAATGACAAAGAAAAACTTATTATCAATTCAAGGAAGTGAATTTTTAAGTAGTTATCTGCAGTTTTAATGTAGATTTCAGTTCGCTAAGTTATGAAAATGCATGTTTTGGCTATAATCCTCCGTAAATCAAGGGCGAAAACCAATTATTTGTCCCAAAAGAAGGTGTTTTAAGTATATATCTGCATTTCTAAGGTAGATTTGGGTACAATAAGAGGCGAAAAAGCAGATTCTGACTAAGATTTTATCGAAATCGGCAACTATTTGACTCAGAATGGTTGCCTTACGTCGAAATCTAATAGTTTATTAAGGTTTTCGTTACTAAAATGCCCAAAGACTAGAATTTGAAAGATATTGACATGAATATATAACTGTTTGTATCAAAAAATGATAGTTTAAACTGATATTTGCAGTTTTGATGCGGGTTTAGGTACGATATGAATCGAAGAAGCCGATTTTGACTGGAATCTGTTTAAAATGACAAAGAAAAACCTATTATCAATTCAAGGAAGTGAATTTTTAAGTAGTTATCTGCAGTTTTAATGTAGATTTCAGTTCGCTAAGTTATGAAAATGCATGTTTTGGCTATAATCTTCCGTAAATCAAGGGCGAAAACCAATTATTTGTCCCAAAAGAAGGTGTTTTAAGTATATATCTGCATTTCTAAGGTAGATTTGGGTACAATAAGAGGCGAAAAAGCAGATTCTGACTAAGATTGTATCGAAATCGGCAACTATTTGACTCAGAATGGTTGCCTTACGTCGAAATCTAATAGTTTATTAAGGTTTTCGTTACTAAAATGCCCAAAGACGCCGATTTTGACTAGAATTTGTATGATATTGACATGAATATATAACTGTTTGTATCAAAAAATGATAGTTTAAACTGATATTTGCAGTTTTGATGCGGTTTTAGGTACGATATGAGTCGAAGAAGCCGATTTTGACTGGAATCTGTTTAAAATGACAAAGAAAAACCTATTATCAATTCAAGGAAGTGAATTTTTAAGTAGTTATCTGCAGTTTTAATGTAGATTTCAGTTCGCTAAGTTATGAAAATGCATGTTTTGGCCATAATCTTCCGTAAATCAAGGGCGAAAACCAATTAATTGTCCCAAAAGAAGGTGTTTTAAGTATATATCTGCATTTCTAAGGTAGATTTGGGTACAATAAGAGGCGAAAAAGCAGATTCTGACTAAGATTTTATCGAAATCTTCAACTATTTGACTCAGAATGGTTGCCTTACGTCGAAATCTAATAGCTTATTAAGGTTTTCGTTACTAAAATGCAAAAAGACGCCGATTTTGACTAGAATTTGAAAGATATTGACATGAATATATAACTGTTTGTATCAAAAAATGATAGTTTTGGTTAGTTTGGTTAGTAGACGCTTTACCACCCCATTTTACGGGAATCCGGTATCGGTTTCCCCATTTTCTTGATTTTGGTACCCCCGCCGGCATCGTATAGAGTATTGCGAGCCTACCTCGATTTAAAATTTAAAACTTGAATGGATAGGAGGAACGTCGGAAACCTACCAGGCTATAGCGGTTACGAATCCGCACCACTCTACGCGCGTTATATTGAGCTCGGTACGAAAATTCGCTTATTTTTCGCCTCCGACGCACCGTTACCGAGATACGGCCCTTTTTCGTATTTTTTTTTTCGATTTTAAAATGGCCATAACTCGAAAACAGTTCGTCCAATCAAAAAAAGGACAAAATATTCACCCCAAAGGGGTCGCTTCTCACCCCCTTTACCCTTAGAAGACATTTTCTCCGATTTTTTTTTTTCAAAAATTACAAAATTCGATGGGGTAAAATTTGGATTTGATACTTTGCCAGTCGATTCCCCACGCCGAGTTCGCCGGTCCGCCTAGTTAATAACGCTGAGGCCGGTACGAAAATTCGCTTTTTCAAAAATTTTCCGAAAATGTCGAAATCTCGAAAACGGCTCGTCGGATCGAAAAACGCACGAAATTTTCGCCCCAAAGGGGTCGCTTCTCACCCCCCTTTACCCTTAGAAGGCATTTTCTCCGATTTTTTTTTTCAAAAATTACAAAATTCGAGGGGTTAAATTTTGGAGGGGGGGGTTGAGACTTTGCCAGTTGAGGCCGGTACGAAAATTCGCTTATTTTTCGCCTCCGACGCACCGTTACCGAGATACGGCCCTTTTTCGAAATTTTTTTTTCGATTTTAAAATGGCTATATCTCGAAAACGGTTCGTTTTTTGAGAAAACCGAGCAATTTTTTGCCCCATTGGGGACGCTTTACCACCCCATTTTACGGGAATCCGGTATCGGTTTCCCCATTTTCTTGATTTTGGTACCCCCGCCGGCATCGTATAGAGTATTGCGAGCCTACCTCGATTTAAAATTTAAAACTTGAATGGATAGGAGGAACGTCGGAAACCTACCAGGCTATAGCGGTTACGAATCCGCACCACTCTACGCGCGTTATATTGAGCTCGGTACGAAAATTCGCTTATTTTTCGCCTCCGACGCACCGTTACCGAGATATTTTTTTTTCGATTTTAAAATGGCCATAACTCGAAAACGGTTCGTCCAATCAAAAAAAGGACAAAATTTTCACCCCAAAAGGGTCGCTTCTCACCCCCCTTTACCCTTAGAAGGCATTTTCTCCGATTTTTTTTTTCAAAAATTACAAAATTCGAGGGGGTAAATTTTGGAGGGGGGGGTTGAGACTTTGCCAGTTGAGGCCGGTACGAAAATTCGCTTATTTTTCGCCTCCGACGCACCGTTTCCGAGATACGGCCCTTTTTCGAAATTTTTTTTTCCATTTTAAAATGGCTGTAGCTCGAAAACGGTTCGTTTTTTGGGAAAACCGAGCAATTTTTTGCCCCATAGGGGACACTTTACCACCCCATTTTACGGGAATCCGGTATCGGTTTCCCCATTTTCTTGATTTTGGTACCCCCGCCGGCATCGTATAGAGTATTGCGAGCCTACCTCGATTTAAAATTTAAAACTTGAATGGATAGGAGGATAGCTCGGTACGAAAATTCGCTTATTTTTCGCCTCCGACGCACCGTTACCGAGATACGGCCCTTTTTCGTATTTTTTTTTCGATTTTAAAATGGCCATAACTCGAAAACGGTTCGTCCAATCAAAAAAAGGACAAAATTTTCACCCTAAAGAGGTCGCTTCTCACCCCCTTTACCCTTAGAAGTCATTTTCTCCGATTTTTTTTTTCAAAAATTACAAAATTCGAGGGGGTAAAATTTGGATTTGATACTTTGCCAGTCGATTCCCCACGCCGAGTTCGCCGGTCCGTCTAGTTAATAACGCTGAGGCCGGTACGAAAATTCGCTTATTTTTCGCCTCCGACGCACCGTTTCCGAGATACGGCCCTTTTTCAAAAATTTTTCGAAAATGTCGAAATCTCGAAAACGGCTCGTCGGATCGAAAAACGCACGAAATTTTCGCCCCAAAGGGGTCGCTTCTCACCCCCCTTTACCCTTAGAAGGCATTTTCTCCGATTTTTTTTTTCAAAAATTACAAAATTCGAGGGGATAAATTTTGGAGGGGGGGGTTGAGACTTTGCCAGTTGAGGCCGGTACGAAAATTCGCTTATTTTTCGCCTCCGACGCACCGTTACCGAGATACGGCCCTTTTTCGTATTTTTTTTTTTCGATTTTAAAATGGCCATAACTCGAAAACGATTCGTTTTTTGGGAAAACGGAGTAATTTTTTGCCCTTATAGGGACGGTTTACGACCCCATTTTACGGGAATCCGGTGTCAGTTTCCCCATTTTCTTGATTTTGGTACCCCCGCCGGCATCGTATAGAGTATTGCGAGCCTACCTCGATTTAAAATTTAAAACTTGAATGGATAGGAGGAACGTCGGAAGCCTACCAGGCTATAGTGGTTACGAATCCGCACCACTCTACGCGCGTTATATTGAGCTCGGTACGAAAATTCGCTTATTTTTCGCCTCCGACGCACCCTTACCGAGATACGGCCCTTTCTCGAAATTTTTTTTTCGATTTTAAAATGGCTATATCTCGAAAACGGTTCGTTTTTTGAGAAAACCGAGCAATTTTTTGCCCCATAGGGGACGCTTTACCACCCCATTTTACGGGAATCCGGTATCGGTTTCCCCATTTTCTTGATTTTGGTACCCCCGCCGGCATCGTATAGAGTATTGCGAGCCAACCTCGATTTAAAATTTAAAACTTGAATGGATAGGAGGAACGTCGGAAACGTATCAGGCTATAGTGGTTACGAATCCGCACCACTCTATGCGCGTTATATTGAGCTCGGTACGAAAATTCGCTTATTTTTCGCCTCCGACGCACCCTTACCGAGATACGGCCCTTTTTCGAAATTTTTTTTTCGATTTTAAAATGGCTATATCTCGAAAACGGTTCGTTTTTTGAGAAAACCGAGCAATTTTTTGCCCCTTGAGGGACGCTTTACCACCCCATTTTACGGGAATCCGGTATCGGTTTCCCCATTTTCTTGATTTTGGTACCCCCGCCGGCATCGTATAGAGTATTGCGAGCCTACCTCGATTTAAAATTTAAAACTTGAATGGATAGGAGGAACGTCGGAAACCTACCAGGCTATAGCGGTTACGAATCCGCACCACTCTACGCGCGTTATATTGAGCTCGGTACGAAAATTCGCTTATTTTTCGCCTCCGACGCACCGTTACCGAGATACGGCCCTTTTTCTTATTTTTTTTTCGATTTTAAAATGGCCATAACTCGAAAATGGTTCGTCCAATCAAAAAAAGGACAAAATTTTCACCCCAAAGGGGTCGCTTCTCACCCCCCTTTACCCTCAGAAGGCATTTTCTCCGATTTTTTTTTTCAAAAATTACAAAATTCGAGGGGGTAAATTTTGGAGGGGGGGGTTGAGACTTTGCCAGTTGAGGCCGGTACGAAAATTCGCTTATTTTTCGCCTCCGACGCACCGTTTCCGAGATACGGCCCTTTTTCGAAATTTTTTTTTCCATTTTAAAATGGCTATAGCTCGAAAACGGTTCGTTTTTTGGGAAAACCGAGCAATTTTTTGCCCCATAGGGGCGCTTTACCACCCCATTTTACGGGAATCCGGTATCGGTTTCCCCATTTTCTTGATTTTGGTACACCCGCCGGCATCGTATAGAGTATTGCGAGCCTACCTCGATTTAAAATTTAAAACTTGAATGGATAGGAGGAACGTCGGAAACGTATCAGGCTATAGTGGTTACGAATCCGCACCACTTTACGCGCGTTATATTGAGCTCGGTACGAAAATTCGCTTGTTTTTCGCCTCCGACGCACCCTTACCGAGATACGGCCCTTTTTCGAAATTTTTTTTTCGATTTTAAAATGGCTATATCTCGAAAACGGTTCGTTTTTTGAGAAAACCGAGCAATTTTTTGGCCCTTAAGGGACGCTTTACCACCCCATTTTACGGGAATCCGGTATCGGTTTCCCCATTTTCTTGATTTTGGTACCCCCGCCGGCATCGTATAGAGTATTGCGAGCCTACCTCGATTTAAAATTTAAAACTTGAATGGATAGGAGGAACGTCGGAAACCTACCAGGCTATAGCGGTTACGAATCCGCACCACTCTACGCGCGTTATATTGAGCTCGGTACGAAAATTCGCTTATTTTTCGCCTCCGACGCACCGTTACCGAGATACGGCCCTTTTTCGTATTTTTTTTTCGATATTAAAATGGCCATAACTCGAAAACGGTTCGTCCAATCAAAAAAAGGACAAAATTTTCACCCCATAGGGGTCGCTTCTCACCCCCCTTTACCCTTAGAAGGCATTTTCTCCGATTTTTTTTTTCAAAAATTACAAAATTCGAGGGGGTAAATTTTGGAGGGGGGGGTTGAGACTTTGCCAGTTGAGGCCGGTACGAAAATTCGCTTATTTTTGGCCTCCGACGCACCGTTTCCGAGATACGGCCCTTTTTCGAAATTTTTTTTTCCATTTTAAAATGGCTATAGCTCGAAAACGGTTCGTTTTTTGGGAAAACCGAGCAATTTTTTGCCCCATAGGGGACGCTTTACCACCCCATTTTACGGGAATCCGGTATCGGTTTCCCCATTTTCTTGATTTTGGTACCCCCGCCGGCATCGTATAGAGTATTGCGAGCCTACCTCGATTTAAAATTTAAAACTTGAATGGATAGGAGGAACGTCGGAAACGTATCAGGCTATAGCGGTTACGAATCCGCACCACTCTACGCGCGTTATTTTGAGCTCGGTACGAAAATTCGCTTATTTTTCGCCTCCGACGCACCGTTACCGAGATACGGCCCTTTTTCGTATTTTTTTTTCGATATTAAAATGGCCATAACTCGAAAACGGTTCGTCCAATCAAAAAAAGGACAAAATTTTCACCCTATAAGGGTCGCTTCTCACCCCCCTTTACCCTTAGAAGGCATTTTCTCCGATTTTTTTTTTCAAAAATTACAAAATTCGAGGGGTAAATTTTGGAGGGGGGGGTTGAGACTTTGCCAGTTGAGGCCGGTACGAAAATTCGCTTATTTTTCGCCTCCGACGCACCGTTACCGAGATACGGCCCTTTTTCGAAATTTTTTTTTCGATTTTAAAATGGCTATATCTCGAAAACGGTTCGTTTTTTGAGAAAACCGAGCAATTTTTTGCCCCATTGGGGACGCTTTACCACCCCATGTTACGGGAATCCGGTATCGGTTTCCCCATTTTCTTGATTTTGGTACCCCCGCCGGCATCGTATAGAGTATTGCGAGCCTACCTCGATTTAAAATTTAAAACTTGAATGGATAGGAGGAACGTCGGAAACCTACCAGGCTATAGCGGTTACGAATCCGCACCACTCTACGCGCGTTATATTGAGCTCGGTACGAAAATTCGCTTATTTTTCGCCTCCGACGCACCGTTACCGAGATATTTTTTTTTCGATTTTAAAATGGCCATAACTCGAAAACGGTTCGTCCAATCAAAAAAAGGACAAAATTTTCACCCTAAAAGGGTCGCTTCTCACCCCCCTTTACCCTTAGAAGGCATTTTCTCCGATTTTTTTTTCAAAAATTACAAAATTCGAGGGGGTAAATTTTGGAGGGGGGGGTTGAGACTTTGCCAGTTGAGGCCGGTACGAAAATTCGCTTATTTTTCGCCTCCGACGCACCGTTTCCGAGATACGGCCCTTTTTCGAAATTTTTTTTTCCATTTTAAAATGGCTGTAGCTCGAAAACGGTTCGTTTTTTGGGAAAACCGAGCAATTTTTTGCCCCATAGGGGACACTTTACCACCCCATTTTACGGGAATCCGGTATCGGTTTCCCCATTTTCTTGATTTTGGTACCCCCGCCGGCATCGTATAGAGAATTGCGAGCCTACCTCGATTTAAAATTTAAAACTTGAATGGATAGGAGGATAGCTCGGTACGAAAATTCGCTTATTTTTCGCCTCCGACGCACCGTTACCGAGATACGGCCCTTTTTCGTATTTTTTTTTCGATTTTAAAATGGCCATAACTCGAAAACGGTTCGTCCAATCAAAAAAAGGACAAAATTTTCACCCTAAAGAGGTCGCTTCTCACCCCCTTTACCCTTAGAAGTCATTTTCTCCGATTTTTTTTTCAAAAATTACAAAATTCGAGGGGGTAAAATTTGGATTTGATACTTTGCCAGTCGATTCCCCACGCCGAGTTCGCCGGTCCGTCTAGTTAATAACGCTGAGGCCGGTACGAAAATTCGCTTATTTTTCGCCTCCGACGCACCGTTTCCGAGATACGGCCCTTTTTCAAAAATTTTTCGAAAATGTCGAAATCTCGAAAACGGCTCGTCGGATCGAAAAACGCACGAAATTTTCGCCCTAAAGGGGTCGCTTCTCACCCCCCTTTACCCTTAGAAGGTATTTTCTCCGATTTTTTTTTTCAAAAATTACAAAATTCGAGGGGGTAAATTTTGGAGGGGGGGGTTGAGACTTTGCCAGTTGAGGCCGGTACGAAAATTCGCTTACTTTTCGCCTCCGACGCACCGTTACCGAGATACGGCCCTTTTTCGTATTTTTTTTTTCGATTTTAAAATGGCCATAACTCGAAAACGATTCGTTTTTTGGGAAAACGGAGTAATTTTTTGCCCTTATAGGGACGGTTTACGACCCCATTTTACGGGAATCCGGTGTCAGTTTCCCCATTTTCTTGATTTTGGTACCCCCGCCGGCATCGTATAGAGTATTGCGAGCCTACCTCGATTTAAAATTTAAAACTTGAATGGATAGGAGGAACGTCGGAAACCTACCAGGCTATAGTATATACGAAACCGCACCATTTTGCGCGCGTTATAATAAACTCGGTACGAAAATTCGCTTATTTTTCGCCTCCGGCGCACCCTTACCGAGATACGGCCCTTTTTCTAATTTTTTTTTTTTTCGATTTTAAAATGGCCATAACTCGAAAACGATTCGTTTTTTGGGAAAACGGAGTAATTTTTTGCCCTTATAGGGACGGTTTACGACCCCATTTTACGGGAATCCGGTGTCAGTTTCTCCATTTTCTTGATTTTGGTACCCCCGCCGGCATCGTATAGAGTATTGCGAGCCTACCTCGATTTAAAATTTAAAACTTGAATGGATAGGAGGAACGTCGGAAGCCTACCAGGCTATAGTGGTTACGAATCCGCACCACTCTACGCGCGTTATATTGAGCTCGGTACGAAAATTCGCTTATTTTTCGCCTCCGACGCACCCTTACCGAGATACGGCCCTTTCTCGAAATTTTTTTTTCGATTTTAAAATGGCTATATCTCGAAAACGGTTCGTTTTTTGAGAAAACCGAGCAATTTTTTGCCCCATAGGGGACGCTTTACCACCCCATTTTACGGGAATCCGGTATCGGTTTCCCCATTTTCTTGATTTTGGTACCCCCGGCGGCATCGTATAGAGTATTGCGAGCCAACCTCGATTTAAAATTTAAAACTTGAATGGATAGGAGGAACGTCGGAAACGTATCAGGCTATAGTGGTTACGAATCCGCACCACTCTATGCGCGTTATATTGAGCTCGGTACGAAAATTCGCTTATTTTTCGCCTCCGACGCACCCTTACCGAGATACGGCCCTTTTTCGAAATTTTTTTTTCGATTTTAAAATGGCTATATCTCGAAAACGGTTCGTTTTTTGAGAAAACCGAGCAATTTTTTGCCCCTTGAGGGACGCTTTACCACCCCATTTTACGGGAATCCGGTATCGGTTTCCCCATTTTCTTGATTTTGGTACCCCCGCCGGCATCGTATAGAGTATTGCGAGCCTACCTCGATTTAAAATTTAAAACTTGAATGGATAGGAGGAACGTCGGAAACCTACCAGGCTATAGCGGTTACGAATCCGCACCACTCTACGCGCGTTATATTGAGCTCGGTACGAAAATTCGCTTGTTTTTCGCCTCCGACGCACCCTTACCGAGATACGGCCCTTTTTCTTATTTTTTTTTCGATTTTAAAATGGCCATAACTCGAAAATGGTTCGTCCAATCAAAAAAAGGACAAAATTTTCACCCCAAAGGGGTCGCTTCTCACCCCCCTTTACCCTCAGAAGGCATTTTCTCCGATTTTTTTTTTCAAAAATTACAAAATTCGAGGGGGTAAATTTTGGAGGGGGGGGTTGAGACTTTGCCAGTTGAGGCCGGTACGAAAATTCGCTTATTTTTCGCCTCCGACGCACCGTTTCCGAGATACGGCCCTTTTTCGAAATTTTTTTTTCCATTTTAAAATGGCTATAGCTCGAAAACGGTTCGTTTTTTGGGAAAACCGAGCAATTTTTTGCCCCATAGGGGACGCTTTACCACCCCATTTTACGGGAATCCGGTATCGGTTTCCCCATTTTCTTGATTTTGGTACCCCCGCCGGCATCGTAGAGTATTGCGAGCCTACCTCGATTTAAAATTTAAAACTTGAATGGATAGGAGGAACGTCGGAAACGTATCAGGCTATAGTGGTTACGAATCCGCACCACTTTACGCGCGTTATATTGAGCTCGGTACGAAAATTCGCTTGTTTTTCGCCTCCGACGCACCCTTACCGAGATACGGCCCTTTTTCGAAATTTTTTTTTCGATTTTAAAATGGCTATATCTCGAAAACGGTTCGTTTTTTGAGAAAACCGAGCAATTTTTTGCCCCTTAGGGGACGCTTTACCACCCCATTTTACGGGAATCCGGTATCGGTTTCCCCATTTTCTTGATTTTGGTACCCCCGCCGGCATCGTATAGAGTATTGCGAGCCTACCTCGATTTAAAATTTAAAACTTGAATGGATAGGAGGAACGTCGGAAACCTACCAGGCTATAGCGGTTACGAATCCGCACCACTCTACGCGCGTTATATTGAGCTCGGTACGAAAATTCGCTTATTTTTCGCCTCCGACGCACCGTTACCGAGATACGGCCCTTTTTCGTATTTTTTTTTCGATATTAAAATGGCCATAACTCGAAAACGGTTCGTCCAATCAAAAAAAGGACAAAATTTTCACCCCATAGGGGTCGCTTCTCACCCCCCTTTACCCTTAGAAGGCATTTTCTCCGATTTTTTTTTTCAAAAATTACAAAATTCGAGGGGGTAAATTTTGGAGGGGGGGGGTTGAGACTTTGCCAGTTGAGGCCGGTACGAAAATTCGCTTATTTTTCGCCTCCGACGCACCGTTTCCGAGATACGGCCCTTTTTCGAAATTTTTTTTTCGATTTTAAAATGGCTATATCTCGAAAACGGTTCGTTTTTTGAGAAAACCGAGCAATTTTTTGCCCCATAGGGGACGCTTTACCACCCCATTTTACGGGAATCCGGTATCGGTTTCCCCATTTTCTTGATTTTGGTACCCCCGCCGGCATCGTATAGAGTATTGCGAGCCTACCTCGATTTAAAATTTAAAACTTGAATGGATAGGAGGAACGTCGGAAACGTATCAGGCTATAGTGGTTACGAATCCGCACCACTCTACGCGCGTTATTTTGAGCTCGGTACGAAAATTCGCTTGTTTTTCGCCTCCGACGCACCCTTACCGAGATACGGCCCTTTTTCGAAATTTTTTTTTCGATTTTAAAATGGCTATATCTCGAAAACGGTTCGTTTTTTGAGAAAACCGAGCAATTTTTTGCCCCGTAGGGGACGCTTTACCACCCCATTTTACGGGAATCCGGTATCGGTTTCCCCATTTTCTTGATTTTGGTACCCCCGCCGGCATCGTATAGAGTATTGCGAGCCTACCTCGATTTAAAATTTAAAACTTGAATGGATAGGAGGAACGTCGGAAACCTACCAGGCTATAGCGGTTACGAATCCGCACCACTCTACGCGCGTTATATTGAGCTCGGTACGAAAATTCGCTTATTTTTCGCCTCCGACGCACCGTTACCGAGATACGGCCCTTTTTCGTATTTTTTTTTCGATATTAAAATGGCCATAACTCGAAAACGGTTCGTCCAATCAAAAAAAGTACAAAATTTTCACCCCATAGGGGTCGCTTCTCACCCCCCTTTACCCTTAGAAGGCATTTTCTCCGATTTTTTTTTCAAAAATTACAAAATTCGAGGGGGTAAATTTTGGAGGGGGGGGTTGAGACTTTGCCAGTTGAGGCCGGTACGAAAATTCGCTTATTTTTCGCCTCCGACGCACCGTTTCCGAGATACGGCCCTTTTTCGAAATTTTTTTTTCCATTTTAAAATGGCTATAGCTCGAAAACGGTTCGTTTTTTGGGAAAACCGAGCAATTTTTTGCCCAATAGGGGACGCTTTACCACCCCATTTTACGGGAATCCGGTATCGGTTTCCCCATTTTCTTGATTTTGGTACCCCCGCCGGCATCGTATAGAGTATTGCGAGCCTACCTCGATTTAAAATTTAAAACTTGAATGGATAGGAGGAACGTCGGAAACGTATCAGGCTATAGTGGTTACGAATCCGCACCACTCTATGCGCGTTATATTGAGCTCGGTACGAAAATTCGCTTATTTTTCGCCTCCGACGCACCGTTACCGAGATACGGCCCTTTTTCGTTTTTTTTTTTTCCATTTTAAAATGGCTATAGCTCGAAAACGGTTCGTTTTTTGGGAAAACCGAGCAATTTTTTGCCCTATGAGAGACGGTTTACCACCCCATTTTACGGGAATCCGGTATCTGTTTTCCCATTTTCTTGATTTTGGTGCCCCCGCCGGCATCGTATAGTCTTAGGAGCCTACCTCGATTTAAAATTTTAAACTTGAATGGATAGGAGGAACGTCGGAAACCTACCAGGCTATAGTATATACGAAACCGCACTTTTTTACGCGCGTTGTAATAAACTCGGTACGAAAATTCGCTTATTTTTCGCCTCCGGCGCACCCTTACCGAGATACGGCCCTTTTTCTAATTTTTTTTTTCGATTTTAAAATGGCCATAACTCGAAAACGATTCGTTTTTTGGGAAAACGGAGTAATTTTTTGCCCTTATGGGGACGGTTTACGACCCCATTTTACGGGAATCCGGTGTCAGTTTCCCCATTTTCTTGATTTTGGTACCCCCGCCGGCATCGTATAGAGTATTGCGAGCCTACCTCGATTTAAAATTTAAAACTTGAATGGATAGGAGGAACGTCGGAAACGTATCAGGCTATAGTGGTTACGAATCCGCACCACTCTATGCGCGTTATATTGAGCTCGGTACGAAAATTCGCTTATTTTTCGCCTCCGACGCACCGTTACCGAGATACGGCCCTTTTTCGTTTTTTTTTTTTCCATTTTAAAATGGCTATAGCTCGAAAACGGTTCGTTTTTTGGGAAAACCGAGCAATTTTTTGCCCTATGAGAGACGGTTTACCACCCCATTTTACGGGAATCCGGTATCTGTTTTCCCATTTTCTTGATTTTGGTGCCCCCGCCGGCATCGTATAGTCTTAGGAGCCTACCTCGATTTAAAATTTTAAACTTGAATGGATAGGAGGAACGTCGGAAACCTACCAGGCTATAGTATATACGAAACCGCACTTTTTTACGCGCGTTGTAATAAACTCGGTACGAAAATTCGCTTATTTTTCGCCTCCGGCGCACCCTTACCGAGATACGGCCCTTTTTCTAATTTTTTTTTTCGATTTTAAAATGGCCATAACTCGAAAACGATTCGTTTTTTGGGAAAACGGAGTAATTTTTTGCCCTTATGGGGACGGTTTACGACCCCATTTTACGGGAATCCGGTGTCAGTTTCCCCATTTTCTTGATTTTGGTACCCCCGCCGGCATCGTATAGAGTATTGCGAGCCTACCTCGATTTAAAATTTAAAACTTGAATGGATAGGAGGACCGTCGGAAACCTACCAGGCTATAGTGGTTACGAATCCGCACCACTCTACGCGCGTTATATTGAGCTCGGTACGAAAATTCGCTTATTTTTCGCCTCCGACGCACCCTTACCGAGATACGGCCCTTTATCGAAATTTTTTTTTCGATTTTAAAATGGCTATATCTCGAAAACGGTTCGTTTTTTGAGAAAACCGAGCAATTTTTTGCCCCCTAGGGGACGCTTTACCACCAAATTTTACGGGAATCCGGTATCGGTTTCCCCATTTTCTTGATTTTGGTACCCCCGCCGGCATCGTATAGAGTATTGCGAGCCTACCTCGATTTAAAATTTAAAACTTGAATGGATAGGAGGAACGTCGGAAACCTACCAGGCTATAGCGGTTACGAATCCGCACCACTCTGCGCGCGTTATATCGAGCTCGGTACGAAATTTCGCTTATTTTTCGCCTCCGACGCACCCTTACCGAGATACGGCCCTTTTTCGAAATTTTTTTTCGATTTTAAAATGGCTATATCTCGAAAACGGTTCGTTTTTTGAGAAAATCGAGCAATTTTTTGCCCCATAGGGGACGGTTTACCACCCCATTTTACGGGAATCCGGTATCGGTTTCCCCATTTTCTTGATTTTGGTACCCCCGCCGGCATCCTATAGAGTATTGCGAGCCTACCTCGATTTAAAATTTAAAACTTGAACTCTACGCGCGTTATATTAAACTCGGTACGAAAATTCGCTTATTTTTCGCCTCCGACGCACCGTTACCGAGATACGGCCCTTTTTCGTATTTTTTTTTTCGATTTTAAAATGGCCATAACTCGAAAACGGTTCGTCCAATCAAAAAAAGGACAAAATTTTCACCCTTTAGGGGTCGCTTCTCACCCCCTTTACCCTTAGAAGACATTTTCTCCGATTTTTTTTTTTCAAAAATTACAAAATTCGAGGGGGTAAAATTTGGATTTGATACTTTGCCAGTCGATTCCCCACGCCGAGTTCGCCGGTCCACCTAGTTAATAACGCTGAGGCCGGTACGAAAATTCGCTTATTTTTCGCCTCCGACGCACCGTTTCCGAGATACGGCCCTTTTTCGAAAATGTCGAAATCTCGAAAACGGCTCGTCGGATCGAAAAACGCACGAAATTTTCGCCCCATAATTGTCGCTTCTCACCCCCCTTTACCCTTAGAAGGCATTTTCTCCGATTTTTTTTTTCAAAAATTACAAAATTCGAGGGGGTAAATTTTGGAGGGGGGGGGTTGAGACTTTGCCAGTCGATTCCCCACGCCGAGTCGGCCGGTCCCCCTAATTGATGAGGCCGAGGCCGGTACGAAAATTCGTTTATTTTTCGCCTCCGACGCACCGTTTCCGAGATACGACGATTTGAAAATTTTGAAAATTTTTCCAAAAAACCGCCGTATCTCGGAAACGGTTCGTCGTAGCGAGAAACGGAGCGAATTTCCGTCCCAAAAAGGACGGTTTCCGACCCCGTTTTACCCGGATCTGACATCGTTTCCGCCATTTTCCGGAAAAAAGTTTTTTCGGGGGCGGTAACTCCGCCCCCTGAGGTCGGGGGCGGTTCCGCTCCCGGCGCCGAAATCGCGGCCGCCCCCTCCGCCGACCCGCCAAGTTTCATCCCGATCGGAGCGGCCGTTCCCTAGATACATTGCGAGCCTGATACAAACAGTTATATATTCATGTCAATATCTTCAAAATTCTAGTCAAAATCGGCGTCTTTGGGCATTTTAGTAACGAAAACCTTAATAAACTATTAGATTTCGACGTAAGGCAACCATTCTGAGTCAAATAGTTGCCGATTTCGATAAAATCTTAGTCAGAATCTGCTTTTTCGCCTCTTATTGTACCCAAATCTACCTTAGAAATGCAGATATATACTTAAAACACCTTCTTTTGGGACAAATAATTGGTTTTCGCCCTTGATTAACGGAAGATTATAGCCAAAACATGCATTTTCATAACTTTGCGAACTGAAATCTACATTAAAACTGCAGATAACTACTTAAAAATTCACTTCCTTGAATTGATAATAGGTTTTTCTTTGTCATTTTAAACAGATTCCAGTCAAAATCGGCTTCTTCGATTCATATCGTATCTAAAACCGCATCAAAACTGCAAATATCAGTTTAAACTATCATTTTTTGATACAAACAGTTATATATTCATGTCAATATCTTTCAAATTCTAGTCAAAATCGGCGTCTTTGGGCATTTTAGTAACGAAAACCTTAATAAACTATTAGATTTCGACGTAAGGCAACCTTTCTGAGTCAAATAGTTGCCGATTTCGATATAATCTTAGTCAGAATCTGCTTTTTCGCCTCTTATTGTACCCAAATCTACCTTAGAAATGCAGATATATACTTAAAACACCTTCTTTTGGGACAAATAATTGGTTTTCGCCCTTGATTTACGGAAGATTATAGCCAAAACATGCATTTTCATAACTTAGCGAACTGAAATCTACATTAAAAGTGCAGATAACTACTTAAAAATTCACTTCCTTGAATTGATAATAGGTTTTTCTTTGTCATTTTAAACAGATTCCAGTCAAAATCGGCTTCTTCGACTCATATCGTACCTAAAACCGCATCAAAACTGCAAATATCAGTTTAAACTATCGTTTTTTGATACAAACAGTTATATATTCATGTCAATATCTTTCAAATTCTAGTCAAAATCGGCGTCTTTGGGCATTTTAGTAACGAAAACCTTAATAAACTATTAGATTTCGACGTAAGGCAACCATTCTGAGTCAAATAGTTACCGATTTCGAAAAAATCTTAGTCAGAATCTGCTTTTTCGCCTCTTATTGTACCCAAATCTACCTTAGAAATGCAGATATATACTTAAAACACCTTCTTTTGGGACAAATAATTGGTTTTCGCCCTTGATTAACGGAAGATTATAGCCAAAACATGCATTTTCATAACTTAGCGAACTGAAATCTACATTAAAACTGCAGATAACAACTTAAAAATTCACTTCCTTGAATTGATAATAGGTTTTTCTTTGTCATTTTAAACAGATTCCAGTCAAAATCGGCTTCTTCGATTCATATCGTATCTAAAACCGCATCAAAACTGCAAATATCAGTTTTAACTATCATTTTTTGATACAAACAGTTATATATTCATGTCAATATCTTTCAAATTCTAGTCAAAATCGGCGTCTTTGGGCATTTTAGTAACGAAAACATTAATAAACTATTAGATTTCGACGTAAGGCAACCTTTCTGAGTCAAATAGTTGCCGATTTCGATAAAATCTTAGTCAGAATCTGCTTTTTCGCCTCTTATTGTACCCAAATCTACCTTAGAAATGCAGATATATACTTAAAACACCTTCTTTTGGGACAAATAATTGGTTTTCGCCCTTGATTTACGGAAGATTATAGCAAAAACATGCATTTTCATAACTTAGCGAACTGAAATCTACATTAAAAGTGCAGATAACTACTTAAAAATTCACTTCCTTGAATTGATAATAGGTTTTTCTTTGTCATTTTAAACAGATTCCAGTCAAAATCGGCTTCTTCGACTCATATCGTACCTAAAACCGCATCAAAACTGCAAATATCAGTTTAAACTATCATTTTTTGATACAAACAGTTATATATTCATGTCAATATCATTCAAATCCTAGTCAAAATCGGCGTCTTTGGGCATTTTAGTAACGAAAACCTTAATAAACTATTAGATTTCGACGTAAGGCAACCATTCTGAGTCAAATAGTTGCCGATTTCGATAAAATCTTAGTCAGAATCTGCTTTTTCGCCTCTTATTGTACCCAAATCTACCTTAGAAATGCAGATATATACTTAAAACACCTTCTTTTGGGACAAATATTTGGTTTTCGCCCTTGATTTACGGAAGATTATAGCCAAAACATGCATTTTCATAACTTAGCGAACTGAAATCTACATTAAAACTGCAGATAACTACTTAAAAATTCACTTCCTTGAATTGATAATAGGTTTTTCTTTGTCATTTTAAACAGATTCCAGGCAAAATCGGCTTCTTCGACTCATATCGTACCTAAAACCGCATCAAAACTGCAAATATCAGTTTAAACTATCATTTTTTGATACAAACAGTTATATATTCATGTCAATATCTTTCAAATTCTAGTCAAAATCGGAGTCTTTGGGCATTTTAGTAACGAAAACCTTAATAAACTATTAGATTTCGAAGTAAGGCAACCATCCTGAGTCAAATAGTTGCCGATTTCGATAAAATCTTAGTCAGAATCTGCTTTTTCGCCTCTTATTGTACCCAAATCTACCTTAGAAATGCAGATATATACTTAAAACACCTTCTTTTGGGACAAATAATTGGTTTTCGCCCTTGATTTACGGAAGATTATAGCCAAAACATGCATTTTCATAACTTAGCGAACTGAAATCTACATTAAAACTGCAGATAACTACTTAAAAATTCACTTCCTTGAATTGATAATAGGTTTTTCTTTGTCATTTTAAACAGATTCCAGTCAAAATCGGCTTCTTCGATTCATATCGTATCTAAAACCGCATCAAAACTGCAAATATCAGTTTAAACTATCATTTTTTGATACAAACAGTTATATATTCATGTCAATATCTTCCAAATTCTAGTCAAAATCGGCGTCTTTGGGCATTTTAGTAACGAAAACCATAATAAACTATTAGATTTCGACGTAAGGCAACCTTTCTGAGTCAAATAGTTGCCGATTTCGATAAAATCTTAGTCAGAATATGCTTTTTCGCCTCTTATTGTACCCAAATCTACCTTAGAAATGCAGATATATACTTAAAACACCTTCTTTTGGGACAAATAATTGGTTTTCGCCCTTGATTTACGGAAGATTATAGCCAAAACATGCATTTTCATAACTTAGCGAACTGAAATCTACATTAAAACTGCAGATAACTACTTAAAAATTCACTTCCTTGAATTGATAATAGGTTTTTCTTTGTCATTTTAAACAGATTCCAGTCAAAATCGGCTTCTTCGACTCATATCGTACCTAAAACCGCATCAAAACTGCAAATATCAGTTTAAACTATCATTTTTTGATACAAACAGTTATATATTCATGTCAATATCATTCAAATTCTAGTCAAAATCGGCGTCTTTGGTTATTTTAGTAACGAAAACCTTAATAAACTATTAGATTTCGACGTAAGGCAACCATTCTGAGTCAAATAGTTGCCGATTTCGATACAATCTTAGTCAGAATCTGCTTTTTCGCCTCTTATTGTACCCAAATCTACTTTAGAAATGCAGATATATACTTAAAACACCTTCTTTTGGGACAAATAATTGGTTTTCGCCCTTGATTTACGGAAGATTATAGCCAAAACATGCATTTTCATAACTTAGCGAACTGAAATCTACATTAAAACTGCAGATAACTACTTAAAAATTCACTTCCTTGAATTGATAATAGGTTTTTCTTTGTCATTTTAAACAGATTCCAGTCAAAATCGGCTTCTTCGACTCATATCGTACCTAAAACCGCATCAAAACTGCAAATATCAGTTTAAACTATCATTTTTTGGTACAAACAGTTATATATTCATGTCAATATCATTCAAATTCTAGTCAAAATCGGCGTCTTTGGGCATTTTAGTAACGAAAACCTTAATAAACTATTAGATTTCGACGTAAGGCAACCATTCTGAGTCAAATAGTTGCCGATTTCGATACAATCTTAGTCAGAATCTGCTTTTTCGCCTCTTATTGTACCCAAATCTACCTTAGAAATGCAGATATATACTTAAAACACCTTCTTTTGGGACAAATAATTGGTTTTCGCCCTTGATTTACGGAAGATTATAGCCAAAACATGCATTTTCATAACTTAGCGAACTGAAATCTACATTAAAACTGCAGATAACTACTTAAAAATTCACTTCCTTGAATTGATAATAGGTTTTTCTTTGTCATTTTAAACAGATTCCAGTCAAAATCGGCTTCTTCGATTCATATCGTACCTAAACCCGCATCAAAACTGCAAATATCAGTTTAAACTATCATTTTTTGATACAAACAGTTATATATTCATGTCAATATCTTTCAAATTCTAGTCAAAATCGGCGTCTTTGGGCATTTTAGTAACGAAAACCTTAATAAACTATTAGATTTCGACGTAAGGCAACCTTTCTGAGTCAACTAGTTGCCGATTTCGATAAAATCTTAGTCAGAATCTGCTTTTTCGCCTCTTATTGTACCCAAATCTACCTTAGAAATGCAGATATATACTTAAAACACCTTCTTTTGGGACAAATAATTGGTTTTCGCCCTTGATTTACGGAAGATTATAGCCAAAACATGCATTTTCATAACTTAGCGAACTGAAATCTACATTAAAACTGCAGATAACTACTTAAAAATTCACTTCCTTGAATTGATAATAGGTTTTTCTTTGTCATTTTAAACAGATTCCAGTCAAAATCGGCTTCTTCGTTTCATATCGTACCTAAAACCGCATCAAAACTGCAAATATCAGTTTAAACTATCATTTTTTGATACAAACAGTTATATATTCATGTCAATATCTTTCAAATTCTAGTCAAAATCGGCGTCTTTGGGCATTTTAGTAACGAAAACCTTAATAAACTATTAGATTTCGACGTAAGGCAACCATTCTGAGTCAAATAGTTGCCGATTTCGATACAATCTTAGTCAGAATCTGCTTTTTCGCCTCTTATTGTACCCAAATCTACTTTAGAAATGCAGATATATACTTAAAACACCTTCTTTTGGGACAAATAATTGGTTTTCGCCCTTGATTTACGGAAGATTATAGCCAAAACATGCATTTTCATAACTTAGCGAACTGAAATCTACATTAAAACTGCAGATAACTACTTAAAAATTCACTTCCTTGAATTGATAATAGGTTTTTCTTTGTCATTTTAAACAGATTCCAGTCAAAATCGGCTTCTTCGACTCATATCGTACCTAAAACCGCATCAAAACTGCAAATATCAGTTTAAAATATCATTTTTTGGTACAAACAGTTATATATTCATGTCAATATCATTCAAATTCTAGTCAAAATCGGCGTCTTTGGGCATTTTAGTAACGAAAACCTTAATAAACTATTAGATTTCGACGTAAGGCAACCATTCTGAGTCAAATAGTTGCAGATTTCGATACAATCTTAGTCAGAATCTGCTTTTTCGCCTCTTATTGTACCCAAATCTACCTTAGAAATGCAGATATATACTTAAAACACCTTCTTTTGGGACAAATAATTGGTTTTCGCCCTTGATTTACGGAAGATTATAGCCAAAACATGCATTTTCATAACTTAGCGAACTGAAATCTACATTAAAACTGCAGATAACTACTTAAAAATTCACTTCCTTGAATTGATAATAGGTTTTTCTTTGTCATTTTAAACAGATTCCAGTCAAAATCGGCTTCTTCGATTCATATCGTACCTAAACCCGCATCAAAACTGCAAATATCAGTTTAAACTATCATTTTTTGATACAAACAGTTATATATTCATGTCAATATCTTTCAAATTCTAGTCAAAATCGGCGTCTTTGGGCATTTTAGTAACGAAAACCTTAATAAACTATTAGATTTCGACGTAAGGCAACCTTTCTGAGTCAACTAGTTGCCGATTTCGATAAAATCTTAGTCAGAATCTGCTTTTTCGCCTCTTATTGTACCCAAATCTACCTTAGAAATGCAGATATATACTTAAAACACCTTCTTTTGGGACAAATAATTGGTTTTCGCCCTTGATTTACGGAAGATTATAGCCAAAACATGCATTTTCATAACTTAGCGAACTGAAATCTACATTAAAACTGCAGATAACTACTTAAAAATTCACTTCCTTGAATTGATAATAGGTTTTTCTTTGTCATTTTAAACAGATTCCAGTCAAAATCGGCTTCTTCGTTTCATATCGTACCTAAAACCGCATCAAAACTGCAAATATCAGTTTAAACTATCATTTTTTGATACAAACAGTTATATATTCATGTCAATATCTTTCAAATTCTAGTCAAAATCGGCGTCTTTGGGCATTTTAGTAACGAAAACCTTAATAAACTATTAGATTTCGACGTAAGGCAACCATTCTGAGTCAAATAGTTGCCGATTTCGATAAAATCTTAGTCAGAATCTGCTTTTTCGCCTCTTATTGTACCCAAATCTACCTTAGAAATCCAGATATATACTTAAAACACCTTCTTTTGGGACAAATAATTGGTTTTCGCCCTTGACTAACCGAAGATTATAGCCAAAACATGCATTTTCATAACTTAGCGAACTGAAATCTACATTAAAACTGCAGATAACTACTTAAAAATTCACTTCCTTGAATTGATAATAGGTTTTTCTTTGTCATTTTAAACAGATTCCAGTCAAAATCGGCTTCTTCGATTCGTATCGTATCTAAAACCGCATCAAAACTGCAAATATCAGTTTAAACTATCATTTTTTGATACAAACAGTTATATATTCATGTCAATATCTTTCAAATTCTAGTCAAAATCGGCGTCTTTGGGCATTTTAGTAACGAAAACCTTAATAAACTATTAGATTTCGACGTAAGGCAACCTTTCTGAGTCAAATAGTTGCCGATTTCGATAAAATCTTAGTCAGAATCTGCTTTTTGGCCTCTTATTGTACCCAAATCTACCTTAGAAATGCAGATATATACTTAAAACACTTTCTTTTGGGACAAATAATTGGTTTTTGCCCTTGATTTACGGAAGATTATAGCCAAAACATGCATTTTCATAACTTAGCGAACTGAAATCTACATTAAAACTGCAGATAACTACTTAAAAATTCAGTTCCTTGAATTGATAATAGGTTTTTCTTTGTCATTTTAAACAGATTCCAGTCAAAATCGGCTTCTTCGATTCATATCGTATCTAAAACCGCATCAAAACTGCAAATATCAGTTTAAACTATCATTTTTTGATACAAACAGTTATATATTCATGTCAATACTTTTCAAATTCTAGTCAAAATCGGCGTCTTTGGGCAATTTAGTAACGAAAACCTTAATAAACTATTAAATTTCGACGTAAGGCAACCTTTCTGAGTCAAATAGTTGCCGATTTCGATAAAATCTTAGTCAGAATCTGCTTTTTCGCCTCTTATTGTACCCAAATCTAAATTAGAAATGCAGATATATACTTAAAACACCTTCTTTTGGGACAAATAATTGGTTTTCGCCCTTGATTTACGGAAGATTATAGCCAAAACATGCATTTTCATAACTTAGCGAACTGAAATCTACATTAAAACTGCAGATAACTACTTAAAAATTCACTTCCTTGAATTGATAATAGGTTTTTCTTTGTCATTTTAAACAGATTCCAGTCAAAATCGGCTTCTTCGACTCATATCGTACCTAAAACCGCATCAAAACTGCAAATATCAGTTTAAACTATCATTTTTTGATACAAACAGTTATATATTCATGTCAATATCATTCAAATTCTAGTCAAAATCGGCGTCTTTGGGCATTTTAGTAACGAAAACCTTAATAAACTATTAGATTTCGACGTAAGGCAACCATTCTGAGTCAAATAGTTGCCGATTTCGATACAATCTTAGTCAGAATCTGCTTTTTCGCCTCTTATTCTACCCAAATCTACCTTAGAAATGCAGATATATACTTAAAACACCTTCTTTTGGGACAAATAATTGGTTTTCGCCCTTGATTTACGGAAGATTATAGCCAAAACATGCATTTTCATAACTTAGCGAACTGAAATCTACATTAAAACTGCAGATAACTACTTAAAAATTCAGTTCCTTGAATTGATAATAGGTTTTTCTTTGTCATTTTAAACAGATTCCAGTCAAAATCGGCTTCTTCGATTCATATCGTATCTAAAACCGCATCAAAACTGCAAATATCAGTTTAAACTATCATTTTTTGATACAAACAGTTATATATTCATGTCAATACCTTTCAAATTCTAGTCAAAATCGGCGTCTTTGGGCAATTTAGTAACGAAAACCTTAATAAACTATTAGATTTCGACGTAAGGCAACCTTTCTGAGTCAAATAGTTGCCGATTTCGATAAAATCTTAGTCAGAATCTGCTTTTTCGCCTCTTATTGTACCCAAATCTACCTTAGAAATGCAGATATATACTTAAAACACCTTCTTTTGGGACAAATAATTGGTTTTCGCCCTTGATTTACGGAAGATTATAGCCAAAACATGCATTTTCATAACTTAGCGAACTGAAATCTACATTAAAACTGCAGATAACTACTTAAAAATTCACTTCCTTGAATTGATAATAGGTTTTTCTTTGTCATTTTAAACAGATTCCAGTCAAAATCGGCTTCTTCGACTCATATCGTACCTAAAACCGCATCAAAACTGCAAATATCAGTTTAAACTATCATTTTTTGATACAAACAGTTATATATTCATGTCAATATCATTCAAATTCTAGTCAAAATCGGCGTCTTTGGTCATTTTAGTAACGAAAACCTTAATAAACTATTAGATTTCGACGTAAGGCAACCATTCTGAGTCAAATAGTTGCCGATTTCGATACAATCTTAGTCAGAATCTGCTTTTTCGCCTCTTATTGTACCCAAATCTACTTTAGAAATGCAGATATATACTTAAAACACCTTCTTTTGGGACAAATAATTGGTTTTCGCCCTTGATTTACGGAAGATTATAGCCAAAACATGCATTTTCATAACTTAGCGAACTGAAATCTACATTAAAACTGCAGATAACTACTTAAAAATTCACTTCCTTGAATTGATAATAGGTTTTTCTTTGTCATTTTAAACAGATTCCAGTCAAAATCGGCTTCTTCGACTCATATCGTACCTAAAACCGCATCAAAACTGCAAATATCAGTTTAAACTATCATTTTTTGGTACAAACAGTTATATATTCATGTCAATATCATTCAAATTCTAGTCAAAATCGGCGTCTTTGGGCATTTTAGTAACGAAAACCTTAATAAACTATTAGATTTCGACGTAAGGCAACCATTCTGAGTCAAATAGTTGCCGATTTCGATACAATCTTAGTCAGAATCTGCTTTTTCGCCTCTTATTGTACCCAAATCTACCTTAGAAATGCAGATATATACTTAAAACACCTTCTTTTGGGACAAATAATTGGTTTTCGCCCTTGATTTACGGAAGATTATAGCCAAAACATGCATTTTCATAACTTAGCGAACTGAAATCTACATTAAAACTGCAGATAACTACTTAAAAATTCACTTCCTTGAATTGATAATAGGTTTTTCTTTGTCATTTTAAACAGATTCCAGTCAAAATCGGCTTCTTCGATTCATATCGTACCTAAACCCGCATCAAAACTGCAAATATCAGTTTAAACTATCATTTTTTGATACAAACAGTTATATATTCATGTCAATATCTTTCAAATTCTAGTCAAAATCGGCGTCTTTGGGCATTTTAGTAACGAAAACCTTAATAAACTATTAGATTTCGACGTAAGGCAACCTTTCTGAGTCAACTAGTTGCCGATTTCGATAAAATCTTAGTCAGAATCTGCTTTTTCGCCTCTTATTGTACCCAAATCTACCTTAGAAATGCAGATATATACTTAAAACACCTTCTTTTGGGACAAATAATTGGTTTTCGCCCTTGATTTACGGAAGATTATAGCCAAAACATGCATTTTCATAACTTAGCGAACTGAAATCTACATTAAAACTGCAGATAACTACTTAAAAATTCACTTCCTTGAATTGATAATAGGTTTTTCTTTGTCATTTTAAACAGATTCCAGTCAAAATCGGCTTCTTCGTTTCATATCGTACCTAAAACCGCATCAAAACTGCAAATATCAGTTTAAACTATCATTTTTTGATACAAACAGTTATATATTCATGTCAATATCTTTCAAATTCTAGTCAAAATCGGCGTCTTTGGGCATTTTAGTAACGAAAACCTTAATAAACTATTAGATTTCGACGTAAGGCAACCATTCTGAGTCAAATAGTTGCCGATTTCGATAAAATCTTAGTCAGAATCTGCTTTTTCGCCTCTTATTGTACCCAAATCTACCTTAGAAATCCAGATATATACTTAAAACACCTTCTTTTGGGACAAATAATTGGTTTTCGCCCTTGATTAACCGAAGATTATAGCCAAAACATGCATTTTCATAACTTAGCGAACTGAAATCTACATTAAAACTGCAGATAACTACTTAAAAATTCACTTCCTTGAATTGATAATAGGTTTTTCTTTGTCATTTTAAACAGATTCCAGTCAAAATCGGCTTCTTCGATTCATATCGTATCTAAAACCGCATCAAAACTGCAAATATCAGTTTAAACTATCATTTTTTGATACAAACAGTTATATATTCATGTCAATATCTTTCAAATTCTAGTCAAAATCGGCGTCTTTGGGCATTTTAGTAACGAAAACCTTAATAAACTATTAGATTTCGACGTAAGGCAACCTTTCTGAGTCAAATAGTTGCCGATTTCGATAAAATCTTAGTCAGAATCTGCTTTTTGGCCTCTTATTGTACCCAAATCTACCTTAGAAATGCAGATATATACTTAAAACACTTTCTTTTGGGACAAATAATTGGTTTTCGCCCTTGATTTACGGAAGATTATAGCCAAAACATGCATTTTCATAACTTAGCGAACTGAAATCTACATTAAAACTGCAGATAACTACTTAAAAATTCAGTTCCTTGAATTGATAATAGGTTTTTCTTTGTCATTTTAAACAGATTCCAGTCAAAATCGGCTTCTTCGATTCATATCGTATCTAAAACCGCATCAAAACTGCAAATATCAGTTTAAACTATCATTTTTTGATACAAACAGTTATATATTCATGTCAATACTTTTCAAATTCTAGTCAAAATCGGCGTCTTTGGGCAATTTAGTAACGAAAACCTTAATAAACTATTAAATTTCGACGTAAGGCAACCTTTCTGAGTCAAATAGTTGCCGATTTCGATAAAATCTTAGTCAGAATCTGCTTTTTCGCCTCTTATTGTACCCAAATCTAAATTAGAAATGCAGATATATACTTAAAACACCTTCTTTTGGGACAAATAATTGGTTTTCGCCCTTGATTTACGGAAGATTATAGCCAAAACATGCATTTTCATAACTTAGCGAACTGAAATCTACATTAAAACTGCAGATAACTACTTAAAAATTCACTTCCTTGAATTGATAATAGGTTTTTCTTTGTCATTTTAAACAGATTCCAGTCAAAATCGGCTTCTTCGACTCATATCGTACCTAAAACCGCATCAAAACTGCAAATATCAGTTTAAACTATCATTTTTTGATACAAACAGTTATATATTCATGTCAATATCATTCAAATTCTAGTCAAAATCGGCGTCTTTGGGCATTTTAGTAACGAAAACCTTAATAAACTATTAGATTTCGACGTAAGGCAACCATTCTGAGTCAAATAGTTGCCGATTTCGATACAATCTTAGTCAGAATCTGCTTTTTCGCCTCTTATTCTACCCAAATCTACCTTAGAAATGCAGATATATACTTAAAACACCTTTTTTGGGACAAATAATTGGTTTTCGCCCTTGATTTACGGAAGATTATAGCCAAAACATGCATTTTCATAACTTAGCGAACTGAAATCTACATTAAAACTGCAGATAACTACTTAAAAATTCACTTCCTTGAATTGATAATAGGTTTTTCTTTGTCATTTTAAACAGATTCCAGTCAAAATCGGCTTCTTCGTTTCATATCGTACCTAAAACCGCATCAAAACTGCAAATATCAGTTTAAACTATCATTTTTTGATACAAACAGTTATATATTTATGTCAATATCTTTCAAATTCTAGTCAAAATCGGCGTCTTTGGGCATTATAGCAACGAAAACCTTAATAAACTATTAGATTTCGACGTAAGGCAACCATTCTGAGTCAAATAGTTGCCGATTTCGATAAAATCTTAGTCAGAATCTGCTTTTTCGCCTCTTATTGTACCCAAATCTACCTTAGAAATCCAGATATATACGTAAAACACCTTCTTTTGGGACAAATAATTGGTTTTCGCCCTTGATTAACCGAAGATTATAGCCAAAACATGCATTTTCATAACTTAGCGAACTGAAATCTACATTAAAACTGCAGATAACTACTTAAAAATTCACTTCCTTGAATTGATAATAGGTTTTTCTTTGTCATTTTAAACAGATTCCAGTCAAAATCGGCTTCTTCGATTCATATCGTATCTAAAACCGCATCAAAACTGCAAATATCAGTTTAAACTATCATTTTTTGATACAAACAGTTATATATTCATGTCAATATCTTTCAAATTCTAGTCAAAATCGGCGTCTTTGGGCATTTTAGTAACGAAAACCTTAATAAACTATTAGATTTCGACGTAAGGCAACCTTTCTGAGTCAAATAGTTGCCGATTTCGATAAAATCTTAGTCAGAATCTGCTTTTTGGCCTCTTATTGTACCCAAATCTACCTTAGAAATGCAGATATATACTTAAAACACCTTCTTTTGGGACAAATAATTGGTTTTCGCCCTTGATTAACGGAAGATTATAGCCAAAACATGCATTTTCATAACTTAGCGAACTGAAATCTACATTAAAACTGCAGATAACTACTTAAAAATTCACTTCCTTGAATTGATAATAGGTTTTTCTTTGTCATTTTAAACAGATTCCAGTCAAAATCGGCTTCTTCGATTCATATCGTATCTAAAACCGCATCAAAACTGCAAATATCAGTTTAAACTACCATTTTTTGATACAAACAGTTATATATTCATGTCAATATCTTCCAAATTCTAGTCAAAATCGGCGTCTTTGGGCATTTTAGTAACGAAAACCATAATAAACTATTAGATTTCGACGTAAGGCAACCTTTCTGAGTCAAATAGTTGCCGATTTCGATAAAATCTTAGTCAGAATATGCTTTTTCGCCTCTTATTGTACCCAAATCTACCTTAGAAATGCAAATATATACTTAAAACACCTTCTTTTGGGACAAATAATTGGTTTTCGCCCTTGATTTACGGAAGATTATAGCGAAAACATGCATTTTCATAACTTAGCGAACTGAAATCTACATTAAAACTGCAGATAACTACTTAAAAATTCAGTTCCTTGAATTGATAATAGGTTTTTCTTTGTCATTTTAAACAGATTCCAGTCAAAATCGGCTTCTTCGACTCATATCGTACCTAAAACCGCATCAAAACTGCAAATATCAGTTTAAACTATCATTTTTTGATACAAACAGTTATATGTTCATGTCAATATCATTCAAATTCTAGTCAAAATCGGCGTCTTTGGGCATTTTAGTAACGAAAACCATAATAAACTATTAGATTTCGACGTAAGGCAACCTTTCTGAGTCAAATAGTTGCCGATTTCGATAAAATCTTAGTCAGAATATGCTTTTTCGCCTCTTATTGTACCCAAACCTACCTTTGAAATGCAGATATATACTTAAAACACCTTTTTTGGGACAAATAATTGGTTTTCGCCCTTGATTTACGGAAGATTATAGCCAAAACATGCATTTCCATAACTTAGCGAACTGAAATCTACATTAAAACTGCAGATAACTACTTAAAAATTCACTTCCTTGAATTGATAATAGGTTTTTCTTTGTCATTTTAAACAGATTCCAGTCAAAATCGGCTTCTTCGATTCATATCGTATCTAAAACCGCATCAAAACTGCAAATATCAGTTTAAACTATCATTTTTTGATACAAACAGTTATATATTCATGTCAATATCTTTCAAATTCTAGTCAAAATCGGCGTCTTTGGGCATTTTAGTAACGAAAACCTTAATAAACTATTAGATTTCGACGTAAGGCAACCTTTCTGAGTCAAATAGTTGCCGATTTTGATAAAATCTCGGTCAGAATCTGCTTTTTCGCCTCTTATTGTACCCAAATCTACCTTAGAAATGCAGATATATACTTAAAACACCTTCTTTTGGGACAAATAATTGGTTTTCGCCCTTGATTTACGGAAGATTATAGCCAAAACATGCATTTTCATAACATAGCGAACTGAAATCTACATTAAAACTGCAGATAACTACTTAAAAATTCACTTCCTTGAATTGATAATAGGTTTTTCTTTGTCATTTTAAACAGATTCCAGTCAAAATCGGCTTCTTCGACTCATATCGTACCTAAAACCGCATCAAAACTGCAAATATCAGTTTAAACTATCATTTTTTGATACAAACAGTTATATATTCATGTCAATATCTTTCAAATTCTAGTCAAAATCGGCGTCTTTGGGCATTTTAGTAACGAAAACCTTAATAAACTATTAGATTTCGACGTAAGGCAACCATTCTGAGTCAAATAGTTTCCGATTTCGATAAAATCTTAGTCAGAATCTGCTTTTTCGCCTCTTATTGTACCCAAATCTACCTTAGAAATGCAGATATATACTCAGAACACGTTCTTTTGGGACAAATAATTGGTTTTCGCCCTTGATTTACGGAAGATTATAGCCAAAACAAGCATTTTCATAACTTAGCGAACTGAAATCTACATTAAAACTGCAGATAACTACTTAAAAATTTACTTCCTTGAATTGATAATAGGTTTTTCTTTGTCATTTTAAACAGATTCCAGTCAAAATCGGCTTCTTCGATTCATATCGTATCTAAAACCGCATCAAAACTGCAAATATCAGTTTAAACTATCATTTTTTGATACAAACAGTTATATATTCATGTCAATATCTTTCAAATTCTAGTCAAAATCTGCGTCTTTGGGCATTTTAGTAACGAAAACCTTAATAAACTATTAGATTTCGACGTAAGGCAACCTTTCTGAGTCAAATAGTTGCCGATTTCAAAAAAATCCTAGTCAGAATCTGCTTTATCGCCTCTTATTGTACCCAAATCTACCTTAGAAATGCAGATATATACTTAAAACACCTTCTTTTGGGACAAATAATTGGTTTTCGCCCTTGATTTACGGAAGATTATAGCCAAAACATGCATTTTCATAACTTAGCGAACTTATTTGTCCCAAAAGAAGGTGTTTTAAGTATATATCTACATTTCTAAGGTAGATTTGGGTACAATAAGAGGCGAAAAAGCAGATTCTGACTAAGATTTTATCGAAATCGGCAACTATTTGACTCGGAATGGTTGCCTTACGTCGAAATCTAATAGTTTATTAAGGTTTTCGTTACTAAAATGCCCAAAGACGCCGATTTTGACTAGAATTTGAAAGATATTGACATGAATATATAACTGTTTGTATCAAAAAATGATAGTTTAAACTGATATTTGCAGTTTTGATGCGGTTTTAGATACGATATGAATCGAAGAAGCCGATTTTGACTGGAATCTGTTTAAAATGACAAAGAACAACCTATTATCAATTCAAGGAAGTGAATTTTTAAGTAGTTATCTGCAGTTTTAATGTAGATTTCAGTTCGCTAAGTTATGAAAATGCATGTTTTGGCTATAATCTTCCGTAAATCAAGGGCGAAAACCAATTATTTGTCCCAAAAGAAGGTGTTTTAAGTATATATCTGCATTTCTAAGGTAGATTTGGGTACAATAAGAGGCGAAAAAGCAGATTCTGACTAGGATTTTTTTGAAATCGGCAACTATTTGACTCAGAAAGGTTGCCTTACGTCGAAATCTAATAGTTTATTAAGGTTTTCGTTACTAAAATGCCCAAAGACGCCGATTTTGACTAGAATTTGAAAGATATTGACATGAATATATAACTGTTTGTATCAAAAAATGATAGTTTAAACTGATATTTGCAGTTTTGATGCGGTTTTAGATACGATATGAATCGAAGAAGCCGATTTTGACTGGAATCTGTTTAAAATGACAAAGAAAAACCTATTATCAATTCAAGGAAGTGAATTTTTAAGTAGTTATCTGCAGTTTTAATGTAGATTTCAGTTCGCTAAGTTATGAAAATGCATGTTTTGGCTATAATCTTCCGTAAATCAAGGGCGAAAACCAATTATTTGTCCCAAAAGAAGGTGTTCTGAGTATATATCTGCATTTCTAAGGTAGATTTGGGTACAATAAGAGGCGAAAAAGCAGATTCTGACTAAGATTTTATCGAAATCGGCAACTATTTGACTCAGAATGGTTGCCTTACGTCGAAATCTAATAGTTTATTAAGGTTTTCGTTACTAAAATGCCCAAAGACGCCGATTTTGACTAGAATTTGAAAGATATTGACATGAATATATAACTGTTTGTATCAAAAAATGATAGTTTAAACTGATATTTGCAGTTTTGATGCGGTTTTAGGTACGATATGAGTCGAAGAAGCCGATTTTGACTGGAATCTGTATAAAATGACAAAGAACAACCTATTATCAATTCAAGGAAGTGAATTTTTAAGTAGTTATCTGCAGTTTTAATGTAGATTTCAGTTCGCTAAGTTATGAAAATGCACGTTTTGGCTATAATCTTCCGTAAATCAAGGGCGAAAACCAATTATTTGTCCCAAAAGAAGGTGTTTTAAGTATATATCTGCATTTCTAAGGTAGATTTGGGTACAATAAGAGGCGAAAAAGCAGATTCTGACTAGGATTTTTTTGAAATCGGCAACTATTTGACTCAGAAAGGTTGCCTTACGTCGAAATCTAATAGTTTATTAAGGTTTTCGTTACTAAAATGCCCAAAGACGCCGATTTTGACTAGAATTTGAAAGATATTGACATGAATATATAACTGTTTGTATCAAAAGTGATAGTTTAAACTGATATTTGCAGTTTTGATGCGGTTTTAGATACGATATGAATCGAAGAAGCCGATTTTGACTGGAATCTGTTTAAAATGACAAAGAAAAACCTATTATCAATTCAAGGAAGTGAATTTTTAAGTAGTTATCTGCAGTTTTAATGTAGATTTCAGTTCGCCAAGTTATGAAAATGCATGTTTTGGCTATAATCTTCCGTAAATCAAGGGCGAAAACCAATTATTTGTCCCAAAAGAAGGTGTTTTAAGTATATATCTGCATTTCTAAGGTAGATTTGGGTACAATAAGAGGCGAAAAAGCAGATGCTGACTAGGATTTTAACGAAATCGGCAACTATTTGACTCAGAATGGTTGCCTTACGTCGAAATCTAATAGTTTATTAAGGTTTTCGTTACTAAAATGCCCAAAGACGCCGATTTTGATTAGAATTTGAAAGATATTGACATGAATATATAACTGTTTGTATCAAAAAATGATATTTTAAACTGATATTTACAGTTTTGATGCGGTTTTAGGTACGATATGAGTCGAAGAAGCCGATTTTGACTGGAATCTGTTTAAAATGACAAAGAGAAACCTATTATCAATTCAAGGAAGTGAATTTTTAAGTAGTTATCTGCAGTTTTAATGTAGATTTCAGTTCGCCAAGTTATGAAAATGCATGTTTTGGCTATAATCTTCCGTAAATCAAGGGCGAAAACCAATTATTTGTCCCAAAAGAAGGTGTTTTAAGTATATATCTGCATTTCTAAGGTAGATTTGGGTACAATAAGAGGCGAAAAAGCAGATGCTGACTAGGATTTTAACGAAATCGGCAACTATTTGACTCAGAATGGTTGCCTTACGTCGAAATCTAATAGTTTATTAAGGTTTTCGTTACTAAAATGCCCAAAGACGCCGATTTTGACTAGAATTTGAATGATATTGACATGAATATATAACTGTTTGTATCAAAAAATGATAGTTTAAACTGATATTTGCAGTTTTGATGCGGTTTTAGATATGATATGAATCGAAGAAGCCGATTTTGACTGGAATCTGTTTAAAATGACAAAGAAAAACCAATTATCAATTCAAAGAAGTGAATTTTTAAGTAGTTATCTGCAGTTTTAATGTAGATTTCAGTTCGCTAAGGGCGAAAACCAATTGTTTGTCCCAAAAGAAGGTGTTTTAAGTATATATCTGCATTTCTAAGGTAGATTTGGGTACAATAAGAGGCGAAAAAGCAGATTCTGACTAAGATTTTATCGAAATCGGCAACTATTTGACTCAGAAAGGTTGCCTTACGTCGAAATCTAATAGTTTATTAAGGTTTTCGTTACTAAAATGCCCAAAGACGCCGATTTTGACTAGAATTTGAAAGATATTGACATGAATATATAACTGTTTGTATCAAAAAATGATAGTTTAAACTGATATTTGCAGTTTTGATGCGGTTTTAGATACGATATGAATCGAAGAAGCCGATTTTGACTGGAATCTGTTTAAAATGACAAAGAAAAACCTATTATCAATTCAAGGAAGTGAATTTTTAAGTAGTTATCTGCAGTTTTAATGTAGATTTCAGTTCGCTAAGTTATGAAAATGCATGTTTTGGCTATAATCTTCCGTAAATCAAGGGCGAAAACCAATTGTTTGTCCCAAAAGAAGGTGTTTTAAGTATATATCTGCATTTCTAAGGTAGATTTGGGTACAATAAGAGGCGAAAAAGCAGATTCTGACTAAGATTTTATCGAAATCGGCAACTATTTGACTCAGAATGGTTGCCTTACGTCGAAATCTAATAGTTTATTAAGGTTTTCGTTACTAAAATGCCCAAAGACGCCGATTTTGACTAGAATTTGAAAGATATTGACATGAATATATAACTGTTTGTATCAAAAAATGATAGTTAAAACTGATATTTGCAGTTTTGATGCGGTTTTAGATACGATATGAATCGAAGAAGCCGATTTTGACTGGAATCTGTTTAAAATGACAAAGAAAAACCTATTATCAATTCAAGGAAGTGAATTTTTAAGTAGTTATCTGCAGTTTTAATGTAGATTTCAGTTCGCTAAGTTATGAAAATGCACGTTTTGGCTATAATCTTCCGTAAATCACGGGCGAAAACCAATTATTTGTCCCAAAAGAAGGTGTTTTAAGTATATATCTGCATTTCTAAGGTAGATTTGGGTACAATAAGAGGCGAAAAAGCAGATTCTGACTAGGATTTTTTTGAAATCGGCAACTATTTGACTCAGAAAGGTTGCCTTACGTCGAAATCTAATAGTTTATTAAGGTTTTCGTTACTAAAATGCCCAAAGACTCCGATTTTGACTAGAATTTGAAAGATATTGACATGAATATATAACTGTTTGTATCAAAAAATGATAGTTAAAACTGATATTTGCAGTTTTGATGCGGTTTTAGATACGATATGAATCGAAGAAGCCGATTTTGACTGGAATCTGTTTAAAATGACAAAGAAAAACCTATTATCAATTCAAGGAAGTGAATTTTTAAGTAGTTATCTGCAGTTTTAATGTAGATTTCAGTTCGCCAAGTTATGAAAATGCATGTTTTGGCTATAATCTTCCGTAAATCAAGGGCGAAAACCAATTATTTGTCCCAAAAGAAGGTGTTTTAAGTATATATCTGCATTTCTAAGGTAGATTTGGGTACAATAAGAGGCGAAAAAGCAGATGCTGACTAGGATTTTAACGAAATCGGCAACTATTTGACTCAGAATGGTTGCCTTACGTCGAAATCTAATAGTTTATTAAGGTTTTCGTTACTAAAATGCCCAAAGACGCCGATTTTGATTAGAATTTGAAAGATATTGACATGAATATATAACTGTTTGTATCAAAAAATGATATTTTAAACTGATAATTACAGTTTTGATGCGGTTTTAGGTACGATATGAGTCGAAGAAGCCGATTTTGACTGGAATCTGTTTAAAATTACAAAGAAAAACCTATTATCAATTCATGGAAGTGAATTTTTAAGTAGTTATCTGCAGTTTTAATGTAGATTTCAGTTCGCCAAGTTATGAAAATGCATGTTTTGGCTATAATCTTCCGTAAATCAAGGGCGAAAACCAATTTTTTGTCCCAAAAGAAGGTGTTTTAAGTATATATCTGCATTTCTAAGGTAGATTTGGGTACAATAAGAGGCGAAAAAGCAGATGCTGACTAGGATTTTAACGAAATCGGCAACTATTTGACTCAGAATGGTTGCCTTACGTCGAAATCTAATAGTTTATTAAGGTTTTCGTTACTAAAATGCCCAAAGACGCCGATTTTGACTAGAATTTGAATGATATTGACATGAATATATAACTGTTTGTATCAAATAATGATAGTTTAAACTGATATTTGCAGTTTTGATGCGGTTTTAGATATGATATGAATCGAAGAAGCCGATTTTGACTGGAATCTGTTTAAAATGACAAAGAAAAACCAATTATCAATTCAAAGAAGTGAATTTTTAAGTAGTTATCTGCAGTTTTAATGTAGATTTCAGTTCGCTAAGTTATGAAAATGCATGTTTTGGCTATAATCTTCCGTAAATCAAGGGCGAAAACCAATTGTTTGTCCCAAAAGAAGGTGTTTTAAGTATATATCTGCATTTCTAAGGTAGATTTGGGTACAATAAGAGGCGAAAAAGCAGATTCTGACTAAGATTTTATCGAAATCGGCAACTAGTTGACTCAGAAAGGTTGCCTTACGTCGAAATCTAATAGTTTATTAAGGTTTTCGTTACTAAAATGCCCAAAGACGCCGATTTTGACTAGAATTTGAAAGATATTGACATGAATATATAACTGTTTGTATCAAAAAATGATAGTTTAAACTGATATTTGCAGTTTTGATGCGGTTTTAGATACGATATGAATCGAAGAAGCCGATTTTGACTGGAATCTGTTTAAAATGACAAAGAAAAACCTATTATCAATTCAAGGAAGTGAATTTTTAAGTAGTTATCTGCAGTTTTAATGTAGATTTCAGTTCGCTAAGTTATGAAAATGCATGTTTTGGCTATAATCTTCCGTAAATCAAGGGCGAAAACCAATTGTTTGTCCCAAAAGAAGGTGTTTTAAGTATATATCTGCATTTCTAAGGTAGATTTGGGTACAATAAGAGGCGAAAAAGCAGATTCTGACTAAGATTTTATCGAAATCGGCAACTATTTGACTCAGAATGGTTGCCTTACGTCGAAATCTAATAGTTTATTAAGGTTTTCGTTACTAAAATGCCCAAAGACGCCGATTTTGACTAGAATTTGAAAGATATTGACATGAATATATAACTGTTTGTATCAAAAAATGATAGTTAAAACTGATATTTGCAGTTTTGATGCGGTTTTAGATACGATATGAATCGAAGAAGCCGATTTTGACTGGAATCTGTTTAAAATGACAAAGAAAAACCTATTATCAATTCAAGGAAGTGAATTTTTAAGTAGTTATCTGCAGTTTTAATGTAGATTTCAGTTCGCTAAGTTATGAAAATGCACGTTTTGGCTATAATCTTCCGTAAATCACGGGCGAAAACCAATTATTTGTCCCAAAAGAAGGTGTTTTAAGTATATATCTGCATTTCTAAGGTAGATTTGGGTACAATAAGAGGCGAAAAAGCAGATTCTGACTAGGATTTTTTTGAAATCGGCAACTATTTGACTCAGAATGGTTGCCTTACGTCGAAATCTAATAGTTTATTAAGGTTTTCGTTACTAAAATGCCCAAAGACGCCGATTTTGATTAGAATTTGAAAGATATTGACATGAATATATAACTGTTTGTATCAAAAAATGATAGTTTAAACTGATATTTGCAGTTTTGATGCGGTTTTAGATATGATATGAATCGAAGAAGCCGATTTTGACTGGAATCTGTTTAAAATGACAAAGAAAAACCTATTATCAATTCAAGGAAGTGAATTTTTAAGTAGTTATCTGCAGTTTTAATGTAGATTTCAGTTCGCTAAGTTATGAAAATGCATGTTTTGGCTATAATCTTCCGTAAATCAAGGGCGAAAACCAATTATTTGTCCCAAAAGAAGGTGTTTTAAGTATATATCTGCATTTCTAAGGTAGATTTGGGTACAATAAGAGGCGAAAAAGCAGATTCTGACTAAGATTTTATCGAAATTGGCAACTATTTGACTCAGAAAGGTTGCCTTACGTCGAAATCTAATAGTTTATTAAGGTTTTCGTTACTAAAATGCCCAAAGACGCCGATTTTGACTAGAATTTGAAAGATATTGACATGAATATATAACTGTTTGTATCAAAAAATGATAGTTTAAACTGATATTTGCAGTTTTGATGCGGTTTTAGGTACGATATGAGTCGAAGAAGCCGATTTTGACTGGAATCTGTTTAAAATGACAAAGAACAACCTATTATCAATTCAAGGAAGTGAATTTTTAAGTAGTTATCTGCAGTTTTAATGTAGATTTCAGTTCGCTAAGTTATGAAAATGCATGTTTTGGCTATAATCTTCCGTAAATCAAGGGCGAAAACCAATTATTTGTCCCAAAAGAAGGTGTTTTAAGTATATATCTGCATTTCTAACGTAGATTTGGGTACAATAAGAGGCGAAAAAGCAGATTCTGACTAGGATTTTTTTGAAATCGGCTACTATTTGACTCAGAAAGGTTGCCTTACGTCGAAATCTAATAGTTTATTAAGGTTTTCGTTACTAAAATGCCCAAAGACGCCGATTTTGACTAGAATTTGAAAGATATTGACATGAATATATAACTGTTTGTATCAAAAAATGATAGTTTAAACTGATATTTGCAGTTTTGATGCGGTTTTAGATACGATATGAATCGAAGAAGCCGATTTTGACTGGAATCTGTTTAAAATGACAAAGAAAAACCTATTATCAATTCAAGGAAGTGAATTTTTAAGTAGTTATCTGCAGTTTTAATGTAGATTTCAGTTCGCTAAGTTATGAAAATGCATGTTTTGGCTATAATCTTCCGTAAATCAAGGGCGAAAACCAATTATTTGTCCCAAAAGAAGGTGTTTTAAGTATATATCTGCATTTCTAAGGTAGATTTGGGTACAATAAGAGGCGAAAAAGCAGATGCTGACTAGGATTTTATCGAAATCGGCAACTATTTGACTCAGAATGGTTGCCTTACGTCGAAATCTAATAGTTTATTAAGGTTTTCGTTACTAAAATGCCCAAAGACGCCGATATTGATTAGAATTTGAAAGATATTGACATGAATATATAACTGTTTGTATCAAAAAATGATATTTTAAACTGATATTTACAGTTTTGATGCGGTTTTAGGTACGATATGAGTCGAAGAAGCCGATTTTGACTGGAATCTGTTTAAAATGACAAAGAAAAACCTATTATCAATTCAAGGAAGTGAATTTTTAAGTAGTTATCTGCAGTTTTAATGTAGATTTCAGTTCGCTAAGTTATGAAAATGCATGTTTTGGCTATAATCTTCCGTAAATCAAGGGCGAAAACCAATTATTTGTCCCAAAAGAAGGTGTTTTAAGTATATATCTGCATTTCTAAGGTAGATTTGGGTACAATAAGAGGCGAAAAAGCAGATTTTGACTAAGATTTTATCGAAATCGGCAACTATTTGACTCAGAAAGGTTGCCTTACGTCGAAATCTAATAGTTTATTAAGGTTTTCGTTACTAAAATGCCCAAAGACGCCGATTTTGACTAGAATTTGAAAGATATTGACATGAATATATAACTGTTTGTATCAAAAAATGATAGTTTAAACTGATATTTGCAGTTTTGATGCGGTTTTAGATATGATATGAATCGAAGAAGCCGATTTTGACTGGAATCTGTTTAAAATGACAAAGAAAAACCTATTATCAATTCAAGGAAGTGAATTTTTAAGTAGTTATCTGCAGTTTTAATGTAGATTTCAGTTCGCTAAGTTATGAAAATGCATGTTTTGGCTATAATCTTCCGTAAATCAAGGGCGAAAACCAATTATTTGTCCCAAAAGAAGGTGTTTTAAGTATATATCTGCATTTCTAAGGTAGATTTGGGTACAATAAGAGGCGAAAAAGCAGATTTTGACTAAGATTTTATCGAAATCGGCAACTATTTGACTCAGAAAGGTTGCCTTACGTCGAAATCTAATAGTTTATTAAGGTTTTCGTTACTAAAATGCCCAAAGACGCCGATTTTGACTAGAATTTGAAAGATATTGACATGAATATATAACTGTTTGTATCAAAAAATGATAGTTTAAACTGATATTTGCAGTTTTGATGCGGTTTTAGATATGATATGAATCGAAGAAGCCGATTTTGACTGGAATCTGTTTAAAATGACAAAGAAAAACCAATAATCAATTCAAGGAAGTGAATTTTTAAGTAGTTATCTGCAGTTTTAATGTAGATTTCAATTCGCTAAGTTATGAAAATGCATGTTTTGGCTATAATCTTCCGTAAATCAAGGGCGAAAACCAATTGTTTGTCCCAAAAGAAGGTGTTTTAAGTATATATCTGCATTTCTAAGGTAGATTTGGGTACAATAAGAGGCGAAAAAGCAGATTCTGACTAAGATTTTATCGAAATCGGCAACTATTTGACTCAGAAAGGTTGCCTTACGTCGAAATCTAATAGTTTATTAAGGTTTTCGTTATTAAAATGCCCAAAGACGCCGATTTTGACTAGAATTTGAAAGATATTGACATGACTATATAACTGTTTGTATCAAAAAATGATAGTTTAAACTGATATTTGCAGTTTTGATGCGGTTTTAGATACGATATGAATCGAAGAAGCCGATTTTGACTGGAATCTGTTTAAAATGACAAAGAAAAACCTATTATCAATTCAAGGAAGTGAATTTTTAAGTAGTTATCTGCAGTTTTAATGTAGATTTCAATTCGCTAAGTTATGAAAATGCATGTTTTGGCTATAATCTTCCGTAAATCAAGGGCGAAAACCAATTATTTGTCCCAAAAGAAGGTGTTTTAAGTATATATCTGCATTTCTAAGGTAGATTTGGGTACAATAAGAGGCGAAAAAGCAGATTCTGACTAAGATTTTATCGAAATCGGCATCTATTTGACTCAGAAAGGTTGCCTTACGTCGAAATCTAATAGTTTATTAAGGTTTTCGTTACTAAAATGCCCAAAGACGCCGATTTTGACTAGAATTTGAAAGATATTGACATGACTATATAACTGTTTGTATCAAAAAATGATAGTTTAAACTGATATTTGCAGTTTTGATGCGGTTTTAGATACGATATGAATCGAAGAAGCCGATTTTGACAGGAATCTGTTTAAAATGACAAAGAAAAACCTATTATCAATTCAAGGAAGTGAATTTTTAAGTAGTTATCTGCAGTTTTAATGTAGATTTCAGTTCGCTAAGTTATGAAAATGCATGTTTTGGCTATAATCTTCCGTAAATCAAGGGCGAAAACCAATTATTTGTCCCAAAAGAAGGTGTTTTAAGTATATATCTGCATTTCTAAGGTAGATTTGGGTACAATAAGAGGCGAAAAAGCAGATTCTGACTAAGATTTTATCGAAATCGGCAACTATTTGACTCAGAAAGGTTGCCTTACGTCGAAATCTAATAGTTTATTAAGGTTTTCGTTACTAAAATGCCCAAAGACGCCGATTTTGACTAGAATTTGAAAGATATTGACATGAATATATAACTGTTTGTATCAAAAAATGATAGTTTAAAATGATATTTGCAGTTTTGATGCGGTTTTAGGTACGATATGAGTCGAAGAAGCCGATTTTGACTGGAATCTGTTTAAAATGACAAAGAACAACCTATTATCAATTCAAGGAAGTGAATTTTTAAGTAGTTATCTGCAGTTTTAATGTAGATTTCAGTTCGCTAAGTTATGAAAATGCATGTTTTGGCTATAATCTTCCGTAAATCAAGGGCGAAACCAATTATTTGTCCCAAAAGAAGGTGTTTTAAGTATATATCTGCATTTCTAAGGTAGATTTGGGTACAATAAGAGGCGAAAAAGCAGATTTTGACTAAGATTTTATCGAAATCGGCAACTATTTGACTCAGAAAGGTTGCCTTACGTCGAAATCTAATAGTTTATTAAGGTTTTCGTTACTAAAATGCCCAAAGACGCCGATTTTGACTAGAATTTGAAAGATATTGACATGAATATATAACTGTTTGTATCAAAAAATGATAGTTTAAACTGATATTTGCAGTTTTGATGCGGTTTTAGATATGATATGAATCGAAGAAGCCGATTTTGACTGGAATCTGTTTAAAATGACAAAGAAAAACCAATAATCAATTCAAGGAAGTGAATTTTTAAGTAGTTATCTGCAGTTTTAATGTAGATTTCAATTCGCTAAGTTATGAAAATGCATGTTTTGGCTATAATCTTCCGTAAATCAAGGGCGAAAACCAATTGTTTGTCCCAAAAGAAGGTGTTTTAAGTATATATCTGCATTTCTAAGGTAGATTTGGGTACAATAAGTGGCGAAAAAGCAGATTCTGACTAAGATTTTATCGAAATCGGCAACTATTTGACTCAGAAAGGTTGCCTTACGTCGAAATCTAATAGTTTATTAAGGTTTTCGTTATTAAAATGCCCAAAGACGCCGATTTTGACTAGAATTTGAAAGATATTGACATGACTATATAACTGTTTGTATCAAAAAATGATAGTTTAAACTGATATTTGCAGTTTTGATGCGGTTTTAGATACGATATGAATCGAAGAAGCCGATTTTGACTGGAATCTGTTTAAAATGACAAAGAAAAACCTATTATCAATTCAAGGAAGTGAATTTTTAAGTAGTTATCTGCAGTTTTAATGTAGATTTCAGTTCGCTAAGTTATGAAAATGCATGTTTTGGCTATAATCTTCCGTAAATCAAGGGCGAAAACCAATTATTTGTCCCAAAAGAAGGTGTTCTGAGTATATATCTGCATTTCTAAGGTAGATTTGGGTACAATAAGAGGCGAAAAAGCAGATTCTGACTAAGATTTTATCGAAATCGGCAACTATTTGACTCAGAATGGTTGCCTTACGTCGAAATCTAATAGTTTATTAAGGTTTTCGTTACTAAAATGCCCAAAGACGCCGATTTTGACTAGAATTTGAAAGATATTGACATGAATATATAACTGTTTGTATCAAAAAATGATAGTTTAAACTGATATTTGCAGTTTTGATGCGGTTTTAGATACGATATGAATCGAAGAAGCCGATTTTGACTGGAATCTGTTTAAAATGACAAAGAACAACCTATTATCAATTCAAGGAAGTGAATTTTTAAGTAGTTATCTGCAGTTTTAATGTAGATTTCAGTTCGCTAAGTTATGAAAATGCATGTTTTGGCTATAATCTTCCGTAAATCAAGGGCGAAAACCAATTATTTGTCCCAAAAGAAGGTGTTTTAAGTATATATCTGCATTTCTAAGGTAGATTTGGGTACAATAAGAGGCGAAAAAGCAGATTCTGACTAGGATTTTTTTGAAATCGGCAACTATTTGACTCAGAAAGGTTGCCTTACGTCGAAATCTAATAGTTTATTAAGGTTTACGTTACTAAAATGCCCAAAGACGCCGATTTTGACTAGAATTTGAAAGATATTGACATGAATATATAACTGTTTGTATCAAAAAATGATAGTTTAAACTGATATTTGCAGTTTTGATGCGGTTTTAGATACGATATGAATCGAAGAAGCCGATTTTGACTGGAATCTGTTTAAAATGACAAAGAAAAACCTATTATCAATTCAAGGAAGTGAATTTTTAAGTAGTTATCTGCAGTTTTAATGTAGATTTCAGTTCGCTAAGTTATGAAAATGCATGTTTTGGCTATAATCTTCCGTAAATCAAGGGCGAAAACCAATTATTTGTCCCAAAAGAAGGTGTTCTGAGTATATATCTGCATTTCTAAGGTAGATTTGGGTACAATAAGAGGCGAAAAAGCAGATTCTGACTAAGATTTTATCGAAATCGGCAACTATTTGACTCAGAATGGTTGCCTTACGTCGAAATCTAATAGTTTATTAAGGTTTTCGTTACTAAAATGCCCAAAGACGCCGATTTTGACTAGAATTTGAAAGATATTGACATGAATATATAACTGTTTGTATCAAAAAATGATAGTTTAAACTGATATTTGCAGTTTTGATGCGGTTTTAGGTACGATATGAGTCGAAGAAGCCGATTTTGACTGGAATCTGTATAAAATGACAAAGAACAACCTATTATCAATTCAAGGAAGTGAATTTTTAAGTAGTTATCTGCAGTTTTAATGTAGATTTCAGTTCGCTAAGTTATGAAAATGCACGTTTTGGCTATAATCTTCCGTAAATCAAGGGCGAAAACCAATTATTTGTCCCAAAAGAAGGTGTTTTAAGTATATATCTGCATTTCTAAGGTAGATTTGGGTACAATAAGAGGCGAAAAAGCAGATTCTGACTAGGATTTTTTTTAAATCGGCAACTATTTGACTCAGAAAGGTTGCCTTACGTCGAAATCTAATAGTTTATTAAGGTTTTCGTTACTAAAATGCCCAAAGACGCCGATTTTGACTAGAATTTGAAAGATATTGACATGAATATATAACTGTTTGTATCAAAAGTGATAGTTTAAACTGATATTTGCAGTTTTGATGCGGTTTTAGATACGATATGAATCGAAGAAGCCGATTTTGACTGGAATCTGTTTAAAATGACAAAGAAAAACCTATTATCAATTCAAGGAAGTGAATTTTTAAGTAGTTATCTGCAGTTTTAATGTAGATTTCAGTTCGCCAAGTTATGAAAATGCATGTTTTGGCTATAATCTTCCGTAAATCAAGGGCGAAAACCAATTATTTGTCCCAAAAGAAGGTGTTTTAAGTATATATCTGCATTTCTAAGGTAGATTTGGGTACAATAAGAGGCGAAAAAGCAGATGCTGACTAGGATTTTAACGAAATCGGCAACTATTTGACTCAGAATGGTTGCCTTACGTCGAAATCTAATAGTTTATTAAGGTTTTCGTTACTAAAATGCCCAAAGACGCCGATTTTGATTAGAATTTGAAAGATATTGACATGAATATATAACTGTTTGTATCAAAAAATGATATTTTAAACTGATATTTACAGTTTTGATGCGGTTTTAGGTACGATATGAGTCGAAGAAGCCGATTTTGACTGGAATCTGTTTAAAATGACAAAGAAAAACCTATTATCAATTCAAGGAAGTGAATTTTTAAGTAGTTATCTGCAGTTTTAATGTAGATTTCAGTTCGCCAAGTTATGAAAATGCATGTTTTGGCTATAATCTTCCGTAAATCAAGGGCGAAAACCAATTATTTGTCCCAAAAGAAGGTGTTTTAAGTATATATCTGCATTTCTAAGGTAGATTTGGGTACAATAAGAGGCGAAAAAGCAGATGCTGACTAGGATTTTAACGAAATCGGCAACTATTTGACTCAGAATGGTTGCCTTACGTCGAAATCTAATAGTTTATTAAGGTTTTCGTTACTAAAATGCCCAAAGACGCCGATTTTGACTAGAATTTGAATGATATTGACATGAATATATAACTGTTTGTATCAAAAAATGATAGTTTAAACTGATATTTGCAGTTTTGATGCGGTTTTAGATATGATATGAATCGAAGAAGCCGATTTTGACTGGAATCTGTTTAAAATGACAAAGAAAAACCAATTATCAATTCAAAGAAGTGAATTTTTAAGTAGTTATCTGCAGTTTTAATGTAGATTTCAGTTCGCTAAGTTATGAAAATGCATGTTTTGGCTATAATCTTCCGTAAATCAAGAGCGAAAACCAATTGTTTGTCCCAAAAGAAGGTGTTTTAAGTATATATCTGCATTTCTAAGGTAGATTTGGGTACAATAAGAGGCGAAAAAGCAGATTCTGACTAAGATTTTATAGAAATCGGCAACTATTTGACTCAGAAAGGTTGCCTTACGTCGAAATCTAATAGTTTATTAAGGTTTTCGTTACTAAAATGCCCAAAGACGCCGATTTTGACTAGAATTTGAAAGATATTGACATGAATATATAACTGTTTGTATCAAAAAATGATAGTTTAAACTGATATTTGCAGTTTTGATGCGGTTTTAGATACGATATGAATCGAAGAAGCCGATTTTGACTGGAATCTGTTTAAAATGACAAAGAAAAACCTATTATCAATTCAAGGAAGTGAATTTTTAAGTAGTTATCTGCAGTTTTAATGTAGATTTCAGTTCGCTAAGTTATGAAAATGCATGTTTTGGCTATAATCTTCCGTAAATCAAGGGCGAAAACCAATTATTTGTCCCAAAAGAAGGTGTTCTGAGTATATATCTGCATTTCTAAGGTAGATTTGGGTACAACAAGAAGCGAAAAAGCAGATTCTGACTAAGATTTTATCGAAATCGGCAACTATTTGACTCAGAATGGTTGCCTTACGTCGAAATCTAATAGTTTATTAAGGTTTTCGTTACTAAAATGCCCAAAGACGCCGATTTTGACTAGAATTTGAAAGATATTGACATGAATATATAACTGTTTGTATCAAAAAATGATAGTTAAAACTGATATTTGCAGTTTTGATGCGGTTTTAGATACGATATGAATCGAAGAAGCCGATTTTGACTGGAATCTGTTTAAAATGACAAAGAAAAACCTATTATCAATTCAAGGAAGTGAATTTTTAAGTAGTTATCTGCAGTTTTAATGTAGATTTCAGTTCGCTAAGTTATGAAAATGCACGTTTTGGCTATAATCTTCCGTAAATCAAGGGCGAAAACCAATTATTTGTCCCAAAAGAAGGTGTTTTAAGTATATATCTGCATTTCTAAGGTAGATTTGGGTACAATAAGAGGCGAAAAAGCAGATTCTGACTAGGATTTTTTTGAAATCGGCAACTATTTGACTCAGAAAGGTTGCCTTACGTCGAAATCTAATAGTTTATTAAGGTTTTCGTTATTAAAATGCCCAAAGACGCCGATTTTGACTAGAATTTGAAAGATATTGACATGAATATATAACTGTTTGTATAAAAAAATGATAGTTAAAACTGATATTTGCAGTTTTGATGCGGTTTTAGATACGATATGAATCGAAGAAGCCGATTTTGACTGGAATCTGTTTAAAATGACAAAGAAAAACCTATTATCAATTCAAGGAAGTGAATTTTTAAGTAGTTATCTGCAGTTTTAATGTAGATTTCAGTTCGCCAAGTTATGAAAATGCATGTTTTGGCTATAATCTTCCGTAAATCAAGGGCGAAAACCAATTATTTGTCCCAAAAGAAGGTGTTTTAAGTATATATCTGCATTTCTAAGGTAGATTTGGGTACAATAAGAGGCGAAAAAGCAGATGCTGACTAGGATTTTAACGAAATCGGCAACTATTTGACTCAGAATGGTTGCCTTACGTCGAAATCTAATAGTTTATTAAGGTTTTCGTTACTAAAATGCCCAAAGACGCCGATTTTGATTAGAATTTGAAAGATATTGACATGAATATATAACTGTTTGTATCAAAAAATGATATTTTAAACTGATAATTACAGTTTTGATGCGGTTTTAGGTACGATATGAGTCGAAGAAGCCGATTTTGACTGGAATCTGTTTAAAATTACAAAGAAAAACCTATTATCAATTCATGGAAGTGAATTTTTAAGTAGTTATCTGCAGTTTTAATGTAGATTTCAGTTCGCCAAGTTATGAAAATGCATGTTTTGGCTATAATCTTCCGTAAATCAAGGGCGAAAACCAATTATTTGTCCCAAAAGCAGGTGTTTTAAGTATATATCTGCATTTCTAAGGTAGATTTGGGTACAATAAGAGGCGAAAAAGCAGATGCTGACTAGGATTTTAACGAAATCGGCAACTATTTGACTCAGAATGGTTGCCTTACGTCGAAATCTAATAGTTTATTAAGGTTTTCGTTACTAAAATGCCCAAAGACGCCGATTTTGACTAGAATTTGAATGATATTGACATGAATATATAACTGTTTGTATCAAATAATGATAGTTTAAACTGATATTTGCAGTTTTGATGCGGTTTTAGATATGATATGAATCGAAGAAGCCGATTTTGACTGGAATCTGTTTAAAATGACAAAGAAAAACCAATTATCAATTCAAAGAAGTGAATTTTTAAGTAGTTATCTGCAGTTTTAATGTAGATTTCAGTTCGCTAAGTTATGAAAATGCATGTTTTGGCTATAATCTTCCGTAAATCAAGGGCGAAAACCAATTGTTTGTCCCAAAAGAAGGTGTTTTAAGTATATATCTGCATTTCTAAGGTAGATTTGGGTACAATAAGAGGCGAAAAAGCAGATTCTGACTAAGATTTTATCGAAATCGGCAACTATTTGACTCAGAAAGGTTGCCTTACGTCGAAATCTAATAGTTTATTAAGGTTTTCGTTACTAAAATGCCCAAAGACGCCGATTTTGACTAGAATTTGAAAGATATTGACATGAATATATAACTGTTTGTATCAAAAAATGATAGTTTAAAATGATATTTGCAGTTTTGATGCGGTTTTAGGTACGATATGAGTCGAAGAAGCCGATATTGACTGGAATCTGTTTAAAATGACAAAGAAAAACCTATTATCAATTCAAGGAAGTGAATTTTTAAGTAGTTATCTGCAGTTTTAATGTAGATTTCAGTTCGCTAAGTTATGAAAATGCATGTTTTGGCTATAATCTTCCGTAAATCAAGGGCGAAAACCAATTATTTGTCCCAAAAGAAGATGTTTTAAGTATATATCTGCATTTCTAAGGTAGATTTGGGTACAATAAGAGGCGAAAAAGCAGATTCTGACTAAGATTTTATCGAAATCGGCAACTATTTGACTCAGAAAGGTTGCCTTACGTCGAAATCTAATAGTTTATTAAGGTTTTCGTTACTAAAATGCCCAAAAACGCCGATTTTGACTAGAATTTGAAAGATATTGACATGAATATATAACTGTTTGTATCAAAAAATGATAGTTTAAACTGATATTTGCAGTTTTGATGCAGTTTTAGATACGATATGAATCGAAGAAGCCGATTTTGACTGGAATCTGTTTAAAATGACAAAGAAAAACCTATTATCAATTCAAGGAAGTGAATTTTTAAGTAGTTATCTGCAGTTTTAATGTAGATTTCAGTTCGCTAAGTTATGAAAATGCATGTTTTGGCTATAATCTTCCGTAAATCAAGGGCGAAAACCAATTATTTGTCCCAAAAGAAGGTGTTTTAAGTATATATCTGCATTTCTAAGGTAGATTTGGGTACAATAAGAGGCGAAAAAGCAGATTCTGACTAAGATTTTATCGAAATTGGCAACTATTTGACTCAGAAAGGTTGCCTTACGTCGAAATCTAATAGTTTATTAAGGTTTTCGTTACTAAAATGCCCAAAGACGCCGATTTTGACTAGAATTTGAAAGATATTGACATGAATATATAACTGTTTGTATCAAAAAATGATAGTTTAAACTGATATTTGCAGTTTTGATGCGGTTTTAGGTACGATATGAGTCGAAGAAGCCGATTTTGACTGGAATCTGTTTAAAATGACAAAGAACAACCTATTATCAATTCAAGGAAGTGAATTTTTAAGTAGTTATCTGCAGTTTTAATGTAGATTTCAGTTCGCTAAGTTATGAAAATGCATGTTTTGGCTATAATCTTCCGTAAATCAAGGGCGAAAACCAATTATTTGTCCCAAAAGAAGGTGTTTTAAGTATATATCTGCATTTCTAACGTAGATTTGGGTACAATAAGAGGCGAAAAAGCAGATTCTGACTAGGATTTTTTTGAAATCGGCTACTATTTGACTCAGAAAGGTTGCCTTACGTCGAAATCTAATAGTTTATTAAGGTTTTCGTTACTAAAATGCCCAAAGACGCCGATTTTGACTAGAATTTGAAAGATATTGACATGAATATATAACTGTTTGTATCAAAAAATGATAGTTTAAACTGATATTTGCAGTTTTGATGCGGTTTTAGATACGATATGAATCGAAGAAGCCGATTTTGACTGGAATCTGTTTAAAATGACAAAGAAAAACCTATTATCAATTCAAGGAAGTGAATTTTTAAGTAGTTATCTGCAGTTTTAATGTAGATTTCAGTTCGCTAAGTTATGAAAATGCATGTTTTGGCTATAATCTTCCGTAAATCAAGGGCGAAAACCAATTATTTGTCCCAAAAGAAGGTGTTTTAAGTATATATCTGCATTTCTAAGGTAGATTTGGGTACAATAAGAGGCGAAAAAGCAGATGCTGACTAGGATTTTATCGAAATCGGCAACTATTTGACTCAGAATGGTTGCCTTACGTCGAAATCTAATAGTTTATTAAGGTTTTCGTTACTAAAATGCCCAAAGACGCCGATATTGATTAGAATTTGAAAGATATTGACATGAATATATAACTGTTTGTATCAAAAAATGATATTTTAAACTGATATTTACAGTTTTGATGCGGTTTTAGGTACGATATGAGTCGAAGAAGCCGATTTTGACTGGAATCTGTTTAAAATGACAAAGAAAAACCTATTATCAATTCAAGGAAGTGAATTTTTAAGTAGTTATCTGCAGTTTTAATGTAGATTTCAGTTCGCTAAGTTATGAAAATGCATGTTTTGGCTATAATCTTCCGTAAATCAAGGGCGAAAACCAATTATTTGTCCCAAAAGAAGGTGTTTTAAGTATATATCTGCATTTCTAAGGTAGATTTGGGTACAATAAGAGGCGAAAAAGCAGATTTTGACTAAGATTTTATCGAAATCGGCAACTATTTGACTCAGAAAGGTTGCCTTACGTCGAAATCTAATAGTTTATTAAGGTTTTCGTTACTAAAATGCCCAAAGACGCCGATTTTGACTAGAATTTGAAAGATATTGACATGAATATATAACTGTTTGTATCAAAAAATGATAGTTTAAACTGATATTTGCAGTTTTGATGCGGTTTTAGATATGATATGAATCGAAGAAGCCGATTTTGACTGGAATCTGTTTAAAATGACAAAGAAAAACCAATAATCAATTCAAGGAAGTGAATTTTTAAGTAGTTATCTGCAGTTTTAATGTAGATTTCAATTCGCTAAGTTATGAAAATGCATGTTTTGGCTATAATCTTCCGTAAATCAAGGGCGAAAACCAATTGTTTGTCCCAAAAGAAGGTGTTTTAAGTATATATCTGCATTTCTAAGGTAGATTTGGGTACAATAAGAGGCGAAAAAGCAGATTCTGACTAAGATTTTATCGAAATCGGCAACTATTTGACTCAGAAAGGTTGCCTTACGTCGAAATCTAATAGTTTATTAAGGTTTTCGTTATTAAAATGCCCAAAGACGCCGATTTTGACTAGAATTTGAAAGATATTGACATGACTATATAACTGTTTGTATCAAAAAATGATAGTTTAAACTGATATTTGCAGTTTTGATGCGGTTTTAGATACGATATGAATCGAAGAAGCCGATTTTGACTGGAATCTGTTTAAAATGACAAAGAAAAACCTATTATCAATTCAAGGAAGTGAATTTTTAAGTAGTTATCTGCAGTTTTAATGTAGATTTCAGTTCGCTAAGTTATGAAAATGCATGTTTTGGCTATAATCTTCCGTAAATCAAGGGCGAAAACCAATTATTTGTCCCAAAAGAAGGTGTTTTAAGTATATATCTGCATTTCTAAGGTAGATTTGGGTACAATAAGAGGCGAAAAAGCAGATTCTGACTAAGATTTTATCGAAATCGGCAACTATTTGACTCAGAAAGGTTGCCTTACGTCGAAATCTAATAGATTATTAAGGTTTTCGTTACTAAAATGCCCAAAGACGCCGATTTTGACTAGAATTTGAAAGATATTGACATGACTATATAACTGTTTGTATCAAAAAATGATAGTTTAAACTGATATTTGCAGTTTTGATGCGGTTTTAGATACGATATGAATCGAAGAAGCCGATTTTGACAGGAATCTGTTTAAAATGACAAAGAAAAACCTATTATCAATTCAAGGAAGTGAATTTTTAAGTAGTTATCTGCAGTTTTAATGTAGATTTCAGTTCGCTAAGTTATGAAAATGCATGTTTTGGCTATAATCTTCCGTAAATCAAGGGCGAAAACCAATTATTTGTCCCAAAAGAAGGTGTTTTAAGTATATATCTGCATTTCTAAGGTAGATTTGGGTACAATAAGAGGCGAAAAAGCAGATTCTGACTAAGATTTTATCGAAATCGGCAACTATTTGACTCAGAAAGGTTGCCTTACGTCGAAATCTAATAGTTTATTAAGGTTTTCGTTACTAAAATGCCCAAAGACGCCGATTTTGACTAGAATTTGAAAGATATTGACATGAATATATAACTGTTTGTATCAAAAAATGATAGTTTAAAATGATATTTGCAGTTTTGATGCGGTTTTAGGTACGATATGAGTCGAAGAAGCCGATTTTGACTGGAATCTGTTTAAAATGACAAAGAACAACCTATTATCAATTCAAGGAAGTGAATTTTTAAGTAGTTATCTGCAGTTTTAATGTAGATTTCAGTTCGCTAAGTTATGAAAATGCATGTTTTGGCTATAATCTTGAGTAAATCAAGGGCGAAAACCAATTATTTGTCCCAAAAGAAGGTGTTTTAAGTATATATCTGCATTTCTAAGGTAGATTCGGGTACAATAAGAGGCGAAAAAGCAGATGCTGACTAGGATTTTATCGAAATCGGCAACTATTTGACTCAGAATGGTTGCCTTACGTCGAAATCTAATAGTTTATTAAGGTTTTCGTTACTAAAATGCCCAAAGACGCCGATTTTGATTAGAATTTGAAAGATATTGACATGAATATATAACTGTTTGTATCAAAAAATGATATTTTAAACTGATATTTACAGTTTTGATGCGGTTTTAGGTACGATATGAGTCGAAGAAGCCGATTTTGACTGGAATCTGTTTAAAATGACAAAGAAAAACCTATTATCAATTCAAGGAAGTGAATTTTTAAGTAGTTATCTGCAGTTTTAATGTAGATTTCAGTTCGCTAAGTTATGAAAATGCATGTTTTGGCTATAATCTTCCGTAAATCAAGGGCGAAAACCAATTATTTGTCCCAAAAGAAGGTGTTCTAAGTATATATCTGCATTTCTAAGGTAGATTTGGGTACAATAAGAGGCGAAAAAGCAGATTCTGACTAAGATTTTATCGAAATCGGCAACTATTTGACTCAGAATGGTTGCCTTACGTCGAAATCTAATAGTTTATTAAGGTTTTCGTTACTAAAATGCCCAAAGACGCCGATTTTGACTAGAATTTGAAAGATATTGACATGAATATATAACTGTTTGTATCAAAAAATGATAGTTTAAACTGATATTTGCAGTTTTGATGCGGTTTTAGGTACGATATGAGTCGAAGAAGCCGATTTTGACTGGAATCTGTTTAAAATGACAAAGAAAAACCTATTATCAATTCAAGGAAGTGAATTTTTAAGTAGTTATCTGCAGTTTTAATGTAGATTTCAGTTCGCTAAGTTATGAAAATGCATGTTTTGGCTATATTCTTCAGTAAATCAAGGGCGAAAACCAATTATTTGTCTCAAAAGAAGGTGTTTTAAGTATATATCTGCATTTCTAAGGTAGATTTGGGTACAATAAGAGGCGAAAAAGCAGATTCTGACTAAGATTTTATCGAAATCGGCAACTATTTGACTCAGAATGGTTGCCTTACGTCGAAATCTAATAGTTTATTAAGGTTTTCGTTACTAAAATGCCCAAAGACGCCGATTTTGACTAGAATTTGAATGATATTGACATGAATATATAACTGTTTGTATCAAAAAATGATAGTTTAAACTGATATTTGCAGTTTTGATGCGGTTTTAGATACGATATGAATCGAAGAAGCCGATTTTGACTGGAATCTGTTTAAAATGACAAAGAAAAACCTATTATCAATTCAAGGAAGTGAATTTTTAAGTAGTTATCTGCAGTTTTAATGTAGATTTCAGTTCGCTAAGTTATGAAAATGCATGTTTTGGCTATAATCTTCCGTAAATCAAGGGCGAAACCAATTATTTGTCCCAAAAGAAGGTGTTTTAAGTATATATCTGCATTTCTAAGGTAGATTTGGGTACAATAAGAGGCGAAAAAGCAGATTTTGACTAAGATTTTATCGAAATCGGCAACTATTTGACTCAGAAAGGTTGCCTTACGTCGAAATCTAATAGTTTATTAAGGTTTTCGTTACTAAAATGCCCAAAGACGCCGATTTTGACTAGAATTTGAAAGATATTGACATGAATATATAACTGTTTGTATCAAAAAATGATAGTTTAAACTGATATTTGCAGTTTTGATGCGGTTTTAGATATGATATGAATCGAAGAAGCCGATTTTGACTGGAATCTGTTTAAAATGACAAAGAAAAACCAATAATCAATTCAAGGAAGTGAATTTTTAAGTAGTTATCTGCAGTTTTAATGTAGATTTCAATTCGCTAAGTTATGAAAATGCATGTTTTGGCTATAATCTTCCGTAAATCAAGGGCGAAAACCAATTGTTTGTCCCAAAAGAAGGTGTTTTAAGTATATATCTGCATTTCTAAGGTAGATTTGGGTACAATAAGAGGCGAAAAAGCAGATTCTGACTAAGATTTTATCGAAATCGGCAACTATTTGACTCAGAAAGGTTGCCTTACGTCGAAATCTAATAGTTTATTAAGGTTTTCGTTATTAAAATGCCCAAAGACGCCGATTTTGACTAGAATTTGAAAGATATTGACATGACTATATAACTGTTTGTATCAAAAAATGATAGTTTAAACTGATATTTGCAGTTTTGATGCGGTTTTAGATACGATATGAATCGAAGAAGCCGATTTTGACTGGAATCTGTTTAAAATGACAAAGAAAAACCTATTATCAATTCAAGGAAGTGAATTTTTAAGTAGTTATCTGCAGTTTTAATGTAGATTTCAGTTCGCTAAGTTATGAAAATGCATGTTTTGGCTATAATCTTCCGTAAATCAAGGGCGAAAACCAATTATTTGTCCCAAAAGAAGGTGTTTTAAGTATATATCTGCATTTCTAAGGTAGATTTGGGTACAATAAGAGGCGAAAAAGCAGATTCTGACTAAGATTTTATCGAAATCGGCAACTATTTGACTCAGAAAGGTTGCCTTACGTCGAAATCTAATAGTTTATTAAGGTTTTCGTTACTAAAATGCCCAAAGACGCCGATTTTGACTAGAATTTGAAAGATATTGACATGACTATATAACTGTTTGTATCAAAAAATGATAGTTTAAACTGATATTTGCAGTTTTGATGCGGTTTTAGATACGATATGAATCGAAGAAGCCGATTTTGACAGGAATCTGTTTAAAATGACAAAGAAAAACCTATTATCAATTCAAGGAAGTGAATTTTTAAGTAGTTATCTGCAGTTTTAATGTAGATTTCAGTTCGCTAAGTTATGAAAATGCATGTTTTGGCTATAATCTTCCGTAAATCAAGGGCGAAAACCAATTATTTTTCCCAAAAGAAGGTGTTTTAAGTATATATCTGCATTTCTAAGGTAGATTTGGGTACAATAAGAGGCGAAAAAGCAGATTCTGACTAAGATTTTATCGAAATCGGCAACTATTTGACTCAGAAAGGTTGCCTTACGTCGAAATCTAATAGTTTATTAAGGTTTTCGTTACTAAAATGCCCAAAGACGCCGACTTTGACTAGAATTTGAAAGATATTGACATGAATATATAACTGTTTGTATCAAAAAATGATAGTTTAAAATGATATTTGCAGTTTTGATGCGGTTTTAGGTACGATATGAGTCGAAGAAGCCGATTTTGACTGGAATCTGTTTAAAATGACAAAGAACAACCTATTATCAATTCAAGGAAGTGAATTTTTAAGTAGTTATCTGCAGTTTTAATGTAGATTTCAGTTCGCTAAGTTATGAAAATGCATGTTTTGGCTATAATCTTGAGTAAATCAAGGGCGAAAACCAATTATTTGTCCCAAAAGAAGGTGTTTTAAGTATATATCTGCATTTCTAAGGTAGATTTGGGTACAATAAGAGGCGAAAAAGCAGATGCTGACTAGGATTTTATCGAAATCGGCAACTATTTGACTCAGAATGGTTGCCTTACGTCGAAATCTAATAGTTTATTAAGGTTTTCGTTACTAAAATGCCCAAAGACGCCGATTTTGATTAGAATTTGAAAGATATTGACATGAATATATAACTGTTTGTATCAAAAAATGATATTTTAAACTGATATTTACAGTTTTGATGCGGTTTTAGGTACGATATGAGTCGAAGAAGCCGATTTTGACTGGAATCTGTTTAAAATGACAAAGAAAAACCTATTATCAATTCAAGGAAGTGAATTTTTAAGTAGTTATCTGCAGTTTTAATGTAGATTTCAGTTCGCTAAGTTATGAAAATGCATGTTTTGGCTATAATCTTCCGTAAATCAAGGGCGAAAACCAATTATTTGTCCCAAAAGAAGGTGTTCTAAGTATATATCTGCATTTCTAAGGTAGATTTGGGTACAATAAGAGGCGAAAAAGCAGATTCTGACTAAGATTTTATCGAAATCGGCAACTATTTGACTCAGAATGGTTGCCTTACGTCGAAATCTAATAGTTTATTAAGGTTTTCGTTACTAAAATGCCCAAAGACGCCGATTTTGACTAGAATTTGAAAGATATTGACATGAATATATAACTGTTTGTATCAAAAAATGATAGTTTAAACTGATATTTGCAGTTTTGATGCGGTTTTAGGTACGATATGAGTCGAAGTAGCCGATTTTGACTGGAATCTGTTTAAAATGACAAAGAAAAACCTATTATCAATTCAAGGAAGTGAATTTTTAAGTAGTTGTCTGCAGTTTTAATGTAGATTTCAGTTCGCTAAGTTATGAAAATGCATGCTTTGGCTATAATCTTCCGTAAATCAAGGGCGAAAACCAATTATTTGTCCCAAAAGAAGGTGTTTTAAGTATATATCTGCATTTCTAAGGTAGATTTGGGTACAATAAGAGGCGAAAAAGCAGATTTTGACTAAGATTTTATCGAAATCGGCAACTATTTGACTCAGAAAGGTTGCCTTACGTCGAAATCTAATAGTTTATTAAGGTTTTCGTTACTAAAATGCCCAAAGACGCCGATTTTGACTAGAATTTGAAAGATATTGACATGAATATATAACTGTTTGTATCAAAAAATGATAGTTTAAACTGATATTTGCAGTTTTGATGCGGTTTTAGATACGATATGAATCGAAGAAGCCGATTTTGACTGGAATCTGTTTAAAATGACAAAGAAAAACCTATTATCAATTCAAGGAAGTGAATTTTTAAGTAGTTATCTGCAGTTTTAATGTAGATTTCAGTTCGCTAAGTTATGAAAATGCATGTTTTGGCTATAATCTTCCGTAAATCAAGGGCGAAACCAATTATTTGTCCCAAAAGAAGGTGTTTTAAGTATATATCTGCATTTCTAAGGTAGATTTGGGTACAATAAGAGGCGAAAAAGCAGATTCTGACTAAGATTTTATCGAAATCGGCAACTATTTGACTCAGAATGGTTGCCTTACGTCGAAATCTAATAGTTTATTAAGGTTTTCGTTACTAAAATGCCCAAAGACGCCGATTTTGACTAGAATTTGAATGATATTGACATGAATATATAACTGTTTGTATCAAAAAATGATAGTTTAAACTGATATTTGCGGTTTTGATGCGGTTTTAGATATGATATGAATCGAAGAAGCCGATTTTGACTGGAATCTGTTTAAAATGACAAAGAAAAACCAATTATCAATTCAAGGAAGTGAATTTTTAAGTAGTTATCTGCAGTTTTAATGTAGATTTCCGTTCGCTAAGTTATGAAAATGCATGTTTTGGCTATAATCTTCCGTAAATCAAGGGCGAAAACCAATTGTTTGTCCCAAAAGAAGGTGTTTTAAGTATATATCTGCATTTCTAAGGTAGATTTGGGTACAATAAGAGGCGAAAAAGCAGATTCTGACTAAGATTTTATCGAAATCGGCAACTATTTGACTCAGAAAGGTTGCCTTACGTCGAAATCTAATAGTTTATTAAGGTTTTCGTTATTAAAATGCCCAAAGACGCCGATTTTGACTAGAATTTGAAAGATATTGACATGACTATATAACTGTTTGTATCAAAAAATGATAGTTTAAACTGATATTTGCAGTTTTGATGCGGTTTTATATTTTATTAAGGTTTTCGTTACTAAAATGCCCAAAAACTGCAGATAACTACATAAAAATTCACTTCCTTGAATTGATAATAGGTTTTTCTTTGTCATTTTAAACAGATTCCAGTCAAAATCGGCTTCCTCGATTCATATCGTTTCTAAAACCGCATCAAAACTGCAAATATTAGTTTAAACTATCATTTTTTGATACAAACAGTTATATATTCATGTCAATATCTTTCAAATTCTAGTCAAAATCGGCGTCTTTGGGAATTTTAGTAACGAAAACCTTAATAAACTATTAGATTTCGACGTAAGGCAACCATTCTGAGTCAAATAGTTGCCGATTTCGATAAAATCTTAGTCAGAATCTGCTTTTTCGCCTCTTATTGTACCCAAATCTAATTTAGAAATGCAGATATATACTTAAAACACCTTCTTTTGGGACAAATAACTGGTTTTGGCCCTTGATTTACGGAAGATTATAGCCCAAACATGCATTTTCATAACTTAGCGAACTGAAATCTACATTAAAACTCCAGATAACTACTTAAAAATTCACTTCCTTGAATTGATAATATGTTTTTCTTTGTCATTTTAAACAGATTCCAGTCAAAATCGGCTTCTTCGACTCATATCGTACCTAAAACCGCATCAAAACTGCAAATATCAGTTTAAACAATCATTTTTTGATACAAACAGTTATATATTCATGTCAATATCTTTCAAATTCTAGTCAAAATCGGCGTCTTTGGGCATTTTAGTAACGAAAACCTTAATAAAGTATTAGATTTCGACGTAAGGCAACTATTCTGAGTCTAATAGTTGCCGATTTCGATAAAATCTTAGTCAGAATCTGCTTTTTCGCCTCTTATTGTACCCAAATCTACCTTAGAAATGCAGATATATACTTAAAACACCTTCTTTTGGTACAAAGAATTGGTTTTCGCCCTTGATTTACGGAAGATTATAGCCAAAACATGCATTTTCATAACTTAGCGAACTGAAATCTACATTAAAACTGCAGATAACTACTTAAAAATTCACTTCCTTGAATTGATAATAGGTTTTTCTTTGTCATTTTAAACAGATTTCAGTCAAAATCGGCTTCTTCGACTCATATCGTACCTAAAACCGCATCAAAACTGCAAATATCAGTTTAAACTATCATTTTTTGATACAAACAGTTATATATTCATGTCAATATCTTTCAAATTCTAGTCAAAATCGGCGTCGTTGGGCATTTTAGTAACGAAAACCTTAATAAACTATTAGATTTCGACGTAAGGCAACCATTCTGAGTCAAATAGTTGCCGATTTCGATAAAATCTTAGTCAGAATCTGCTTTTTCGCCTCTTATTGTACCCAAATCTACCTTAGAAATGCAGATATATACTTAAAACACCTTCTTTTGGGACAAATAATTGGTTTTCGCCCTTGATTTACGGAAGATTATAGCCAAAACATGCATTTTCATAACTTAGCGAACTGAAATCTACATTAAAACTGCAGATAACTACTTAAAAATTCACTTCCTTGAATTGATAATAGGTTTTTCTTTGTCATTTTAAACAGATTCCAGACAAAATCGGCTTCTTCGATTCATATCGTATCTAAAACCGCATCAAAACTGCAAATATCAGTTTAAACTATCATTTTTTGATACAAACAGTTATATATTCATGTCAATATCTTTCAAATTCTAGTCAAAATCGGCGTCTTTGGGCATTTTAGTAACGAAAACCTTAATAAACTATTAGAATTCGACGTAAGGCAACCATTCTGAGTCAAATAGTTGCCGATTTCGATAAAATCTTAGTCAGAATCTGCTTTTTCGCCTCTTATTGTACCCAAATCTACCTTAGAAATGCAGATATATACTTAAAACACCTTCTTTTGGGACAAATAATTGGTTTTCGCCCTTGATTTACGGAAGATTATAGCCAAAACATGCATTTTCATAACTTAGCGAACTGAAATCTACATTAAAACTGCAGATAACTACTTAAAAATTCACTTCCTTGAATTGATAATAGGTTTTTCTTTGTCATTTTAAACAGATTCCAGACAAAATCGGCTTCTTCGATTCATATCGTATCTAAAAACGCATCAAAACTGCAAATATCAGTTTAAACTATCATTTTTTGATACAAACAGTTATATATTCATGTCAATATCTTTCAAATTCTAGTCAAAATCGGCGTCTTTGGGCATTTTAGTAACGAAAACCTTAATAAACTATTAGATTTCGACGTAAGGCAACCATTCTGAGTCAAATAGTTGCCGATTTCGATAAAATCTTAGTCAGAATCTGCTTTTTCGCCTCTTATTGTACCCAAATCTACCTTAGAAATGCAGATATGTACTTAAAACACCTTCTTTTGGGACAAATAATTGGTTTTCGCCCTTGATTTACGGAAGATTATAGCCAAAACATGCATTTTCATAATTTAGCGAACTGAAATCTACATTAAAACTGCAGATAACTACTTAAAAATTCACTTCCTTGAATTGATAATAGGTTTTTCTTTGTCATTTTAAACAGATTCCAGTCAAAATCGGCTTCTTCGACTCATATCGTACCTAAAACCGCATCAAAACTGCAAATATCAGTTTAAACTATCATTTTTTGATACAAACAGTTATATATTCATGTCAATATCTTTCAAATTCTAGTCAAAATCGGCGTCTTTGGGCATTTTAGTAACGAAAACCTTAATATACTATTAGATTTCGACGTAAGGCAACCATTCTGAGTCAAATAGTTGCCGATTTCGATAAAATCTTAGTCAGAATCTGCTTTTTCGCCTCTTATTGTACCCAAATCTACCTTAGAAATGCAGATATATACTTAAAACACCTTCTTTTGGGACAAATAATTGGTTTTCGCCCTTGATTTACGGAAGATTATAGCCAAAACATGCATTTTCATAACTTAGCGAACTGAAATCTACATTAAAACTGCAGATAACTACTTAAAAATTCACTTCCTTGAATTGATAAGAGGTTTTTCTTTGTCATTTTAAACAGATTCCAGTCAAAATCGGCTTCTTCGACTCATATCGTACCTAAAACCGCATCAAAACTACAAATATCAGTTTAAACTATCATTTTTTGATACAAACAGTTATATATTCATGTCAATATCATTCAAATTCTAGTCAAAAACGGAGTCTTTGGGCATTTTTCGAATTCAATTCAAGGAAGTGAATTTTTAAGTAGTTATCTGCAGTTTTAATGTAGATTTCAGTTCGCTAAGTTATGAAAATGCATGTTTTGGCTATAATCTTCCGTAAATCAAGGTCGAAAAATTCACTTCCTTGAATTGATAATAGGTTTTTCTTTGTCATTTTAAACAGATTCCAGTCAAAATCGGCTTCTTCGACTCATATCGTACCTAAAACCGCATCAAAACTGCAAATATCAGTTTAAACTATCATTTTCTGATACAAACAGTTATATATTCATGTCAATATCTTTCAAATTCTAGTCAAAATCGGCGTCTTTGGGCATTTTAGTAACGAAAACCTTAATAAACTATTAGATTTCGACGTAAGGCAACCATTCTGAGTCAAATAGTTGCCGATTTCGATAAAATCTTAGTCAGAATCTGCTTTTTCGCCTCTTATTGTACCCAAATCTACCTTAGAAATGCAGATATATACTTAGAACACCTTCTTTTGGGACAAATAATTGGTTTTCGCCCTTGATTTACGGAAGATTATAGCCAAAACATGCATTTTCATAACTTAGCGAACTGAAATCTACATTAAAACTGCAGATAACTACTTAAAAATTCACTTCCTTGAATTGATAATAGGTTTTTCTTTGTCATTTTAAACAGATTCCAGTCAAAATCGGCTTCTTCGACTCATATCGTACCTAAAACCGCATCAAAACTGTAAATATCAGTTTAAAATATCATCTTTTGATACAAACAGTTATATATTCATGTCAATATCTTTCAAATTCTAATCAAAATCGGCGTCTTTGGGCATTTTAGTAACGAAAACCTTAATAAACTATTAGATTTCGACGTAAGGCAACCATTCTGAGCCAAATAGTTGCCGATTTCGATAAAATCCTAGTCAGAATCTGCTTTTTCGCCTCTTATTGTACCCAAATCTACCTTAGAAATGCAGATATATACTTAAAACACCTTCTTTTGGGACAAATAATTGGTTTTCGCCCTTGATTTACGGAAGATTATAGCCAAAACATGCATTTTCATAACTTAGCGAACTGAAATCTACATTAAAACTGCAGATAACTACTTAAAAATTCACTTCCATGAATTGATAATAGATTTTTCTTTGTCATTTTAAACAGATTCCAGTCAAAATCGGCTTCTTCGACTCATATCGTACCTAAAACCGCATCAAAACTGCAAATATCAGTTTAAACTATCATTTTTTGATACAAACAGTTATATATTCATGTCAATATCTTTCAAATTCTAGTCAAAATGTGCGTCTTTGGGCATTTTAGTAACGAAAACCTTAATAAACTATTAGATTTCGACGTAAGGCAACCATTCTGAGTCAAATAGTTGCCGATTTCGATAAAATCTTAGTCAGAATCTGCTTTTTCGCCTCTTATTGTACCCAAATCTACCTTAGAAATGCAGATATATACTTAAAACACCTTCTTTTGGGACAAATAATTGGTTTTCGCCCTTGATTTACGGAAGATTATAGCCAAAACATGCATTTTCATAACTTAGCGAACTGAAATCTACATTAAAACTGCAGATAACTACTTAAAAATTCACTTCCATGATTTGATAATAGGTTTTTCTTTGTCATTTTAAACAGATTCCAGTCAAAATCGGCTTCTTCGACTCATATCGTACCTAAAACCGCATCAAAACTGTAAATATCAGTTTAAAATATCATTTTTTGATACAAACAGTTATATATTCATGTCAATATCTTTCAAATTCTAATCAAAATCGGCGTCTTTGGGCATTTTAGTAACGAAAACCTTAATAAACTATTAGATTTCGACGTAAGGCAACCATTCTGAGTCAAATAGTTGCCGATTTCGATAAAATCTTAGTCAGAATCTGCTTTTTCGCCTCTTATTGTACCCAAATCTACCTTAGAAATGCAGATATATACTTAAAACACCTTCTTTTGGGACAAATAATTGGTTTTCGCCCTTGATTTACGGAAGATTATAGCCAAAACATGCATTTTCATAACTTAGCGAACTGAAATCTACATTAATACTGCAGATAACTACTTAAAAATTCACTTCCTTGAATTGATAATAGGTTTTTCTTTGTCATTTTAAACAGATTCCAGTCAAAATCGGCTTCTTCGACTCATATCGTACCTAAAACCGCATCAAAACTGCAAATATCAGTTTAAACTATCATTTTTTGATACAAACAGTTATATATTCATGTCAATATCTTTCAAATTCTAGTCAAAATCGGCGTCTTTGGGCATTTTAGTAACGAAAACCTTAATAAACTATTAGATTTCGACGTAAGGCAACCATTCTGAGTCAAATAGTTGCCGATTTCGATAAAATCTTAGTCAGAATCTGCTTTTTCGCCTCTTATTGTACCCAAATCTACCTTAGAAATGCAGATATATACTTAAAACACCTTCTTTTGGGACAAATAATTGGTTTTCGCCCTTGATTTACGGAAGATTATAGCCAAAACATGCATTTTCATAACTTAGCGAACTGAAATCTACATTAAAACTGCAGATAACTACTTAAAAATTCACTTCCTTGAATTGATAATAGGTTTTTCTTTGTCATTTTAAACAGATTCCAGACAAAATCGGCTTCTTCGATTCATATCGTATCTAAAACCGCATCAAAACTGCAAATATCAGTTTAAACTATCATTTTTTGATACAAACAGTTATATATTCATGTCAATATCTTTCAAATTCTAGTCAAAATCGGCGTCTTTGGGCATTTTAGTAACGAAAACCTTAATAAACTATTAGAATTCGACGTAAGGCAACCATTCTGAGTCAAATAGTTGCCGATTTCGATAAAATCTTAGTCAGAATCTGCTTTTTCGCCTCTTATTGTACCCAAATCTACCTTAGAAATGCAGATATATACTTAAAACACCTTCTTTTGGGACAAATAATTGGTTTTCGCCCTTGATTTACGGAAGATTATAGCCAAAACATGCATTTTCATAACTTAGCGAACTGAAATCTACATTAAAACTGCAGATAACTACTTAAAAATTCACTTCCTTGAATTGATAATAGGTTTTTCTTTGTCATTTTAAACAGATTCCAGACAAAATCGGCTTCTTCGATTCATATCGTATCTAAAAACGCATCAAAACTGCAAATATCAGTTTAAACTATCATTTTTTGATACAAACAGTTATATATTCATGTCAATATCTTTCAAATTCTAGTCAAAATCGGCGTCTTTGGGCATTTTAGTAACGAAAACCTTAATAAACTATTAGATTTCGACGTAAGGCAACCATTCTGAGTCAAATAGTTGCCGATTTCGATAAAATCTTAGTCAGAATCTGCTTTTTCGCCTCTTATTGTACCCAAATCTACCTTAGAAATGCAGATATGTACTTAAAACACCTTCTTTTGGGACAAATAATTGGTTTTCGCCCTTGATTTACGGAAGATTATAGTCAAAACATGCATTTTCATAACTTAGCGAACTGAAATCTACATTAAAACTGCAGATAACTACTTAAAAATTCACTTCCTTGAATTGATAATAGGTTTTTCTTTGTCGTTTTAAACAGATTCCAGTCAAAATCGGCTTCTTCGACTCATATCGTACCTAAAACCGCATCAAAACTGCAAATATCAGTTTAAACTATCATTTTTTGATACAAACAGTTATATATTCATGTCAATATCTTTCAAATTCTAGTAAAAATCGGCGTCTTTGGGCATTTTAGTAACGAAAACCTTAATATACTATTAGATTTCGACGTAAGGCAACCATTCTGAGTCAAATAGTTGCCGATTTCGATAAAATCTTAGTCAGAATCTGCTTTTTCGCCTCTTATTGTACCCAAATCTACCTTAGAAATGCAGATATATACTTAAAACACCTTCTTTTGGGACAAATAATTGGTTTTCGCCCTTGATTTACGGAAGATTATAGCCAAAACATGCATTTTCATAACTTAGCGAACTGAAATCTACATTAAAACTGCAGATAACTACTTAAAAATTCACTTCCTTGAATTGATAAGAGGTTTTTCTTTGTCATTTTAAACAGATTCCAGTCAAAATCGGCTTCTTCGACTCATATCGTACCTAAAACCGCATCAAAACTACAAATATCAGTTTAAACTATCATTTTTTGATACAAACAGTTATATATTCATGTCAATATCATTCAAATTCTAGTCAAAAACGGAGTCTTTGGGCATTTTTCGAATTCAATTCAAGGAAGTGAATTTTTAAGTAGTTATCTGCAGTTTTAATGTAGATTTCAGTTCGCTAAGTTATGAAAATGCATGTTTTGGCTATAATCTTCCGTAAATCAAGGTCGAAAAATTCACTTCCTTGAATTGATAATAGGTTTTTCTTTGTCATTTTAAACAGATTCCAGTCAAAATCGGCTTCTTCGACTCATATCGTACCTAAAACCGCATCAAAACTGCAAATATCAGTTTAAACTATCATTTTCTGATACAAACAGTTATATATTCATGTCAATATCTTTCAAATTCTAGACAAAATCGGCGTCTTTGGGCATTTTAGTAACGAAAACCTTAATAAACTATTAGATTTCGACGTAAGGCAACCATTCTGAGTCAAATAGTTGCCGATTTCGATAAAATCTTAGTCAGAATCTGCTTTTTCGCCTCTTATTGTACCCAAATCTACCTTAGAAATGCAGATATATACTTAAAACACCTTCTTTTGGGACAAATAATTGGTTTTCGCCCTTGATTTACGGAAGATTATAGCCAAAACATGCATTTTCATAACTTAGCGAACTGAAATCTACATTAAAACTGCAGATAACTACTTAAAAATTCACTTCCTTGAATTGATAATAGGTTTTTCTTTGTCATTTTAAACAGATTCCAGTCAAAATCGGCTTCTTCGACTCATATCGTACCTAAAACCGCATCAAAACTGTAAATATCAGTTTAAAATATCATCTTTTGATACAAACAGTTATATATTCATGTCAATATCTTTCAAATTCTAATCAAAATCGGCGTCTTTGGGCATTTTAGTAACGAAAACCTTAATAAACTATTAGATTTCGACGTAAGGCAACCATTCTGAGCCAAATAGTTGCCGATTTCGATAAAATCCTAGTCAGAATCTGCTTTTTCGCCTCTTATTGTACCCAAATCTACCTTAGAAATGCAGATATATACTTAAAACACCTTCTTTTGGGACAAATAATTGGTTTTCGCCCTTGATTTACGGAAGATTATAGCCAAAACATGCATTTTCATAACTTAGCGAACTGAAATCTACATTAAAACTGCAGATAACTACTTAAAAATTCACTTCCATGAATTGATAATAGATTTTTCTTTGTCATTTTAAACAGATTCCAGTCAAAATCGGCTTCTTCGACTCATATCGTACCTAAAACCGCATCAAAACTGCAAATATCAGTTTAAACTATCATTTTTTGATACAAACAGTTATATATTCATGTCAATATCTTTCAAATTCTAGTCAAAATGTGCGTCTTTGGGCATTTTAGTAACGAAAACCTTAATAAACTATTAGATTTCGACGTAAGGCAACCATTCTGAGTCAAATAGTTGCCGATTTCGATAAAATCTTAGTCAGAATCTGCTTTTTCGCCTCTTATTGTACCCAAATCTACCTTAGAAATGCAGATATATACTTAAAACACCTTCTTTTGGGACAAATAATTGGTTTTCGCCCTTGATTTACGGAAGATTATAGCCAAAACATGCATTTTCATAACTTAGCGAACTGAAATCTACATTAAAACTGCAGATAACTACTTAAAAATTCACTTCCATGATTTGATAATAGGTTTTTCTTTGTCATTTTAAACAGATTCCAGTCAAAATCGGCTTCTTCGACTCATATCGTACCTAAAACCGCATCAAAACTGTAAATATCAGTTTAAAATATCATTTTTTGATACAAACAGTTATATATTCATGTCAATATCTTTCAAATTCTAATCAAAATCGGCGTCTTTGGGCATTTTAGTAACGAAAACCTTAATAAACTATTAGATTTCGACGTAAGGCAACCATTCTGAGCCAAATAGTTCCCGATTTCGATAAAATCCTAGTCAGAATCTGCTTTTTCGCCTCTTATTGTACCCAAATCTACCTTAGAAATGCAGATATATACTTAAAACACCTTCTTTTGGGACAAATAATTGGTTTTCGCCCTTGATTTACGGAAGATTATAGCCAAAACATGCATTTTCATAACTTAGCGAACTGAAATCTACATTAAAACTGCAGATAACTACTTAAAAATTCACTTCCTTGAATTGATAAGAGGTTTTTCTTTGTCATTTTAAACAGATTCCAGTCAAAATCGGCTTCTTCGACTCATATCGTACCTAAAACCGCATCAAAACTACAAATATCAGTTTAAACTATCATTTTTTGATACAAACAGTTATATATTCATGTCAATATCATTCAAATTCTAGTCAAAAACGGAGTCTTTGGGCATTTTTCGAATTCAATTCAAGGAAGTGAATTCTTAAGTAGTTATCTGCAGTTTTAATGTAGATTTCAGTTCGCTAAGTTATGAAAATGCATGTTTTGGCTATAATCTTCCGTAAATCAAGGTCGAAAAATTCACTTCCTTGAATTGATAATAGGTTTTTCTTTGTCATTTTAAACAGATTCCAGTCAAAATCGGCTTCTTCGACTCATATCGTACCTAAAACCGCATCAAAACTGCAAATATCAGTTTAAACTATCATTTTTTGATACAAACAGTTATATATTCATGTCAATATCTTTCAAATTCTAGTCAAAATCGGCGTCTTTGGGCATTTTAGTAACGAAAACCTTAATAAACTATTAGATTTCGACGTAAGGCAACCATTCTGAGTCAAATAGTTGCCGATTTCGATAAAATCTTAGTCAGAATCTGCTTTTTCGCCTCTTATTGTACCCAAATCTACCTTAGAAATGTAGATATATACTTAAAACACCTTCTTTTGGGACAAATAAGTTCGCTAAGTTATGAAAATGCATGTTTTGGCTATAATCTTCCGTAAATCAAGGGCGAAAACCAATTATTTGTCCCAAAAGAAGGTGTTTTAAGATATATCTGCATTTCTAAGGTAGATTTGGGTACAATAAGAGGCGAAAACGCAGATTCTGACTAAGATTTTATCGAAATCGGCAACTATTTGACTCAGAAAGGTTGCCTTACGTCGAAATCTAATAGTTTATTAAGGTTTTCGTTACTAAAATGCCCAAAGACACCGATTTTGACTAGAATTTGAAAGATATTGACATGAATATATAACTGTTTGTATCAAAAAATGATAGTTTAAACTGATATTTGCAGTTTTGATGCGGTTTTAGATACGATATGAATCGAAGAAGCCGATTTTGACTGGAATCTGTTTAAAATGACAAAGAAAAACCTATTATCAATTCAAGGAAGTGAATTTTTAAGTAGTTATCTGCAGTTTTAATGTAGGTTTCAGTTCGCTAAGTTATGAAAATGCATGTTTTGGCTATAATCTTCCGTAAATCAAGGGCGAAAACCAATTATTTGTCCCAAAAGAAGGTGTTTTAAGTATATATCTGCATTTCTAAGGTAGATTTGGGTACAATAAGAGGCGAAAAAGCAGATTCTGACTAAGATTGTATCGAAATCGGCAACTATTTGACTCAGAATGGTTGCCTTACGTCGAAATCTAATAGTTTATTAAGGTTTTCGTTACTAAAATGCCCAAAGACGCCGATTTTGACTAGAATTTGAATGATATTGACATGAATATATAACTGTTTGTATCAAAAAATGATAGTTTAAACTGATATTTGCAGTTTTGATGCGGTTTTAGGTACGATATGAGTCGAAGAAGCCGATTTTGACTGGAATCTGTTTAAAATGACAAAGAAAAACCTATTATCAATTCAAGGAAGTGAATTTTTAAGTAGTTATCTGCAGTTTTAATGTAGATTTCTGTTCGCTAAGTTATGAAAATGCATGTTTTGGCTATAATCTTCCGTAAATCAAGGGCGAAAACCAATTATTTGTCCCAAAAGAAGGTGTTTTAATTATATATCTGCATTTCTAAGGTAGATTTGGGTACAATAAGAGGCGAAAAAGCAGATTCTGACTAAGATTTTATCGAAATCGGTAACTATTTGACTCAGAAAGGTTGCCTTACGTCGAAATCTAATAGTTTATTAAGGTTTTCGTTACTAAATTGCCCAAAGACGCCGATTTTGACTAGAATTTGAAAGATATTGACATGAATATATAACTGTTTGTATCAAAAAATGATAGTTTAAACTGATATTTGCAGTTTTGATGCGGTTTTAGATACGATATGAATCGAAGAAGCCGATTTTGACTGGAATCTGTTTAAAATGACAAAGAAAAACCTATTATCAATTCAAGGAACTGAATTTTTAAGTAGTTATCTGCAGTTTTAATGTAGATTTCAGTTCGCTAAGTTATGAAAATGCATGTTTTGGCTATAATCTTCCGTAAATCAAGGGCGAAAACCAATTATTTGTCCCAAAAGAAGGTGTTTTAAGTATATATCTGCATTTCTAAGGTAGATTTGGGTACAATAAGAGGCGAAAAAGCAGATTCTGACTAAGATTTTATCGAAATCGGCAACTATTTGACTCAGAAAGTTTGCCTTACGTCGAAATCTAATAGTTTACTATGGTTTTCGTAACTAAAATGCCCAAAGACGCCGATTTTGACTAGAATTTGAAAGATATTGACATGAATATATAACTGTTTGTATCAAAAAATGATAGTTTAAACTGATATTTGCAGTTTTGATGCGGTTTTAGATACGATATGAATCGAAGAAGCCGATTTTGACTGGAATCTGTTTAAAATGACAAAGAAAAACCTATTATCAATTCAAGGAACTGAATTTTTAAGTAGTTATCTGCAGTTTTAATGTAGATTTCAGTTCGCTAAGTTATGAAAATGCATGTTTTGGCTATAATCTTCCGTAAATCAAGGGCGAAAACCAATTATTTGTCCCAAAAGAAGGTGTTTTAAGTATATATCTGCATTTCTAAGGTAGATTTGGGTACAATAAGAGGCGAAAAAGCAGATTCTGACTAAGATTTTATCGAAATCGGCAACTATTTGACTCAGAAAGTTTGCCTTACGTCGAAATCTAATAGTTTACTATGGTTTTCGTTACTAAAATGCCCAAAGACGCCGATTTTGACTAGAATTTGAAAGATATTGACATGAATATACAACTGTTTGTATCAAAAAATGATAGTTTAAACTGATATTTGCAGTTTTGATGCGGTTTTAGATACGATATGAATCGAAGAAGCCGATTTTGACTGGAATCTGTTTAAAATGACAAAGAAAAACCTATTATCAATTCAAGGAAGTGAATTTTGAAGTAGTTATCTGCAGTTTTAATGTAGATTTCAGTTCGCTAAGTTATGAAAATGCATGTTTTGGCTATAATCTTCCGTAAATCAAGGGCGAAAACCAATTATTTGTCCCAAAAGAAGGTGTTTTAAGTATATATCTGCATTTCTAAGGTAGATTTGGGTACAATAAGAGGCGAAAAAGCAGATTCTGACTAAGATTTTATCGAAATCGGCAACTATTTGACTCAGAAAGGTTGCCTTACGTCGAAATCTAATAGTTTATTAAGGTTTCCGTTACTAAATTGCCCAAAGACGCCGATTTTGACTAGAATTTGAATGATATTGACATGAATATATAACTGTTTGTATCAAAAAATGATAGTTTAAACTGATATTTGCAGTTTTGATGCGGTTTTAGATACGATATGAATCGAAGAAGCCGATTTTGACTGGAATCTGTTTAAAATGACAAAGAAAAACCTATTATCAATTCAAGGAACTGAATTTTTAAGTAGTTATCTGCAGTTTTAATGTAGATTTCAGTTCGCTAAGTTATGAAAATGCATGTTTTGGCTATAATCTTCCGTAAATCAAGGGCGAAAACCAATTATTTGTCCCAAAAGAAGGTGTTTTAAGTATATATCTGCATTTCTAAGGTAGATTTGGGTACAATAAGAGGCGAAAAAGCAGATTCTGACTAAGATTTTATCGAAATCGGCAACTATTTGACTCAGAAAGGTTGCCTTACGTCGAAATCTAATAGTTTATTAAGGTTTTCGTTACTAAAATGCCCAAAGACGCCGATTTTGACTAGAATTTGAAAGATATTGACATGAATATATAACAGTTTGTATCAAAAAATGATAGTTTAAACTGATATTTGCAGTTTTGATGCGGTTTTAGATACGATATGAATCGAAGAAGCCGATTTTGACTGGAATCTGTTTAAAATGACAAAGAAAAACCTATTATCAATTCAAGGAAGTGAATTTTTAAGTAGTTATCTGCAGTTTTAATGTAGATTTCAGTTCGCTAAGTTATGAAAATGCATGTTTTGGCTATAATCTTCCGTTAATCAAGGGCGAAAACCAATTATTTGTCCCAAAAGAAGGTGTTTTAAGTATATATCTGCATTTCTAAGGTAGATTTGGGTACAATAAGAGGCGAAAAAGCAGATTCTGACTAAGATTTTATCGAAATCGGCAACTATTTGACTCAGAATGGTTGCCTTACGTCGAAATCTAATAGTTTATTAAGGTTTTCGTTACTAAAATGCCCAAAGACGCCGATTTTGACTAGAATTTGAAAGATATTGACATGAATATATAACTGTTTGTATCAAAAAATGATAGTTTAAAGTGATATTTGCAGTTTTGATGCGGTTTTAGGTACGATATGAGTCGAAGAAGCCGATTTTGACTGGAATCTGTTTAAAATGACAAAGAAAAACCTATTATCAATTCAAGGAAGTGAATTTTTAAGTAGTTATCTGCAGTTTTAATGTAGATTTCAGTTCGCTAAGTTATGAAAATGCATGTTTTGGCTATAATCTTCCGTAAATCAAGGGCGAAAACCAATTATTTGTCCCAAAAGAAGGTGTTTTAAGTATATATCTGCATTTCTAAGGTAGATTTGGGTACAATAAGAGGCGAAAAAGCAGATTCTGACTAAGATTTTATCGAAATCGGCAACTATTTGACTCAGAAAGGTTGCCTTACGTCGAAATCTAATAGTTTATTAAGGTTTTCGTTACTAAAATGCCCAAAGACGCCGATTTTGACTAGAATTTGAAAGATATTGACATGAATATATAACTGTTTGTATCAAAAAATGATAGTTTAAACTGATATTTGCAGTTTTGATGCGGGTTTAGGTACGATATGAATCGAAGAAGCCGATTTTGACTGGAATCTGTTTAAAATGACAAAGAAAAACCTATTATCAATTCAAGGAAGTGAATTTTTAAGTAGTTATCTGCAGTTTTAATGTAGATTTCAGTTCGCTAAGTTATGAAAATGCATGTTTTGGCTATAATTTTCCGTAAATCAAGGGCGAAAACCAATTATTTGTCCCAAAAGAAGGTGTTTTAACTAAATATCTGCATTTCTAAGGTAGATTTGGGTACAATAAGAGGCGAAAAAGCAGATTCTGACTAAGATTGTATCGAAATCGGCAACTATTTGACTCAGAATGGTTGCCTTACGTCGAAATCTAATAGTTTATTAAGGTTTTCGTTACTAAAATGCCCAAAGACGCCGATTTTGACTAGAATTTGAATGATATTGACATGAATATATAACTGTTTGTATCAAAAAATGATAGTTTAAACTGATATTTACAGTTTTGATGCGGTTTTAGGTACGATATGAGTCGAAGAAGCCGATTTTGACTGGAATCTGTTTAAAATGACAAAGAAAAACCTATTATCAATTCAAGGAAGTGAATTTTTAAGTAGTTATCTGCAGTTTTAATGTAGATTTCAGTTCGCTAAGTTATGAAAATGCATGTTTTGGCTATAATCTTCCGTAAATCAAGGGCGAAAACCAATTATTTGTCCCAAAAGAAGGTCTTTTAAGTATATATCTGCATTTCTAAGGTAGATTTGGGTACAATAAGAGGCGAAAAAGCAGATTCTGACTAAGATTTTATCGAAATCGGCAACTATTTGACTCAGAAAGTTTGCCTTACGTCGAAATCTAATAGTTTACTATGGTTTTCGTTACTAAAATGCCCAAAGACGCCGATTTTGACTAGAATTTGAAAGATATTGACTTGAATATATAACTGTTTGTATCAAAAAATGATAGTTTAAACTGATATTTGCAGTTTTGATGCGGTTTTAGATATGATATGAATCGAAGAAGCCGATTTTGACTGGAATCTGTTTAAAATGACAAAGAAAAACCAATTATCAATTCAAAGAAGTGAATTTTTAAGTAGTTATCTGCAGTTTTAATGTAGATTTCAGTTCGCTAAGTTATAAAAATGCATGTTTTGGCTATAATCTTCCGTAAATCAAGGGCGAAAACCAATTATTTGTCCCAAAAGAAGGTGTTTTAATTATATATCTGCATTTCTAAGGTAGATTTGGGTACAATAAGAGGCGAAAAAGCAGATTCTGACTAAGATTTTATCGAAATCGGTAACTATTTGACTCAGAAAGGTTGCCTTACGTCGAAATCTAATAGTTTATTAAGGTTTTCGTTACTAAATTGCCCAAAGACGCCGATTTTGACTAGAATTTGAAAGATATTGACATGAATATATAACTGTTTGTATCAAAAAATGATAGTTTAAACTGATATTTGCAGTTTTGATGCGGTTTTAGATACGATATGAATCGAAGAAGCCGATTTTGACTGGAATCTGTTTAAAATGACAAAGAAAAACCTATTATCAATTCAAGGAACTGAATTTTTAAGTAGTTATCTGCAGTTTTAATGTAGATTTCAGTTCGCTAAGTTATGAAAATGCATGTTTTGGCTATAATCTTCCGTAAATCAAGGGCGAAAACCAATTATTTGTCCCAAAAGAAGGTGTTTTAAGTATATATCTGCATTTCTAAGGTAGATTTGGGTACAATAAGAGGCGAAAAAGCAGATTCTGACTAAGATTTTATCGAAATCGGCAACTATTTGACTCAGAAAGGTTGCCTTACGTCGAAATCTAATAGTTTATTAAGGTTTTCGTTACTAAAATGCCCAAAGACACCGATTTTGACTAGAATTTGAAAGATATTGACATGAATATATAACTGTTTGTATCAAAAAATGATAGTTTAAACTGATATTTGCAGTTTTGATGCGGTTTTAGATACGATATGAATCGAAGAAGCCGATTTTGACTGGAATCTGTTTAAAATGACAAAGAAAAACCTATTATCAATTCAAGGAAGTGAATTTTTAAGTAGTTATCTGCAGTTTTAATGTAGATTTCAGTTCGCTAAGTTATGAAAATGCATGTTTTGGCTATAATCTTCCTTAAATCAAGGGCGAAAACCAATTATTTGTCCCAAAAGAAGGTGTTTTAAGTATATATCTGCATTTCTAAGGTAGATTTGGGTACAATAAGAGGCGAAAAAGCAGATTCTGACTAAGATTTTATCGAAATCGGCAACTATTTGACTCAGAATGGTTGCCTTACGTCGAAATCTAATAGTTTATTAAGGTTTTCGTTACTAAAATGCCCAAAGACGCCGATTTTGACTAGGATTTGAATGATATTGACATGAATATATAACTGTTTGTATCAAAAAATGATAGTTTAAACTGATATTTGCAGTTTTGATGCGGTTTTAGGTACGATATGAGTCGAAGAAGCCGATTTTTACTGGAATCTGTTTAAAATGACAAAGAAAAACCTATTATCAATTCAAGGAAGTGAATTTTTAAGTAGTTATCTGCACTTTTAATGTAGATTTCAGTTCGCTAAGTTATGAAAATGCATGTTTTTGCTATAATCTTCCGTAAATCAAGGGCGAAAACCAATTATTTGTCCCAAAAGAAGGTGTTTTAAGTATATATCTGCATTTCTAAGGTAGATTTGGGTACAATAAGAGGCGAAAAAGCAGATTCTGACTAAGATTTTATCGAAATCGGCAACTATTTGACTCAGAAAGGTTGCCTTACGTCGAAATCTAATAGTTTATTAAGGTTTTCGTTACTAAAATGCCCAAAGACGCCGATTTTGACTAGAATTTGAAAGATATTGACATGAATATATAACTGTTTGTATCAAAAAATGATAGTTTAAACTGATATTTGCAGTTTTGATGCGGCTTTAGATACGATATGAATCGAAGAAGCCGATTTTGACTGGAATCTGTTTAAAATGACAAAGAAAAACCTATTATCAATTCAAGGAACTGAATTTTTAAGTAGTTATCTGCAGTTTTAATGTAGATTTCAGTTCGCTAAGTTATGAAAATTCCATGTTTTGGCTATAATCTTCCGTAAATCAAGGGCGAAAACCAATTATTTGTCCCAAAAGAAGGTGTTTTAAGTATATATCTGCATTTCTAAGGTAGATTTGGGTACAATAAGAGGCGAAAAAGCAGATTCTGACTAAGATTTTATCGAAATCGGCAACTATTTGACTCAGAAAGTTTGCCTTACGTCGAAATCTAATAGTTTACTATGGTTTTCGTTACTAAAATGCCCAAAGACGCCGATTTTGACTAGAATTTGAAAGATATTGACATGAATATATAACTGTTTGTATCAAAAAATGATAGTTTAAACTGATATTTGCAGTTTTGATGCGGTTTTAGATACGATATGAATCGAAGAAGCCGATTTTGACTGGAATCTGTGTAAAATGACAAAGAAAAACCTATTATCAATTCAAGGAAGTGAATTTTTAAGTAGTTATCTGCAGTTTTAATGTAGATTTCAGTTCGCTAAGTTATGAAAATGCATGTTTTTTCTATAATCTTCCGTAAATCAAGGGCGAAAACCAATTATTTGTCCCAAAAGAAGGTGTTTTAAGTATATATCTGCATTTCTAAGGTAGATTTGGGTACAATAAGAGGCGAAAAAGCAGATTCTGACTAAGATTTTATCGAAATCGGCAACTATTTGACTCAGAAAGGTTGCCTTACGTCGAAATCTAATAGTTTATTAAGGTTTTCGTTACTAAAATGCCCAAAGACACCGATTTTGACTAGAATTTGAAAGATATTGACATGAATATATAACTGTTTGTATCAAAAAATGATAGTTTAAACTGATATTTGCAGTTTTGATGCGGTTTTAGATACGATATGAATCGAAGAAGCCGATTTTGACTGGAATCTGTTTAAAATGACAAAGAAAAACCTATTATCAATTCAATTAAGTGAATTTTTAAGTAGTTATCTGCAGTTTTAATGTAGATTTCAGTTCGCTAAGTTATGAAAATGCATGTTTTGGCTATAATCTTCCGTAAATCAAGGGCGAAAAATAATATTTGTCCCAAAAGAAGGTGTTTTAAGTATATATCTGCATTTCTAAGGTAGATTTGGGTACAATAAGAGGCGAAAAAGCAGATTCTGACTAAGATTTTATCGAAATCGGCAACTATTTGACTCAGAAAGATTGCCTTACGTCGAAATCAAATAGTTTATTAATGACAAAGAAAAACCTATTATCAATTCAAGGAACTGAATTTTTAAGTAGTTATCTGCAGTTTTGATGTAGATTTCAGTTCGCTAAGTTATGAAAATGCATGTTTTGGCTATAATCTTCCGTAAATCAAGGGCGAAAACCAATTATTTGTCCCAAAAGAAGGTCTTTTAAGTATATATCTGCATTTCTAAGGTAGATTTGGGTACAATAAGAGGCGAAAAAGCAGATTCTGACTAAGATTTTATCGAAATCGGCAACTATTTGACTCAGAAAGTTTGCCTTACGTCGAAATCTAATAGTTTACTATGGTTTTCGTTACTAAAATGCCCAAAGACGCCGATTTTGACTAGAATTTGAAAGATATTGACATGAATATATAACTGTTTGTATCAAAAAATGATAGTTTAAACTGATATTTGCAGTTTTGATGCGGTTTTAGGTACGATATGAGTCGAAGAAGCCGATTTTGACTGGAATCTGTTTAAAATGACAAAGAAAAACCTATTATCAATTCAAGGAAGTGAATTTTTAAGTAGTTATCTGCAGTTTTAATGTTTTTTCTATAATCTTCCGTAAATCAAGGGCGAAAACCAATTATTTGTCCCAAAAGAAGGTGTTTTAAGTATATATCTGCATTTCTAAGGTAGATTTGGGTACAATAAGAGGCGAAAAAGCAGATTCTGACTAAGATTTTATCGAAATCGGCAACTATTTGACTCAGAAAGGTTGCCTTACGTCGAAATCTAATAGTTTATTAAGGTTTTCGTTACTAAAATGCCCAAAGACACCGATTTTGACTAGAATTTGAAAGATATTGACATGAATATATAACTGTTTGTATCAAAAAATGATAGTTTAAACTGATATTTGCAGTTTTGATGCGGTTTTAGATACGATATGAATCGAAGAAGCCGATTTTGACTGGAATCTGTTTAAAATGACAAAGAAAAACCTATTATCAATTCAATTAAGTGAATTTTTAAGTAGTTATCTGCAGTTTTAATGTAGATTTCAGTTCGCTAAGTTATGAAAATGCATGTTTTGGCTATAATCTTCCGTAAATCAAGGGCGAAAAATAATATTTGTCCCAAAAGAAGGTGTTTTAAGTATATATCTGCATTTCTAAGGTAGATTTGGGTACAATAAGAGGCGAAAAAGCAGATTCTGACTAAGATTTTATCGAAATCGGCAACTATTTGACTCAGAAAGGTTGCCTTACGTCGAAATCTAATAGTTTATTAAGGTTTTCGTTACTAAAATGCCCAAAGACGCCGATTTTGACTAGAATTTGAAAGATATTGACATGAATATATAACTGTTTGTATCAAAAAATGATAGTTTAAACTGATATTTGCAGTTTTGATGCGGTTTTAGGTACGATATGAGTCGAAGAAGCCGATTTTGACTGGAATCTGTTTAAAATGACAAAGAAAAACCTATTATCAATTCAAGGAAGTGAATTTTTAAGTAGTTATCTGCAGTTTTAATGTAGATTTCAGTTCGCTAAGTTATGAAAATGCATGTTTTGGCTATAATCTTCCGTTAATCAAGGGCGAAAACCAATTATTTGTCCCAAAAGAAGGTGTTTTAAGTATATATCTGCATTTCTAAGGTAGATTTGGGTACAATAAGAGGCGAAAAAGCAGATTCTGACTAAGATTTTATCGAAATCGGCAACTATTTGACTCAGAATGGTTGCCTTACGTCGAAATCTAATAGTTTATTAAGGTTTTCGTTACTAAAATGCCCAAAGACGCCGATTTTGACTAGAATTTGAAAGATATTGACATGAATATATAACTGTTTGTATCAAAAAATGATAGTTTAAACTGATATTTGCAGTTTTGATGCGGTTTTAGGTAAGATATGAGTCGAAGAAGCCGATTTTGACTGGAATCTGTTTAAAATGACAAAGAAAAACCTATTATCAATTCAAGGAAGTGAATTTTTAAGTAGTTATCTGCAGTTTTAATGTAGATTTCAGTTCGCTAAGTTATGAAAATGCATGTTTTGGCTATAATCTTCCGTAAATCAAGGGCGAAAACCAATTATTTGTCCCAAAAGAAGGTGTTTTAAGTATATATCTGCATTTCTAAGGTAGATTTGGGTACAATAAGAGGCGAAAAAGCAGATTCTGACTAAGATTTTATCGAAATCGGCAACTATTTGACTCAGAAAGGTTGCCTTACGTCGAAATCTAATAGTTTATTAAGGTTTTCGTTACTAAAATGCCCAAAGACGCCGATTTTGACTAGAATTTGAATGATATTGACATGAATATATAACTGTTTGTATCAAAAAATGATAGTTTAAACTGATATTTGCAGTTTTGATGCGGTTTTAGGTACGATATGAGTCGAAGAAGCCGATTTTGACTGGAATCTGTTTAAAATGACAAAGAAAAACCTATTATCAATTCAAGGAAGTGAATTTTTAAGTAGTTATCTGCAGTTTTAATGTAGATTTCAGTTCGCTAAGTTATGAAAATGCATGTTTTGGCTATAATCTTCCGTAAATCAAGGGCAAAAACCAATTATTTGTCCCAAAAGAAGGTGTTTTAATTATATATCTGCATTTCTAAGGTAGATTTGGGTACAATAAGAGGCGAAAAAGCAGATTCTGACTAAGATTTTATCGAAATCGGTAACTATTTGACTCAGAAAGGTTGCCTTACGTCGAAATCTAATAGTTTATTAAGGTTTTCGTTACTAAATTGCCCAAAGACGCCGATTTTGACTAGAATTTGAAAGATATTGACATGAATATATAACTGTTTGTATCAAAAAATGATAGTTTAAACTGATATTTGCAGTTTTGATGCGGTTTTAGGTACGATATGAGTCGAAGAAGCCGATTTTGACTGGAATCTGTTTAAAATGACAAAGAAAAACCTATTATCAATTCAAGGAAGTGAATTTTTAAGTAGTTATCTGCAGTTTTGATGTAGATTTCAGTTCGCTAAGTTATGAAAATGCATGTTTTGGCTATAATCTTCCGTAAATCAAGGGCGAAAACCAATTATTTGTCCCAAAAGAAGGTCTTTTAAGTATATATCTGCATTTCTAAGGTAGATTTGGGTACAATAAGAGGCGAAAAAGCAGATTCTGACTAAGATTTTATCGAAATCGGCAACTATTTGACTCAGAAAGTTTGCCTTACGTCGAAATCTAATAGTTTACTATGGTTTTCGTTACTAAAATGCCCAAAGACGCCGATTTTGACTAGAATTTGAAAGATATTGACATGAATATATAACTGTTTGTATCAAAAAATGATAGTTTAAACTGATATTTGCAGTTTTGATGCGGTTTTAGGTACGATATGAGTCGAAGAAGCCGATTTTGACTGGAATCTGTTTAAAATGACAAAGAAAAACCTATTATCAATTCAAGGAAGTGAATTTTTAAGTAGTTATCTGCAGTTTTAATGTAGATTTCAGTTCGCTAAGTTATGAAAATGCATGTTTTGGCTATAATCTTCCGTAAATCAAGGGCGAAAACCAATTATTTGTCCCAAAAGAAGGTGTTTTAAGTATATATCTGCATTTCTAAGGTAGATTTGGGTACAATAAGAGGCGAAAAAGCAGATTCTGCCTAAGATTTTATCGAAATCGGCAACTATTTGACTCAGAATGGTTGCCTTACGTCGAAATCTAATAGTTTATTAAGGTTTTCGTTACTAAAATGCCCAAAGACGCCGATTTTGACTAGAATTTGAAAGATATTGACATGAATATATAACTGTTTGTATCAAAAAATGATAGTTTAAAGTGATATTTGCAGTTTTGATGCGGTTTTAGGTAAGATATGAGTCGAAGAAGCCGATTTTGACTGGAATCTGTTTAAAATGACAAAGAAAAACCTATTATCAATTCAAGGAAGTGAATTTTTAAGTAGTTATCTGCAGTTTTAATGTAGATTTCAGTTCGCTAAGTTATGAAAATGCATGTTTTGGCTATAATCTTCCGTAAATCAAGGGCGAAAACCAATTATTTGTCCCAAAAGAAGGTGTTTTAAGTATATATCTGCATTTCTAAGGTAGATTTGGGTACAATAAGAGGCGAAAAAGCAGATTCTGACTAAGATTTTATCGAAATCGGCAACTATTTGACTCAGAAAGGTTGCCTTACGTCGAAATCTAATAGTTTATTAAGGTTTTCGTTACTAAAATGCCCAAAGACGCCGATTTTGACTAGAATTTGAATGATGTTGACATGAATATATAACTGTTTGTATCAAAAAATGATAGTTTAAACTGATATTTGCAGTTTTGATGCGGTTTTAGGTACGATATGAGTCGAAGAAGCCGATTTTGACTGGAATCTGTTTAAAATGACAAAGAAAAACCTATTATCAATTCAAGGAAGTGAATTTTTAAGTAGTTATCTGCAGTTTTAATGTAGATTTCAGTTCGCTAAGTTATGAAAATGCATGTTTTGGCTATAATCTTCCGTAAATCAAGGGCGAAAACCAATTATTTGTCCCAAAAGAAGGTGTTTTAAGTATATATCTGCATTTCTAAGGTAGATTTGGGTACAATAAGAGGCGAAAAAGCAGATTCTGACTAAGATTTTATCGAAATCGGCAACTATTTGACTCAGAATGGTTGCCTTACGTCGAAATCTAATAGTTTATTAAGGTTTTCGTTACTAAAATGCCCAAAGACGCCGATTTTGACTAGAATTTGAAAGATATTGACATGAATATATAACTGTTTGTATCAAAAAATGATAGTTTAAAGTGATATTTGCAGTTTTGATGCGGTTTTAGGTACGATATGAGTCGAAGAAGCCGATTTTGACTGGAATCTGTTTAAAATGACAAAGAAAAACCTATTATCAATTCAAGGAAGTGAATTTTTAAGTAGTTATCTGCAGTTTTAATGTAGATTTCAGTTCGCTAAGTTATGAAAATGCATGTTTTGGCTATAATCTTCCGTAAATCAAGGGCGAAAACCAATTATTTGTCCCAAAAGAAGGTGTTTTAAGTATATATCTGCATTTCTAAGGTAGATTTGGGTACAATAAGAGGCGAAAAAGCAGATTCTGACTAAGATTTTATCGAAATCGGCAACTATTTGACTCAGAAAGGTTGCCTTACGTCGAAATCTAATAGTTTATTAAGGTTTTCGTTACTAAAATGCCCAAAGACGCCGATTTTGACTAGAATTTGAATGATATTGACATGAATATATAACTGTTTGTATCAAAAAATGATAGTTTAAACTGATATTTGCAGTTTTGATGCGGTTTTAGGTACGATATGAGTCGAAGAAGCCGATTTTGACTGGAATCTGTTTAAAATGACAAAGAAAAACCTATTATCAATTCAAGGAAGTGAATTTTTAAGTAGTTATCTGCAGTTTTAATGTAGATTTCAGTTCGCTAAGTTATGAAAATGCATGTTTTGGCTATAATCTTCCGTAAATCAAGGGCGAAAACCAATTATTTGTCCCAAAAGAAGGTGTTTTAATTATATATCTGCATTTCTAAGGTAGATTTGGGTACAATAAGAGGCGAAAAAGCAGATTCTGACTAAGATTTTATCGAAATCGGTAACTATTTGACTCAGAAAGGTTGCCTTACGTCGAAATCTAATAGTTTATTAAGGTTTTCGTTACTAAATTGCCCAAAGACGCCGATTTTGACTAGAATTTGAAAGATATTGACATGAATATATAACTGTTTGTATCAAAAAATGATAGTTTAAACTGATATTTGCAGTTTTGATGCGGTTTTAGATACGATATGAATCGAAGAAGCCGATTTTGACTGGAATCTGTTTAAAATGACAAAGAAAAACCTATTATCAATTCAAGGAACTGAATTTTTAAGTAGTTATCTGCAGTTTTGATGTAGATTTCAGTTCGCTAAGTTATGAAAATGCATGTTTTGGCTATAATCTTCCGTAAATCAAGGGCGAAAACCAATTATTTGTCCCAAAAGAAGGTCTTTTAAGTATATATCTGCATTTCTAAGGTAGATTTGGTTACAATAAGAGGCGAAAAAGCAGATTCTGACTAAGATTTTATCGAAATCGGCAACTATTTGACTCAGAAAGTTTGCCTTACGTCGAAATCTAATAGTTTACTATGGTTTTCGTTACTAAAATGCCCAAAGACGCCGATTTTGACTAGAATTTGAAAGATATTGACATGAATATATAACTGTTTGTATCAAAAAATGATAGTTTAAACTGATATTTGCAGTTTTGATGCGGTTTTAGATACGATATGAATCGAAGAAGCCGATTTTGACTGGAATCTGTTTAAAATGACAAAGAAAAACCTATTATCAATTCAAGGAAGTGAATTTTTAAGTAGTTGTCTGCAGTTTTAATGTAGATTTCAGTTCGCTAAGTTATGAAAATGCATGTTTTGGCTATAATCTTCCGTAAATCAAGGGCGAAAACCAATTATTTGTCCCAAAAGAATGTGTTTTAAGTATATATCTGCATTTCTAAGGTAGATTTGGGTACAATAAGAGGCGAAAAAGCAGATTCTGACTAAGATTTTATCGAAATCGGCAACTATTTGACTCAGAAAGGTTGCCTTACGTCGAAATCTAATAGTTTATTAAGGTTTTCGTTACTAAAATGCCCAAAGACACCGATTTTGACTAGAATTTGAAAGATATTGACATGAATATATAACTGTTTGTATCAAAAAATGTTAGTTTAATCTGATATTTGCAGTTTTGATGCGGTTTTAGATACGATATGAATCGAAGAAGCCGATTTTGACTGGAATCTGTTTAAAATGACAAAGAAAAACCTATTATCAATTCAAGGAAGTGAATTTTTAAGTAGTTATCTGCAGTTTTAATGTAGATTTCAGTTCGCTAAGTTATGAAAATGCATGTTTTGGCTATAATCTTCCGTAAATCAAGGGCGAAAAATAATATTTGTCCCAAAAGAAGGTGTTTTAAGTATATATCTGCATTTCTAAGGTAGATTTGGGTACAATAAGAGGCGAAAAAGCAGATTCTGACTAAGATTTTATCGAAATCGGCAACTATTTGACTCAGAATGGTTGCCTTACGTCGAAATCTAATAGTTTATTAAGGTTTTCGTTACTAAAATGCCCAAAGACGCCGATTTTGACTAGAATTTGAAAGATGTTGACATGAATATATAACTGTTTGTATCAAAAAATCATAGTTTAAACTGATATTTGCAGTTTTGATGCGGTTTTAGATACGATATGAATCGAAGAAGCCGATTTTGACTGGAATGTGTTTAAAATGACAAAGAAAAACCTATTATCAATTCAAGGAAGTGAATTTTTAAGTAGTTATCTGCAGTTTTAATGTAGATTTCAGTTCGCTAAGTTATGAAAATGCATGTTTTGGCTATAATCTTCCGTAAATCAAGGGCGAAAACCAATTATTTGTCCCAAAAGAAGGTGTTTTAATTATATATCTGCATTTCTAAGGTAGATTTGGGTACAATAAGAGGCGAAAAAGCAGATTCTGACTAAGATTTTATCGAAATCGGTAACTATTTGACTCAGAAAGGTTGCCTTACGTCGAAATCTAATAGTTTATTAAGGTTTTCGTTACTAAATTGCCCAAAGACGCCGATTTTGACTAGAATTTGAAAGATATTGACATGAATATATAACTGTTTGTATCAAAAAATGATAGTTTAAACTGATATTTGCAGTTTTGATGCGGTTTTAGATACGATATGAATCGAAGAAGCCGATTTTGACTGGAATCTGTTTAAAATGACAAAGAAAAACCTATTATCAATTCAAGGAACTGAATTTTTAAGTAGTTATCTGCAGTTTTGATGTAGATTTCAGTTCGCTAAGTTATGAAAATGCATGTTTTGGCTATAATCTTCCGTAAATCAAGGGCGAAAACCAATTATTTGTCCCAAAAGAAGGTCTTTTAAGTATATATCTGCATTTCTAAGGTAGATTTGGTTACAATAAGAGGCGAAAAAGCAGATTCTGACTAAGATTTTATCGAAATCGGCAACTATTTGACTCAGAAAGTTTGCCTTACGTCGAAATCTAATAGTTTACTATGGTTTTCGTTACTAAAATGCCCAAAGACGCCGATTTTGACTAGAATTTGAAAGATATTGACATGAATATATAACTGTTTGTATCAAAAAATGATAGTTTAAACTGATATTTGCAGTTTTGATGCGGTTTTAGATACGATATGAATCGAAGAAGCCGATTTTGACTGGAATCTGTTTAAAATGACAAAGAAAAACCTATTATCAATTCAAGGAAGTGAATTTTTAAGTAGTTGTCTGCAGTTTTAATGTAGATTTCAGTTCGCTAAGTTATGAAAATGCATGTTTTGGCTATAATCTTCCGTAAATCAAGGGCGAAAACCAATTATTTGTCCCAAAAGAATGTGTTTTAAGTATATATCTGCATTTCTAAGGTAGATTTGGGTACAATAAGAGGCGAAAAAGCAGATTCTGACTAAGATTTTATCGAAATCGGCAACTATTTGACTCAGAAAGGTTGCCTTACGTCGAAATCTAATAGTTTATTAAGGTTTTCGTTACTAAAATGCCCAAAGACACCGATTTTGACTAGAATTTGAAAGATATTGACATGAATATATAACTGTTTGTATCAAAAAATGTTAGTTTAATCTGATATTTGCAGTTTTGATGCGGTTTTAGATACGATATGAATCGAAGAAGCCGATTTTGACTGGAATCTGTTTAAAATGACAAAGAAAAACCTATTATCAATTCAAGGAAGTGAATTTTTAAGTAGTTATCTGCAGTTTTAATGTAGATTTCAGTTCGCTAAGTTATGAAAATGCATGTTTTGGCTATAATCTTCCGTAAATCAAGGGCGAAAAATAATATTTGTCCCAAAAGAAGGTGTTTTAAGTATATATCTGCATTTCTAAGGTAGATTTGGGTACAATAAGAGGCGAAAAAGCAGATTCTGACTAAGATTTTATCGAAATCGGCAACTATTTGACTCAGAATGGTTGCCTTACGTCGAAATCTAATAGTTTATTAAGGTTTTCGTTACTAAAATGCCCAAAGACGCCGATTTTGACTAGAATTTGAAAGATGTTGACATGAATATATAACTGTTTGTATCAAAAAATCATAGTTTAAACTGATATTTGCAGTTTTGATGCGGTTTTAGATACGATATGAATCGAAGAAGCCGATTTTGACTGGAATGTGTTTAAAATGACAAAGAAAAACCTATTATCAATTCAAGGAAGTGAATTTTTAAGTAGTTATCTGCAGTTTTAATGTAGATTTCAGTTCGCTAAGTTATGAAAATGCATGTTTTGGCTATAATCTTCCGTAAATCAAGGGCGAAAACCAATTATTTGTCCCAAAAGAAGGTGTTTTAATTATATATCTGCATTTCTAAGGTAGATTTGGGTACAATAAGAGGCGAAAAAGCAGATTCTGACTAAGATTTTATCGAAATCGGTAACTATTTGACTCAGAAAGGTTGCCTTACGTCGAAATCTAATAGTTTATTAAGGTTTTCGTTACTAAATTGCCCAAAGACGCCGATTTTGACTAGAATTTGAAAGATATTGACATGAATATATAACTGTTTGTATCAAAAAATGATAGTTTAAACTGATATTTGCAGTTTTGATGCGGTTTTAGATACGATATGAATCGAAGAAGCCGATTTTGACTGGAATCTGTTTAAAATGACAAAGAAAAACCTATTATCAATTCAAGGAACTGAATTTTTAAGTAGTTATCTGCAGTTTTAATGTAGATTTCAGTTCGCTAAGTTATGAAAATGCATGTTTTGGCTATAATCTTCCGTAAATCAAGGGCGAAAACCAATTATTTGTCCCAAAAGAAGGTCTTTTAAGTATATATCTGCATTTCTAAGGTAGATTTGGGTACAATAAGAGGCGAAAAAGCAGATTCTGACTAAGATTTTATCGAAATCGGCAACTATTTGACTCAGAAAGTTTGCCTTACGTCGAAATCTAATAGTTTACTATGGTTTTCGTTACTAAAATGCCCAAAGACGCCGATTTTGACTAGAATTTGTAAGATATTGACATGAATATATAACTGTTTGTATCAAAAAATGATAGTTTAAACTGATATTTGCAGTTTTGATGCGGTTTTAGATACGATATGAATCGAAGAAGCCGATTTTGACTGGAATCTGTTTAAAATGACAAAGAAAAACCTATTATCAATTCAAGGAAGTGAATTTTTAAGTAGTTATCTGCAGTTTTAATGTAGATTTCAGTTCGCTAAGTTATGAAAATGCATGTTTTGGTTATAATCTTCCGTAAATCAAGGGCGAAAACCAATTATTTGTCCCAAAAGAAGGTGTTTTAAGTATATATCTGCATTTCTAAGGTAGATTTGGGTACAATAAGAGGCGAAAAAGCAGATTCTGACTAAGATTTTATCGAAATCGGCAACTATTTGACTCAGAAAGGTTGCCTTACGTCGAAATCTAATAGTTTATTAAGGTTTTCGTTACTAAAATGCCCAAAGACACCGATTTTGACTAGAATTTGAATGATATTGACATGAATATATAACTGTTTGTATCAAAAAATGATAGTTTAAACTGATATTTGCAGTTTTGATGCGGTTTTAGGTACGATATGAGTCGAAGAAGCCGATTTTGACTGGAATCTGTTTAAAATGACAAAGAAAAACCTATTATCAATTCAAGGAAGTGAATTTTTAAGTAGTTATCTGCACTTTTAATGTAGATTTCAGTTCGCTAAGTTATGAAAATGCATGTTTTTGCTATAATCTTCCGTAAATCAAGGGCGAAAACCAATTATTTGTCCCAAAAGAAGGTGTTTTAAGTATATATCTGCATTTCTAAGGTAGATTTGGGTACAATAAGAGGCGAAAAAGCAGATTCTGACTAAGATTTTATCGAAATCGGCAACTATTTGACTCAGAAAGGTTGCCTTACGTCGAAATCTAATAGTTTATTAAGGTTTTCGTTACTAAAATGCCCAAAGACGCCGATTTTGACTAGAATTTGAAAGATATTGACATGAATATATAACTGTTTGTATCAAAAAATGATAGTTTAAACTGATATTTGCAGTTTTGATGCGGTTTTAGATACGATATGAATCGAAGAAGCCGATTTTGACTGGAATCTGTTTAAAATGACAAAGAAAAACTTATTATCAATTCAAGGAAGTGAATTTTTAAGTAGTTATCTGCAGTTTTAATGTAGATTTCAGTTCGCTAAGTTATGAAAATGCATGTTTTGGCTATAATCTTCCGTTAATCAAGGGCGAAAACCAATTATTTGTCCCAAAAGAAGGTGTTTTAAGTATATATCTGCATTTCTAAGGTAGATTTGGGTACAATAAGAGGCGAAAAAGCAGATTCTGACTAAGATTTTATCGAAATCGGCAACTATTTGACTCAGAATGGTTGCCTTACGTCAAAATCTAATAGTTTATTAAGGTTTTCGTTACTAAAATGCCCAAAGACGCCGATTTTGACTAGAATTTGAAAGATATTGACATGAATATATAACTGTTTGTATCAAAAAATGATAGTTTAAACTGATATTTGCAGTTTTGATGCGGGTTTAGGTACGATATGAATCGAAGAAGCCGATTTTGACTGGAATCTGTTTAAAATGACAAAGAAAAACCTATTATCAATTCAAGGAAGTGAATTTTTAAGTAGTTATCTGCAGTTTTAATGTAGATTTCAGTTCGCTAAGTTATGAAAATGCATGTTTTGGCTATAATCTTCCGTAAATCAAGGGCGAAAACCAATTATTTGTCCTAAAAGAAGGTGTTTTAAGTATATATCTGCATTTCTAAGGTAGATTTGGGTACAATAAGAGGCGAAAAAGCAGATTCTGACTAAGATTGTATCGAAATCGGCAACTATTTGACTCAGAATGGTTGCCTTACGTCGAAATCTAATAGTTTATTAAGGTTTTCGTTACTAAAATGCCCAAAGACGCCGATTTTGACTAGAATTTGAATGATATTGACATGAATATATAACTGTTTGTATCAAAAAATGATAGTTTAAACTGATATTTGCAGTTTTGATGCGGTTTTAGGTACGATATGAGTCGAAGAAGCCGATTTTGACTGGAATCTGTTTAAAATGACAAAGAAAAACCTATTATCAATTCAAGGAAGTGAATTTTTAAGTAGTTATCTGCAGTTTTAATGTAGATTTCAGTTCGCTAAGTTATGAAAATGCATGTTTTGGCTATAATCTTCCGTAAATCAAGGGCGAAAACCAATTATTTGTCCCAAAAGAAGGTGTTTTAATTATATATCTGCATTTCTAAGGTAGATTTGGGTACAATAAGAGGCGAAAAAGCAGATTCTGACTAAGATTTTATCGAAATCGGTAACTATTTGACTCAGAAAGGTTGCCTTACGTCGAAATCTAATAGTTTATTAAGGTTTTCGTTACTAAATTGCCCAAAGACGCCGATTTTGACTAGAATTTGAAAGATATTGACATGAATATATAACTGTTTGTATCAAAAAATGATAGTTTAAACTGATATTTGCAGTTTTGATGCGGTTTTAGATACGATATGAATCGAAGAAGCCGATTTTGACTGGAATCTGTTTAAAATGACAAAGAAAAACCTATTATCAATTCAAGGAAGTGAATTTTTAAGTAGTTATCTGCAGTTTTAATGTAGATTTCAGTTCGCTAAGTTATGAAAATGCATGTTTTGGCTATAATCTTCCGTAAATCAAGGGCGAAAAATAATATTTGTCCCAAAAGAAGGTGTTTTAAGTATATATCTGCATTTCTAAGGTAGATTTGGGTACAATAAGAGGCGAAAAAGCAGATTCTGACTAAGATTTTATCGAAATCGGCAACTATTTGACTCAGAATGGTTGCCTTACGTCGAAATCTAATAGTTTATTAAGGTTTTCGTTACTAAAATGCCCAAAGACGCCGATTTTGACTAGAATTTGAAAGATATTGACATGAATATATAACTGTTTGTATCAAAAAATGATAGCTTAAACTGATATTTGAAGTTTTGATGCGGTTTTAGGTACGATATGAGTCGAAGAAGCCGATTTTGACTGGAATCTGTTTAAAATGACAAAGAAAAACCTATTATCAATTCAAGGAAGTGAATTTTTAAGTAGTTATCTGCAGTTTTAATGTAGATTTCAGTTCGCTAAGTTATGAAAATGCATGTTTTGGCTATAATCTTCCGTAAATCAAGGGCGAAAACCAATTATTTGTCCCAAAAGAAGGTGTTTTAATTATATATCTGCATTTCTAAGGTAGATTTGGGTACAATAAGAGGCGAAAAAGCAGATTCTGACTAAGATTTTATCGAAATCGGTAACTATTTGACTCAGAAAGGTTGCCTTACGTCGAAATCTAATAGTTTATTAAGGTTTTCGTTACTAAATTGCCCAAAGACGCCGATTTTGACTAGAATTTGAAAGATATTGACATGAATATATAACTGTTTGTATCAAAAAATGATAGTTTAAACTGATATTTGCAGTTTTGATGCGGTTTTAGATACGATATGAATCGAAGAAGCCGATTTTGACTGGAATCTGTTTAAAATGACAAAGAAAAACCTATTATCAATTCAAGGAAGTGAATTTTTAAGTAGTTATCTGCAGTTTTAATGTAGATTTCAGTTCGCTAAGTTATGAAAATGCATGTTTTGGCTATAATCTTCCGTAAATCAAGGGCGAAAAATAATATTTGTCCCAAAAGAAGGTGTTTTAAGTATATATCTGCATTTCTAAGGTAGATTTGGGTACAATAAGAGGCGAAAAAGCAGATTCTGACTAAGATTTTATCGAAATCGGCAACTATTTGACTCAGAATGGTTGCCTTACGTCGAAATCTAATAGTTTATTAAGGTTTTCGTTACTAAAATGCCCAAAGACGCCGATTTTGACTAGAATTTGAAAGATATTGACATGAATATATAACTGTTTGTATCAAAAAATCATAGTTTAAACTGATATTTGCAGTTTTGATGCGGTTTTAGGTACGACATGAGTCGAAGAAGCCGATTTTGACTGGAATCTGTTTAAAATGACAAAGAAAAACCTATTATCAATTCAAGGAAGTGAATTTTTAAGTAGTTATCTGCAGTTTTAATGTAGATTTGAGTTCGCTAAGTTATGAAAATGCATGTTTTGGCTATAATCTTCCGTAAATCAAGGGCGAAAACCAATTATTTGTCCCAAAAGAAGGTGTTTTAAGTATATATCTGCATTTCTAAGGTAGATTTGGGTACAAAAAGAGGCGAAAAAGCAGATTCTGACTAAGATTTTATCGAAATCGGCAACTATTTGACTCAGAATGGTTGCCTTACGTCGAAATCTAATAGTTTATTAAGGTTTTCGTTACTAAAATGCCCAAAGACGCCGATTTTGACTAGGATTTGAATGATATTGACATGAATATATAACTGTTTGTATCAAAAAATGATAGCTTAAACTGATATTTGAAGTTTTGATGCGGTTTTAGGTACGATATGAGTCGAAGAAGCCGATTTTGACTGGAATCTGTTTAAAATGACAAAGAAAAACCTATTATCAATTCAAGGAAGTGAATTTTTAAGTAGTTATCTGCACTTTTAATGTAGATTTCAGTTCGCTAAGTTATGAAAATGCATGTTTTTGCTAGAATCTTCCGTAAATCAAGGGCGAAAACCAATTATTTGTCCCAAAAGAAGGTGTTTTAAGTATATATCTACATTTCTAAGGTAGATTTGGGTACAATAAGAGGCGAAAAAGCAGATTCTGACTAAGATTTTATCGAAATCGGCAACTATTTGACTCAGAAAGGTTGCCTTACGTCGAAATCTAATAGTTTATTAAGGTTTTCGTTACTAAAATGCCCAAAGACGCCGATTTTGACTAGAATTTGAAAGATATTGATATGAATATATAACTGTTTGTATCAAAAAATGATAGTTTAAACTGATATTTGCAGTTTTGATGCGGTTTTAGATACGATATGAATCGAAGAAGCCGATTTTGACTGGAATCTGTTTAAAATGACAAAGAAAAACCTATTATCAATTCAAGGAAGTGAATTTTTAAGTAGTTATCTGCAGTTTTAATGTAGATTTCAGTTCGCTAAGTTATGAAAATGCATGTTTTGGCTATAATCTTCCGTTAATCAAGGGCGAAAACCAATTATTTGTCCCAAAAGAAGGTGTTTTAAGTATATATCTGCATTTCTAAGGTAGATTTGGGTACAATAAGAGGCGAAAAAGCAGATTCTCACTAAGATTTTATCGAAATCGGCAACTATTTGACTCAGAATGGTTGCCTTACGTCGAAATCTAATAGTTTATTAAGGTTTTCGTTACTAAAATGCCCAAAGACGCCGATTTTGACTAGAATTTGAAAGATATTGACATGAATATATAACTGTTTGTATCAAAAAATGATAGTTTAAACTGATATTTGCAGTTTTGATGCGGTTTTAGGTACGATATGAGTCGAAGAAGCCGATTTTGACTGGAATCTGTTTAAAATGACAAAGAAAAACCTATTATCAATTCAAGGAAGTGAATTTTTAAGTAGTTATCTGCAGTTTTAATGTAGATTTGAGTTCGCTAAGTTATGAAAATGCATGTTTTGGCTATAATCTTCCGTAAATCAAGGGCGAAAACCAATTATTTGTCCCAAAAGAAGGTGTTTTAAGTATATATCTGCATTTCTAAGGTAGATTTGGGTACAAAAAGAGGCGAAAAAGCAGATTCTGACTAAGATTTTATCGAAATCGGCAACTATTTGACTCAGAATGGTTGCCTTACGTCGAAATCTAATAGTTTATTAAGGTTTTCGTTACTAAAATGCCCAAAGACGCCGATTTTGACTAGGATTTGAATGATATTGACATGAATATATAACTGTTTGTATCAAAAAATGATAGCTTAAACTGATATTTGAAGTTTTGATGCGGTTTTAGGTACGATATGAGTCGAAGAAGCCGATTTTGACTGGAATCTGTTTAAAATGACAAAGAAAAACCTATTATCAATTCAAGGAAGTGAATTTTTAAGTAGTTATCTGCACTTTTAATGTAGATTTCAGTTCGCTAAGTTATGAAAATGCATGTTTTTGCTAGAATCTTCCGTAAATCAAGGGCGAAAACCAATTATTTGTCCCAAAAGAAGGTGTTTTAAGTATATATCTACATTTCTAAGGTAGATTTGGGTACAATAAGAGGCGAAAAAGCAGATTCTGACTAAGATTTTATCGAAATCGGCAACTATTTGACTCAGAAAGGTTGCCTTACGTCGAAATCTAATAGTTTATTAAGGTTTTCGTTACTAAAATGCCCAAAGACGCCGATTTTGACTAGAATTTGAAAGATATTGATATGAATATATAACTGTTTGTATCAAAAAATGATAGTTTAAACTGATATTTGCAGTTTTGATGCGGTTTTAGATACGATATGAATCGAAGAAGCCGATTTTGACTGGAATCTGTTTAAAATGACAAAGAAAAACCTATTATCAATTCAAGGAAGTGAATTTTTAAGTAGTTATCTGCAGTTTTAATGTAGATTTCAGTTCGCTAAGTTATGAAAATGCATGTTTTGGCTATAATCTTCCGTTAATCAAGGGCGAAAACCAATTATTTGTCCCAAAAGAAGGTGTTTTAAGTATATATCTGCATTTCTAAGGTAGATTTGGGTACAATAAGAGGCGAAAAAGCAGATTCTGACTAAGATTTTATCGAAATCGGCAACTATTTGACTCAGAATGGTTGCCTTACGTCGAAATCTAATAGTTTATTAAGGTTTTCGTTACTAAAATGCCCAAAGACGCAGATTTTGACTAGAATTTGAAAGATATTGACATGAATATATAACTGTTTGTATCAAAAAATGATAGTTTAAACTGATATTTGCAGTTTTGATGCGGTTTTAGGTACGATATGAGTCGAAGAAGCCGATTTTGACTGGAATCTGTTTAAAATGACAAAGAAAAACCTATTATCAATTCAAGGAAGTGAATTTTTAAGTAGTTATCTGCACTTTTAATGTAGATTTCAGTTCGCTAAGTTATGAAAATGCATGTTTTGGCTATAATCTTCCGTAAATCAAGGGCGAAAACCAATTATTTGTCCCAAAAGAAGGTGTTTTAAGTATATATCTGCATTTCTAAGGTAGATTTGGGTACAATAAGAGGCGAAAAAGCAGATTCTGACTAATATTTTATCGAAATCGGCAACTATTTGACTCAGAAAGGTTGCCTTACGTCGAAATCTAATAGTTTATTAAGGTTTTCGTTACTAAAATGCCCAAAGACGCCGATTTTGACTAGAATTTGAAAGATATTGACATGAATATATAACTGTTTGTATCAAAAAATGAAATGAAAAAAATACGAAAAAGGGCCGTATCTCGGTAACGGTGCGTCGGAGGCGAAAAATAAGCGAATTTTCGTACCGAGCTATCCTCCTATCCATTCAAGTTTTAAATTTTAAATCGAGGTAGGCTCGCAATACTCTATACGATGCCGGCGGGGGTACCAAAATCAAGAAAATGGGGAAACCGATACCGGATTCCCGTAAAATGGGGTGGTAAAGCGTCCCCAAAAGGGCAAAAAATTGCTCGGTTTTCTCAAAAAACGAACCGTTTTCGAGATATAGCCATTTTAAAATCGAAAAAAAAATTTCGAAAAAGGGCCGTATCTCGGTAAGGGTGCGTCGGAGGCGAAAAATAAGCGAATTTTCGTACCGAGCTCAATATAACGCGCGTAGAGTGGTGCGGATTCGTAACCACTATAGCCTGATACGTTTCCGACGTTCCTGCTATCCATTCAAGTTTTAAATTTTAAATCGAGGTAGGCTCGCAATACTCTATACGATGCCGGCGGGGGTACCAAAATCAAGAAAATGGGGAAACTGAAACCGGATTCCCGTAAAATGGGGTCGTAAACCGTCCCTATAAGGGCAAAAAATTACTCCGTTTTCCCAAAAAACGAATCGTTTTCGAGTTATGGCCATTTTAAAATCGAAAAAAAAAATACGAAAAAGGGCCGTATCTCGGTAACGGTGCGTCGGAGGCGAAAAATAAGCGAATTTTCGTACCGAGCTCAATATAACGCGCGTAGAGTGGTGCGGATTCGTAACCGCTATAGCCTGGTAGGTTTCCGACGTTCCTCCTATCCATTCAAGTTTTAAATTTTAAATCGAGGTAGGCTCGCAATACTCTATACGATGCCGTCGGGGGTACCAAAATCAAGAAAATCGGGAAACCGATACCGGATTCCCGTAAAATGGGGTGGTAAAGCGTCCCCTTTGGGGCAAAAAATTGCTCGGTTTTCCCAAAAAACGAACCGTTTTCGAGCTATAGCCATTTTAAAATGGAAAAAAAAATTTCGAAAAAGGGCCGTATCTCGGAAACGGTGCGTCGGAGGCGAAAAATAAGCGAATTTTCGTACCGGCCTCAACTGGCAAAGTCTCAACCCCCCCCCTCCAAAATTTACCCCCTCGAATTTTGTAATTTTTGAAAAAAAAAATCGGAGAAAATGCCTTCTGAGGGTAAAGGGGGGTGAGAAGCGACCCCCTAGGGGCGAAAATTTCGTGCGTTTTTCGATCCGACGAGCCGTTTTCGAGATTACGACATTTTCGAAAAACTTTTGAAAAAGGGCCGTATCTCGGAAACGGTGCGTCGGAGGCGAAAAATAAGCGAATTTTCGTACCGGCCTCAGCGTTATTAACTAGGCGGACCGGCGAACTCGGCGTGGGGAATCGACTGGCAAAGTATCAAATCCAAATTTTACCCCCTCAAATTTTGTAATTTTTGAAAAAAAAAATCGGAGAAAATGTCTTCTAAGGGTAAAGGGGGTGAGAAGCGACCCCTTTGGGGTGAAAATTTTGTCCTTTTTTTGATTGGACGAACAGTTTTCGAGTTATGGCCATTTTAAAATCGAAAAAAAAATACGAAAAAGGGCCGTATCTCGGTAACGGTGCGTCGGAGGCGAAAAATAAGCGAATTTTCGTACCGAGCTATCCTCCTATCCATTCAAGTTTTAAATTTTAAATCGAGGTAGGCTCGCAATACTCTATACGATGCCGGCGGGGGTACCAAAATCAAGAAAATGGGGAAACCGATCCCGGATTCCCGTAAAATCGTTTTCGAGTTATGGCCATTTTAAAATCGAAAAAAAAACTGCAGTTTTAATGTAGATTTCAGTTCGCTAGGTTATGAAAATGCATGTTTTGGCTATAATCTTCCGTAAAGCAAGGGCGAAAACCAATTATTTGTCCCAAAAGAAGGTGTTCTAAGTATATATCTGCATTTCTAAGGTAGATTTGGGTACAATAAGAGGCGAAAAAGCAGATTCTGACTAAGATTTTATCGAAATCGGCAACTATTTGACTCAGAATGGTTGCCTTACGTCGAAATCTAATAGTTTATTAAGGTTTTCGTTACTAAAATGCCCAAAGACGCCGATTTTGACTAGAATTTGAAAGATATTGACATGAATATATAACTGTTTGTATCAAAAAATGATAGTTTAAACTGATATTTGCAGTTTTGATGCGGTTTTAGGTACGATATGAGTCGAAGAAGCCGATTTTGACTGGAATCTGTTTAAAATGACAAAGAAAAACCTATTATCAATTCAAGGAAGTGAATTTTTAAGTAGTTATCTGCAGTTTTAATGTAGATTTCAGTTCGCTAAGTTATGAAAATGCATGTTTTGGCTATAATCTTCCGTAAATCAAGGGCGAAAACCAATTATTTGTCCCAAAAGAAGGTGTTTTAAGTATATATCTGCATTTCTAAGGTAGATTTGGGTACAATAAGAGGCGAAAAAGCAGATTTTGACTAAGATTTTATCGAAATCGGCAACTATTTGACTCAGAAAGGTTGCCTTACGTCGAAATCTAATAGTTTATTAAGGTTTTCGTTACTAAAATGCCCAAAGACGCCGATTTTGATTAGAATTTGAAAGATATTGACATGAATATATAACTGTTTGTATCAAAAAATGATAGTTTAAACTGATATTTGCAGTTTTGATGCGGTTTTAGATACGATATGAATCGAAGAAGCCGATTTTGACTGGAATCTGTTTAAAATGACAAAGAAAAACCTATTATCAATTCAAGGAAGTGAATTTTTAAGTAGTTATCTGCAGTTTTAATGTAGATTTCAGTTCGCTAAGTTATGAAAATGCATGTTTTGGCTATAATCTTCCGTAAATCAAGGGCGAAAAATAATATTTGTCCCAAAAGAAGGTGTTTTAAGTATATATCTGCATTTCTAAGGTAGATTTGGGTACAATAAGAGGCGAAAAAGCAGATTCTGACTAAGATTTTATCGAAATCGGCAACTATTTGACTCAGAATGGTTGCCTTACGTCGAAATCTAATAGTTTATTAAGGTTTTCGTTACTAAAATGCCCAAAGACGCCGATTTTGACTAGAATTTGAAAGATATTGACATGAATATATAACTGTTTGTATCAAAAAATCATAGTTTAAACTGATATTTGCAGTTTTGATGCGGTTTTAGGTACGACATGAGTCGAAGAAGCCGATTTTGACTGGAATCTGTTTAAAATGACAAAGAAAAACCTATTATCAATTCAAGGAAGTGAATTTTTAAGTAGTTATCTGCAGTTTTAATGTAGATTTGAGTTCGCTAAGTTATGAAAATGCATGTTTTGGCTATAATCTTCCGTAAATCAAGGGCGAAAACCAATTATTTGTCCCAAAAGAAGGTGTTTTAAGTATATATCTGCATTTCTAAGGTAGATTTGGGTACAAAAAGAGGCGAAAAAGCAGATTCTGACTAAGATTTTATCGAAATCGGCAACTATTTGACTCAGAATGGTTGCCTTACGTCGAAATCTAATAGTTTATTAAGGTTTTCGTTACTAAAATGCCCAAAGACGCCGATTTTGACTAGGATTTGAATGATATTGACATGAATATATAACTGTTTGTATCAAAAAATGATAGCTTAAACTGATATTTGAAGTTTTGATGCGGTTTTAGGTACGATATGAGTCGAAGAAGCCGATTTTGACTGGAATCTGTTTAAAATGACAAAGAAAAACCTATTATCAATTCAAGGAAGTGAATTTTTAAGTAGTTATCTGCACTTTTAATGTAGATTTCAGTTCGCTAAGTTATGAAAATGCATGTTTTTGCTAGAATCTTCCGTAAATCAAGGGCGAAAACCAATTATTTGTCCCAAAAGAAGGTGTTTTAAGTATATATCTACATTTCTAAGGTAGATTTGGGTACAATAAGAGGCGAAAAAGCAGATTCTGACTAAGATTTTATCGAAATCGGCAACTATTTGACTCAGAAAGGTTGCCTTACGTCGAAATCTAATAGTTTATTAAGGTTTTCGTTACTAAAATGCCCAAAGACGCCGATTTTGACTAGAATTTGAAAGATATTGATATGAATATATAACTGTTTGTATCAAAAAATGATAGTTTAAACTGATATTTGCAGTTTTGATGCGGTTTTAGATACGATATGAATCGAAGAAGCCGATTTTGACTGGAATCTGTTTAAAATGACAAAGAAAAACCTATTATCAATTCAAGGAAGTGAATTTTTAAGTAGTTATCTGCAGTTTTAATGTAGATTTCAGTTCGCTAAGTTATGAAAATGCATGTTTTGGCTATAATCTTCCGTTAATCAAGGGCGAAAACCAATTATTTGTCCCAAAAGAAGGTGTTTTAAGTATATATCTGCATTTCTAAGGTAGATTTGGGTACAATAAGAGGCGAAAAAGCAGATTCTCACTAAGATTTTATCGAAATCGGCAACTATTTGACTCAGAATGGTTGCCTTACGTCGAAATCTAATAGTTTATTAAGGTTTTCGTTACTAAAATGCCCAAAGACGCCGATTTTGACTAGAATTTGAAAGATATTGACATGAATATATAACTGTTTGTATCAAAAAATGATAGTTTAAACTGATATTTGCAGTTTTGATGCGGTTTTAGGTACGATATGAGTCGAAGAAGCCGATTTTGACTGGAATCTGTTTAAAATGACAAAGAAAAACCTATTATCAATTCAAGGAAGTGAATTTTTAAGTAGTTATCTGCAGTTTTAATGTAGATTTGAGTTCGCTAAGTTATGAAAATGCATGTTTTGGCTATAATCTTCCGTAAATCAAGGGCGAAAACCAATTATTTGTCCCAAAAGAAGGTGTTTTAAGTATATATCTGCATTTCTAAGGTAGATTTGGGTACAAAAAGAGGCGAAAAAGCAGATTCTGACTAAGATTTTATCGAAATCGGCAACTATTTGACTCAGAATGGTTGCCTTACGTCGAAATCTAATAGTTTATTAAGGTTTTCGTTACTAAAATGCCCAAAGACGCCGATTTTGACTAGGATTTGAATGATATTGACATGAATATATAACTGTTTGTATCAAAAAATGATAGCTTAAACTGATATTTGAAGTTTTGATGCGGTTTTAGGTACGATATGAGTCGAAGAAGCCGATTTTGACTGGAATCTGTTTAAAATGACAAAGAAAAACCTATTATCAATTCAAGGAAGTGAATTTTTAAGTAGTTATCTGCACTTTTAATGTAGATTTCAGTTCGCTAAGTTATGAAAATGCATGTTTTTGCTAGAATCTTCCGTAAATCAAGTGCGAAAACCAATTATTTGTCCCAAAAGAAGGTGTTTTAAGTATATATCTACATTTCTAAGGTAGATTTGGGTACAATAAGAGGCGAAAAAGCAGATTCTGACTAAGATTTTATCGAAATCGGCAACTATTTGACTCAGAAAGGTTGCCTTACGTCGAAATCTAATAGTTTATTAAGGTTTTCGTTACTAAAATGCCCAAAGACGCCGATTTTGACTAGAATTTGAAAGATATTGATATGAATATATAACTGTTTGTATCAAAAAATGATAGTTTAAACTGATATTTGCAGTTTTGATGCGGTTTTAGATACGATATGAATCGAAGAAGCCGATTTTGACTGGAATCTGTTTAAAATGACAAAGAAAAACCTATTATCAATTCAAGGAAGTGAATTTTTAAGTAGTTATCTGCAGTTTTAATGTAGATTTCAGTTCGCTAAGTTATGAAAATGCATGTTTTGGCTATAATCTTCCGTTAATCAAGGGCGAAAACCAATTATTTGTCCCAAAAGAAGGTGTTTTAAGTATATATCTGCATTTCTAAGGTAGATTTGGGTACAATAAGAGGCGAAAAAGCAGATTCTGACTAAGATTTTATCGAAATCGGCAACTATTTGACTCAGAATGGTTGCCTTACGTCGAAATCTAATAGTTTATTAAGGTTTTCGTTACTAAAATGCCCAAAGACGCAGATTTTGACTAGAATTTGAAAGATATTGACATGAATATATAACTGTTTGTATCAAAAAATGATAGTTTAAACTGATATTTGCAGTTTTGATGCGGTTTTAGGTACGATATGAGTCGAAGAAGCCGATTTTGACTGGAATCTGTTTAAAATGACAAAGAAAAACCTATTATCAATTCAAGGAAGTGAATTTTTAAGTAGTTATCTGCACTTTTAATGTAGATTTCAGTTCGCTAAGTTATGAAAATGCATGTTTTGGCTATAATCTTCCGTAAATCAAGGGCGAAAACCAATTATTTGTCCCAAAAGAAGGTGTTTTAAGTATATATCTGCATTTCTAAGGTAGATTTGGGTACAATAAGAGGCGAAAAAGCAGATTCTGACTAATATTTTATCGAAATCGGCAACTATTTGACTCAGAAAGGTTGCCTTACGTCGAAATCTAATAGTTTATTAAGGTTTTCGTTACTAAAATGCCCAAAGACGCCGATTTTGACTAGAATTTGAAAGATATTGACATGAATATATAACTGTTTGTATCAAAAAATGAAATGAAAAAAATACGAAAAAGGGCCGTATCTCGGTAACGGTGCGTCGGAGGCGAAAAATAAGCGAATTTTCGTACCGAGCTATCCTCCTATCCATTCAAGTTTTAAATTTTAAATCGAGGTAGGCTCGCAATACTCTATACGATGCCGGCGGGGGTACCAAAATCAAGAAAATGGGGAAACCGATACCGGATTCCCGTAAAATGGGGTGGTAAAGCGTCCCCAAAAGGGCAAAAAATTGCTCGGTTTTCTCAAAAAACGAACCGTTTTCGAGATATAGCCATTTTAAAATCGAAAAAAAAATTTCGAAAAAGGGCCGTATCTCGGTAAAGGTGCGTCGGAGGCGAAAAATAAGCGAATTTTCGTACCGAGCTCAATATAACGCGCGTAGAGTGGTGCGGATTCGTAACCACTATAGCCTGATACGTTTCCGACGTTCCTCCTATCCATTCAAGTTTTAAATTTTAAATCGAGGTAGGCTCGCAATACTCTATACGATGCCGGCGGGGGTACCAAAATCAAGAAAATGGGGAAACTGAAACCGGATTCCCGTAAAATGGGGTCGTAAACCGTCCCTATAAGGGCAAAAAATTACTCCGTTTTCCCAAAAAACGAATCGTTTTCGAGTTATGGCCATTTTAAAATCGAAAAAAAAAATACGAAAAAGGGCCGTATCTCGGTAACGGTGCGTCGGAGGCGAAAAATAAGCGAATTTTCGTACCGAGCTCAATATAACGCGCGTAGAGTGGTGCGGATTCGTAACCGCTATAGCCTGGTAGGTTTCCGACGTTCCTCCTATCCATTCAAGTTTTAAATTTTAAATCGAGGTAGGCTCGCAATACTCTATACGATGCCGTCGGGGGTACCAAAATCAAGAAAATCGGGAAACCGATACCGGATTCCCGTAAAATGGGGTGGTAAAGCGTCCCCTTTGGGGCAAAAAATTGCTCGGTTTTCCCAAAAAACGAACCGTTTTCGAGCTATAGCCATTTTAAAATGGAAAAAAAAATTTCGAAAAAGGGCCGTATCTCGGAAACGGTGCGTCGGAGGCGAAAAATAAGCGAATTTTCGTACCGGCCTCAACTGGCAAAGTCTCAACCCCCCCCCTCCAAAATTTACCCCCTCGAATTTTGTAATTTTTGAAAAAAAAAATCGGAGAAAATGCCTTCTGAGGGTAAAGGGGGGTGAGAAGCGACCCCCTAGGGGCGAAAATTTCGTGCGTTTTTCGATCCGACGAGCCGTTTTCGAGATTACGACATTTTCGAAAAACTTTTGAAAAAGGGCCGTATCTCGGAAACGGTGCGTCGGAGGCGAAAAATAAGCGAATTTTCGTACCGGCCTCAGCGTTATTAACTAGGCGGACCGGCGAACTCGGCGTGGGGAATCGACTGGCAAAGTATCAAATCCAAATTTTACCCCCTCAAATTTTGTAATTTTTGAAAAAAAAAATCGGAGAAAATGTCTTCTAAGGGTAAAGGGGGTGAGAAGCGACCCCTTTGGGGTGAAAATTTTGTCCTTTTTTTGATTGGACGAACCGTTTTCGAGTTATGGCCATTTTAAAATCGAAAAAAAAATACGAAAAAGGGCCGTATCTCGGTAACGGTGCGTCGGAGGCGAAAAATAAGCGAATTTTCGTACCGAGCTATCCTCCTATCCATTCAAGTTTTAAATTTTAAATCGAGGTAGGCTCGCAATACTCTATACGATGCCGGCGGGGGTACCAAAATCAAGAAAATGGGGAAACCGATCCCGGATTCCCGTAAAATCGTTTTCGAGTTATGGCCATTTTAAAATCGAAAAAAAAACTGCAGTTTTAATGTAGATTTCAGTTCGCTAGGTTATGAAAATGCATGTTTTGGCTATAATCTTCCGTAAAGCAAGGGCGAAAACCAATTATTTGTCCCAAAAGAAGGTGTTCTAAGTATATATCTGCATTTCTAAGGTAGATTTGGGTACAATAAGAGGCGAAAAAGCAGATTCTGACTAAGATTTTATCGAAATCGGCAACTATTTGACTCAGAATGGTTGCCTTACGTCGAAATCTAATAGTTTATTAAGGTTTTCGTTACTAAAATGCCCAAAGACGCCGATTTTGACTAGAATTTGAAAGATATTGACATGAATATATAACTGTTTGTATCAAAAAATGATAGTTTAAACTGATATTTGCAGTTTTGATGCGGTTTTAGGTACGATATGAGTCGAAGAAGCCGATTTTGACTGGAATCTGTTTAAAATGACAAAGAAAAACCTATTATCAATTCAAGGAAGTGAATTTTTAAGTAGTTATCTGCAGTTTTAATGTAGATTTCAGTTCGCTAAGTTATGAAAATGCATGTTTTGGCTATAATCTTCCGTAAATCAAGGGCGAAAACCAATTATTTGTCCCAAAAGAAGGTGTTTTAAGTATATATCTGCATTTCTAAGGTAGATTTGGGTACAATAAGAGGCGAAAAAGCAGATTTTGACTAAGATTTTATCGAAATCGGCAACTATTTGACTCAGAAAGGTTGCCTTACGTCGAAATCTAATAGTTTATTACGGTTTTCGTTACTAAAATGCCCAAAGACGCCGATTTTGATTAGAATTTGAAAGATATTGACATGAATATATAACTGTTTGTATCAAAAAATGATAGTTTAAACTGATATTTGCAGTTTTGATGCGGTTTTAGATACGATATGAATCGAAGAAGCCGATTTTGACTGGAATCTGTTTAAAATGACAAAGAAAAACCTATTATCAATTCAAGGAAGTGAATTTTTAAGTAGTTATCTGCAGTTTTAATGTAGATTTCAGTTCGCTAAGTTATGAAAATGCATGTTTTGGCTATAATCTTCCGTAAATCAAGGGCGAAACCAATTATTTGTCCCAAAAGAAGGTGTTTTAAGTATATATCTGCATTTCTAAGGTAGATTTGGGTACAATAAGAGGCGAAAAAGCAGATTCTGACTAAGATTTTATCGAAATCGGCAACTATTTGACTCAGAAAGGTTGCCTTACATCGAAATCTAATAGTTTATTAAGGTTTTCGTTACTAAAATGCCCAAAGACGCCCATTTTGACTAGAATTTGAATGATATTGACATGAATATATAACTGTTTGTATCAAAAAATGATAGTTTAAACTGATATTTGCAGTTTTGATGCGGTTTTAGATATGATATGAATCGAAGAAGCCGATTTTGGCTGGAATCTGTTTAAAATGACAAAGAAAAAACAATTATCAATTCAAGGAAGTGAATTTTTAAGTAGTTATCTGCAGTTTTAATATAGATTTCAGTTCGCTAAGTTATGAAAATGCATGTTTTGGCTATAATCTTCCGTAAATCAAGGGCGAAAACCAATTGTTTGTCCCAAAAGAAGGTGTTTTAAGTATATATCTGCATTTCTAAGGTAGATTTGGGTACAATAAGAGGCGAAAAAGCAGATTCTGACTAAGATTTTATCGAAATCGGCAACTATTTGACTCAGAAAGGTTGCCTTACGTCGAAATCTAATAGTTTATTAAGGTTTTCGTTATTAAAATGCCCAAAGACGCCGATTTTGACTAGAATTTGAAAGATATTGACATGACTATATAACTGTTTGTATCAAAAAATGGTAGTTTAAACTGATATTTGCAGTTTTGATGCGGTTTTAGATACGATATGAATCGAAGAAGCCGATTTTGACTGGAATCTGTTTAAAATGACAAAGAAAAACCTATTATCAATTCAAGGAAGTGAATTTTTAAGTAGTTATCTGCAGTTTTAATGTAGATTTCAGTTCGCTAAGTTATGAAAATGCATGTTTTGGCTATAATCTTCCTTAAATCAAGGGCGAAAACCAATTATTTGTCCCAAAAGAAGGTGTTTTAAGTATATATCTGCATTTCTAAGGTAGATTTGGGTACAATAAGAGGCGAAAAAGCAGATTCTGACTAAGATTTTATTTAAATCGGCAACTATTTGACTCAGAAAGGTTGCCTTACGTCGAAATCTAATAGTTTATTAAGGTTTTCGTTATTAAAATGCCCAAAGACGCCGATTTTGACTAGAATTTGAAAGATATTGACATGAATATATAACTGTTTGTATCAAAAAATGATAGTTTAAAATGATATTTGCAGTTTTGATGCGGTTTTAGGTACGATATGAGTCGAAGAAGCCGATTTTGACTGGAATCTGTTTAAAATGACAAAGAAAAACCTATTATCAATTCAAGGAAGTGAATTTTTAAGTAGTTATCTGCAGTTTTAATGTAGATTTCAGTTCGCTAAGTTATGAAAATGCATGTTTTGGCTATAATCTTCCGTAAATCAAGGGCGAAAACCAATTATTTGTCCCAAAAGAAGGTGTTTTAAGTATATATCTGCATTTCTAAGGTAGATTTGGGTACAATAAGAGGCCCAAAAACTGCATCAAAACTGTAAATATCAGTTCAAAATATCATTTTTTGATACAAACAGTTATATATTCATGTCAATATCTTTCAAATTCTAATCAAAATCGGCGTCTTTGGGCATTTTAGTAACGAAAACCTTAATAAACTATTAGATTTCGACGTAAGGCAACCATTCTGAGTCAAATAGTTGCCGATTTCGTTAAAATCCTAGTCAGCATCTGCTTTTTCGCCTCTTATTGTACCCAAATCTACCTTAGAAATGCAGATATATACTTAAAACACCTTCTTTTGGGACAAATAATTGGTTTTCGCCCTTGATTTACGGAAGATTATAGCCAAAACATGCATTTTCATAACTTGGCGAACTGAAATCTACATTAAAACTGCAGATAACTACATTAAAATTCACTTCCATGAATTGATAATAGGTTTTTCTTTGTCATTTTAAACAGATTCCAGTCAAAATCGGCTTCCTCGATTCATATCGTATCTAAAACCGCATCAAAACTGCAAATATTAGTTTAAACTATCATTTTTTGATACAAACAGTTATATATTCATGTCAATATCTTTCAAATTCTAGTCAAAATCGGCGTCTTTGGGCATTTTAGTAACGAAAACCTTAATAAACTATTAGATTTCGACGTAAGGCAACCTTTCTGAGTCAAATAGTTGCCGATTTCGATAAAATCTTAGTCAGAATCTGCTTTTTCGCCTCTTATTGTACCCAAATCTACCTTAGAAATGCAGATATATACTTAAAACACCTTCTTTTGGGACAAATAATTGGTTTTCGCCCTTGATTTACGGAAGATTATAGCCAAAACATGCATTTTCATAACTTAGCGAACTGAAATCTACATTAAAACTGCAGATAACTACTTAAAAATTCACTTCCTTGAATTGATAATAGGTTGTTCTTTGTCATTTTAAACAGATTCCAGTCAAAATCGGCTTCTTCGACTCATATCGTACCTAAAACCGCATCAAAACTGCAAATATCAGTTTAAACTATCATTTTTTGATACAAACAGTTATATATTCATGTCAATATCTTTCAAATTCTAGTCAAAATCGGCGTTTTTGGGCATTTTAGTAACGAAAACCTTAATAAACTATTAGATTTCGACGTAAGGCAACCTTTCTGAGTCAAATAGTTGCCGATTTCGATAAAATCTTAGTCAGAATCTGCTTTTTCGCCTCTTATTGTACCAAAATCTACCTTAGAAATGCAGATATATACTTAAAACACCTTCTTTTGGGACAAATAATTGGTTTTCGCCCTTGATTTACGGAAGATTATAGCCAAAACATGCATTTTCATAACTTAGCGAACTGAAATCTACATTAAAACTGCAGATAACTACTTAAAAATTCACTTCCTTGAATTGATAATAGGTTTTTCTTTGTCATTTTAAACAGATTCCAGTCAAAATCGGCTTCTTCGATTCATATCGTATCTAAAACTGCATCAAAACTGCAAATATCAGTTTAAACTATCATTTTTTGATACAAACAGTTATATATTCATGTCAATATCTTTCAAATTCTAGTCAAAATCGGCGTTTTTGGGCATTTTAGTAACGAAAACCTTAATAAACTATTAGATTTCGATGTAAGGCAACCTTTCTGAGTCAAATAGTTGCCGATTTCGATAAAATCTTAGTCAGAATCTGCTTTTTCGCCTCTTATTGTACCCAAATCTACCTTAGAAATGCAGATATATACTTAAAACACCTTCTTTTGGGACAAATAATTGGTTTTCGCCCTTGATTTACGGAAGATTATAGCCAAAACATGCATTTTCATAACTTAGCGAACTGAAATCTACATTAAAACTGCAGATAACTACTTAAAAATTCACTTCCTTGAATTGATAATAGGTTTTTCTTTGTCATTTTAAACAGATTCCAGTCAAAATCGGCTTCTTCGACTCACATCGTACCTAAAACCGCATCAAAACTGCAAATATCATTTTAAACTATCATTTTTTGATACAAACAGTTATATATTCATGTCAATATCTTTCAAATTCTAGTCAAAATCGGCGTCTTTGGGCATTTTAGTAACGAAAACCTTAATAAACTATTAGATTTCGACGTAAGGCAACCTTTCTGAGTCAAATAGTTGCCGATTTCGATAAAATCTTAGTCAGAATCTGCTTTTTCGCCTCTTATTGTACCCAAATCTACCTTAGAAATGCAGATATATACTTAAAGCACCTTCTTTTGGGACAAATAATTGGTTTTCGCCCTTGATTTACGGAAGATTATAGCCAAAACATGCATTTTCATAACTTAGCGAACTGAAATCTACATTAAAACTGCAGATAACTACTTAAAAATTCACTTCCTTGAATTGATAATAGGTTGTTCTTTGTCATTTTAAACAGATTCCAGTCAAAATCGGCTTCTTCGACTCATATCGTACCTAAAACCGCATCAAAACTGCAAATATCAGTTTAAACTATCATTTTTTGATACAAACAGTTATATATTCATGTCAATATCTTTCAAATTCTAGTCAAAATCGGCGTCTTTGGGCATTTTAGTAACGAAAACCTTAATAAACTATTAGATTTCGACGTAAGGCAACCTTTCTGAGTCAAATAGTTGCCGATTTCGATAAAATCTTAGTCAGAATCTGCTTTTTCGCCTCTTATTGTACCCAAATCTACCTTAGAAATGCAGATATATACTTAAAACACCTTCTTTTGGGACAAATAATTGGTTTTCGCCCTTGATTTACGGAAGATTATAGCCAAAACATGCATTTTCATAACTTAGCGAACTGAAATCTACATTAAAACTGCAGATAACTACTTAAAAATTCACTTCCTTGAATTGATAATAGGTTTTTCTTTGTCATTTTAAACAGATTCCAGTCAAAATCGGCTTCTTCGACTCATATCGTACCTAAAACCGCATCAAAACTGTAAATATCAGTTTAAAATATCATTTTTTGATACAAACAGTTATATATTCATGTCAATATCTTTCAAATTCTAATCAAAATCGGCGTCTTTGGGCATTTTAGTAACGAAAACCTTAATAAACTATTAGATTTCGACGTGAGGCAACCATTCTGAGCCAAATAGTTGCCGATTTCGATAAAATCCTAGTCAGAATCTGCTTTTTCGCCTCTTATTGTACCCAAATCTACCTTAGAAATGCAGATATATACTTAAAACACCTTCTTTTGGGACAAATAATTGGTTTTCGCCCTTGATTTACGGAAGATTATAGCCAAAACATGCATTTTCATAACTTAGCGAACTGAAATCTACATTAAAACTGCAGATAACTACTTAAAAATTCACTTCCTTGAATTGATAATAGGTTTTTCTTTGTCATTTTAAACAGATTCCAGTCAAAATCGGCTTCTTCGACTCATATCGTACCTAAAACCGCATCAAAACTGCAAATATCAGTTTAAACTTTCATTTTTTGATACAAACAGTTATATATTCATGTCAATATCTTTCAAATTCTAGTCAAAATGTGCGTCTTTGGGCATTTTAGTAACGAAAACCTTAATAAACTATTAGATTTCGACGTAAGGCAACCATTCTGAGTCAAATAGTTGCCGATTTCGATAAAATCTTAGTTAGAATCTGCTTTTTCGCCTCTTATTGTACCCAAATCTACCTTAGAAATGCAGATATATACTCAGAACACCTTCTTTTGGGACAAATAATTGGTTTTCGCCCTTGATTTACGGAAGATTATAGCCAAAACATGCATTTTCATAACTTAGCGAACTGAAATCTACATTAAAACTGCAGATAACTACTTAAAAATTCACTTCCTTGAATTGATAATAGGTTTTTCTTTGTCATTTTAAACAGATTCCAGACAAAATCGGCTTCTTCGATTCATATCGTATCTAAAACCGCATCAAAACTGCAAATATCAGTTTAAACTATCATTTTTTGATACAAACAGTTATATATTCATGTCAATATCTTTCAAATTCTAGTCAAAATCGGCGTCTTTGGGCATTTTAGTAACGAAAACCTTAATAAACTATTAGATTTCGACGTAAGGCAACCATTCTGAGTCAAATAGTTGCCGGTTTCGATAAAATTTTAGTCAGAATCTGCTTTTTCGCCTCTTATTGTACCCAAATCTACCTTAGAAATGCAGATATATACTTAAAACACCTTCTTTTGGGACAAATAATTGGTTTTCGCCCTTGATTTACGGAAGATTATAGCCAAAACATGCATTTTCATAACTTAGCGAACTGAAATCTACATTAAAACTGCAGATAACTACTTAAAAATTCACTTCCTTGAATTGATAATAGGTTTTTCTTTGTCATTTTAAACAGATTCCAGTCAAAATCGGCTTCTTCGACTCATATCGCCCCTAAAACCGCATCAAAACTGCAAATATCAGTTTAAACTATCATTTTTTGATACAAACAGTTATATATTCATGTCAATATCTTTCAAATTCTAGTCAAAATCGGCGTCTTTGGGCATTTTAGTAACGAAAACCTTAATAAACTATTAGAATTCGACGTAAGGCAACCATTCTGAGTCAAATAGTTGCCGATTTCGATAAAATCTTAGTCAGAATCTACTTTTTCGCCTCTTATTGTACCCAAATCTACCTTAGAAATGCAGATATATACTTAAAACACCTTCTTTTGGGACAAATAATTGGTTTTCGCCCTTGATTTACGGAATATTATAGCCAAAACATGCATTTTCATAACTTAGCGAACTGAAATCTACATTAAAACTGCAGATAACTACTTAAAAATTCACTTCCTTGAATTGATAATAGGTTTTTCTTTGTCATTTTAAACAGATTCCAGTCAAAATCGGCTTTTTCGACTCATATCGTACCTAAAACCGCATCAAAACTGCAAATATCATTTTAAACTATCATTTTTTGATACAAACAGTTATATATTCATGTCAATATCTTTCAAATTCTAGTCAAAATCGGCGTCTTTGGGCATTTTAGTAACGAAAACCTTAATAAACTATTAGATTTCGACGTAAGGCAACCTTTCTGAGTCAAATAGTTGCCGATTTCGATAAAATCTTAGTCAGAATCTGCTTTTTCGCCTCTTATTGTACCCAAATCTACCTTAGAAATGCAGATATATACTTAAAACACCTTCTTTTGGGACAAATAATTGGTTTTCGCCCTTGATTTACGGAAGATTATAGCCAAAACATGCATTTTCATAACTTAGCGAACTGAAATCTACATTAAAACTGCAGATAACTACTTAAAAATTCACTTCCTTGAATTGATAATAGGTTTTTCTTTGTCATTTTAAACAGATTCCAGTCAAAATCGGCTTCTTCGATTCATATCGTATCTAAAACCGCATCAAAACTGCAAATATCAGTTTAAACTATCATTTTTTGATACAAACAGTTATATAGTCATGTCAATATCTTTCAAATTCTAGTCAAAATCGGCGTCTTTTGGCATTTTAGTAACGAAAACCTTAATAAACTATTAGATTTCGACGTAAGGCAACCATTCTGAATCAAATAGTTGCCGATTTCGATAAAATCTTAGTCAGAATCTGCTTTTTCGCCTCTTATTGTACCCAAATCTACCTTAGAAATGCAGATATATACTTAAAGCACCTTCTTTTGGGACAAATAATTGGTTTTCGCCCTTGATTTACGGAAGATTATAGCCAAAACATGCATTTTCATAATTTAGCGAACTGAAATCTACATTAAAACTGCAGATAACTACTTAAAAATTCACTTCCTTGAATTGATAATAGGTTTTTCTTTGTCATTTTAAACAGATTCCAGTCAAAATCGGCTTCTTCGATTCATATCGTATCTAAAACCGCATCAAAACTGCAAATATCAGTTTAAACTATCATTTTTTGATACAAACAGTTATATAGTCATGTCAATATCTTTCAAATTCTAGTCAAAATCGGCGTCTTTGGGCATTTTAGTAACGAAAACCTTAATAAACTATTAGATTTCGACGTAAGGCAACCTTTCTGAGTCAAATAGTTGCCGATTTCGATAAAATCTTAGTCAGAATCTGCTTTTTCGCCTCTTATTGTACCCAAATCTACCTTAGAAATGCAGATATATACTTAAAACACCTTCTTTTGGGACAAATAATTGGTTTTCGCCCTTGATTTACGGAAGATTATAGCCAAAACATGCATTTTCATAACTTAGCGAACTGAAATCTACATTAAAACTGCAGATAACTACTTAAAAATTGGAATGGTTGCCTTACGTCGAAATCTAATAGTTTATTAAGGTTTTCGTTACTAAAATGCCCAAAGACGCCGATTTTGACTAGAATTTGAAAGATATTGACATGAATATATAACTGTTTGTATCAAAAAATGATAGTTTAAACTGATATTTGCAGTTTTGATGCGGTTTTAGGTACGATATGAGTCGAAGAAGCCGATTTTGACTGGAATCTGTTTAAAATGACAAAGAACAACCTATTATCAATTCAAGGAAGTGAATTTTTAAGTAGTTATCTGCAGTTTTAATGTAGATTTCAGTTCGCTAAGTTATGAAAATGCATGTTTTGGCTATAATCTTCCGTAAATCAAGGGCGAAAACCAATTATTTGTCCCAAAAGAAGGTGTTTTAAGTATATATCTGCATTTCTAAGGTAGATTTGGGTACAATAAGAGGCGAAAAAAGCAGATTCTGACTAGGATTTTTTTGAAATCGGCAACTATTTGACTCAGAAAGGTTGCCTTACGTCGAAATTTAATAGTTTATTAAGGTTTTCGTTACTAAAATTCCCAAAGACGCCGATTTTGACTAGAATTTGAAAGATATTGACATGAATATATAACTGTTTGTATCAAAAAATGATAGTTTAAGCTGATATTTGCAGTTTTGATGCGGTTTTAGATACGATATGAATCGAAGAAGCCGATTTTGACTGGAATCTGTTTAAAATGACAAAGAAAAACCTATTATCAATTCAAGGAAGTGAATTTTTAAGTAGTTATCTGCAGTTTTAATGTAGATTTCAGTTCGCCAAGTTATGAAAATGCATGTTTTGGCTATAATCTTCCGTAAATCAAGGGCGAAAACCAATTATTTGTCCCAAAAGAAGGTGTTTTAAGTATATATCTGCATTTCTAAGGTAGATTTGGGTACAATAAGAGGCGAAAAAGCAGATGCTGACTAGGATTTTAACGAAATCGGCAACTATTTGACTCAGAATGGTTGCCTTACGTCGAAATCTAATAGTTTATTAAGGTTTTCGTTACTAAAATGCCCAAAGACGCCGATTTTGATTAGAATTTGAAAGATATTGACATGAATATATAACTGTTTGTATCAAAAAATGATATTTTGAACTGATATTTACAGTTTTGATGCGGTTTTAGGTACGATATGAGTCGAAGAAGCCGATTTTGACTGGAACCTGTTTAAAATGACAAAGAAAAACCTATTATCAATTCAAGGAAGTGAATTTTTAAGTAGTTATCTGCAGTTTTAATGTAGATTTCAGTTCGCCAAGTTATGAAAATGCATGTTTTGGCTATAATCTTCCGTAAATCAAGGGCGAAAACCAATTATTTGTCCCAAAAGAAGGTGTTTTAAGTATATATCTGCATTTCTAAGGTAGATTTGGGTACAATAAGAGGCGAAAAAAGCAGATGCTGACTAGGATTTTAACGAAATCGGCAACTATTTGACTCAGAATGGTTGCCTTACGTCGAAATCTAATAGTTTATTAAGGTTTTCGTTACTAAAATGCCCAAAGACGCCGATTTTGACTAGAATTTAAATGATATTAACATGAATATATAACTGTTTGTATCAAAAAATGATAGTTTAAACTGATATTTGCAGTTTTGATGCGGTTTTAGATATGATATGAATCGAAGAAGCCGATTTTGACTGGAATCTGTTTAAAATGACAAAGAAAAACCAATTATCAATTCAAAGAAGTGAATTTTTAAGTAGTTATCTGCAGTTTTAATGTAGATTTCAGTTCGCTAAGTTATGAAAATGCATGTTTTGGCTATAACGTTCCATAAATCAAGGGCGAAAACCAATTGTTTGTCCCAAAAGAAGGTGTTTTAAGTATATATCTGCATTTCTAAGGTAGATTTGGGTACAATAAGAGGCGAAAAAGCAGATTCTGACTAAGATTTTATCGAAATCGGCAACTATTTGACTCAGAAAGGTTGCCTTACGTCGAAATCTAATAGTTTATTAAGGTTTTCGTTACTAAAATGCCCAAAGACGCCGATTTTGACTAGAATTTGAAAGATATTGACATGACTATATAACTGTTTGTATCAAAAAATGATAGTTTAAACTGATATTTGCAGTTTTGATGCGGTTTTAGATACGATATGTATCGAAGAAGCCGATTTTGACTGGAATCTGTTTAAAATGACAAAGAAAAACCTATTATCAATTCAAGGAAGTGAATTTTTAAGTAGTTATCTGCAGTTTTAATGTAGATTTCAGTTCGCTAAGTTATGAAAATGCATGTTTTGGCTATAATCTTCCGTAAATCAAGGGCGAAAACCAATTATTTGTCCCAAAAGAAGGTGTTTTAAGTATATATCTGCATTTCTAAGGTAGATTTGGGTACAATAAGAGGCGAAAAACAGATTCTGACTAAGATTTTATCGAAATCGGCAACTATTTGACTCAGAATGGTTGCCTTACGTCGAAATCTAATAGTTTATTAAGGTTTTCGTTACTAAAATGCCCAAAGACGCTGATTTTGACTAGAATTTGAAAGATATTGATATGAATATATAACTGTTTGTATCAAAAAATGATAGTTTAAACTGATATTTGCAGTTTTGATGCGGTTTTAGGTACGATATGAGTCGAAGAAGCCGATTTTGACTGGAATCTGTTTAAAATGACAAAGAAAAACCTATTATCAATTCAAGGAAGTGAATTTTTAAGTAGTTATCTGCAGTTTTAATGTAGATTTCAGTTCGCTAAGTTATGAAAATGCATGTTTTGGCTATAATCTTCCGTAAATCAAGGGCGAAAACCAATTATTTGTCCCAAAAGAAGGTGTTTTAAGTATATATCTGCATTTCTAAGGTAGATTTGGGTACAATAAGAAGCGAAAAAGCAGATTCTGACTAAGATTTTATCGAAATTGGCAACTATTTGACTCAGAAAGGTTGCCTTACGTCGAAATCTAATAGTTTATTAAGGTTTTCGTTACTAAAATGCCCAAAAACTGCAGATAACTACATAAAAATTCACTTCCTTGAATTGATAATAGGTTTTTCTTTGTCATTTTAAACAGATTCCAGTCAAAATCGGCTTCCTCGATTCATATCGTATCTAAAACCGCATCAAAACTGCAAATATTAGTTTAAACTATCATTTTTTGATACAAACAGTTATATATTCATGTCAATATCTTTCAAATTCTAGTCAAAATCGGCGTCTTTGGGCATTTTAGTAACGAAAACCTTAATAAACTATTAGATTTCGACGTAAGGCAACCATTCTGAGTCAAATAGTTGCCGATTTCGATAAAATCTTAGTCAGAATCTGCTTTTTCGCCTCTTATTGTACCCAAATCTAATTTAGAAATGCAGATATATACTTAAAACACCTTCTTTTGGGACAAATAACTGGTTTTGGCCCTTGATTTACGGAAGATTATAGCCAAAACATGCATTTTCATAACTTAGCGAACTGAAATCTACATTAAAACTGCAGATAACTACTTAAAAATTCACTTCCTTGAATTGATAATATGTTTTTCTTTGTCATTTTAAACAGATTCCAGTCAAAATCGGCTTCTTCGACTCATATCGTACCTAAAACCGCATCAAAACTGCAAATATCAGTTTAAACAATCATTTTTTGATACAAACAGTTATATATTCATGTCAATATCTTTCAAATTCTAGTCAAAATCGGCGTCTTTGGGCATTTTAGTAACGAAAACCTTAATAAACTATTAGATTTCGACGTAAGGCAACTATTCTGAGTCTAATAGTTGCCGATTTCGATAAAATCTTAGTCAGAATCTGCTTTTTCGCCTCTTATTGTACCCAAATCTACCTTAGAAATGCAGATATATACTTAAAACACCTTCTTTTGGGACAAATAATTGGTTTTCGCCCTTGATTTACGGAAGATTATAGCCAAAACATGCATTTTCATAACTTAGCGAACTGAAATCTACATTAAAACTGCAGATAACTACTTAAAAATTCACTTCCTTGAATTGATAATAGGTTTTTCTTTGTCATTTTAAACAGATTCCAGTCAAAATCGGCTTCTTCGATTCATATCGTATCTAAAACCGCATCAAAACTGCAAATATCAGTTTAAACTATCATTTTTTGATACAAACAGTTATATATTCATGTCAATATCTCTCAAATTCTATTCAAAATCGGCGTCTTTGGGCATTTTAGTAACGAAAACCTTAATAAACTATTAGATTTCGACGTAAGGCAACCTTTCTGAGTCAAATAGTTGCCGATTTCGATAAAATCTTAGTCAGAATCTGATTTTTCGCCTCTTATTGTACCCAAATCTACCTTAGAAATGCAGATATATACTTAAAACACCTTCTTTTGGGACAAATAATTGGTTTTCGCCCTTGATTTACGGAAGATTATAGCCAAAACATGCATTTTCATAACTTAGCGAACTGAAATCTACATTAAAACTGCAGATAACTACTTAAAAATTCACTTCCTTGAATTGATGGTTTTTCTTTGTCATTTTAAACAGATTCCAGACAAAATCGGCTTCTTCGATTCATATCGTATCTAAAACCGCATCAAAACTGCAAATATCAGTTTAAACTATCATTTTTTGATACAAACAGTTATATATTCATGTCAATATCTTTCAAATTCTAGTCAAAATCGGCGTCTTTGGGCATTTTAGTAACGAAAACCTTAATAAACTATTAGATTTCGACGTAAGGCAACCATTCTGAGTCAAATAGTTGCCGATTTCGATAAAATCTTAGTCAGAATCTGCTTTTTCGCCTCTTATTGTACCCAAATCTACCTTAGAAATGCAGATATATACTTAAAACACCTTCTTTTGGGACAAATAATTGGTTTTCGCCCTTGATTTACGGAAGATTATAGCCAAAATATGCATTTTCATAACTTAGCGAACTGAAATCTACATTAAAACTGCAGATAACTACTTAAAAATTCACTTCCTTGAATTGATAATAGGTTTTTCTTTGTCATTTTAAACAGATTCCAGACAAAATCGGCTTCTTCGATTCATATCGTATCTAAAACCGCATCAAAACTGCAAAAATCAGTTTAAACTATCATTTTTTGATACAAACAGTTATATATTCATGTCAATATCTTTCAAATTCTAGTCAAAATCGGCGTCTTTGGGCATTTTAGTAACGAAAACCTTAATAAACTATTAGATTTCGACGTAAGGCAACCATTCTGAGTCAAATAGTTGCCGATTTCGATAAAATCTTAGTCAGAATCTGCTTTTTCGCCTCTTATTGTACCCAAATCTACCTTAGAAATGTAGATATATACTTAAAACACCTTCTTTTGGGACAAATAAGTTCGCTAAGTTATGAAAATGCATGTTTTGGCTATAATCTTCCGTAAATCAAGGGCGAAAACCAATTATTTGTCCCAAAAGAAGGTGTTTTAAGTATATATCTGCATTTCTAAGGTAGATTTGGGTACAATAAGAGGCGAAAAAGCAGATTCTGACTAGGATTTTTTTGAAATCGGCAACTATTTGACTCAGAAAGGTTGCCTTACGTCGAAATCTAATAGTTTATTAAGGTTTTCGTTACTAAAATGCCCAAAGACGCAGATTTTGACTAGAATTTGAAAGATATTGACATGAATATATAACTGTTTGTATCAAAAAATGATAGTTTAAACTGATATTTGCAGTTTTGATGCGGTTTTAGATACGATATGAATCGAAGAAGCCGATTTTGACTGGAATCTGTTTAAAATGACAAAGAAAAACCTATTATCAATTCAAGGAAGTGAATTTTTAAGTAGTTATCTGCAGTTTTAATGTAGATTTCAGTTCGCTAAGTTATGAAAATGCATGTTTTGGCTATAATCTTCCGTAAATCAAGGGCGAAAACCAATTATTTGTCCCAAAAGAAGGTGTTCTGAGTATATATCTGCATTTCTAAGGTAGATTTGAGTACAATAAGAGGCGAAAAAGCAGATTCTGACTAAGATTTTATCGAAATCGGAAACTATTTGACTCAGAATGGTTGCCTTACGTCGAAATCTAATAGTTTATTAAGGTTTTCGTTACTAAAATGCCCAAAGACGATGATTTTGACTAGATTTTGAAAGATATTGACATGAATATATAACTGTTTGTATCAAAAAATGATAGTTTAAACTGATATTTGCAGTTTTGATGCGGTTTTAGGTACGATATGAGTCGAAGAAGCCGATTTTGACTGGAATCTGTTTAAAATGACAAAGAAAAACCTATTATCAATTCAAGGAAGTGAATTTTTAAGTAGTTATCTGCAGTTTTAATGTAGATTTCAGTTCGCTATGTTATGAAAATGCATGTTTTGGCTATAATCTTCCGTAAATCAAGGGCGAAAACCAATTATTTGTCCCAAAAGAAGGTGTTTTAAGTATATATCTGGCTATAATCTTCCGTAAATCAAGGGCGAAAACCAATTATTTGTCCCAAAAGAAGGTGTTTTAATTATATATCTGCATTTCTAAGGTAGATTTGGGTACAATAAGAGGCGAAAAAGCAGATTCTGACTAGGATTATATCGAAATCGGTAACTATTTGACTCAGAAAGGTTGCCTTACGTCGAAATCTAATAGTTTATTAAGGTTTTCGTTACTAAAATGCCCAAAGACACCGATTTTGACTAGAATTTGAAAGATATTGACATGAATATATAACTGTTTGTATCAAGAAATGATAGTTTAAACTGATATTTGCAGTTTTGATGCGGTTTTAGATACGACATGTATCGAAGAAGCCGATTTTGACTGGAAACTGTTTAAAATGACAAAGAAAAACCTATTATCAATTCAAGGAAGTGAATTTTTAAGTAGTTATCTGCAGTTTTAATGTAGATTTCAGTTCGCTAAGTTATGAAAATGCATGTTTTGGCTATAATCTTCCGTAAATCAAGGGCGAAAACCAATTATTTGTCCAAAAGAAGATGTTTTAAGTATATATCTGCATTTCTAAGGTAGATTTGGGTACAATAAGAGGCGAAAAAGCAGATTCTGACTAAGATTTTATCGAAATCGGCAACTATTTGACTCAGAAAGGTTGCCTTACGTCGAAATCTAATAGTTTATTAAGGTTTTCGTTACTAAAATGCCCAAAGACGCCGATTTTGACTAGAATTTGAAAGATATTCACATGAATATATAACTGTTTGTATCAAAAAATGATAGTTTAAACTGATATTTGCAGTTTTGATGCGATTTTAGATACGATATGAATCGAAGAAGCCGATTTTGACTGGAATCTGTTTAAAATGACAAAGAAAAACCTATTATCAATTCAAGGAAGTGAATTTTTAAGTAGTTATCTGCAGTTTTAATGTAGATTTCAGTTCGCTAAGTTATGAAAATGCATGTTTTGGCTATAATCTTCCGTAAATCAAGGGCGAAAACCAATTATTTGTCCTAAAAGAAGGTGTTTTAAGTATATATCTGCATTTCTAAGGTAGATTTGGGTACAATAAGAGGCGAAAAAGCAGATTCTGACTAAGATTTTATCGAAATCGGCAACTATTTGACTCAGAATGGTTGCCTTACGTCGAAATCTAATAGTTTATTAAGGTTTTCGTTACTAAAATGCCCAAAGACGCCGATTTTGACTAGAATTTGAAAGATATTGACATGAATATATAACTGCTTGTATCAAAAAATGATAGTTTAAACTGATATTTGCAGTTTTGATGCGGTTTTAGGTACGATATGAGTCGAAGAAGCCGATTTTGACTGGAATCTGTTTAAAATGACAAAGAAAAACCTATCATCAATTCAAGGAAGTGAATTTTTAAGTAGTTATCTGCAGTTTTAATGTAGATTTCAGTTCGCTAAGTTATGAAAATGCATGTTTTGGCTATAATCTTCCGTAAATCAAGGGCGAAAACCAATTATTTGTCCTAAAAGAAGGTGTTTTAAGTATATATCTGCATTTCTAAGGTAGATTTGGGTACAATAAGAGGCGAAAAAGCAGATTCTGACTAAGATTTTATCGAAATCGGCAACTATTTGACTCAGAAAGGTTGCCTTACGTCGAAATCTAATAGTTTATTAAGGTTTTCGTTACTAAAATGCCCAAAGACGCCGATTTTGACTAGAATTTGAAAGATATTGACATGAATATATAACTGTTTGTATCAAAAAATGATAGTTTAAACTGATATTTGCAGTTTTGATGCGGTTTTAGGTACGATATGAGTCGAAGAAGCCGATTTTGACTGGAATCTGTTTAAAATGACAAAGAACAACCTATTATCAATTCAAGGAAGTGAATTTTTAAGTAGTTATCTGCAGTTTTAATGTAGATTTCAGTTCGCTAAGTTATGAAAATGCATGTTTTGGCTATAATCTTCCGTAAATCAAGGGCGAAAACCAATTATTTGTCCCAAAAGAAGGTGTTTTAAGTATATATCTGCATTTCTAAGGTAGATTTGGGTACAATAAGAGGCGAAAAAGCAGATTCTGACTAGGATTTTTTTGAAATCGGCAACTATTTGACTCAGAAAGGTTGCCTTACGTCGAAATCTAATAGTTTATTAAGGTTTTCGTTACTAGAATGCCCAAAGACGCCGATTTTGACTAGAATTTGAAAGATATTGACATGAATATATAACTGTTTGTATCAAAAAATGATAGTTTAAACCGATATTTGCAGTTTTGATGCGGTTTTAGATACGATATGAATCGAAGAAGCCGATTTTGACTGGAATCTGTTTAAAATGACAAAGAAAAACCTATTATCAATTCAAGGAAGTGAATTTTTAAGTAGTTATCTGCAGTTTTAATGTAGATTTCAGTTCGCTAAGTTATGAAAATGCATGTTTTGGCTATAATCTTCCGTAAATCAAGGGCGAAAACCAATTATTTGTCCCAAAAGAAGGTGTTCTAAGTATATATCTGCATTTCTAAGGTAGATTTGGGTACAATAAGAGGCGAAAAAGCAGATTCTGACTAAGATTTTATCGAAATCGGCAACTATTTGACTCAGAAAGGTTGCCTTACGTCGAAATCTAATAGTTTATTAAGGTTTTCGTTACTAAAATGCCCAAAGACGCCGATTTTGACTAGAATTTGAAAGATATTGACATGAATATATAACTGTTTGTATCAAAAAATGATAGTTTAAACTGATATTTGCAGTTTTGATGCGGTTTTAGATACGATATGAATCGAAGAAGCCGATTTTGACTGGAATCTGTTTAAAATGACAAAGAAAAACCTATTATCAATTCAAGGAAGTGAATTTTTCGACCTTGATTTACGGAAGATTATAGCCAAAACATGCATTTTCATAACTTAGCGAACTGAAATCTACATTAAAACTGCAGATAACTACTTAAAAATTCACTTCCTTGAATTGATAATAGGTTTTTCTTTGTCATTTAAAACAGATTCCAGTCAAAATCGGCTTCTTCGACTCATATCGTACCTAAAACCGCATCAAAACTGCAAATATCAGTTTAAACTATGATTTTTTGATACAAACAGTTATATATTCATGTCAATATCTTTCAAATTCTAGTCAAAATCGGCGTCTTTGGGCATTTTAGTAACGAAAACCTTAATAAACTATTAGATTTCGACGTAAGGCAACCATTCTGAGTCAAATAGTTGCCGATTTCGATAAAATCTTAGTCAGAATCTGCTTTTTCGCCTCTTATTGTACCCAAATCTACCTTAGAAATGCAGATATATACTTAAAACACCTTCTTTTGGGACAAATATTATTTTTCGCCCTTGATTTACGGAAGATTATAGCCAAAACATGCATTTTCATAACTTAGCGAACTGAAATCTACATTAAAACTGCAGATAACTACCTAAAAATTCACTTCCTTGAATTGATAATAGGTTTTTCTTTATCATTTTAAACAGATTCCAGTCAAAATCGGCTTCTTCGATTCATATCGTATCTAAAACCGCATCAAAACTGCAAATATCAGTTTAAACTATCATTTTTTGATACAAACAGTTATATATTCATGTCAATATCTTTCAAATTCTAGTCAAAATCGGTGTCTTTGGGCATTTTAGTAACGAAAACCTTAATAAACTATTAGATTTCGACGTAAGGCAACCTTTCTGAGTCAAATAGTTGCCGATTTCGATAAAATCTTAGTCAGAATCTGCTTTTTCGCCTCTTATTGTACCCAAATCTACCTTAGAAATGCAGATATATACTTAAAACACCTTCTTTTGGGACAAATAATTGGTTTTCGCCCTTGATTAACGGAAGATTATAGCCAAAACATGCATTTTCATAACTTAGCGAACTGAAATCTACATTAAAACTGCAGATAACTACTTAAAAATTCACTTCCTTGAATTGATAATAGGTTTTTCTTTGTCATTTTAAACAGATTCCAGTCAAAATCGGCTTCTTCGATTCATATCGTATCTAAAACCGCATCAAAACTGCAAATATCAGTTTAAACTATCATTTTTTGATACAAACAGTTATATATTCATGTCAATATCTTTCAAATTCTAGTCAAAATCGGCGTCTTTGGGCATTTTAGTAACGAAAACCTTAATAAACTATTAGATTTCGACGTAAGGCAACCTTTCTGAGTCAAATAGTTGCCGATTTCGATAAAATCTTAGTCAGAATCTGCTTTTTCGCCTCTTATTGTACCCAAATCTACCTTAGAAATGCAGATATATACTTAAAACACCTTCTTTTGGGACAAATAATTGGTTTTCGCCCTTGATTTACGGAAGATTATAGCAAAAACATGCATTTTCATAACTTAGCGAACTGAAATCTACATTAAAAGTGCAGATAACTACTTAAAAATTCACTTCCTTGAATTGATAATAGGTTTTTCTTTGTCATTTTAAACAGATTCCAGTCAAAATCGGCTTCTTCGACTCATATCGTACCTAAAACCGCATCAAAACTGCAAATATCAGTTTAAACTATCATTTTTTGATACAAACAGTTATATATTCAGGTCAATATCATTCAAATCCTAGTCAAAATCGGCGTCTTTGGGCATTTTAGTAACGAAAACCTTAATAAACTATTAGATTTCGACGTAAGGCAACCATTCTGAGTCAAATAGTTGCCGATTTCGATAAAATCTTAGTCAGAATCTGCTTTTTCGCCTCTTATTGTACCCAAATCTACCTTAGAAATGCAGATATATACTTAAAACACCTTCTTTTGGGACAAATAATTCGTTTTCGCCCTTGATTTACGGAAGATTATAGCCAAAACATGCATTTTCATAACTTAGCGAACTGAAATCTACATTAAAACTGCAGATAACTACTTAAAAATTCACTTCCTTGAATTGATAATAGGTTTTTCTTTGTCATTTAAAACAGATTCCAGTCAAAATCGGCTTCTTCGACTCATATCGTACCTAAAACCGCATCAAAACTGCAAATATCAGTTTAAACTATGATTTTTTGATACAAACAGTTATATATTCATGTCAATATCTTTCAAATTCTAGTCAAAATCGGCGTCTTTGGGCATTTTAGTAACGAAAACCTTAATAAACTATTAGATTTCGACGTAAGGCAACCATTCTGAGTCAAATAGTTGCCGATTTCGATAAAGTCTTAGTCAGAATCTGCATTTTCGCCTCTTATTGTACCCAAATCTACCTTAGAAATGCAGATATATACTTAAAACACCTTCTTTTGGGACAAATATTATTTTTCGCCCTTGATTTACGAAAGATTATAGCCAAAACATGCATTTTCATAACTTAGCGAACTGAAATCTACATTAAAACTGCAGATAACTACTTAAAAATTCACTTCCTTGAATTGATAATAGGTTTTTCTTTGTCATTTTAAACAGATTCCAGTCAAAATCGGCTTCTTCGATTCATATCGTATCTAAAACCGCATCAAAACTGCAAATATCAGTTTAAACTATCATTTTTTGATACAAACAGTTATATATTCATGTCAATATCTTTCAATTTCTAGTCAAAATCGGTGTCTTTGGGCATTTTAGTAACGAAAACCTTAATAAACTATTAGATTTCGACGTAAGGCAACCTTTCTGAGTCAAATAGTTGCCGATTTCGATAAAATCTTGGTCAGAATCTGCTTTTTCGCCTCTTATTGTACCCAAATCTACCTTAGAAATGCAGATATATACTTAAAACACCTTCTTTTGGGACAAATAATTGGTTTTCGCCCTTGATTTACGGAAGATTATAGCCAAAACATGCATTTTCATAACTTAGCGAACTGAAATCTACATTAAAACTGCAGATAACTACTTAAAAATTCACTTCCTTGAATTGATAATAGGTTTTTCTTTGTCATTTTAAACAGATTCCAGTCAAAATCGGCTTCTTCGATTCATATCGTATCTAAAACCGCATCAAAACTGCAAATATCAGTTTAAACTATCATTTTTTGATACAAACAGTTATATATTCATGTCAATATCTTTCAAATTCTAGTCAAAATCAGCGTCTTTGGGCATTTTAGTAACGAAAACCTTAATAAACTATTAGATTTCGACGTAAGGCAACCATTCTGAGTCAAATAGTTGCCGATTTCGATAAAATCTTAGTCAGAATCTGCTTTTTCGCCTCTTATTGTACCCAAATCTACCTTAGAAATGCAGATATATACTTAAAACACCTTCTTTTGGGACAAATATTATTTTTCGCCCTTGATTTACAGAAGATTATAGCCAAAACATGCATTTTCATAACTTAGCGAACTGAAATCTACATTAAAACTGCAGATAACTACCTAAAAATTCACTTCCTTGAATTGATAATAGGTTTTTCTTTATCATTTTAAACAGATTCCAGTCAAAATCGGCTTCTTCGATTCATATCGTATCTAAAACCGCATCAAAACTGCAAATATCAGTTTAAACTATCATTTTTTGATACAAACAGTTATATATTCATGTCAATATCTTTCAAATTCTAGTCAAAATCGGTGTCTTTGGGCATTTTAGTAACGAAAACCTTAATAAACTATTAGATTTCGACGTAAGGCAACCTTTCTGAGTCAAATAGTTGCCGATTTCGATAAAATCTTAGTCAGAATCTGCTTTTTCGCCTCTTATTGTACCCAAATCTACCTTAGAAATGCAGATATATACTTAAAACACCTTCTTTTGGGACAAATAATTGGTTTTCGCCCTTGATTAACGGAAGATTATAGCCAAAACATGCATTTTCATAACTTAGCGAACTGAAATCTACATTAAAACTGCAGATAACTACTTAAAAATTCACTTCCTTGAATTGATAATAGGTTTTTCTTTGTCATTTTAAACAGATTCCAGTCAAAATCGGCTTCTTCGATTCATATCGTATCTAAAACCGCATCAAAACTGCAAATATCAGTTTAAACTATCATTTTTTGATACAAACAGTTATATATTCATGTCAATATCTTTCAAATTCTAGTCAAAATCGGCGTCTTTGGGCATTTTAGTAACGAAAACCTTAATAAACTATTAGATTTCGACGTAAGGCAACCTTTCTGAGTCAAATAGTTGCCGATTTCGATAAAATCTTAGTCAGAATCTGCTTTTTCGCCTCTTATTGTACCCAAATCTACCTTAGAAATGCAGATATATACTTAAAACACCTTCTTTTGGGACAAATAATTGGTTTTCGCCCTTGATTTACGGAAGATTATAGCAAAAACATGCATTTTCATAACTTAGCGAACTGAAATCTACATTAAAAGTGCAGATAACTACTTAAAAATTCACTTCCTTGAATTGATAATAGGTTTTTCTTTGTCATTTTAAACAGATTCCAGTCAAAATCGGCTTCTTCGACTCATATCGTACCTAAAACCGCATCAAAACTGCAAATATCAGTTTAAACTATCATTTTTTGATACAAACAGTTATATATTCAGGTCAATATCATTCAAATCCTAGTCAAAATCGGCGTCTTTGGGCATTTTAGTAACGAAAACCTTAATAAACTATTAGATTTCGACGTAAGGCAACCATTCTGAGTCAAATAGTTGCCGATTTCGATAAAATCTTAGTCAGAATCTGCTTTTTCGCCTCTTATTGTACCCAAATCTACCTTAGAAATGCAGATATATACTTAAAACACCTTCTTTTGGGACAAATAATTCGTTTTCGCCCTTGATTTACGGAAGATTATAGCCAAAACATGCATTTTCATAACTTAGCGAACTGAAATCTACATTAAAACTGCAGATAACTACTTAAAAATTCACTTCCTTGAATTGATAATAGGTTTTTCTTTGTCATTTAAAACAGATTCCAGTCAAAATCGGCTTCTTCGACTCATATCGTACCTAAAACCGCATCAAAACTGCAAATATCAGTTTAAACTATGATTTTTTGATACAAACAGTTATATATTCATGTCAATATCTTTCAAATTCTAGTCAAAATCGGCGTCTTTGGGCATTTTAGTAACGAAAACCTTAATAAACTATTAGATTTCGACGTAAGGCAACCATTCTGAGTCAAATAGTTGCCGATTTCGATAAAGTCTTAGTCAGAATCTGCTTTTTCGCCTCTTATTGTACCCAAATCTACCTTAGAAATGCAGATATATACTTAAAACACCTTCTTTTGGGACAAATAATTGGTTTTCGCCCTTGATTTACGGAAGATTATAGCCAAAACATGCATTTTCATAACTTAGCGAACTGAAATCTACATTAAAACTGCAGATAACTACTTAAAAATTCACTTCCTTGAATTGATAATAGGTTTTTCTTTGTCATTTTAAACAGATTCCAGTCAAAATCGGCTTCTTCGATTCATATCGTATCTAAAACCGCATCAAAACTGCAAATATCAGTTTAAACTATCATTTTTTGATACAAACAGTTATATATTCATGTCAATATCTTTCAAATTCTAGTCAAAATCGGCGTCTTTGGGCATTTTAGTAACGAAAACCATAGTAAACTATTAGATTTCGACGTAAGGCAACCTTTCTGAGTCAAATAGTTGCCGATTTCGATAAAATCTTAGTCAGAATCTGCTTTTTCGCCTCTTATTGTACCCAAATCTACCTTAGAAATGCAGATATATACTTAAAACACCTTCTTTTGGGACAAATAATTGGTTTTCGCCCTTGATTTACGGAAGATTATAGCCAAAACATGCATTTTCATAACTTAGCGAACTGAAATCTACATTAAAACTGCAGATAACTACTTAAAAATTCAGTTCCTTGAATTGATAATAGGTTTTTCTTTGTCATTTTAAACAGATTCCAGTCAAAATCTCCTTCTTCGATTCATATCGTATCTAAAACCGCATCAAAACTGCAAATATCAGTTTAAACTATCATTTTTTGATACAAACAGTTATATATTCATGTCAATATCTTTCAAATTCTAGTCAAAATCGGCGTCTTTGGGCAATTTAGTAACGAAAACCTTAATAAACTATTAGATTTCGACGTAAGGCAACCTTTCTGAGTCAAATAGTTACCGATTTCGATAGAATCTTAGTCAGAATCTGCTTTTTCGCCTCTTATTGTACCCAAATCTACCTTAGAAATGCAGATATATAATTAAAACACCTTCTTTTGGGACAAATAATTGGTTTTCGCCCTTGATTTACGGAAGATTATAGCCAAAACATGCATTTTCATAACTTAGCGAACTGAAATCTACATTAAAACTGCAGATAACTGCTTAAAAATTCACTTCCTTGAATTGATAATAGGTTTTTCGTTGTCATTTTAAACAGATTCCAGTCAAAATCGGCTTCTTCGATTCATATCGTATCTAAAACCGCATCAAAACTGCAAATATCAGTTTAAACTATCATTTTTTGATACAAACAGTTATATATTCATGTCAATATCTTTCAAATTCTAGTCAAAATCGGTGTCTTTGGGCATTTTAGTAACGAAAACCTTAATAAACTATTAGATTTCGACGTAAGGCAACCTTTCTGAGTCAAATAGTTGCCGATTTCGATAAAATCTTTGTCAGAATCTGCTTTTTCGCCTCTTATTGTACCCAAATCTACCTTAGAAATGCAGATATATACTTAAAACACCTTCTTTTGGGACAAATAATTGGTTTTCGCCCTTGATTAACGGAAGAATATAGCCAAAACATGCATTTTCATAACTTAGCGAACTGAAATCTACATTAAAACTGCAGATAACTACTTAAAAATTCACTTCCTTGAATTGATAATAGGTTTTTCTTTGTCATTTTAAACAGATTCCAGTCAAAATCGGCTTCTTCGATTCATATCGTATCTAAAACCGCATCAAAACTGCAAATATCAGTTTAAACTATCATTTTTTGATACAAACAGTTATATATTCATGTCAATATCTTTCAATTTCTAGTCAAAATCGGCGTCTTTGGGCATTTTAGTAACGAAAACCTTAATAAACTATTAGATTTCGACGTAAGGCAACCTTTCTGAGTCAAATAGTTGCCGATTTCGATAAAATCTTAGTCAGAATCTGCTTTTTCGCCTCTTATTGTACCCAAATCTACCTTAGAAATGCAGATATATACTTAAAACACCTTCTTTTGGGACAAATAATTGGTTTTCGCCCTTGATTTACGGAAGATTATAGCAAAAACATGCATTTTCATAACTTAGCGAACTGAAATCTACATTAAAAGTGCAGATAACTACTTAAAAATTCACTTCCTTGAATTGATAATAGGTTTTTCTTTGTCATTTTAAACAGATTCCAGTCAAAATCGGCTTCTTCGACTCATATCGTACCTAAAACCGCATCAAAACTGCAAATATCAGTTTAAACTATCATTTTTTGATACAAACAGTTATATATTTATGTCAATATCATTCAAATCCTAGTCAAAATCGGCGTCTTTGGGCATTTTAGTAACGAAAACCTTAATAAACTATTAGATTTCGACGTAAGGCAACCATTCTGAGTCAAATAGTTGCCGATTTCGATAAAATCTTAGTCAGAATCTGCTTTTTCGCCTCTTATTGTACCCAAATCTACCTTAGAAATGCAGATATATACTTAAAACACCTTCTTTTGGGACAAATAATTGGTTTTCGCCCTTGATTTACGGAAGATTATAGCCAAAACATGCATTTTCATAACTTAGCGAACTGAAATCTACATTAAAACTGCAGATAACTACTTAAAAATTCACTTCCTTGAATTGATAATAGGTTTTTCTTTGTCATTTAAAACAGATTCCAGTCAAAATCGGCTTCTTCGACTAATATCGTACCTAAAACCGCCTCAAAACTGCAAATATCAGTTTAAACTATGATTTTTTGATACAAACAGTTATATATTCATGTCAATATCTTTCAAATTCTAGTCAAAATCGGCGTCTTTGGGCATTTTAGTAACGAAAACCTTAATAAACTATTAGATTTCGACGTAAGGCAACCATTCTGAGTCAAATAGTTTGCCGATTTCGATAAAGTCTTAGTCAGAATCTGCTTTTTCGCCTCTTATTGTACCCAAATCTACCTTAGAAATGCAGATATATACTTAAAACACCTTCTTTTGGGACAAATATTATTTTTCGCCCTTGATTTACGGAAGATTATAGCCAAAACATGCATTTTCATAACTTAGCGAACTGAAATCTACATTAAAACTGCAGATAACTACTTAAAAATTCACTTCCTTGAATTGATAATAGGTTTTTCTTTGTCATTTTAAACAGATTCCAGTCAAAATCGGCTTCTTCGATTCATATCGTATCTAAAACCGCATCAAAACTGCAAATATCAGTTTAAACTATCATTTTTTGATACAAACAGTTATATATTCATGTCAATATCTTTCAAATTCTAGTCAAAATCGGTGTCTTTGGGCATTTTAGTAACGAAAACCTTAATAAACTATTAGATTTCGACGTAAGGCAACCTTTCTGAGTCAAATAGTTGCCGATTTCGATAAAATCTTAGTCAGAATCTGTTTTTTCGCCTCTTATTGTACCCAAATCTACCTTAGAAATGCAGATATATACTTAAAACACCTTCTTTTGGGACAAATAATTGGTTTTCGCCCTTGATTTACGGAAGATTATAGCCAAAACATGCATTTTCATAACTTAGCGAACTGAAATCTACATTAAAACTGCAGATAACTACTTAAAAATTCACTTCCTTGAATTGATAATAGGTTTTTCTTTGTCATTTTAAACAGATTCCAGTCAAAATCGGCTTCTTCGATTCATATCGTATCTAAAACCGCATCAAAACTGCAAATATCAGTTTAAACTATCATTTTTTGATACAAACAGTTATATATTCATGTCAATATCTTTCAAATTCTAGTCAAAATCGGCGTCTTTGGGCATTTTAGTAACGAAAATCATAGTAAACTATTAGATTTCGACGTAAGGCAACCTTTCTGAGTCAAATAGTTGCCGATTTCGATAAAATCTTAGTCAGAATCTGCTTTTTCGCCTCTTATTGTACCCAAATCTACCTTAGAAATGCAGATATATACTTAAAACACCTTCTTTTGGGACAAATAATTGGTTTTCGCCCTTGATTTACGGAAGATTATAGCCAAAACATGCATTTTCATAACTTAGCGAACTGAAATCTACATTAAAACTGCAGATAACTACTTAAAAATTCAGTTCCTTGAATTGATAATAGGTTTTTCTTTGTCATTTTAAACAGATTCCAGTCAAAATCTCCTTCTTCGATTCATATCGTATCTAAAACCGCATCAAAACTGCAAATATCAGTTTAAACTATCATTTTTTGATACAAACAGTTATATATTCATGTCAATATCTTTCAAATTCTAGTCAAAATCGGCGTCTTTGGGCAATTTAGTAACGAAAACCTTAATAAACTATTAGATTTCTACGTAAGGCAACCTTTCTGAGTCAAATAGTTACCGATTTCGATAAAATCTTAGTCAGAATCTGCTTTTTCGCCTCTTATTGTACCCAAATCTACCTTAGAAATGCAGATATATAATTAAAACACCTTCTTTTGGGACAAATACTTGGTTTTCGCCCTTGATTTACGGAAGATTATAGCCAAAACATGCATTTTCATAACTTAGCGAACTGAAATCTACATTAAAACTGCAGATAACTGCTTAAAAATTCACTTCCTTGAATTGATAATAGGTTTTTCGTTGTCATTTTAAACAGATTCCAGTCAAAATCGGCTTCTTCGACTCATATCGTACCTAAAACCGCATCAAAACTGCAAATATCAGTTTAAACTATCATTTTTTGAAACAAACAGTTATATATTCATGTCAATATCATTCAAATTCTAGTCAAAATCGGCGTCTTTGGGCATTTTAGTAACGAAAACCTTAATAAACTATTAGATTTCGACGTAAGGCAACCATTCTGAGTCAAATAGTTGCCGATTTCGATACAATCTTAGTCAGAATCTGCTTTTTCGCCTCTTATTGTACCCAAATCTACCTTAGAAATGCAGATATATACTTAAAACACCTTCTTTTGGGACAAATAATTGGTTTTCGCCCTTGATTTACGGAAGATTATAGCCAAAACATGCATTTTCATAACTTAGCGAACTGAAATCTACATTAAAACTGCAGATAACTACTTAAAAATTCACTTCCTTGAATTGATAATAGGTTTTTCTTTGTCATTTTAAACAGATTCCAGTCAAAATCGGCTTCTTCGACTCATATCGTACCTAAAACCGCATCAAAACTGCAAATATCAGTTTAAACTATCATTTTTTGATACAAACAGTTATATATTCATGTCAATATCTTTCAAATTCTAGTCAAAATCGGCGTCTTTGGGCATTTTAGTAACGAAAACCTTAATAAACTATTAGATTTCGACGTAAGGCAACCATTCTGAGTCAAATAGTTGCCGATTTCGATAAAATCTTAGTCAGAATCTGCTTTTTCGCCTCTTATTGTACCCAAATCTACCTTAGAAATGCAGATATATACTTAAAACACCTTCTTTTGGGACAAATAATTGGTTTTCGCCCTTGATTAACGGAAGATTATAGCCAAAACATGCATTTTCATAACTTAGCGAACTGAAATCTACATTAAAACTGCAGATAACTACTTAAAAATTCACTTCCTTGAATTGATAATAGGTTTTTCTTTGTCATTTTAAACAGATTCCAGTCAAAATCGGCTTCTTCGACTCATATCGTACCTAAAACCGCATCAAAACTGCAAATATCAGTTTAAACTATCATTTTTTGATACAAACAGTTATATATTCATGTCAATATCTTTCAAATTCTAGTCAAAATCGGCGTCTTTGGGCATTTTAGTAACGAAAACCTTAATAAACTATTAGATTTCGACGTAAGGCAACCTTTCTGAGTCAAATAGTTGCCGATTTCGATAAAATCTTAGCCAGAATCTGCTTTTTCGCCTCTTATTGTACCCAAATCTACCTTAGAAATGCAGATATATACTTAAAACACCTTTTTTTGGGACAAATAATTGGTTTTCGCCCTTGATTTACGGAAGATTATAGCCAAAACATGCATTTTCATAACTTAGCGAACTGAAATCTACATTAAAACTGCAGATAACTACTTAAAAATTCACTTCCTTGAATTGATAATAGGTTTTTCTTTGTCATTTTAAACAGATTCCAGTCAAAATCGGCTTCTTCGATTCATATCGTATCTAAAACCGCATCAAAACTGCAAATATCAGTTTAAACTATCATTTTTTGATACAAACAGTTATATATTCATGTCAATATCTTTCAAATTCTAGTCAAAATCGGCGTCTTTGGGCATTTTAGTAACGAAAACCTTAATAAACTATTAGATTTCGACGTAAGGCAACCTTTCTGAATCAAATAGTTGCCGATTTCGATAAAATCTTAGTCAGAATCTGCTTTTTCGCCTCTTATTGTACCCAAATCTACCTTAGAAATGCAGATATATACTTAAAACACCTTCTTTTGGGACAAATAATTGGTTTTCGCCCTTGATTTACGGAAGATTATAGCCAAAACATGCATTTTCATAACTTAGCGAACTGAAATCTACATTAAAAGTGCAGATAACTATTTAAAAATTCACTTCCTTGAATTGATAATAGGTTTTTCTTTGTCATTTTAAACAGATTCCAGTCAAAATCGGCTTCTTCGACTCATATCGTACCTAAAACCGCATCAAAACTGCAAATATCAGTTTAAACTATCATTTTTTGATACAAACAGTTATATATTCATGTCAATATCTTTCAAATTCTAGTCAAAATCGGCGTCTTTGGGCATTTTAGTAACCTTAATAAACTAATAGATTTCGACGTAAGGCAACCATTCTGAGTCAAATAGTTGCCGATTTCGATAAAATCTTAGTCAGAATCTGCTTTTTCGCCTCTTATTGTACCCAAATCTACCTTAGAAATGCAGATATATACTTAAAACACCTTCTTTTGGGACAAATAATTGGTTTTCGCCCTTGATTAACGGAAGATTATAGCCAAAACATGCATTTTCATAACTTAGCGAACTGAAATCTACATTAAAACTGCAGATAACTACTTAAAAATTCACTTCCTTGAATTGATAATAGGTTTTTCTTTGTCATTTTAAACAGATTCCAGTCAAAATCGGCTTCTTCGATTCATATCGTATCTAAAACCGCATCAAAACTGCAAATATCAGTTTAAACTATCATTTTTTGATACAAACAGTTATATATTCATGTCAATATCTTTCAAATTCTAGTCAAAATCGACGTCTTTGGGCATTTTAGTAACGAAAACCTTAATAAACTATTAGATTTCGACGTAAGGCAACCTTTCTGAGTCAAATAGTTGCCGATTTCGATAAAATCTTAGTCAGAATCTGCTTTTTCGCCTCTTATTGTACCCAAATCTACCTTAGAAATGCAGATATATACTTAAAACACCTTTTTTTGGGACAAATAATTGGTTTTCGCCCTTGATTTACGGAAGATTATAGCCAAAACATGCATTTTCATAACTTAGCGAACTGAAATCTACATTAAAACTGCAGATAACTACTTAAAAATTCACTTCCTTGAATTGATAATAGGTTTTTCTTTGTCATTTTAAACAGATTCCAGTCAAAATCGGCTTCTTCGATTCATATCGTATCTAAAACCGCATCAAAACTGCAAATATCAGTTTAAACTATCATTTTTTGATACAAACAGTTATATATTCATGTCAATATCTTTCAAATTCTAGTCAAAATCGGCGTCTTTGGGCATTTTAGTAACGAAAACCTTAATAAACTATTAGATTTCGACGTAAGGCAACCTTTCTGAGTCAAATAGTTGCCGATTTCGATAAAATCTTAGTCAGAATCTGCTTTTTCGCCTCTTATTGTACCCAAATCTACCTTAGAAATGCAGATATATACTTAAAACACCTTCTTTTGGGACAAATAATTGGTTTTCGCCCTTGATTTACGGAAGATTATAGCCAAAACATGCATTTTCATAACTTAGCGAACTGAAATCTACATTAAAACTGCAGATAACTACTTAAAAATTCACTTCCTTGAATTGATAATAGGTTTTTCTTTGTCATTTTAAACAGATTCCAGTCAAAATCGGCTTCTTCGACTCATATCGTACCTAAAACCGCATCAAAACTGCAAATATCAGTTTAAACTATCATTTTTTGATACAAACAGTTATATATTCATGTCAATATCTTTCAAATTCTAGTCAAAATCGGCGTCTTTGGGCATTTTAGTAACGAAAACCTTAATAAACTATTAGATTTCGACGTAGGGCAACCATTCTGAGTCAAATAGTTGCCGATTTCGATAAAATCTTAGTCAGAATCTGCTTTTTCGAATCTTATTGTACCCAAATCTAACTTAGAAATGCAGATATATACTTAAAACACCTTCTTTTGGGACAAATAATTGGTTTTCGCCCTTGATTAACGGAAGATTATAGCCAAAACATGCATTTTCATAACTTAGCGAACTGAAATCTACATTAAAACTGCAGATAACTACTTAAAAATTCACTTCCTTGAATTGATAATAGGTTTTTCTTTGTCATTTTAAACAGATTCCAGTCAAAATCGGCTTCTTCGATTCATATCGTATCTAAAACCGCATCAAAACTGCAAATATCAGTTTAAACTATCATTTTTTGATACAAACAGTTATATATTCATGTCAATATCTTTCAAATTCTAGTCAAAATCGGCGTCTTTGGGCATTTTAGTAACGAAAACCTTAATAAACTATTAGATTTCGACGTAAGGCAACCTTTCTGAATCAAATAGTTGCCGATTTCGATAAAATCTTAGTCAGAATCTGCTTTTTCGCCTCTTATTGTACCCAAATCTACCTTAGAAATGCAGATATATACTTAAAACACCTCCTTTTGGGACAAATAATTGGTTTTCGCCCTTGATTTACGGAAGATTATAGCCAAAACATGCATTTTCATAACTTAGCGAACTGAAATCTACATTAAAAGTGCAGATAACTACTTAAAAATTCACTTCCTTGAATTGATAATAGGTTTTTCTTTGTCATTTTAAACAGATTCCAGTCAAAATCGGCTTCTTCGACTCATATCGTACCTAAAACCGCATCAAAACTGCAAATATCAGTTTAAACTATCATTTTTTGATACAAACAGTTATATATTCATGTCAATATCTTTCAAATTCCAGTCAAAATCGGCGTCTTTGGGCATTTTAGTAACGAAAACCTTAATAAACTATTAGATTTCGACGTAAGGCAACCATTCTGAGTCAAATAGTTGCCGATTTCGATAAAATCTTAGTCAGAATCTGCTTTTTCGCCTCTTATTGTACCCAAATCTACCTTAGAAATGCAGATATATACTTAAAACACCTTCTTTTGGGACAAATAATTGGTTTTCGCCCTTGATTTACGGAAGATTATAGCCAAAACATGCATTTTCATAACTTAGCGAACTGAAATCTACATTAAAACTGCAGATAACTACTTAAAAATTCACTTCCTTGAATTGATAATAGGTTTTTCTTTGTCATTTTAAACAGATTCCAGTCAAAATCGGCTTCTTCGACTCATATCGTACCTAAAACCGCATCAAAACTGCAAATATCAGTTGAAACTATCATTTTTTGATACAAACAGTTATATATTCATGTCAATATCTTTCAAATTCTAGTCAAAATCGGCGTCTTTGGGCATTTTAGTAACGAAAACCTTAATAAACTATTAGATTTCGACGTAGGGCAACCATTCTGAGTCAAATAGTTGCCGATTTCGATAAAATCTTAGTCAGAATCTGTTTTTTCGAATCTTATTGTACCCAAATCTACCTTAGAAATGCAGATATATACTTAAAACACCTTCTTTTGGGACAAATAATTGGTTTTCGCCCTTGATTAACGGAAGATTATAGCCAAAACATGCATTTTCATAACTTAGCGAACTGAAATCTACATTAAAACTGCAGATAACTACTTAAAAATTCACTTCCTTGAATTGATAATACGTTTTTCTTTGTCATTTTAAACAGATTCCAGTCAAAATCGGCTTCTTCGATTCATATCGTATCTAAAACCGCATCAAAACTGCAAATATCAGTTTAAACTATCATTTTTTGATACAAACAGTTATATATTCATGTCAATATCTTTCAAATTCTAGTCAAAATCGGCGTCTTTGGGCATTCTAGTAACGAAAACCTTAATAAACTATTAGATTTCGACGTAAGGCAACCTTTCTGAATCAAATAGTTGCCGATTTCGATAAAATCTTAGTCAGAATCTGCTTTTTCGCCTCTTATTGTACCCAAATCTACCTTAGAAATGCAGATATATACTTAAAACACCTTCTTTTGGGACAAATAATTGGTTTTCGCCCTTGATTTACGGAAGATTATAGCCAAAACATGCATTTTCATAACTTAGCGAACTGAAATCTACATTAAAAGTGCAGATAACTACTTAAAAATTCACTTCCTTGAATTGATAATAGGTTTTTCTTTGTCATTTTAAACAGATTCCAGTCAAAATCGGCTTCTTCGACTCATATCGTACCTAAAACCGCATCAAAACTGCAAATATCAGTTTAAACTATCATTTTTTGATACAAACAGTTATATATTCATGTCAATATCTTTCAAATTCTAGTCAAAATCGGCGTCTTTGGGCATTTTAGTAACGAAAACCTTAATAAACTATTAGATTTCGACGTAAGGCAACCATTCTGAGTCAAATAGTTGCCGATTTCGATAAAATCTTAGTCAGAATCTGCTTTTTCGCCTCTTATTGTACCCAAATCTACCTTAGAAATGCAGATATATACTTAAAACACCTTTTTTTGGGACAAATAATTGGTTTTCGCCCTTGATTTACGGAAGATTATAGCCAAAACATGCATTTTCATAACTTAGCGAACTGAAATCTAAATTAAAAGTGCAGATAACTACTTAAAAATTCACTTCCTTGAATTGATAATAGGTTTTTCTTTGTCATTTTAAACAGATTCCAGTCAAAATCGGCTTCTTCGACTCATATCGTACCTAAAACCGCATCAAAACTGCAAATATCAGTTTAAACTATCATTTTTTGATACAAACAGTTATATATTCATGTCAATATCATTCAAATTCTAGTCAAAATCGGCGTCTTTGGGCATTTTAGTAACGAAAACCTTAATAAACTATTAGATTTCGACGTAAGGCAACCATTCTGAGTCAAATAGTTGCCGATTTCGATAAAATTTTAGTCAGAATCTGCTTTTTCGCCTCTTATTGTACCCAAATCTACCTTAGAAATGCAGATATATACTTAAAACACCTTCTTTTGGGACAAATAATTGGTTTTCGCCCTTGATTAACGGAAGATTATAGCCAAAACATGCATTTTCATAACTTAGCGAACTGAAATCTACATTAAAACTGCAGATAACTACTTAAAAATTCACTTCCTTGAATTGATAATAGGTTTTTCTTTGTCATTTTAAACAGATTCCAGTCAAAATCGGCTTCTTCGATTCATATCGTATCTAAAACCGCATCAAAACTGCAAATATCAGTTTAAACTATCATTTTTTGATACAAACAGTTATATATTCATGTCAATATCTTTCAAATTCTAGTCAAAATCGGCGTCTTTGGGCATTTTAGTAACGAAAACCTTAATAAACTATTAGATTTCGACGTAAGGCAACCTTTCTGAGTCAAATAGTTGCCGATTTCGATAAAATCTTAGTCAGAATCTGCTTTTTCGCCTCTTATTGTACCCAAATCTACCTTAGAAATGCAGATATATACTTAAAACACCTTCTTTTGGGACAAATAATTGGTTTTCGCCCTTGATTTACGGAAGATTATAGCCAAAACATGCATTTTCATAACTTAGCGAGCTGAAATCTACATTAAAACTGCAGATAACTACTTAAAAATTCACTTCCTTGAATTGATAATAGGTTTTTCTTTGTCATTTTAAACAGATTCCAGTCAAAATCGGCTTCTTCGACTCATATCGTACCTAAAACCGCATCAAAACTGCAAATATCAGTTGAAACTATCATTTTTTGATACAAACAGTTATATATTCATGTCAATATCTTTCAAATTCTAGTCAAAATCGGCGTCTTTGGGCATTTTAGTAACGAAAACCTTAATAAACTATTAGATTTCGACGTAGGGCAACCATTCTGAGTCAAATAGTTGCCGATTTCGATAAAATCTTAGTCAGAATCTGTTTTTTCGAATCTTATTGTACCCAAATCTACCTTAGAAATGCAGATATATACTTAAAACACCTTCTTTTGGGACAAATAATTGGTTTTCGCCCTTGATTAACGGAAGATTATAGCCAAAACATGCATTTTCATAACTTAGCGAACTGAAATCTACATTAAAACTGCAGATAACTACTTAAAAATTCACTTCCTTGAATTGATAATAGGTTTTTCTTTGTCATTTTAAACAGATTCCAGTCAAAATCGGCTTCTTCGATTCATATCGTATCTAAAACCGCATCAAAACTGCAAATATCAGTTTAAACTATCATTTTTTGATACAAACAGTTATATATTCATGTCAATATCTTTCAAATTCTAGTCAAAATCGGCGTCTTTGGGCATTTTAGTAACGAAAACCTTAATAAACTATTAGATTTCGACGTAAGGCAACCTTTCTGAATCAAATAGTTGCCGATTTCGATAAAATCTTAGTCAGAATCTGCTTTTTCGCCTCTTATTGTACCCAAATCTACCTTAGAAATGCAGATATATACTTAAAACACCTTCTTTTGGGACAAATAATTGGTTTTCGCCCTTGATTTACGGAAGATTATAGCCAAAACATGCATTTTCATAACTTAGCGAACTGAAATCTACATTAAAAGTGCAGATAACTACTTAAAAATTCACTTCCTTGAATTGATAATAGGTTTTTCTTTGTCATTTTAAACAGATTCCAGTCAAAATCGGCTTCTTCGACTCATATCGTACCTAAAACCGCATCAAAACTGCAAATATCAGTTTAAACTATCATTTTTTGATACAAACAGTTATATATTCATGTCAATATCTTTCAAATTCTAGTCAAAATCGGCGTCTTTGGGCATTTTAGTAACGAAAACCTTAATAAACTATTAGATTTCGACGTAAGGCAACCATTCTGAGTCAAATAGTTGCCGATTTCGATAAAATCTTAGTCAGAATCTGCTTTTTCGCCTCTTATTGTACCCAAATCTACCTTAGAAATGCAGATATATACTTAAAACACCTTTTTTTGGGACAAATAATTGGTTTTCGCCCTTGATTTACGGAAGATTATAGCCAAAACATGCATTTTCATAACTTAGCGAACTGAAATCTAAATTAAAAGTGCAGATAACTACTTAAAAATTCACTTCCTTGAATTGATAATAGGTTTTTCTTTGTCATTTTAAACAGATTCCAGTCAAAATCGGCTTCTTCGACTCATATCGTACCTAAAACCGCATCAAAACTGCAAATATCAGTTTAAACTATCATTTTTTGATACAAACAGTTATATATTCATGTCAATATCATTCAAATTCTAGTCAAAATCGGCGTCTTTGGGCATTTTAGTAACGAAAACCTTAATAAACTATTAGATTTCGACGTAAGGCAACCATTCTGAGTCAAATAGTTGCCGATTTCGATAAAATTTTAGTCAGAATCTGCTTTTTCGCCTCTTATTGTACCCAAATCTACCTTAGAAATGCAGATATATACTTAAAACACCTTCTTTTGGGACAAATAATTGGTTTTCGCCCTTGATTTACGGAAGATTATAGCCAAAACATGCATTTCCATAACTTAGCGAACTGAAATCTACATTAAAACTGCAGATAACTACTTAAAAATTCACTTCCTTGAATTGATAATAGGTTTTTCTTTGTCATTTTAAACAGATTCCAGTCAAAATCGGCTTCTTCGATTCATATCGTATCTAAAACCGCATCAAAACTGCAAATATCAGTTTAAACTATCATTTTTTGATACAAACAGTTATATATTCATGTCAATATCTTTCAAATTCTAGTCAAAATCGGCGTCTTTGGGCATTTTAGTAACGAAAACCTTAATAAACTATTAGATTTCGACGTAAGGCAACCTTTCTGAGTCAAATAGTTGCCGATTTTGATAAAATCTCAGTCAGAATCTGCTTTTTCGCCTCTTATTGTACCCAAATCTACCTTAGAAATGCAGATATATACTTAAAACACCTTCTTTTGGGACAAATAATTGGTTTTCGCCCTTGATTTACGGAAGATTATAGCCAAAACATGCATTTTCATAACATAGCGAACTGAAATCTACATTAAAACTGCAGATAACTACTTAAAAATTCACTTCCTTGAATTGATAATAGGTTTTTCTTTGTCATTTTAAACAGATTCCAGACAAAATCGGCTTCTTCGACTCATATCGTACCTAAAACCGCATCAAAACTGCAAATATCAGTTTAAACTATCATTTTTTGATACAAACAGTTATATATTCATGTCAATATCTTTCAAATTCTAGTCAAAATCGGCGTCTTTGGGCATTTTAGTAACGAAAACCTTAATAAACTATTAGATTTCGACGTAAGGCAACCATTCTGAGTCAAATAGTTTCCGATTTCGATAAAATCTTAGTCAGAATCTGCTTTTTCGCCTCTTATTGTACCCAAATCTACCTTAGAAATGCAGATATATACTCAGAACACCTTCTTTTGGGACAAATAATTGGTTTTCGCCCTTGATTTACGGAAGATTATAGCCAAAACATGCATTTTCATAACTTAGCGAACTGAAATCTACATTAAAACTGCAGATAACTACTTAAAAATTCACTTCCTTGAATTGATAATAGGTTTTTCTTTGTCATTTTAAACAGATTCCAGTCAAAATCGGCTTCTTCGATTCATATCGTATCTAAAACCGCATCAAAACTGCAAATATCAGTTTAAACTATCATTTTTTGATACAAACAGTTATATATTCATGTCAATATCTTTCAAATTCTAGTCAAAATCTGCGTCTTTGGGCATTTTAGTAACGAAAACCTTAATAAACTATTAGATTTCGACGTAAGGCAACCTTTCTGAGTCAAATAGTTGCCGATTTCAAAAAAATCCTAGTCAGAATCTGCTTTTTCGCCTCTCATTGTACCCAAATCTACCTTAGAAATGCAGATATATACTTAAAACACCTTCTTTTGGGACAAATAATTGGTTTTCGCCCTTGATTTACGGAAGATTATAGCCATAACATGCATTTTCATAACTTAGCGAACTTATTTGTCCCAAAAGAAGGTGTTTTAAGTATATATCTACATTTCTAAGGTAGATTTGGGTACAATAAGAGGCGAAAAAGCAGATTCTGACTAAGATTTTATCGAAATCGGCAACTATTTGACTCAGAATGGTTGCCTTACGTCGAAATCTAATAGATTATTAAGGTTTTCGTTACTAAAATGCCCAAAGACGCCGATTTTGACTAGAATTTGAAAGATATTGACATGAATATATAACTGTTTGTATCAAAAAATGATAGTTTAAACTGATATTTGCAGTTTTGATGCGGTTTTAGGTACGATATGAGTCGAAGAAGCCGATTTTGACTGGAATCTGTTTAAAATGACAAAGAACAACCTATTATCAATTCAAGGAAGTGAATTTTTAAGTAGTTATCTGCAGTTTTAATGTAGATTTCAGTTCGCTAAGTTATGAAAATGCATGTTTTGGCTATAATCTTCCGTAAATCAAGGGCGAAAACCAATTATTTGTCCCAAAAGAAGGTGTTTTAAGTATATATCTGCATTTCTAAGGTAGATTTGGGTACAATAAGAGGCGAAAAAGCAGATTCTGACTAAGATTTTATCGAAATCGGCAACTATTTGACTCAGAAAGGTTGCCTTACGTCGAAATCTAATAGTTTATTAAGGTTTTCGTTACTAAAATGCCCAAAGACGCCGATTTTGACTAGAATTTGAAAGATATTGACATGAATATATAACTGTTTGTATCAAAAAATGATAGTTTAAACCGATATTTGCAGTTTTGATGCGGTTTTAGATACGATATGAAACGAAGAAGCCGATTTTGACTGGAATCTGTTTAAAATGACAAAGAAAAACCTATTATCAATTCAAGGAAGTGAATTTTTAAGTAGTTATCTGCAGTTTTAATGTAGATTTCAGTTCGCTAAGTTATGAAAATGCATGTTTTGGCTATAATCTTCCGTAAATCAAGGGCGAAAACCAATTATTTGTCCCAAAAGAAGGTGTTCTAAGTATATATCTGCATTTCTAAGGTAGATTTGGGTACAATAAGAGGCGAAAAAGCAGATTCTGACTAAGATTTTATCGAAATCGGCAACTATTTGACTCAGAAAGGTTGCCTTACGTCGAAATCTAATAGTTTATTAAGGTTTTCGTTACTAAAATGCCCAAAGACGCCGATTTTGACTAGAATTTGAAAGATATTGACATGAATATATAACTGTTTGTATCAAAAAATGATAGTTTAAACTGATATTTGCAGTTTTGATGCGGTTTTAGATACGATATGAATCGAAGAAGCCGATTTTGACTGGAATCTGTTTAAAATGACAAAGAAAAACCTATTATCAATTCAAGGAAGTGAATTTTTCGACCTTGATTTACGGAAGATTATAGCCAAAACATGCATTTTCATAACTTAGCGAACTGAAATCTACATTAAAACTGCAGATAACTACTTAAAAATTCACTTCCTTGAATTGATAATAGGTTTTTCTTTGTCATTTTAAACAGATTCCAGTCAAAATCGGCTTCTTCGATTCATATCGTATCTAAAACCGCATCAAAACTGCAAATATCAGTTTAAACTATCATTTTTTGATACAAACAGTTATATATTCATGTCAATATCTTTCAAATTCTAGTCAAAATCGGCGTCTTTGGGCATTTTAGTAACGAAAACCTTAATAAACTATTAGATTTCGACGTAAGGCAACCTTTCTGAGTCAAATAGTTGCCGATTTCGATAAAATCTTAGTCAGAATCTGCTTTTTCGCCTCTTATTGTACCCAAATCTACCTTAGAAATGCAGATATATACTTAAAACACCTTCTTTTGGGACAAATAATTGGTTTTCGCCCTTGATTTACGGAAGATTATAGCCAAAACATGCATTTTCATAACTTAGCGAACTGAAATCTACATTAAAACTGCAGATAACTACTTAAAAATTCACTTCCTTGAATTGATAATAGGTTTTTCTTTGTCATTTTAAACAGATTCCAGTCAAAATCGGCTTCTTCGACTCATATCGTACCTAAAACCGCATCAAAACTGCAAATATCAGTTTAAACTATCATTTTTTGATACAAACAGTTATATATTCATGTCAATATCTTTCAAATTCTAGTCAAAATCGGCGTCTTTGGGCATTTTAGTAACGAAAACCTTAATAAACTATTAGATTTCGACGTAGGGCAACCATTCTGAGTCAAATAGTTGCCGATTTCGATAAAATCTTAGTCAGAATCTGCTTTTTCGAATCTTATTGTACCCAAATCTACCTTAGAAATGCAGATATATACTTAAAACACCTTCTTTTGGGACAAATAATTGGTTTTCGCACTTGATTAACGGAAGATTATAGCCAAAATATGCATTTTCATAACTTAGCGAACTGAAATCTACATTAAAACTGCAGATAACTACTTAAAAATTCACTTCCTTGAATTGATAATAGGTTTTTCTTTGTCATTTTAAACAGATTCCAGTCAAAATCGGCTTCTTCGATTCATATCGTATCTAAAACCGCATCAAAACTGCAAATATTAGTTTAAACTATCATTTTTTGATACAAACAGTTATATATTCATGTCAATATCTTTCAAATTCTAGTCAAAATCGGCGTCTTTGAGCATTTTAGTAACGAAAACCTTAATAAACTATTAGATTTCGACGTAAGGCAACCTTTCTGAATCAAATAGTTGCCGATTTCGATAAAATCTTAGTCAGAATCTGCTTTTTCGCCTCTTATTGTACCCAAATCTACCTTAGAAATGCAGATATATACTTAAAACACCTTCTTTTGGGACAAATAATTGGTTTTCGCCCTTGATTTACGGAAGATTATAGCCAAAACATGCATTTTCATAACTTAGCGAACTGAAATCTACATTAAAAGTGCAGATAACTACTTAAAAATTCACTTCCTTGAATTGATAATAGGTTTTTCTTTGTCATTTTAAACAGATTCCAGTCAAAATCGGCTTCTTCGACTCATATCGTACCTAAAACCGCATCAAAACTGCAAATATCAGTTTAAACTATCATTTTTTGATACAAACAGTTATATATTCATGTCAATATCTTTCAAATTCTAGTCAAAATCGGCGTCTTTGGGCATTTTAGTAACGAAAACCTTAATAAACTATTAGATTTCGACGTAAGGCAACCATTCTGAGTCAAATAGTTGCCGATTTCGATAAAATCTTAGTCAGAATCTGCTTTTTCGCCTCTTATTGTACCCAAATCTACCTTAGAAATGCAGATATATACTTAAAACACCTTCTTTTGGGACAAATAATTGGTTTTCGCCCTTGATTAACGGAAGATTATAGCCAAAACATGCATTTTCATAACTTAGCGAACTGAAATCTACATTAAAACTGCAGATAACTACTTAAAAATTCACTTCCTTGAATTGATAATAGGTTTTTCTTTGTCATTTTAAACAGATTCCAGTCAAAATCGGCTTCTTCGATTCATATCGTATCTAAAACCGCATCAAAACTGCAAATATCAGTTTAAACTATCATTTTTTGATACAAACAGTTATATATTCATGTCAATATCTTTCAAATTCTAGTCAAAATCGGCGTCTTTGGGCATTTTAGTAACGAAAACCTTAATAAACTATTAGATTTCGACGTAAGGCAACCTTTCTGAGTCAAATAGTTGCCGATTTCGATAAAATCTTAGTCAGAATCTGCTTTTTCGCCTCTTATTGTACCCAAATCTACCTTAGAAATGCAGATATATACTTAAAACACCTTCTTTTGGGACAAATAATTGGTTTTCGCCCTTGATTTACGGAAGATTATAGCCAAAACATGCATTTTCATAACTTAGCGAACTGAAATCTACATTAAAACTGCAGATAACTACTTAAAAATTCACTTCCTTGAATTGATAATAGGTTTTTCTTTGTCATTTTAAACAGATTCCAGTCAAAATCGGCTTCTTCGACTCATATCGTACCTAAAACCGCATCAAAACTGCAAATATCAGTTTAAACTATCATTTTTTGATACAAACAGTTATATATTCATGTCAATATCTTTCAAATTCTAGTCAAAATCGGCGTCTTTGGGCATTTTAGTAACGAAAACCATAATAAACTATTAGATTTCGACGTAGGGCAACCATTCTGAGTCAAATAGTTGCCGATTTCGATAAAATCTTAGTCAGAATCTGCTTTTTCGAATCTTATTGTACCCAAATCTACCTTAGAAATGCAGATATATACTTAAAACACCTTTTTTTGGGACAAATAATTGGTTTTCGCCCTTGATTTACGGAAGATTATAGCCAAAACATGCATTTTCATAACTTAGCGAACTGAAATCTAAATTAAAAGTGCAGATAACTACTTAAAAATTCACTTCCTTGAATTGATAATAGGTTTTTCTTTGTCATTTTAAACAGATTCCAGTCAAAATCGGCTTCTTCGACTCATATCGTACCTAAAACCGCATCAAAACTGCAAATATCAGTTTAAACTATCATTTTTTGATACAAACAGTTATATATTCATGTCAATATCATTCAAATTCTAGTCAAAATCGGCGTCTTTGGGCATTTTAGTAACGAAAACCTTAATAAACTATTAGATTTCGACGTAAGGCAACCATTCTGAGTCAAATAGTTGCCGATTTCGATAAAATTTTAGTCAGAATCTGCTTTTTCGCCTCTTATTGTACCCAAATCTACCTTAGAAATGCAGATATATACTTAAAACACCTTCTTTTGGGACAAATAATTGGTTTTCGCCCTTGATTTACGGAAGATTATAGCCAAAACATGCATTTCCATAACTTAGCGAACTGAAATCTACATTAAAACTGCAGATAACTACTTAAAAATTCACTTCCTTGAATTGATAATAGGTTTTTCTTTGTCATTTTAAACAGATTCCAGTCAAAATCGGCTTCTTCGATTCATATCGTATCTAAAACCGCATCAAAACTGCAAATATCAGTTTAAACTATCATTTTTTGATACAAACAGTTATATATTCATGTCAATATCTTTCAAATTCTAGTCAAAATCGGCGTCTTTGGGCATTTTAGTAACGAAAACCTTAATAAACTATTAGATTTCGACGTAAGGCAACCTTTCTGAGTCAAATAGTTGCCGATTTTGATAAAATCTCAGTCAGAATCTGCTTTTTCGCCTCTTATTGTACCCAAATCTACCTTAGAAATGCAGATATATACTTAAAACACCTTCTTTTGGGACAAATAATTCGTTTTCGCCCTTGATTTACGGAAGATTATAGCCAAAACATGCATTTTCATAACATAGCGAACTGAAATCTACATTAAAACTGCAGATAACTACTTAAAAATTCACTTCCTTGAATTGATAATAGGTTTTTCTTTGTCATTTTAAACAGATTCCAGACAAAATCGGCTTCTTCGACTCATATCGTACCTAAAACCGCATCAAAACTGCAAATATCAGTTTAAACTATCATTTTTTGATACAAACAGTTATATATTCATGTCAATATCTTTCAAATTCTAGTCAAAATCGGCGTCTTTGGGCATTTTAGTAACGAAAACCTTAATAAACTATTAGATTTCGACGTAAGGCAACCATTCTGAGTCAAATAGTTTCCGATTTCGATAAAATCTTAGTCAGAATCTGCTTTTTCGCCTCTTATTGTACCCAAATCTACCTTAGAAATGCAGATATATACTCAGAACACCTTCTTTTGGGACAAATAATTGGTTTTCGCCCTTGATTTACGGAAGATTATAGCCAAAACATGCATTTTCATAACTTAGCGAACTGAAATCTACATTAAAACTGCAGATAACTACTTAAAAATTCACTTCCTTGAATTGATAATAGGTTTTTCTTTGTCATTTTAAACAGATTCCAGTCAAAATCGGCTTCTTCGATTCATATCGTATCTAAAACCGCATCAAAACTGCAAATATCAGTTTAAACTATCATTTTTTGATACAAACAGTTATATATTCATGTCAATATCTTTCAAATTCTAGTCAAAATCTGCGTCTTTGGGCATTTTAGTAACGAAAACCTTAATAAACTATTAGATTTCGACGTAAGGCAACCTTTCTGAGTCAAATAGTTGCCGATTTCAAAAAAATCCTAGTCAGAATCTGCTTTTTCGCCTCTCATTGTACCCAAATCTACCTTAGAAATGCAGATATATACTTAAAACACCTTCTTTTGGGACAAATAATTGGTTTTCGCCCTTGATTAACGGAAGATTATAGCCAAAACATGCATTTTCATAACTTAGCGAACTTATTTGTCCCAAAAGAAGGTGTTTTAAGTATATATCTACATTTCTAAGGTAGATTTGGGTACAATAAGAGGCGAAAAAGCAGATTCTGACTAAGATTTTATCGAAATCGGCAACTATTTGACTCAGAATGGTTGCCTTACGTCGAAATCTAATAGATTATTAAGGTTTTCGTTACTAAAATGCCCAAAGACGCCGATTTTGACTAGAATTTGAAAGATATTGACATGAATATATAACTGTTTGTATCAAAAAATGATAGTTTAAACTGATATTTGCAGTTTTGATGCGGTTTTAGGTACGATATGAGTCGAAGAAGCCGATTTTGACTGGAATCTGTTTAAAATGACAAAGAACAACCTATTATCAATTCAAGGAAGTGAATTTTTAAGTAGTTATCTGCAGTTTTAATGCAGTTCGCTAAGTTATGAAAATGCATGTTTTGGCTATAATCTTCCGTAAATCAAGGGCGAAAACCAATTATTTGTCCCAAAAGAAGGTGTTTTAAGTATATATCTGCATTTCTAAGGTAGATTTGGGTACAATAAGAGGCGAAAAAGCAGATTCTGACTAAGATTTTATCGAAATCGGCAACTATTTGACTCAGAAAGGTTGCCTTACGTCGAAATCTAATAGTTTATTAAGGTTTTCGTTACTAAAATGCCCAAAGACGCCGATTTTGACTAGAATTTGAAAGATATTGACATGAATATATAACTGTTTGTATCAAAAAATGATAGTTTAAACCGATATTTGCAGTTTTGATGCGGTTTTAGATACGATATGAATCGAAGAAGACGATTTTGACTGGAATCTGTTTAAAATGACAAAGAAAAACCTATTATCAATTCAAGGAAGTGAATTTTTAAGTAGTTATCTGCAGTTTTAATGTAGATTTCAGTTCGCTAAGTTATGAAAATGCATGTTTTGGCTATAATCTTCCGTAAATCAAGGGCGAAAACCAATTATTTGTCCCAAAAGAAGGTGTTCTAAGTATATATCTGCATTTCTAAGGTAGATTTGGGTACAATAAGAGGCGAAAAAGCAGATTCTGACTAAGATTTTATCAAAATCGGCAACTATTTGACTCAGAAAGGTTGCCTTACGTCGAAATCTAATAGTTTATTAAGGTTTTCGTTACTAAAATGCCCAAAGACGCCGATTTTGACTAGAATTTGAAAGATATTGACATGAATATATAACTGTTTGTATCAAAAAATGATAGTTTAAACTGATATTTGCAGTTTTGATGCGGTTTTAGATACGATATGAATCGAAGAAGCCGATTTTGACTGGAATCTGTTTAAAATGACAAAGAAAAACCTATTATCAATTCAAGGAAGTGAATTTTTCGACCTTGATTTACGGAAGATTATAGCCAAAACATGCATTTTCATAACTTAGCGAACTGAAATCTACATTAAAACTGCAGATAACTACTTAAAAATTCACTTCCTTGAATTGATAATAGGTTTTTCTTTGTCATTTTAAACAGATTCCAGTCAAAATCGGCTTCTTCGATTCATATCGTATCTAAAACCGCATCAAAACTGCAAATATTAGTTTAAACTATCATTTTTTGATACAAACAGTTATATATTCATGTCAATATCTTTCAAATTCTAGTCAAAATCGGCGTCTTTGAGCATTTTAGTAACGAAAACCTTAATAAACTATTAGATTTCGACGTAAGGCAACCTTTCTGAATCAAATAGTTGCCGATTTCGATAAAATCTTAGTCAGAATCTGCTTTTTCGCCTCTTATTGTACCCAAATCTACCTTAGAAATGCAGATATATACTTAAAACACCTTCTTTTGGGACAAATAATTGGTTTTCGCCCTTGATTTACGGAAGATTATAGCCAAAACATGCATTTTCATAACTTAGCGAACTGAAATCTACATTAAAAGTGCAGATAACTACTTAAAAATTCACTTCCTTGAATTGATAATAGGTTTTTCTTTGTCATTTTAAACAGATTCCAGTCAAAATCGGCTTCTTCGACTCATATCGTACCTAAAACCGCATCAAAACTGCAAATATCAGTTTAAACTATCATTTTTTGATACAAACAGTTATATATTCATGTCAATATCTTTCAAATTCTAGTCAAAATCGGCGTCTTTGGGCATTTTAGTAACGAAAACCTTAATAAACTATTAGATTTCGACGTAAGGCAACCATTCTGAGTCAAATAGTTGCCGATTTCGATAAAATCTTAGTCAGAATCTGCTTTTTCGCCTCTTATTGTACCCAAATCTACCTTAGAAATGCAGATATATACTTAAAACACCTTCTTTTGGGACAAATAATTGGTTTTCGCCCTTGATTAACGGAAGATTATAGCCAAAACATGCATTTTCATAACTTAGCGAACTGAAATCTACATTAAAACTGCAGATAACTACTTAAAAATTCACTTCCTTGAATTGATAATAGGTTTTTCTTTGTCATTTTAAACAGATTCCAGTCAAAATCGGCTTCTTCGATTCATATCGTATCTAAAACCGCATCAAAACTGCAAATATCAGTTTAAACTATCATTTTTTGATACAAACAGTTATATATTCATGTCAATATCTTTCAAATTCTAGTCAAAATCGGCGTCTTTGGGCATTTTAGTAACGAAAACCTTAATAAACTATTAGATTTCGACGTAAGGCAACCTTTCTGAGTCAAATAGTTGCCGATTTCGATAAAATCTTAGTCAGAATCTGCTTTTTCGCCTCTTATTGTACCCAAATCTACCTTAGAAATGCAGATATATACTTAAAACACCTTCTTTTGGGACAAATAATTGGTTTTCGCCCTTGATTTACGGAAGATTATAGCCAAAACATGCATTTTCATAACTTAGCGAACTGAAATCTACATTAAAACTGCAGATAACTACTTAAAAATTCACTTCCTTGAATTGATAATAGGTTTTTCTTTGTCATTTTAAACAGATTCCAGTCAAAATCGGCTTCTTCGACTCATATCGTACCTAAAACCGCATCAAAACTGCAAATATCAGTTTAAACTATCATTTTTTGATACAAACAGTTATATATTCATGTCAATATCTTTCAAATTCTAGTCAAAATCGGCGTCTTTGGGCATTTTAGTAACGAAAACCATAATAAACTATTAGATTTCGACGTAGGGCAACCATTCTGAGTCAAATAGTTGCCGATTTCGATAAAATCTTAGTCAGAATCTGCTTTTTCGAATCTTATTGTACCCAAATCTACCTTAGAAATGCAGATATATACTTAAAACACCTTCTTTTGGGACAAATAATTGGTTTTCGCCCTTGATTAACGGAAGATTATAGCCAAAACATGCATTTTCATAACTTAGCGAACTGAAATCTACATTAAAACTGCAGATAACTACTTAAAAATTCACTTCCTTGAATTGATAATAGGTTTTTCTTTGTCATTTTAAACAGATTCCAGTCAAAATCGGCTTCTTCGATTCATATCGTATCTAAAACCGCATCAAAACTGCAAATATCAGTTTAAACTATCATTTTTTGATACAAACAGTTATATATTCATGTCAATATCTTTCAAATTCTAGTCAAAATCGGCGTCTTTGGGCATTTTAGTAACGAAAACCTTAATAAACTATTAGATTTCGACGTAAGGCAACCTTTCTGAATCAAATAGTTGCCGATTTCGATAAAATCTTAGTCAGAATCTGCTTTTTCGCCTCTTATTGTACCCAAATCTACCTTAGAAATGCAGATATATACTTAAAACACCTTCTTTTGGGACAAATAATTGGTTTTCGCCCTTGATTTACGGAAGATTATAGCCAAAACATGCATTTTCATAACTTAGCGAACTGAAATCTACATTAAAAGTGCAGATAACTACTTAAAAATTCACTTCCTTGAATTGATAATAGGTTTTTCTTTGTCATTTTAAACAGATTCCAGTCAAAATCGGCTTCTTCGATTCATATCGTACCTAAAACCGCATCAAAACTGCAAATATCAGTTTAAACTATCATTTTTTGATACAAACAGTTATATATTCATGTCAATATCTTTCAAATTCTAGTCAAAATCGGCGTCTTTGGGCATTTTAGTAACGAAAACCTTAATAAACTATTAGATTTCGACGTAAGGCAACCATTCTGAGTCAAATAGTTGCCGATTTCGATAAAATCTTAGTCAGAATCTGCTTTTTCGCCTCTTATTGTACCCAAATCTACCTTAGAAATGCAGATATATACTTAAAACACCTTCTTTTGGGACAAATAATTGGTTTTCGCCCTTGATTAACGGAAGATTATAGCCAAAACATGCATTTTCATAACTTAGCGAACTGAAATCTACATTAAAACTGCAGATAACTACTTAAAAATTCACTTCCTTGAATTGATAATAGGTTTTTCTTTGTCATTTTAAACAGATTCCAGTCAAAATCGGCTTCTTCGATTCATATCGTATCTAAAACCGCATCAAAACTGCAAATATCAGTTTAAACTATCATTTTTTGATACAAACAGTTATATATTCATGTCAATATCTTTCAAATTCTAGTCAAAATCGACGTCTTTGGGCATTTTAGTAACGAAAACCTTAATAAACTATTAGATTTCGACGTAAGGCAACCTTTCTGAGTCAAATAGTTGCCGATTTCGATAAAATCTTAGTCAGAATCTGCTTTTTCGCCTCTTATTGTACCCAAATCTACCTTAGAAATGCAGATATATACTTAAAACACCTTCTTTTGGGACAAATAATTGGTTTTCGCCCTTGATTAACGGAAGATTATAGCCAAAACATGCATTTTCATAACTTAGCGAACTGAAATCTACATTAAAAGTGCAGATAACTACTTAAAAATTCACTTCCTTGAATTGATAATAGGTTTTTCTTTGTCATTTTAAACAGATTCCAGTCAAAATCGGCTTCTTCGATTCATATCGTATCTAAAACCGCATCAAAACTGCAAATATCAGTTTAAACTATCATTTTTTGATACAAACAGTTATATATTCATGTCAATATCTTTCAAATTCTAGTCAAAATCGACGTCTTTGGGCATTTTAGTAACGAAAACTTTAATAAACTATTAGATTTCGACGTAATGCAACCTTTCTGAGTCAAATAGTTGCCGATTTCGATAAAATCTTAGTCAGAATCTGCTTTTTCGCCTCTTATTGTACCCAAATCTACCTTAGAAATGCAGATATATACTTAAAACACCTTCTTTTGGGACAAATAATTGGTTTTCGCCCTTGATTAACGGAAGATTATAGCCAAAACATGCATTTTCATAACTTAGCGAACTGAAATCTACATTAAAACTGCAGATAACTACTTAAAAATTCACTTCCTTGAATTGATAATAGGTTTTTCTTTGTCATTTTAAACAGATTCCAGTCAAAATCGGCTTCTTCGATTCATATCGTATCTAAAACCGCATCAAAACTGCAAATATCAGTTTAAACTATCATTTTTTGATACAAACAGTTATATATTCATGTCAATATCTTTCAAATTCTAGTCAAAATCGGCGTCTTTGGGCATTTTAGTAACGAAAACCTTAATAAACTATTGGATTTCGACGTAAGGCAACCTTTCTGAGTCAAATAGTTGCCGATTTCGATAAAATCTTAGTCAGAATCTGCTTTTTCGCCTCTTATTGTACCCAAATCTACCTTAGAAATGCAGATATATACTTAAAACACCTTCTTTTGGGACAAATAATTGGTTTTCGCCCTTGATTTACGGAAGATTATAGCCAAAACATGCATTTTCATAACTTAGCGAACTGAAATCTACATTAAAACTGCAGATAACTACTTAAAAATTCACTTCCTTGAATTGATAATAGGTTTTTCTTTGTCATTTTAAACAGATTCCAGTCAAAATCGGCTTCTTCGACTCATATCGTACCTAAAACCGCATCAAAACTGCAAATCTACCTTAGAAATGCAGATATATACTTAAAACACCTTCTTTTGGGACAAATAATTGGTTTTCGCCCTTGATTTACGGAAGATTATAGCCAAAACATGCATTTCCATAACTTAGCGAACTGAAATCTACATTAAAACTGCAGATAACTACTTAAAAATTCACTTCCTTGAATTGATAATAGGTTTTTCTTTGTCATTTTAAACAGATTCCAGACAAAATCGGCTTCTTCGACTCATATCGTACCTAAAACCGCATCAAAACTGCAAATATCAGTTTAAACTATCATTTTTTGATACAAACAGTTATATATTCATGTCAATATCTTTCAAATTCTAGTCAAAATCGGCGTCTTTGGGCATTTTAGTAACGAAAACCTTAATAAACTATTAGATTTCGACGTAAGGCAACCATTCTGAGTCAAATAGTTTCCGATTTCGATAAAATCTTAGTCAGAATCTGCTTTTTCGCCTCTTATTGTACCCAAATCTACCTTAGAAATGCAGATATATACTCAGAACACCTTCTTTTGGGACTAATAATTGGTTTTCGCCCTTGATTTACGGAAGATTATAGCCAACACATGCATTTTCATAACTTAGCGAACTGAAATCTACATTAAAACTGCAGATAACTACTTAAAAATTCACTTCCTTGAATTGATAATAGGTTTTTCTTTGTCATTTTAAACAGATTCCAGTCAAAATCGGCTTCTTCGATTCATATCGTATCTAAAACCGCATCAAAACTGCAAATATCAGTTTAAACTATCATTTTTTGATACAAACAGTTATATATTCATGTCAATATCTTTCAAATTCTAGTCAAAATCTGCGTCTTTGGGCATTTTAGTAACGAAAACCTTAATAAACTATTAGATTTCGACGTAAGGCAACCTTTCTGAGTCAAATAGTTGCCGATTTCAAAAAAATCCTAGTCAGAATCTGCTTTTTCGCCTCTCATTGTACCCAAATCTACCTTAGAAATGCAGATATATACTTAAAACACCTTCTTTTGGGACAAATAATTGGTTTTCGCCCTTGATTTACGGAAGATTATAGCCAAAACATGCATTTTCATAACTTAGCGAACTGAAATCTACATTAAAACTGCAGATAACTACTTAAAAATTCACTTCCTTGAATTGATAATAGGTTTTTCTTTGTCATTTTAAACAGATTCCAGTCAAAATCGGCTTCTTCGATTCATATCGTATCTAAAACCGCATCAAAACTGCAAATATCAGTTTAAACTATCATTTTTTGATACAAACAGTTATATATTCATGTCAATATCTTTCAAATTCTAGTCAAAATCGACGTCTTTGGGCATTTTAGTAACGAAAACCTTAATAAACTATTAGATTTCGACGTAAGGCAACCTTTCTGAGTCAAATAGTTGCCGATTTCGATAAAATCTTAGTCAGAATCTGCTTTTTCGCCTCTTATTGTACCCAAATCTACCTTAGAAATGCAGATATATACTTAAAACACCTTTTTTTGGGACAAATAATTGGTTTTCGCCCTTGATTTACGGAAGATTATAGCCAAAACATGCATTTTCATAACTTAGCGAACTGAAATCTACATTAAAAGTGCAGATAACTACATAAAAATTCACTTCCTTGAATTGATAATAGGTTTTTCTTTGTCATTTTAAACAGATTCCAGTCAAAATCGGCTTCTTCGACTCATATCGTACCTAAAACCGCATCAAAACTGCAAATATCAGTTTAAACTATCATTTTTTGATACAAACAGTTATATATTCATGTCAATATCATTCAAATTCTAGTCAAAATCGGCGTCTTTGGGCATTTTAGTAACGAAAACCTTAATAAACTATTAGATTTCGACGTAAGGCAACCATTCTGAGTCAAATAGTTGCCGATTTCGATAAAATTTTAGTCAGAATCTGCTTTTTCGCCTCTTATTGTACCCAAATCTACCTTAGAAATGCAGATATATACTTAAAACACCTTCTTTTGGGACAAATAATTGGTTTTCGCCCTTGATTTACGGAAGATTATAGCCAAAACATGCATTTCCATAACTTGGCGAACTGAAATCTACATTAAAACTGCAGATAACTACTTAAAAATTCACTTCCTTGAATTGATAATAGGTTTTTCTTTGTCATTTTAAACAGATTCCAGACAAAATCGGCTTCTTCGACTCATATCGTACCTAAAACCGCATCAAAACTGCAAATATCAGTTTAAACTATCATTTTTTGATACAAACAGTTATATATTCATGTCAATATCTTTCAAATTCTAGTCAAAATCGGCGTCTTTGGGCATTTTAGTAACGAAAACCTTAATAAACTATTAGATTTCGACGTAAGGCAACCATTCTGAGTCAAATAGTTTCCGATTTCGATAAAATCTTAGTCAGAATCTGCTTTTTCGCCTCTTATTGTACCCAAATCTACCTTAGAAATGCAGATATATACTCAGAACACCTTCTTTTGGGACAAATAATTGGTTTTCGCCCTTGATTTACGGAAGATTATAGCCAAAACATGCATTTTCATAACTTAGCGAACTGAAATCTACATTAAAACTGCAGATAACTACTTAAAAATTCACTTCCTTGAATTGATAATAGGTTTTTCTTTGTCATTTTAAACAGATTCCAGTCAAAATCGGCTTCTTCGATTCATATCGTATCTAAAACCGCATCAAAACTGCAAATATCAGTTTAAACTATCATTTTTTGATACAAACAGTTATATATTCATGTCAATATCTTTCAAATTCTAGTCAAAATCTGCGTCTTTGGGCATTTTAGTAACGAAAACCTTAATAAACTATTAGATTTCGACGTAAGGCAACCTTTCTGAGTCAAATAGTTGCCGATTTCAAAAAAATCCTAGTCAGAATCTGCTTTTTGGCCTCTCATTGTACCCAAATCTACCTTAGAAATGCAGATATATACTTAAAACACCTTCTTTTGGGACAAATAATTGGTTTTCGCCCTTGATTTACGGAAGATTATAGCCAAAACATGCATTTTCATAACTTAGCGAACTTATTTGTCCCAAAAGAAGGTGTTTTAAGTATATATCTACATTTCTAAGGTAGATTTGGGTACAATAAGAGGCGAAAAAGCAGATTCTGACTAAGATTTTATCGAAATCGGCAACTATTTGACTCAGAATGGTTGCCTTACGTCGAAATCTAATAGTTTATTAAGGTTTTCGTTACTAAAATGCCCAAAGACGCCGATTTTGACTAGAATTTGAAAGATATTGACATGAATATATAACTGTTTGTATCAAAAAATGATAGTTTAAACTGATATTTGCAGTTTTGATGCGGTTTTAGGTACGATATGAGTCGAAGAAGCCGATTTTGACTGGAATCTGTTTAAAATGACAAAGAAAAACCTATTATCAAATCATGGAAGTGAATTTTTAAGTAGTTATCTGCAGTTTTAATGTAGATTTCAGTTCGCTAAGTTATGAAAATGCATGTTTTGGCTATAATCTTCCGTAAATCAAGGGCGAAAACCAATTATTTGTCCCAAAAGAAGGTGTTTTAAGTATATATCTGCATTTCTAAGGTAGATTTGGGTACAATAAGACGCGAAAAAAGCAGATTCTGACTAAGATTTTATCGAAATCGGCAACTATTTGACTCAGAAAGGTTGCCTTACGTCGAAATCTAATAGTTTATTAAGGTTTTCGTTACTAAAATGCCCAAAGACGCCGATTTTGACTAGAATTTGAAAGATATTGACATGAATATATAACTGTTTGTATCAAAAAATGATAGTTTAAACCGATATTTGCAGTTTTGATGCGGTTTTAGATACGATATGAATCGAAGAAGCCGATTTTGACTGGAATCTGTTTAAAATGACAAAGAAAAACCTATTATCAATTCAAGGAAGTGAATTTTTAAGTAGTTATCTGCAGTTTTAATGTAGATTTCAGTTCGCTAAGTTATGAAAATGCATGTTTTGGCTATAATCTTCCGTAAATCAAGGGCGAAAACCAATTATTTGTCCCAAAAGAAGGTGTTCTAAGTATATATCTGCATTTCTAAGGTAGATTTGGGTACAATAAGAGGCGAAAAAGCAGATTCTGACTAAGATTTTATCTAAATCGGCAACTATTTGACTCAGAAAGGTTGCCTTACGTCGAAATCTAATAGTTTATTAAGGTTTTCGTTACTAAAATGCCCAAAGACGCCGATTTTGACTAGAATTTGAAAGATATTGACATGAATATATAACTGTTTGTATCAAAAAATGATAGTTTAAACTGATATTTGCAGTTTTGATGCGGTTTTAGATAAGATATGAATCGAAGAAGCCGATTTTGACTGGAATCTGTTTAAAATGACAAAGAAAAACCTATTATCAATTCAAGGAAGTGAATTTTTCGACCTTGATTTACGGAAGATTATAGCCAAAACATGCATTTTCATAACTTAGCGAACTGAAATCTACATTAAAACTGCAGATAACTACTTAAAAATTCACTTCCTTGAATTGATAATAGGTTTTTCTTTGTCATTTTAAACAGATTCCAGTCAAAATCGGCTTCTTCGATTCATATCGTATCTAAAACCGCATCAAAACTGCAAATATCAGTTTAAACTATCATTTTTTGATACAAACAGTTATATATTCATGTCAATATCTTTCAAATTCTAGTCAAAATCGGCGTCTTTGGGCATTTTAGTAACGAAAACCTTAATAAACTATTAGATTTCGACGTAAGGCAACCTTTCTGAGTCAAATAGTTGCCGATTTCGATAAAATCTTAATCAGAATCTGCTTTTTCGCCTCTTATTGTACCCAAATCTACCTTAGAAATGCAGATATATACTTAAAACACCTTCTTTTGGGACAAATAATTGGTTTTCGCCCTTGATTTACGGAAGATTATAGCAAAAACATGCATTTTCATAACTTAGCGAACTGAAATCTACATTAAAAGTGCAGATAACTACTTAAAAATTCACTTCCTTGAATTGATAATAGGTTTTTCTTTGTCATTTTAAACAGATTCCAGTCAAAATCGGCTTCTTCGACTCATATCGTACCTAAAACCGCATCAAAACTGCAAATATCAGTTTAAACTATCATTTTTTGATACAAACAGTTATATATTCATGTCAATATCATTCAAATCCTAGTCAAAATCGGCGTCTTTGGGCATTTTAGTAACGAAAACCTTAATAAACTATTAGATTTCGACGTAAGGCAACCATTCTGAGTCAAATAGTTGCCGATTTCGATAAAATCTTAGTCAGAATCTGCTTTTTCGCCTCTTATTGTACCCAAATCTACCTTACAAATGCAGATATATACTTAAAACACCTTCTTTTGGGACAAATAATTGGTTTTCGCCCTTGATTTACGGAAGATTATAGCCAAAACATGCATTTTCATAACTTAGCGAACTGAAATCTACATTAAAACTGCAGATAACTACTTAAAAATTCACTTCCTTGAATTGATAATAGGTTTTTCTTTGTCATTTAAAACAGATTCCAGTCAAAATCGGCTTCTTCGACTCATATCGTACCTAAAACCGCATCAAAACTGCAAATATCAGTTTAAACTATGATTTTTTGATACAAACAGTTATATATTCATGTCAATATCTTTCAAATTCTAGTCAAAATCGGCGTCTTTGGGCATTTTAGTAACGAAAACCTTAATAAACTATTAGATTTCGACGTAAGGCAACCATTCTGAGTCAAATAGTTGCCGATTTCGATAAAGTCTTAGTCAGAATCTGCTTTTTCGCCTCTTATTGTACCCAAATCTACCTTAGAAATGCAGATATATACTTAAAACACCTTCTTTTGGGACAAATATTATTTTTCGCCCTTGATTTACGGAAGATTATAGCCAAAACATGCATTTTCATAACTTAGCGAACTGAAATCTACATTAAAACTGCAGATAACTACTTAAAAATTCACTTCCTTGAATTGATAATAGGTTTTTCTTTGTCATTTTAAACAGATTCCAGTCAAAATCGGCTTCTTCGATTCATATCGTATCTAAAACCGCATCAAAACTGCAAATATCAGTTTAAACTATCATTTTTTGATACAAACAGTTATATATTCATGTCAATATCTTTCAAATTCTAGTCAAAATCGGTGTCTTTGGGCATTTTAGTAACGAAAACCTTAATAAACTATTAGATTTCGACGTAAGGCAACCTTTCTGAGTCAAATAGTTGCCGATTTCGATAAAATCTTAGTCAGAATCTGCTTTTTCGCCTCTTATTGTACCCAAATCTACCTTAGAAATGCAGATATATACTTAAAACACCTTCTTTTGGGACAAATAATTGGTTTTCGCCCTTGATTTACGGAAGATTATAGCCAAAACATGCATTTTCATAACTTAGCGAACTGAAATCTACATTAAAACTGCAGATAACTACTTAAAAATTCACTTCCTTGAATTGATAATGGGTTTTTCTTTGTCATTTTAAACAGATTCCAGTCAAAATCGGCTTCTTCGATTCATATCGTATCTAAAACAGCATCAAAACTGCAAATATCAGTTTAAACTATCATTTTTTGATACAAACAGTTATATATTCATGTCAATATCTTTCAAATTCTAGTCAAAATCGGCGTCTTTGGGCATTTTAGTAACGAAAACCATAGTAAACTATTAGATTTCGACGTAAGGCAACCTTTCTGAGTCAAATAGTTGCCGATTTCGATAAAATCTTAGTCAGAATCTGCTTTTTCGCCTCTTATTGTACCCAAATCTACCTTAGAAATGCAGATATATACTTAAAACACCTTCTTTTGGGACAAATAATTGGTTTTCGCCCTTGATTTACGGAAGATTATAGCCAAAACATGCATTTTCATAACTTAGCGAACTGAAATCTACATTAAAACTGCAGATAACTACTTAAAAATTCAGTTCCTTGAATTGATAATAGGTTTTTCTTTGTCATTTTAAACAGATTCCAGTCAAAATCGGCTTCTTCGATTCATATCGTATCTAAAACCGCATCAAAACTGCAAATATCAGTTTAAACTATCATTTTTTGATACAAACAGTTATATATTCATGTCAATATCTTTCAAATTCTAGTCAAAATCGGCGTCTTTGGGCAATTTAGTAACGAAAACCTTAATAAACTATTAGATTTTGACGTAAGGCAACCTTTCTGAGTCAAATAGTTACCGATTTCGATAAAATCTTAGTCAGAATCTGCTTTTTCGCCTCTTATTGTACCCAAATCTACCTTAGAAATGCAGATATATAATTAAAACACCTTCTTTTGGGACAAATAATTGGTTTTCGCCCTTGATTTACGGAAGATTATAGCCAAAACATGCATTTTCATAACTTAGCGAACTGAAATCTACAATAAAACTGCAGATAACTGCTTAAAAATTCACTTCCTTGAATTGATAATAGGTTTTTCTTTGTCATTTTAAACAGATTCCATTCAAAATCGGCTTCTTCGACTCATATCGTACCTAAAACCGCATCAAAACTGCAAATATCAGTTTAAACTATCATTTTTTGATACAAACAGTTATATATTCATGTCAATATCTTTCAAATTCTAGTCAAAATCGGCGTCTTTGGGCATTTTAGTAACGAAAACCTTAATAAACTATTAGATTTCGACGTAAGGCAACCATTCTGAGTCAAATAGTTGCCGATTTCGATAAAATCTTAGTCAGAATCTGCTTTTTCGCCTCTTATTGTACCCAAATCTACCTTAGAAATGCAGATATATACTTGAAACACCTTCTTTTGGGACAAATAATTGGTTTTCGCCCTTGATTAACGGAAGATTATAGCCAAAACATGCATTTTCATAACTTAGCGAACTGAAATCTACATTAAAAGTGCAGATAACAACTTAAAAATTCACTTCCTTGAATTGATAATAGGTTTTTCTTTGTCATTTTAAACAGATTCCAGTCAAAATCGGCTTCTTCGACTCATATCGTACCTAAAACCGCATCAAAACTGCAAATATCAGTTTAAACTATCATTTTTTGATACAAACAGTTATATATTCATGTCAATATCATTCAAATCCTAGTCAAAATCGGCGTCTTTGGGCATTTTAGTAACGAAAACCTTAATAAACTATTAGATTTCGACGTAAGGCAACCATTCTGAGTCAAATAGTTGCCGATTTCGATAAAATCTTAGTCAGAATCTGCTTTTTCGCCTCTTATTGTACCCAAATCTACCTTAGAAATGCAGATATATACTTAAAACACCTTCTTTTGGGACAAATAATTGGTTTTCGCCCTTGATTTACGGAAGATTATAGCCAAAACATGCATTTTCATAACTTAGCGAACTGAAATCTACATTAAAACTGCAGATAACTACTTAAAAATTCACTTCCTTGAATTGATAATAGGTTTTTCTTTGTCATTTAAAACAGATTCCAGTCAAAATCGGCTTCTTCGACTCATATCGTACCTAAAACCGCATCAAAACTGCAAATATCAGTTTAAACTATGATTTTTTGATACAAACAGTTATATATTCATGTCAATATCTTTCAAATTCTAGTCAAAATCGGCGTCTTTGGGCATTTTAGTAACGAAAACCTTAATAAACTATTAGATTTCGACGTAAGGCAACCATTCTGAGTCAAATAGTTGCCGATTTCGATAAAGTCTTAGTCAGAATCTGCTTTTTCGCCTCTTATTGTACCCAAATCTACCTTAGAAATGCAGATATATACTTAAAACACCTTCTTTTGGGACAAATATTATTTTTCGCCCTTGATTTACGGAAGATTATAGCCAAAACATGCATTTTCATAACTTAGCGAACTGAAATCTACATTAAAACTGCAGATAACTACTTAAAAATTCACTTCCTTGAATTGATAATAGGTTTTTCTTTGTCATTTTAAACAGATTCCAGTCAAAATCGGCTTCTTCGATTCATATCGTATCTAAAACCGCATCAAAACTGCAAATATCAGTTTAAACTATCATTTTTTGATACAAACAGTTATATATTCATGTCAATATCTTTCAAATTCTAGTCAAAATCGGTGTCTTTGGGCATTTTAGTAACGAAAACCTTAATAAACTATTAGATTTCGACGTAAGGCAACCTTTCTGAGTCAAATAGTTGCCGATTTCGATAAAATCTTAGTCAGAATCTGCTTTTTCGCCTCTTATTGTACCCAAATCTACCTTAGAAATGCAGATATATACTTAAAACACCTTCTTTTGGGACAAATAATTGGTTTTCGCCCTTGATTTACGGAAGATTATAGCCAAAACATGCATTTTCATAACTTAGCGAACTGAAATCTACATTAAAACTGCAGATAACTACTTAAAAATTCACTTCCTTGAATTGATAATAGGTTTTTCTTTGTCATTTAAAACAGATTCCAGTCAAAATCGGCTTCTTCGACTCATATCGTACCTAAAACCGCATCAAAACTGCAAATATCAGTTTAAACTATGATTTTTTGATACAAACAGTTATATATTCATGTCAATATCTTTCAAATTCTAGTCAAAATCGGCGTCTTTGGGCATTTTAGTAACGAAAACCTTAATAAACTATTAGATTTCGACGTAAGGCAACCATTCTGAGTCAAATAGTTGCCGATTTCGATAAAGTCTTAGTCAGAATCTGCTTTTTCGCCTCTTATTGTACCCAAATCTACCTTAGAAATGCAGATATATACTTAAAACACCTTCTTTTGGGACAAATATTATTTTTCGCCCTTGATTTACGGAAGATTATAGCCAAAACATACATTTTCATAACTTAGCGAACTGAAATCTACATTAAAACTGCAGATAACTACTTAAAAATTCACTTCCTTGAATTGATAATAGGTTTTTCTTTGTCATTTTAAACAGATTCCAGTCAAAATCGGCTTCTTCGACTCATATCGTACCTAAAACCGCATCAAAACTGCAAATATCAGTTTAAACTATCATTTTTTGATACAAACAGTTATATATTCATGTCAATATCATTCAAATCCTAGTCAAAATCGGCGTCTTTGGGCATTTTAGTAACGAAAACCTTAATAAACTATTAGATTTCGACGTAAGGCAACCATTCTGAGTCAAATAGTTGCCGATTTCGATAAAATCTTAGTCAGAATCTGCTTTTTCGCCTCTTATTGTACCCAAATCTACCTTAGAAATGCAGATATATACTTAAAACACATTCTTTTGGGACAAATAATTGGTTTTCGCCCTTGATTTACGGAAGATTATAGCCAAAACATGCATTTTCATAACTTAGCGAACTGAAATCTACATTAAAACTGCAGATAACTACTTAAAAATTCACTTCCTTGAATTGATAATAGGTTTTTCTTTGTCATTTTAAACAGATTCCAGTCAAAATCGGCTTCTTCGATTCATATCGTATCTAAAACCGCATCAAAACTGCAAATATCAGTTTAAACTATCATTTTTTGATACAAACAGTTATATATTCATGTCAATATCTTTCAAATTCTAGTCAAAATCGGCGTCTTTGGGCATTTTAGTAACGAAAACCATAGTAAACTATTAGATTTCGACGTAAGGCAACCTTTCTGAGTCAAATAGTTGCCGATTTCGATAAAATCTTAGTCAGAATCTGCTTTTTCGCCTCTTATTGTACCCAAATCTACCTTAGAAATGCAGATATATACTTAAAACACCTTCTTTTGGGACAAATAATTGGTTTTCGCCCTTGATTTACGGAAGATTATAGCCAAAACATGCATTTTCATAACTTAGCGAACTGAAATCTACATTAAAACTGCAGATAACTACTTAAAAATTCACTTCCTTGAATTGATAATAGGTTTTTCTTTGTCATTTTAAACAGATTCCAGTCAAAATCGGCTTCTTCGATTCATATCGTATCTAAAACCGCATCAAAACTGCAAATATCAGTTTAAACTATCATTTTTTGATACAAACAGTTATATATTCATGTCAATATCTTTCAAATTCTAGTCAAATTCGGCGTCTTTGGGCAATTTAGTAACGAAAACCTTAATAAACTATTAGATTTCGACGTAAGGCAACCTTTCTGAGTCAAATAGTTACCGATTTCGATAAAATCTTAGTCAGAATCTGCTTTTTCGCCTCTTATTGTACCCAAATCTACCTTAGAAATGCAGATATATAATTAAAACACCTTCTTTTGGGACAAATAATTGGTTTTCGCCCTTGATTTACGGAAGATTATAGCCAAAACATGCATTTTCATAACTTAGCGAACTGAAATCTACATTAAAATTGCAGATAACTGCTTAAAAATTCACTTCCTTGAATTGATAATAGGTTTTTCTTTGTCATTTTAAACAGATTCCAGTCAAAATCGGCTTCTTCGACTCATATCGTACCTAAAACCGCATCAAAACTGCAAATATCAGTTTAAACTATCATTTTTTGATACAAACAGTTATATATTCATGTCAATATCATTCAAATTCTAGTCAAAATCGGCGTCTTTGGGCATTTTAGTAACGAAAACCTTAATAAACTATTAGATTTCGACGTAAGGCAACCATTCTGAGCCAAATAGTTGCCGATTTCGATACAATCTTAGTCAGAATCTGCTTTTTCGCCTCTTATTGTACCCAAATCTATCTTAGAAATGCAGATATATACTTAAAACACCTTCTTTTGGGACAAATAATTGGTTTTCGCCCTTGATTTACGGAAGATTATAGCCAAAACATGCATTTTCATAACTTAGCGAACTGAAATCTACATTAAAACTGCAGATAACTACTTAAAAATTCACTTCCTTGAATTGATAATAGGTTTTTCTTTGTCATTTTAAACAGATTCCAGTCAAAATCGGCTTCTTCGACTCATATCGTACCTAAAACCGCATCAAAACTGCAAATATCAGTTTAAACTATCATTTTTTGATACAAACAGTTATATATTCATGTCAATATCTTTCAAATTCTAGTCAAAATCGGCGTCTTTGGGCATTTTAGTAACGAAAACCTTAATAAACTATTAGATTTCGACGTAAGGCAACCATTCTGAGTCAAATAGTTGCCGATTTCGATAAAATCTTAGTCAGAATCTGCTTTTGCGCCTCTTATTGTACCCAAATCTACCTTAGAAATGTAGATATATACTTAAAACACCTTCTTTTGGGACAAATAATTGGTTTTCGCCCTTGATTAACGGAAGATTATAGCCAAAACATGCATTTTCATAACTTAGCGAACTGAAATCTACATTAAAACTGCAGATAACTACTTAAAAATTCACTTCCTTGAATTGATAATAGGTTTTTCTTTGTCATTTTAAACAGATTCCAGTCAAAATCGGCTTCTTCGATTCATATCGTATCTAAAACCGCATCAAAACTGCAAATATCAGTTTAAACTATCATTTTTTGATACAAACAGTTATATATTCATGTCAATATCTTTCAAATTCTAGTCAAAATCGACGTCTTTGGGCATTTTAGTAACGAAAACCTTAATAAACTATTAGATTTCGACGTAAGGCAACCTTTCTGAGTCAAATAGTTGCCGATTTCAATAAAATCTTAGTCAGAATCTGCTTTTTCGCCTCTTATTGTACCCAAATCTACCTTAGAAATGCAGATATATACTTAAAACACCTTTTTTTGGGACAAATAATTGGTTTTCGCCCTTGATTTACGGAAGATTATAGCCAAAACATGCATTTTCATAACTTAGCGAACTGAAATCTACATTAAAACTGCAGATAACTACTTAAAAATTCACTTCCTTGAATTGATAATAGGTTTTTCTTTGTCATTTTAAACAGATTCCAGTCAAAATCGGCTTCTTCGATTCATATCGTATCTAAAACCGCATCAAAACTGCAAATATCAGTTTAAACTATCATTTTTTGATACAAACAGTTATATATTCATGTCAATATCTTTCAAATTCTAGTCAAAATCGGCGTCTTTGGGCATTTTAGTAACGAAAACCTTAATAAACTATTAGATTTCGACGTAAGGCAACCTTTCTGAGTCAAATAGTTGCCGATTTCGATAAAATCTTAGTCAGAATCTGCTTTTTCGCCTCTTATTGTACCCAAATCTACCTTAGAAATGCAGATATATACTTAAAACACCTTCTTTTGGGACAAATAATTGGTTTTCGCCCTTGATTTACGGAAGATTATAGCCAAAACATGCATTTTCATAACTTAGCGAACTGAAATCTACATTAAAACTGCAGATAACTACTTAAAAATTCACTTCCTTGAATTGATAATAGGTTTTTCTTTGTCATTTTAAACAGATTCCAGTCAAAATCGGCTTCTTCGACTCATATCGTACCTAAAACCGCATCAAAACTGCAAATATCAGTTTAAACTATCATTTTTTGATACAAACAGTTATATATTCATGTCAATATCTTTCAAATTCTAGTCAAAATCGGCGTCTTTGGGCATTTTAGTAACGAAAACCTTAATAAACTATTAGATTTCGACGTAGGGCAACCATTCTGAGTCAAATAGTTGCCGATTTCGATAAAATCTTAGTCAGAATCTGCTTTTTCGCCTCTTATTGTACCCAAATCTACCTTAGAAATGCAGATATATACTTAAAACACCTTCTTTTGGGACAAATAATTGGTTTTCGCCCTTGATTAACGGAAGATTATAGCCAAAACATGCATTTTCATAACTTAGCGAACTGAAATCTACATTAAAACTGCAGATAACTACTTAAAAATTCACTTCCTTGAATTGATAATAGGTTTTTCTTTGTCATTTTAAACAGATTCCAGTCAAAATCGGCTTCTTCGATTCATATCGTATCTAAAACCGCATCAAAACTGCAAATATCAGTTTAAACTATCATTTTTTGATACAAACAGTTATATATTCATGTCAATATCTTTCAAATTCTAGTCAAAATCGGCGTCTTTGGGCATTTTAGTAACGAAAACCTTAATAAACTATTAGATTTCGACGTAAGGCAACCTTTCTGAATCAAATAGTTGCCGATTTCGATAAAATCTTAGTCAGAATCTGCTTTTTCGCCTCTTATTGTACCCAAATCTACCTTAGAAATGCAGATATATACTTAAAACACCTTTTTTTGGGACAAATAATTGGTTTTCGCCCTTGATTTACGGAAGATTATAGCCAAAACATGCATTTTCATAACTTAGCGAACTGAAATCTACATTAAAACTGCAGATAACTACTTAAAAATTCACTTCCTTGAATTGATAATAGGTTTTTCTTTGTCATTTTAAACAGATTCCAGTCAAAATCGGCTTCTTCGATTCATATCGTATCTAAAACCGCATCAAAACTGCAAATATCAGTTTAAACTATCATTTTTTGATACAAACAGTTATATATTCATGTCAATATCTTTCAAATTCTAGTCAAAATCGACGTCTTTGGGCATTTTAGTAACGAAAACCTTAATAAACTATTAGATTTCGACGTAAGGCAACCTTTCTGAGTCAAATAGTTGCCGATTTCGATAAAATCTTAGTCAGAATCTGCTTTTTCGCCTCTTATTGTACCCAAATCTACCTTAGAAATGCAGATATATACTTAAAACACCTTTTTTTGGGACAAATAATTGGTTTTCGCCCTTGATTTACGGAAGATTATAGCCAAAACATGCATTTTCATAACTTAGCGAACTGAAATCTACATTAAAAGTGCAGATAACTACTTAAAAATTCACTTCCTTGAATTGATAATAGGTTTTTCTTTGTCATTTTAAACAGATTCCAGTCAAAATCGGCTTCTTCGACTCATATCGTACCTAAAACCGCATCAAAACTGCAAATATCAGTTTAAACTATCATTTTTTGATAGAAACAGTTATATATTCATGTCAATATCTTTCAAATTCTAGTCAAAATCGGCGTCTTTGGGCATTTTAGTAACGAAAACCTTAATAAACTATTAGATTTCGACGTAAGGCAACCATTCTGAGTCAAATAGTTTCCGATTTCGATAAAATCTTAGTCAGAATCTGCTTTTTCGCCTCTTATTGTACCCAAATCTACCTTAGAAATGCAGATATATACTCAGAACACCTTCTTTTGGGACAAATAATTGGTTTTCGCCCTTGATTTACGGAAGATTATAGCCAAAACATGCATTTTCATAACTTAGCGAACTGAAATCTACATTAAAACTGCAGATAACTACTTAAAAATTCACTTCCTTGAATTGATAATAGGTTTTTCTTTGTCATTTTAAACAGATTCCAGTCAAAATCGGCTTCTTCGATTCATATCGTATCTAAAACCGCATCAAAACTGCAAATATCAGTTTAAACTATCATTTTTTGATACAAACAGTTATATATTCATGTCAATATCTTTCAAATTCTAGTCAAAATCTGCGTCTTTGGGCATTTTAGTAACGAAAACCTTAATAAACTATTAGATTTCGACGTAAGGCAACCTTTCTGAGTCAAATAGTTGCCGATTTCAAAAAAATCCTAGTCAGAATCTGCTTTTTCGCCTCTTATTGTACCCAAATCTACCTTAGAAATGCAGATATATACTTAAAACACCTTCTCTTGGGACAAATAATTGGTTTTCGCCCTTGATTTACGGAAGATTATAGCCAAAACATGCATTTTCATAACTTAGCGAACTTATTTGTCAGAAAGGTTGCCTTAGGTCGAAATCTAATAGTTTATTAAGGTTTTCGTTACTAAAATGCCCAAAGACGCAGATTTTGACTAGAATTTGAAAGATATTGACATGAATATATAACTGTTTGTATCAAAAAATGATAGTTTAAACTGATATTTGCAGTTTTGATGCGGTTTAAGATACGATATGAATCGAAGAAGCCGATTTTGACTGGAATCTGTTTAAAATGACAAAGAAAAACCTACTATCAATTCAAGGAAGTGAATTTTTAAGTAGTTATCTGCAGTTTTAATGTAGATTTCAGTTCGCTAAGTTATGAAAATGCATGTTTTGGCTATAATCTTCCGTAAATCAAGGGCGAAAACCAATTATTTGTCCCAAAAGAAGGTGTTCTGAGTATATATCTGCATTTCTAAGGTAGATTTGTGTACAATAAGAGGCGAAAAAGCAGATTCTGACTAAGATTTTATCGAAATCGGAAACTATTTGACTCAGAATGGTTGCCTTACGTCGAAATCTAATAGTTTATTAAGGTTTTCGTTACTAAAATGCCCAAAGACGCCGATTTTGACTAGAATTTGAAAGATATTGACATGAATATATAACTGTTTGTATCAAAAAATGATAGTTTAAACTGATATTTGCAGTTTTGATGCGGTTTTAGGTACGATATGAGTCGAAGAAGCCGATTTTGTCTGGAATCTGTTTAAAATGACAAAGAAAAACCTATTATCAATTCAAGGAAGTGAATTTTTAAGTAGTTATCTGCAGTTTTAATGTAGATTTCAGTTCGCTATGTTATGAAAATGCATGTTTTGGCTATAATCTTCCGTAAATCAAGGGCGAAAACCAATTATTTGTCCCAAAAGAAGGTGTTTTAAGTATATATATGCATTTCTAAGGTAGATTTGGGTACAATAAGAGGCCAAAAAGCAGATTCTGACTGAGATTTTATCAAAATCGGCAACTATTTGACTCAGAAAGGTTGCCTTACGTCGAAATCTAATAGTTTATTAAGGTTTTCGTTACTAAAATGCCCAAAGATGCCGATTTTGACTAGAATTTGAAAGATATTGACATGAATATATAACTGTTTGTATCAAAAAATGATAGTTTAAACTGATATTTGCAGTTTTGATGCAATTTTAGATACGATATGAATCGAAGAAGCCGATTTTGACTGGAATCTGTTTAAAATGACAAAGAAAAACCTATTATCAATTCAAGGAAGTGAATTTTTAAGTAGTTATCTGCAGTTTTAATGTATATTTCAGTTCGCTAAGTTATGGAAATGCATGTTTTGGCTATAATCTTCCGTAAATCAAGGGCGAAAACCAATTATTTGTCCCAAAAGAAGGTGTTTTAAGTATATATCTGCATTTCTAAGGTAGATTTGGGTACAATAAGAGGCGAAAAAGCAGATTCTGACTAAGATTTTATCGAAATCGGCAACTATTTGACTCAGAATGGTTGCCTTACGTCGAAATCTAATAGTTTATTAAGGTTTTCGTTACTAAAATGCCCAAAGACGCCGATTTTGACTAGAATTTGAATGATATTGACATGAATATATAACTGTTTGTATCAAAAAATGATAGTTTAAACTGATATTTGCAGTTTTGATGCGGTTTTAGGTACGATATGAGTCGAAGAAGCCGATTTTGACTGGAATCTGTTTAAAATGACAAAGAAAAACCTATTATCAATTCAAGGAAGTGAATTTTTAAGTAGTTATCTGCAGTTTTAATGTAGATTTCAGTTCGCTAAGTTATGAAAATGCATGTTTTGGCTATAATCTTCCGTAAATCAAGGGCGAAAACCAATTATTTGTCCCAAAAGAAGGTGTTTTAAGTATATATCTGCATTTCTAAGGTAGATTTGGGTACAATAAGAGGCGAAAAAGCAGATTCTGACTAAGATTTTATCGAAATCGGCAACTATTTGACTCAGAAAGGTTGCCTTACGTCGAAATCTAATAGTTTATTAAGGTTTTCGTTACTAAATTGCCCAAAGACGCCGATTTTGACTAGAATTTGAAAGGTATTGACATGAATATATAACTGTTTGTATCAAAAAATGATAGTTTAAACTGATATTTGCAGTTTTGATGCGGTTTTAGATACGATATGAATCGAAGAAGCCGATTTTGACTGGAATCTGTTTAAAATGACAAAGAAAAACCTATTATCAATTCAAGGAACTGAATTTTTAAGTAGTTATCTGCAGTTTTAATGTAGATTTCAGTTCGCTAAGTTATGAAAATGCATGTTTTGGCTATAATCTTCCGTAAATCAAGGGCGAAAACCAATTATTTGTCCCAAAAGAAGGTGTTTTAAGTATATATCTGCATTTCTAAGGTAGATTTGGGTACAATAAGAGGCGAAAAAGCATATTCTGACTAAGATTTTATCGAAATCGGCAACTATTTGACTCAGAAAAGTTGCCTTACGTCGAAATCTAATAGTTTATTATGGTTTTCGTTACTAAAATTCCCAAAGACGCCGATTTTGACTAGAATTTGGAAGATATTGACATGAATATATAACTGTTTGTATCAAAAAATGATAGTTTAAACTGATATTTGCAGTTTTGATGCGGTTTTAGATACGATATGAATCGAAGAAGCCGATTTTGACTGGAATCTGTTTAAAATGACAAAGAAAAACCTATTATCAATTCAAGGAAGTGAATTTTTAAGTAGTTATCTGCAGTTTTAATGTAGATTTCAGTTCGCTAAGTTATGAAAATGCATGTTTTGGCTATAATCTTCCGTAAATCAAGGGCGAAAACCAATTATTTGTCCCAAAAGAAGGTGTTATAAGTATATATCTGCATTTCTAAGGTAGATTTGGGTACAATAAGAGGCGAAAAAGCAGATTCTGACTAAGATTTTATCGAAATCGGCAACTATTCGACTCAGGATGGTTGCCTTACGTCGAAATCTAATAGTTTATTAAGGTTTTCGTTACTAAAATGCCCAAAGACGCCGATTTTGACTAGAATTTGAAAGATATTGACATGAATATATAACTGTTTGTATCAAAAAATGATAGTTTAAACTGATATTTGCAGTTTTGATGCGGTTTTAGGTACGATATGAGTCGAAGAAGCCGATTTTGCCTGGAATCTGTTTAAAATGACAAAGAAAAACCTATTATCAATTCAAGGAAGTGAATTTTTAAGTAGTTATCTGCAGTTTTAATGTAGATTTCAGTTCGCTAAGTTATGAAAATGCATGTTTTGGCTATAATCTTCCGTAAATCAAGGGCGAAAACCAATTATTTGTCCCAAAAGAAGGTGTTTTAAGTATATATCTGCATTTCTAAGGTAGATTTGGGTACAATAAGAGGCGAAAAAGCAGATTCTGACTAAGATTTTATCGAAATCGGCAACTATTTGACTCAGAATGGTTGCCTTACGTCGAAATCTAATAGTTTATTAAGGTTTTCGTTACTAAAATGACCAAAGACGCCGATTTTGACTAGGATTTGAATGATATTGACATGAATATATAACTGTTTGTATCAAAAAATGATAGTTTAAACTGATATTTGCAGTTTTGATGCGGTTTTAGGTACGATATGAGTCGAAGAAGTCGATTTTGACTGGAATCTGTTTAAAATGACAAAGAAAAACCTATTATCAATTCAAGGAAGTGAATTTTTAAGTAGTTATCTGCAGTTTTAATGTAGATTTCAGTTCGCTAAGCTATGAAAATGCATGTTTTGGCTATAATCTTCCGTTAATCAAGGGCGAAAACCAATTATTTGTCCCAAAAGAAGGTGTTTTAAGTATATATCTGTATTTCTAAGGTAGATTTGGGTACAATAAGAGGCGAAAAAGCAGATTCTGACTAAGATTTTATCGAAATCGGCAACTATTTGACTCAGAATGGTTGCCTTACGTCGAAATCTAATAGTTTATTAAGGTTTTCGTTACTAAAATGCCCAAAGACGCCGATTTTGACTAGAATTTGAGAGATATTGACATGAATATATAACTGTTTGTATCAAAAAATGATAGTTTAAACTGATATTTGCAGTTTTGATGCGGTTTTAGGTACGATATGAGTCGAAGAAGCCGATTTTGACTGGAATCTGTTTAAAATGACAAAGAAAAACCTATTATCAATTCAAGGAAGTGAATTTTTAAGTAGTTATCTGCACTTTTAATGTAGATTTCAGTTCGCTAAGTTATGAAAATGCATGTTTTGGCTATAATCTTCCGTAAATCAAGGGCGAAAACCAATTATTTGTCCCAAAAGAAGGTGTTTTAAGTATATATCTGCATTTCTAAGGTAGATTTGGGTACAATAAGAGGCGAAAAAGCAGATTCTGACTAAGATTTTATCGAAATCGGCAACTATTTGACTCAGAAAGGTTGCCTTACGTCGAAATCTAATAGTTTATTAAGGTTTTCGTTACTAAAATGCCCAAAGACGCCGATTTTGACTAGAATTTGAAAGATATTGACATGAATATATAACTGTTTGTATCAAAAAATGATAGTTTAAACTGATATTTGCAGTTTTGATGCGGTTTTAGATACGATATGAATCGAAGAAGCCGATTTTGTCTGGAATCTGTTTAAAATGACAAAGAAAAACCTATTATCAATTCAAGGAAGTGAATTTTTAAGTAGTTATCTGCAGTTTTAATGTAGATTTCAGTTCGCTAAGTTATGAAAATGCATGTTTTGGCTATAATCTTCCGTAAATCAAGGGCGAAAACCAATTATTTGGCCCAAAAGAAGGTGTTTTAAGTATATATCTGCATTTCTAAGGTAGATTTGGGTACAATAAGAGGCGAAAAAGCAGATTCTGACTAAGATTTTATCGAAATCGGCAACTATTTGACTCAGAAAGGTTGCCTTACGTCGAAATCTAATAGTTTATTAAGGTTTTCGTTACTAAAATGCCCAAAGACGCCGATTTTGACTAGAATTTGAAAGATATTGACATGAATATATAACTGTTTGTATCAAAAAATGATAGTTTAAACTGATATTTGCAGTTTTGATGCGGTTTTAGATACGATATGAATCGAAGAAGCCGATTTTGTCTGGAATCTGTTTAAAATGACAAAGAAAAACCTATTATCAATTCAAGGAAGTGAATTTTTAAGTAGTTATCTGCAGTTTTAATGTAGATTTCAGTTCGCTAAGTTATGAAAATGCATGTTTTGGCTATAATCTTCCGTAAATCAAGGGCGAAAACCAATTATTTGTCCCAAAAGAAGGTGTTTTAAGTATATATCTGCATTTCTAAGGTAGATTTGGGTACAATAAGAGGCGAAAAAGCAGATTCTGACTAAGATTTTATCGAAATCGGCAACTATTTGACTCAGAATGGTTGCCTTACGTCGAAATCTAATAGTTTATTAAGGTTTTCGTTACTAAAATGCCCAAAGACGCCGATTTTGACTAGAATTTGAAAGATATTGACATGAATATATAACTGTTTGTATCAAAAAATGATAGTTTAAACTGATATTTGCAGTTTTGATGCGGTTTTAGATACGATATGAATCGAAGAAGCCGATTTTGTCTGGAATCTGTTTAAAATGACAAAGAAAAACCTATTATCAATTCAAGGAAGTGAATTTTTAAGTAGTTATCTGCAGTTTTAATGTAGATTTCAGTTCGCTAAGTTATGAAAATGCATGTTTTGGCTATAATCTTCCGTAAATCAAGGGCGAAAACCAATTATTTGTCCCAAAAGAAGGTGTTTTAAGTATATATCTGCATTTCTAAGGTAGATTTGGGTACAATAAGAGGCGAAAAAGCAGATTCTGACAAAGATTTTATCGAAATCGGCAACTATTTGACTCAGAAAGGTTGCCTTACGTCGAAATCTAATAGTTTATTAAGGTTTTCGTTACTAAAATGCCCAAAGACGCCGATTTTGACTAGAATTTGAAAGATATTGACATGAATATATAACTGTTTGTATCAAAAAATGATAGTCTAAACTGATATTTGCAGTTTTGATGCGGTTTTAGGTACGATATGAGTCGAAGAAGCCGATTTTGACTGGAATCTGTTTAAAATGACAAAGAAAAACCTATTATCAATTCAGGGAAGTGAATTTTTAAGTAGTTATCTGCACTTTTAATGTAGATTTCAGTTCGCTAAGTTATGAAAATGCATGTTTTGGCTATAATCTTCCGTAAATCAAGGGCGAAAACCAATTATTTGTCCCAAAAAAAGGTGTTTTAAGTATATATCTGCATTTCTAAGGTAGATTTGGGTACAATAAGAGGCGAAAAAGCAGATTCTGACTAAGATTTTATCGAAATCGGCAACTATTTGACTCAGAAAGGTTGCCTTACGTCGAAATCTAATAGTTTATTAAGGTTTTCGTTACTAAAATGCCCAAAGACGCCGATTTTGACTAGAATTTGAAAGATATTGACATGAATATATAACTGTTTGTATCAAAAAATGATAGTTTAAACTGATATTTGCAGTTTTGATGCGGTTTTAGATACGATATGAATCGAAGAAGCCGATTTTGACTGGAATCTGTTTAAAATGACAAAGAAAAACCTATTATCAATTCAAGGAAGTGAATTTTTAAGTAGTTATCTGCAGTTTTAATGTAGATTTCAGTTCGCTAAGCTATGAAAATGCATGTTTTGGCTATAATCTTCCGTTAATCAAGGGCGAAAACCAATTATTTGTCCCAAAAGAAGGTGTTTTAAGTATATATCTGTATTTCTAAGGTAGATTTGGGTACAATAAGAGGCGAAAAAGCAGATTCTGACTAAGATTTTATCGAAATCGGCAACTATTTGACTCAGAATGGTTGCCTTACGTCGAAATCTAATAGTTTATTAAGGTTTTCGTTACTAAAATGCCCAAAGACGCCGATTTTGACTAGAATTTGAGAGATATTGACATGAATATATAACTGTTTGTATCAAAAAATGATAGTTTAAACTGATATTTGCAGTTTTGATGCGGTTTTAGGTACGATATGAGTCGAAGAAGCCGATTTTGACTGGAATCTGTTTAAAATGACAAAGAAAAACCTATTATCAATTCAAGGAAGTGAATTTTTAAGTAGTTATCTGCACTTTTAATGTAGATTTCAGTTCGCTAAGTTATGAAAATGCATGTTTTGGCTATAATCTTCCGTAAATCAAGGGCGAAAACCAATTATTTGTCCCAAAAGAAGGTGTTTTAAGTATATATCTGCATTTCTAAGGTAGATTTGGGTACAATAAGAGGCGAAAAAGCAGATTCTGACTAAGATTTTATCGAAATCGGCAACTATTAGACTCAGAATGGTTGCCTTACGTCGAAATCTAATAGTTTATTAAGGTTTTCGTTACTAAAATGCCCAAAGACGCCGATTTTGACTAGAATTTGAAAGATATTGACATGAATATATAACTGTTTGTATCAAAAAATGATAGTTTAAACTGATATTTGCAGTTTTGATGCGGTTTTAGGTACGATATGAGTCGAAGAAGCCGATTTTGACTGGAATCTGTTTAAAATGACAAAGAAAAACCTATTATCAATTCAAGGAAGTGAATTTTTAAGTAGTTATCTGCAGTTTTAATGTAGATTTCAGTTTGCTAAGCTATGAAAATGCATGTTTTGGCTATAATCTTCCGTTAATCAAGGGCGAAAACCAATTATTTGTCCCAAAAGAAGGTGTTTTAAGTATATATCTGTATTTCTAAGGTAGATTTGGGTACAATAAGAGGCGAAAAAGCAGATTCTGACTAAGATTTTATCGAAATCGGCAACTATTTGACTCAGAATGGTTGCCTTACGTCGAAATCTAATAGTTTATTAAGGTTTTCGTTACTAAAATGCCCAAAGACGCCGATTTTGACTAGAATTGGAGAGATATTGACATGAATATATAACTGTTTGTATCAAAAAATGATAGTTTAAACTGATATTTGCAGTTTTGATGCGGTTTTAGGTACGATATGAGTCGAAGAAGCCGATTTTGACTGGAATCTGTTTAAAATGACAAAGAAAAACCTATTATCAATTCAAGGAAGTGAATTTTTAAGTAGTTATCTGCACTTTTAATGTAGATTTCAGTTCGCTAAGTTATGAAAATGCATGTTTTGGCTATAATCTTCCGTAAATCAAGGGCGAAAACCAATTATTTGTCCCAAAAGAAGGTGTTTTAAGTATATATCTGCATTTCTAAGGTAGATTTGGGTACAATAAGAGGCGAAAAAGCAGATTCTGACTAAGATTTTATCGAAATCGGCAACTATTTGACTCAGAAAGGTTGCCTTACGTCGAAATCTAATAGTTTATTAAGGTTTTCGTTACTAAAATGCCCAAAGACGCCGATTTTGACTAGAATTTGAAAGATATTGACATGAATATATAACTGTTTGTATCAAAAAATGATAGTTTAAACTGATATTTGCAGTTTTGATGCGGTTTTAGATACGATATGAATCGAAGAAGCCGATTTTGTCTGGAATCTGTTTAAAATGACAAAGAAAAACCTATTATCAATTCAAGGAAGTGAATTTTTAAGTAGTTATCTGCAGTTTTAATGTAGATTTCAGTTCGCTAAGTTATGAAAATGCATGTTTTGGCTATAATCTTCCGTAAATCAAGGGCGAAAACCAATTATTTGTCCCAAAAGAAGGTGTTTTAAGTATATATCTGCATTTCTAAGGTAGATTTGGGTACAATAAGAGGCGAAAAAGCAGATTCTGACTAAGATTTTATCGAAATCGGCAACTATTTGACTCAGAATGGTTGCCTTACGTCGAAATCTAATAGTTTATTAAGGTTTTCGTTACTAAAATGCCCAAAGACGCCGATTTTGACTAGAATTTGAAAGATATTGACATGAATATATAACTGTTTGTATCAAAAAATGATAGTTTAAACTGATATTTGCAGTTTTGATGCGGTTTTAGATACGATATGAATCGAAGAAGCCGATTTTGTCTGGAATCTGTTTAAAATGACAAAGAAAAACCTATTATCAATTCAAGGAAGTGAATTTTTAAGTAGTTATCTGCAGTTTTAATGTAGATTTCAGTTCGCTAAGTTATGAAAATGCATGTTTTGGCTATAATCTTCCGTAAATCAAGGGCGAAAACCAATTATTTGTCCCAAAAGAAGGTGTTTTAAGTATATATCTGCATTTCTAAGGTAGATTTGGGTGCAATAAGAGGCGAAAAAGCAGATTCTGACAAAGATTTTATCGAAATCGGCAACTATTTGACTCAGAAAGGTTGCCTTACGTCGAAATCTAATAGTTTATTAAGGTTTTCGTTACTAAAATGCCCAAAGACGCCGATTTTGACTAGAATTTGAAAGATATTGACATGAATATATAACTGTTTGTATCAAAAAATGATAGTTTAAACTGATATTTGCAGTTTTGATGCGGTTTTAGATACGATATGAATCGAAGAAGCCGATTTTGTCTGGAATCTGTTTAAAATGACAAAGAAAAACCTATTATCAATTCAAGGAAGTGAATTTTTAAGTAGTTATCTGCAGTTTTAATGTAGATTTCAGTTCGCTAAGTTATGAAAATGCATGTTTTGGCTATAATCTTCCGTTAATCAAGGGCGAAAACCAATTATTTGTCCCAAAAGAAGGTGTTTTAAGTATATATATGCATTTCTAAGGTAGATTTGGGTACAATAAGAGGCGAAAAAGCAGATTCTGACTAAGATTTTATCGAAATCGGCAACTATTTGACTCAGAATGGTTGCCTTACGTCGAAATCTAATAGTTTATTAAGGTTTTCGTTACTAAAATGCCCAAAGACGCCGATTTTGACTAGAATTTGAAAGATATTGACATGAATATATAACTGTTTGTATCAAAAAATGATAGTTTAAACTGATATTTGCAGTTTTGATGCGGTTTTAGGTACGATATGAGTCGAAGAAGCCGATTTTGACTGGAATCTGTTTAAAATGACAAAGAAAAACCTATTATCAATTCAAGGAATTGAAATTTTAAGTAGTTATCTGCAGTTTTAATGTAGATTTCAGTTCGCTTAGTTATGAAAATGCATGTTTTGGCTATAATCTTCCGTAAATCAAGGGCGAAAACCAATTATTTGTCCCAAAAGAAGGTGTTTTAAGTATATATCTGCATTTCTAAGGTAGATTTGGGTACAATAAGAGGCGAAAAAGCAGATTCTGACTAAGATTTTATCGAAATCGGCAACCATTTGACTCAGAAAGGTTGCCTTACGTCGAAATCTAATAGTTTATTAAGGTTTTCGTTACTAAAATGCCCAAAGACGCCGATTTTGACTAGAATTTGAAAGATATTGACATGAATATATAACTGTTTGTATCAAAAAATGATAGTTTAAACTGATATTTGCAGTTTTGATGCGGGTTTAGGTACGATATGAATCGAAGAAGCCGATTTTGACTGGAATCTGTTTAAAATGACAAAGAAAAACCTATTATCAATTCAAGGAAGTGAATTTTTAAGTAGTTATCTGCAGTTCTAATGTATATTTCAGTTCGCTAAGTTATGAAAATGCATGTTTTGGCTATAATCTTCCGTAAATCAAGGGCGAAAACCAATTATTTGTCCCAAAAGAAGGTGTTTTAAGTATATATCTGCATTTCTAAGGTAGATATTGGTACAATAAGAGGCGAAAAAGCAGATTCTGACTAAGATTTTATCGAAATCGGCAACTATTTGACTCAGAATGGTTGCCTTACGTCGAAATCTAATAGTTTATTAAGGTTTTCGTTACTAAAATGCCCAAAGACGCCGATTTTGACTAGAATTTGAAAGATATTGACATGAATATATAACTGTTTGTATCAAAAAATGATAGTTTAAACTGATATTTGCAGTTTTGAAGAAGCCGATTTTGACTGGAATCTGTTTAAAATGACAAAGAAAAACCTATTATCAATTCAAGGAAGTGAATTTTTAAGTAGTTATCTGCAGTTCTAATGTATATTTCAGTTCGCTAAGTTATGAAAATGCATGTTTTGGCTATAATCTTCCGTAAATCAAGGGCGAAAACCAATTATTTGTCCCAAAAGAAGGTGTTTTAAGTATATATCTGCATTTCTAAGGTAGATTTGGGTACAATAAGAGGCGAAAAAGCAGATTCTGACTAAGATTTTATCGAAATCGGCAACTATTTGACTCAGAATGGTTGCCTTACGTCGAAATCTAATAGTTTATTAAGGTTTTCGTTACTAAAATGCCCAAAGACGCCGATTTTGACTAGAATTTGAATGGTATTGACATGAATATATAACTGTTTGTATCAAAACATGATAGTTTAAACTGATATTTGCAGTTTTGATGCGGTTTTAGGTACGATATGAGTCGAAGAAGCCGATTTTGACTGGAATCTGTTTAAAATGACAAAGAAAAACCTATTATCAACTCAAGGAAGTGAATTTTTAAGTAGTTATCTGCACTTTTAATGTAGATTTCAGTTCGCTAAGTTATGAAAATGCATGTTTTGGCTATAATCTTCCGTAAATCAAGTTCGAAAACCAATTATTTGTCCCAAAAGAAGGTGTTTTAAGTATATATCTGCATTTCTAAGGTAGATTTGGGTACAATAAGAGGCGAAAAAGCAGATTCTGACTAAGATTTTATCGAAATCGGCAACTATTTGACTCAGAATGGTTGCCTTACGTCGAAATCTAATAGTTTATTAAGGTTTTCGTTACTAAAATGCCCAAAGACGCCGATTTTGACTAGAATTTGAAAGATATTGACATGAATATATAACTGTTTGTATCAAAAAATGATAGTTTAAACTGATATTTGCAGTTTTGATGCGGTTTTAGATACGATATGAATCGAAGAAGCCGATTTTGACTGGAATCTGTTTAAAATGACAAAGAAAAACCTATTATCAATTCAAGGAAGTGAATTTTTAAGTAGTTATCTGCAGTTTTAATGTAGATTTCAGTTCGCTAAGTTATGAAAATGCATGTTTTGGCTATAATCTTCCGTAAATCAAGGGCGAAAACCAATTATTTGTCCCAAAAGAAGGTGTTTTAAGTATATATCTGCATTTCTAAGGTAGATTTGGGTACAATAAGAGGCGAAAAAGCAGATTCTGACTAAGATTTTATCGAAATCGGCAACTATTTGACTCAGAATGGTTGCCTTACGTCGAAATCTAATAGTTTATTAAGGTTTTCGTTACTAAAATGCCCAAAGACGCCGATTTTGACTAGAATTTGAAAGATATTGACATGAATATATAACTGTTTGTATCAAAAAATGATAGTTTAAACTGATATTTGCAGTTTTGATGCGGTTTTAGATACGATATGAATCGAAGAAGCCGATTTTGACTGGAATCTGTTTAAAATGACAAAGAAAAACCTATTATCAATTCAAGGAAGTGAATTTTTAAGTAGTTATCTGCAGTTTTAATGTAGATTTCAGTTCGCTAAGTTATGAAAATGCATGTTTTGGCTATAATCTTCCGTAAATCAAGGGCGAAAACCAATTATTTGTCCCAAAAGAAGGTGTTTTAAGTATATATCTGCATTTCTAAGGTAGATTTGGGTACAATAAGAGGCGAAAAAGCAGATTCTGACTAAGATTTTATCGAAATCGGCAACTATTTGACTCAGAATGGTTGCCTTACGTCGAAATCTAATAGTTTATTAAGGTTTTCGTTACTAAAATGCCCAAAGACGCCGATTTTGACTAGAATTTGAAAGATATTGACATGAATATATAACTGTTTGTATCAAAAAATGATAGTTTAAACTGATATTTGCAGTTTTGATGCGGTTTTAGATACGATATGAATCGAAGAAGCCGATTTTGACTGGAATCTGTTTAAAATGACAAAGAAAAACCTATTATCAATTCAAGGAAGTGAATTTTTAAGTAGTTATCTGCAGTTTTAATGTAGATTTCAGTTCGCTAAGTTATGAAAATGCATGTTTTGGCTATAATGATATGAATCGAAGAAGCCGATTTTGACTGGAATCTGTTTAAAATGACAAAGAAAAACCTATTATCAATTCAAGGAAGTGAATTTTTAAGTAGTTATCTGCAGTTTTAATGTAGATTTCAGTTCGCTAAGTTATGAAAATGCATGTTTTGGCTATAATCTTCCGTTAATCAAGGGCGAAAACCAATTATTTGTCCCAAAAGAAGGTGTTTTAAGTATATATATGCATTTCTAAGGTAGATTTGGGTACAATAAGAGGCGAAAAAGCAGATTCTGACTAAGATTTTATCGAAATCGGCAACTATTTGACTCAGAATGGTTGCCTTACGTCGAAATCTAATAGTTTATTAAGGTTTTCGTTACTAAAATGCCCAAAGACGCCGATTTTGACTAGAATTTGAAAGATATTGACATGAATATATAACTGTTTGTATCAAAAAATGATAGTTTAAACTGATATTTGCAGTTTTGATGCGGTTTTAGGTACGATATGAGTCGAAGAAGCCGATTTTGACTGGAATCTGTTTAAAATGACAAAGAAAAACCTATTATCAATTCAAGGAAGTGAAATTTTAAGTAGTTATCTGCAGTTTTAATGTAGATTTCAGTTCGCTTAGTTATGAAAATGCATGTTTTGGCTATAATCTTCCGTAAATCAAGGGCGAAAACCAATTATTTGTCCCAAAAGAAGGTGTTTTAAGTATATATCTGCATTTTAAGGTAGATTTGGGTACAATAAGAGGCGAAAAAGCAGATTCTGACTAAGATTTTATCGAAATCGGCAACCATTTGACTCAGAAAGGTTGCCTTACGTCGAAATCTAATAGTTTATTAAGGTTTTCGTTACTAAAATGCCCAAAGACGCCGATTTTGACTAGAATTTGAAAGATATTGACATGAATATATAACTGTTTGTATCAAAAAATGATAGTTTAAACTGATATTTGCAGTTTTGATGCGGGTTTAGGTACGATATGAATCGAAGAAGCCGATTTTGACTGGAATCTGTTTAAAATGACAAAGAAAAACCTATTATCAATTCAAGGAAGTGAATTTTTAAGTAGTTATCTGCAGTTCTAATGTATATTTCAGTTCGCTAAGTTATGAAAATGCATGTTTTGGCTATAATCTTCCGTAAATCAAGGGCGAAAACCAATTATTTGTCCCAAAAGAAGGTGTTTTAAGTATATATCTGCATTTCTAAGGTAGATATTGGTACAATAAGAGGCGAAAAAGCAGATTCTGACTAAGATTTTATCGAAATCGGCAACTATTTGACTCAGAATGGTTGCCTTACGTCGAAATCTAATAGTTTATTAAGGTTTTCGTTACTAAAATGCCCAAAGACGCCGATTTTGACTAGAATTTGAAAGATATTGACATGAATATATAACTGTTTGTATCAAAAAATGATAGTTTAAACTGATATTTGCAGTTTTGAAGAAGCCGATTTTGACTGGAATCTGTTTAAAATGACAAAGAAAAACCTATTATCAATTCAAGGAAGTGAATTTTTAAGTAGTTATCTGCAGTTTTAATGTAGATTTCAGTTCGCTAAGTTATGAAAATGCATGTTTTGGCTATAATCTTCCGTAAATCAAGGGCGAAAACCAATTATTTGTCCCAAAAGAAGGTGTTTTAAGTATATATCTGCATTTCTAAGGTAGATTTGGGTACAATAAGAGGCGAAAAAGCAGATTCTGACTGAGATTTTATCGAAATCGGCAACTATTTGACTCAGAAAGGTTGCCTTACGTCGAAATCTAATAGTTTATTAAGGTTTTCGTTACTAAAATGCCCAAAGACGCCGATTTTGACTAGAATTTGAAAGATATTGACATGAATATATAACTGTTTGTATCAAAAAATGATAGTTTAAACTGATATTTGCAGTTTTGATGCGGTTTTAGATACGATATGAATCGAAGAAGCCGATTTTGACTGGAATCTGTTTAAAATGACAAAGAAAAACCTATTATCAATTCAAGGAAGTGAATTTTTAAGTAGTTATCTGCAGTTCTAATGTATATTTCAGTTCGCTAAGTTATGAAAATGCATGTTTTGGCTATAATCTTCCGTAAATCAAGGGCGAAAACCAATTATTTGTCCCAAAAGAAGGTGTTTTAAGTATATATCTGCATTTCTAAGGTAGATTTGGGTACAATAAGAGGCGAAAAAGCAGATTCTGACTAAGATTTTATCGAAATCGGCAACTATTTGACTCAGAATGGTTGCCTTACGTCGAAATCTAATAGTTTATTAAGGTTTTCGTTACTAAAATGCCCAAAGACGCCGATTTTGACTAGAATTTGAATGGTATTGACATGAATATATAACTGTTTGTATCAAAAAATGATAGTTTAAACTGATATTTGCAGTTTTGATGCGGTTTTAGGTACGATATGAGTCGAAGAAGCCGATTTTGACTGGAATCTGTTTAAAATGACAAAGAAAAACCTATTATCAATTCAAGGAAGTGAATTTTTAAGTAGTTATCTGCAGTTTTAATGTAGATTTCAGTTCGCTAAGTTATGAAAATGCATGTTTTGGCTATAATCTTCCGTAAATCAAGGGCGAAAACCAATTATTTGTCCCAAAAGAAGGTGTTTTAAGTATATATCTGCATTTCTAAGGTAGATTTGGGTACAATAAGAGGCGAAAAAGCAGATTCTGACTGAGATTTTATCGAAATCGGCAACTATTTGACTCAGAAAGGTTGCCTTACGTCGAAATCTAATAGTTTATTAAGGTTTTCGTTACTAAAATGCCCAAAGACGCCGATTTTGACTAGAATTTGAAAGATATTGACATGAATATATAACTGTTTGTATCAAAAAATGATAGTTTAAACTGATATTTGCAGTTTTGATGCGGTTTTAGATACGATATGAATCGAAGAAGCCGATTTTGACTGGAATCTGTTTAAAATGACAAAGAAAAACCTATTATCAATTCAAGGAAGTGAATTTTTAAGTAGTTATCTGCAGTTCTAATGTATATTTCAATTCGCTAAGTTATGAAAATGCATGTTTTGGCTATAATCTTCCGTAAATCAAGGGCGAAAACCAATTATTTGTCACAAAAGAAGGTGTTTTAAGTATATATCTGCATTTCTAAGGTAGATTTGGGTACAATAAGAGGCGAAAAAGCAGATTCTGACTAAGATTTTATCGAAATCGTCAACTATTTGACTCAGAATGGTTGCCTTACGTCGAAATCTAATAGTTTATTAAGGTTTTCGTTACTAAAATGCCCAAAGACGCCGATTTTGACTAGAATTTGAAAGATATTGACATGAATATATAACTGTTTGTATCAAAAAATGATAGTTTAAACTGATATTTGCAGTTTTGATGCGGTTTTAGGTACGATATGAGTCGAAGAAGCCGATTTTGACTGGAATCTGTTTAAAATGACAAAGAAAAACCTATTATCAACTCAAGGAAGTGAATTTTTAAGTAGTTATCTGCACTTTTAATGTAGATTTCAGTTCGCTAAGTTATGAAAATGCATGTTTTGGCTATAATCTTCCGTAAATCAAGTTCGAAAACCAATTATTTGTCCCAAAAGAAGGTGTTTTAAGTATATATCTGCATTTCTAAGGTAGATTTGGGTACAATAAGAGGCGAAAAAGCAGATTCTGACTAAGATTTTATCGAAATCGGCAACTATTTGACTCAGAATGGTTGCCTTACGTCGAAATCTAATAGTTTATTAAGGTTTTCGTTACTAAAATGCCCAAAGACGCCGATTTTGACTAGAATTTGAAAGATATTGACATGAATATATAACTGTTTGTATCAAAAAATGATAGTTTAAACTGATATTTGCAGTTTTGATGCGGTTTTAGATACGATATGAATCTAAGAAGCCGATTTTGACTGGAATCTGTTTAAAATGACAAAGAAAAACCTATTATCAATTCAAGGAAGTGAATTTTTAAGTAGTTATCTGCAGTTTTAATGTAGATTTCAGTTCGCTTAGTTATGAAAATGCATGTTTTGGCTATAATCTTCCGTAAATCAAGGGTGAAAACCAATTATTTGTCCCAAAAGAAGGTGTTTTAAGTATATATCTGCTTTTCTAAGGTAGATTTGGGTACAATAAGAGGCGAAAAAGCAGATTCTGACTAAGATTTTATCGAAATCGGCAACTATTTGACTCAGAAAGGTTGCCTTACGTCGAAATCTAATAGTTTATTAAGGTTTTCGTTACTAAAATGCCCAAAGACGCCGATTTTGACTAGAATTTGAAAGATATTGACATGAATATATAACTGTTTGTATCAAAAAATGATAGTTTAAACTGATATTTGCAGTTTTGATGCGGGTTTAGGTACGATATGAATCGAAGAAGCCGATTTTGACTGGAATCTGTTTAAAATGACAGAGAAAAACCTATTATCAATTCAAGGAAGTGAATTTTTAAGTAGTTATCTGCAGTTCTAATGTATATTTCAGTTCGCTAAGTTATGAAAATGCATGTTTTGGCTATAATCTTCCGTAAATCAAGGGCGAAAACCAATTATTTGTCCCAAAAGAAGGTGTTTTAAGTATATATCTGCATTTCTAAGGTAGATTTGGGTACAATAAGAGGCGAAAAAGCAGATTCTGACTAAGATTTTATCGAAATCGGCAACTATTTGACTCAGAATGGTTGCCTTACGTCGAAATCTAATAGTTTATTAAGGTTTTCGTTACTAAAATGCCCAAAGACGCCGATTTTGACTAGAATTTGAAAGATATTGACATGAATATATAACTGTTTGTATCAAAAAATGATAGTTTAAACTGATATTTGCAGTTTTGAAGAAGCCGATTTTGACTGGAATCTGTTTAAAATGACAAAGAAAAACCTATTATCAATTCAAGGAAGTGAATTTTTAAGTAGTTATCTGCAGTTTTAATGTAGATTTCAGTTCGCTAAGTTATGAAAATGCATGTTTTGGCTATAATCTTCCGTAAATCAAGGGCGAAAACCAATTATTTGTCCCAAAAGAAGGTGTTTTAAGTATATATCTGCATTTCTAAGGTAGATTTGGGTACAATAAGAGGCGAAAAAGCAGATTCTGACTGAGATTTTATCGAAATCGGCAACTATTTGACTCAGAAAGGTTGCCTTACGTCGAAATCTAATAGTTTATTAAGGTTTTCGTTACTAAAATGCCCAAAGACGCCGATTTTGACTAGAATTTGAAAGATATTGACATGAATATATAACTGTTTGTATCAAAAAATGATAGTTTAAACTGATATTTGCAGTTTTGATGCGGTTTTAGATACGATATGAATCGAAGAAGCCGATTTTGACTGGAATCTGTTTAAAATGACAAAGAAAAACCTATTATCAATTCAAGGAAGTGAATTTTTAAGTAGTTATCTGCAGTTCTAATGTATATTTCAATTCGCTAAGTTATGAAAATGCATGTTTTGGCTATAATCTTCCGTAAATCAAGGGCGAAAACCAATTATTTGTCACAAAAGAAGGTGTTTTAAGTATATATCTGCATTTCTAAGGTAGCTTTGGGTACAATAAGAGGCGAAAAAGCAGATTCTGACTAAGATTTTATCGAAATCGTCAACTATTTGACTCAGAATGGTTGCCTTACGTCGAAATCTAATAGTTTATTAAGGTTTTCGTTACTAAAATGCCCAAAGACGCCGATTTTGACTAGAATTTGAAAGATATTGACATGAATATATAACTGTTTGTATCAAAAAATGATAGTTTAAACTGATATTTGCAGTTGTGATGCGGTTTTAGATACGATATGAATCGAAGAAGCCGATTTTGACTGGAATCTGTTTAAAATGACAAAGAAAAACCTATTATCAATTCAAGGAAGTGAATTTTTAAGTAGTTATCTGCAGTTTTAATGTAGATTTCAGTTCGCTAAGTTATGAAAATGCATGTTTTGGCTATAATCTTCCGTAAATCAAGGGCGAAAACCAATTATTTGTCCCAAAAGAAGGTGTTTTAAGTATATATCTGCATTTCTAAGGTAGATTTGGGTACAATAAGAGGCGAAAATGCAGATTCTGACTAAGATTTTATCGAAATCGGCAACTATTTGACTCAGAATGGTTGCCTTACGTCGAAATCTAATAGTTTATTAAGGTTTTCGTTACTAAAATGCCCAAAGACGCCGATTTTGACTAGAATTTGAAAGATATTGACATGAATATATAACTGTTTGTATCAAAAAATGATAGTTTATACTGATATTTGCAGTTTTGATGCGGTTTTAGATACGATATGAATCGAAGAAGCCGATTTTGTCTGGAATCTGTTTAAAATGACAAAGAAAAACCTATTATCAATTCAAGGAAGTGAATTTTTAAGTAGTTATCTGCAGTTTTAATGTAGATTTCAGTTCGCTAAGTTATGAAAATGCATGTTTTGGCTATTATCTTCCGTAAATCAAGGGCGAAAACCAATTATTTGTCCCAAAAGAAGGTGTTTTAAGTATATATCTGCATTTCTAAGGTAGATTTGGGTACAATAAGAGGCGAAAAAGCAGATTCTGACTAAGATTTTATCGAAATCGGCAACTATTTGACTCAGAATGGTTGCCTTACGTCGAAATCTAATAGTTTATTAAGGTTTTCGTTACTAAAATGCCCAAAGACGCCGATTTTGACTAGAATTTGAATGATATTGACATGAATATATAACTGTTTGTATCAAAAAATGATAGTTTAAACTGATATTTGCAGTTTTGATGCGGTTTTAGGTACGATATGAGTCGAAGAAGCCGATTTTGACTGGAATCTGTTTAAAATGACAAAGAAAAACCTATTATCAATTCAAGGAAGTGAATTTTCAAAACTGCAAATATCAGTTTAAACTATCATTTTTTGATACAAACAGTTATATATTCATGTCAATATCTTTCAAATTCTAGTCAAAATCGGCGTCTTTGGGCATTTTAGTAAAGAAAACCTTAATAAACTATTAGATTTCGACGTAAGGCAACCATTCTGAGTCTAATAGTTGCCGATTTCGATAAAATCTTAGTCAGAATCTGCTTTTTCGGCTCTTATTGTACCCAAATCTACCTTAGAAATGCAGATATATACTTAAAACACCTTCTTTTGGGACAAATAATTGGTTTTCGCCCTTGATTTACGGAAGATTATAGCCAAAACATGCATTTTCATAACTTAGCGAACTGAAATCTACATTAAAACTGCAGATAACTACTTAAAAATTCACTTCCTTGAATTGATAATAGGTTTTTCTTTGTCATTTTAAACAGATTCCAGTCAAAATCGGCTTCTTCGATTCATATCGTATCTGAAACCGCATCAAAACTGCAGTTCGCTAAGTTATGAAAATGCATGTTTTGGCTATAATCTTCCGTAAATCAAGGGCGAAAACCAATTATTTGTCCCAAAAGAAGGTGTTCTGAGTATATATCTGCATTTCTAAGGTAGATTTGGGTACAATAAATGTATTTTGATCGCAATAGGCGCGAGATTTTACGTGAAACTGACGATATTGCATTACCTGAAGTGATGTTGTGCCCGCCCACTAAAACCGAAAACGTGTTGCGATCTCTATTGTAGACGCAATGACCGGCGGTCAACACGAAAGATTCAGAGATTATGCTAGCCCCGCAAATTATGATGAAAGGGTTCAGATTTACCAGCCCCGCCATCGAAGGGTACTCGTTGACGCCCGTTTCTTGTCCTCCAAGGATTGTAGCCTAAAAAACGTACGTTTTGCCATGTGAAATTCGAAATTTCATCGGCATGGCCTACAATAAATTCAATGAAATATAAAACGTTTCTAGAACGGCGGGAAGAAGTGCAATTTAATTTTGCTGCTGGAAAAGCTATTCGGAAGAATGTGAACCAATCAGTAATGGCATTTAAATTTAAACAGCTATATTTCAATCCAAAGAAGATTGTTGCGTAAAAATTGAACAGGTGTTTGGCAGGGTAATTCATTTTATTATTCAAAATAAAACAATCAACCTTAATTACTTTTTCAAAAATAGAAGTGTTTTCTAAAGTGCGTTAAATAAGTCTTTAATTTTATTTATAATAGGGTCAATCATTTTTAATTTTGAGAAACTCGAATTTTCGAAATCTTGTAAAATTATTAGAACTTCATATTTGTTAATGACCTATACCAATACATCTTTATTAAACATTGAAATCTCTCTATAAGCTGATTTTTAAACATTTAGACCTATTTGATTAATTTCCTATTCTAGTTATTTGTCATTTTGACACACTTGTTGGAAGGTTTGGTTAAATTTCTCAAGAAAGATAAGAGCTAAAGAATTAAGGAAGCGGCGTAAACATCTAATCGTTTTGCTGTCAGCTAGAAACAAATAATAGACCGGTATATACGGGTTACAAATAAAATTTATTGATTTATTGATTATATATTTACGTCTCAGTATAAATTCATAGAGTCAAAAAGACGATGCCTGATTGACATAATTTTTTCAATACCTTCTCTTTTGTTCAGGAAATTTAGAAAATCCGAAAATTCTTCTACTTGAAAATCCATGTATTTGTCCCTGCCGGTGAAACGAGCACCAGTGTTGTAAATTTCAAACAGCATGTTTTCCTTGATCCTAATAACGCCAGTAGACATTTCCTTTTTTTTGCTGAGTTGAGTACACTTTTTGAGTCACGGTTGATTTAGGAGTTTTGGACTATACGCCAAAAATTTATACAGATCGATCCCTTCTTGCGAAGGTGTACCCGTCACTAGACACAGTAGAATTAATACTTTTTGGAATTATCGCTGCGGTAGCTGCTACTATTGAAAGCAATCTTTGCCATTCGCCGAGATAATGGGATACAGCCAACTCCATTCTTCCGACCAAACGTCATTTTTAAAACAAACGTACGCTGTTAATAAAACATTTTGAGCACTTAACTGAGACGATTTAATTTAATGTTCTTATTTTTATAACACTAAATGAAAGCGGACATTTATTTTGTGTAGGCAGGTTTAAATTGTTTTCCTGCTTATTAAATAACCTATGCCACATAACCAGCGAGTCGTATGATATCACGCCCGAAGTTCATCAACGTTGCTTATTTGCTCGCTTTGCGTTAGTCTGTTTTACATATGCCGGTCGACATAAAATTGCAAATTTTGAAAGCATACCTTTTTATTGTTTTTTCATATAGGAATTTGAGCACATAATCAATGAAATAATAATACAGATTTTCGTAAGGCACACAGGTGTAATCTACCGTTCATATGGAAGGTGCACACATATTAACAATCAAAGGTCGGGATACCTGTAGTTGTTCGATCTTCGAAGTCAAAAATCTGTTTTTGCTTGCCCTTTTAGGTGCACAGTGTGAACCAACCGCGTAATCAATTCGTCGATAAGGTTTATAATCTATAAGGTATTTTAATCCGTGGTGAAAACGCTTGAGCCAAGGTACGCAATATACGCTTCGCTCTCTGCGGCTTGTAAGTAAGTAAGTAGATTTCCGTCATAAATTGCAATCTCTTTAGCGACGAAACCTACAGCGTCCTTTAGATTAAAACCTTGAATATCTAACGCCACTATCCGCGTGATGACAACCGCCAAAAATGTACTGTTTCGCCGAATATTTTGTGGCAAATTTTTTGAACATATAATTTGCCAATCTTTTTAAAAACCGTTGAATTTGTTTCACTATTTCAGTTAGCGGATTCTAACTAAATACTTCGTCATGTAAAATGAGACAGTAAACCGATGTATCCTTTTGGATATTAGCGCTAGTTTCAAATTCAATTCGCATTACTACAAAACCATTTTGATGAGAACCATCGATGTGTATAATGGGACATTTTTCTTTGCTACGTGTGAAAATTGCCTCGTTCGATGTTCCGTAATAAGAGTGCCAAAAATTAGCAACCATATCAACTAGAGTCGAATACTTGTTTTTTCTTTTAAAATGGTTCCGAATTTAAAAATACTTTTATATTAGTTAAATTGACGTCATCAAATTTTTTTCTACTTTTCTACTTGACCTTTCCTATTATCGTGGATAATGATTTGCGTCTGTAGTTTATTTTTTGTTTCTACGGACCACGTACGAGTTGTGGTTTCAATAATTTCCCAAGATCCATTGTTATCTCTTTATTAGACTCCATGATTTTCGTTAGAGCAAGTTCTTCGGCATTATTTGTCATAAATTTTGGAATTTTCCACCGCGTCTAAATCGTTGCTGGTTCGTATTAAAGCCGGGTAGTGGATATCATGAATCTATCACTGATAAATGCGCGCATTTGTAAGAACTGGACTTTTGTTTGGTTGAATAATTGTAATATATGAAGAAAGCCTTAGTTTTGTATTTTATATAGCTCACCCAATCAATTCCCCGTTCAGTTAAAAAAAATTCCGCATTCTTTAATTTGATTTTTTTGCTGCAGATTATCACGCATAAAAACGCCTCTGAAATGCTGAATTTTCTCCAAACGAAGAGTGCTTTTGCTTTATTCCTTTGCCAAGTCTTATCCTTTAAGATCTTGTGTGGTTCGTGTCTCCTCGTTAAATCGTTAGACTGAGAATATGCTATATCGTGCTCTTTACAAGCAGCTTCTATGGTATTTATACCAGAATCACCTTTATTTATTCTTTTTTGTAAATGGGTACCCAATTCGCTGAATAGGCGACCACTATTACTATGCAGTTCGATAGTAAGTTTGTTTATAAATTTATTTACCAATCCTGAACCTTTCGACCCGTTTCGATGTACAATAATCAGAGTGTTAGGAAATAGTGTTTCTAAATATTTAGGTATTATGCTATAAATACTTTTGCAGGTTCCTGTTAATGTCTCAGTCGAAATGTGAGTAAAAAAGCAAGCCTTTTCTTTGCCCGTAAAAAACGACGATGCAAAGAGTTCGAGCTGCGAATTTCAAAAGCACCCCCATCACTTTAGAGGTAATTGCAACAGGGCACTTAAATTCGGGTAAAACCAACGTCATATTTGGTCGAACATCCTGGAATGCAAATAGATTTGAAAACATTGACTTATATTCCAAATCCCCGTAACAGCCAAAATACGTGTATTAATACGTAATACGTATATTGGCTCAAGTACACATTAAGCACAGGAAGCTTGGTTACGATCGATCGTTTACAAATAGCTCATGCAAACAAATGTATCTATAATTGGGTACTTTATCTCTACCCTAACTGAGCTCTTTAATTTATATTGATATTTAAATTGAAATTTGTATTTAATAGGTATAAAATTAACCGAAACGTAAATAGAGGCTTATCTGTGATCCTCCAGTTACCAATTATGGGGATTGAGTGCATAAATTTATAACAATATAATGCCCTTATATTTCAAAGCATGGCACATCACCAGAAATGGTTCTACTTTCAAACAGATTTAGCCTTGGTCTGTCCGTTAAAGCGTCTGTCTAGAAATCAGATTCTCCAAGGCAGCGTAGGTTCGAAACCTACCTACTGCAAATGGCCATTGTTTTGCTTGAAATATATATTTTTTAATTAACAGCTCAGCCCAGAAATTTTTCTCAAATATTTGAATTGAGTACATAAATTTATAAAAATATAATGGACTTATATTTCAACGCATGGCACATCACCAGAAATAGTTCTACTTTCAAACAGATTTAGCCCTGGTCTGTCGGTTAAGCCGTCTGACTAGAAATCAGATTCTCTATGGCAGCGTAGTTTCGAAACCCACCTACTACAAACGGCCATTGTTTTGCTTGAAATATATAATTTTTAATTAACAGCTCAGAACAGAAATTTTTCTTAAATATGGGGATTGAGTACATAAATTTATAAAAATATAATTTACTTATATTTCAACGCATGGCACATCACCAGAAATAGTTCGACTTTTAAACAGATTTAGCCTTGGTCTGCCTGTTAAGGCGTCTGACTAGAAATCAGATTCTCTATCAGCATCGGTTCGAAACCTACCTACTGCAAACGACTATTGTTTTGCTTGAAATATAATTTTCGTAAATAGCAGCTTATCCCAGAAAATTTTGTCAATTATTTGGATTGAGTTCATAAATTTAAAATAATATAATGCCCTTATACTTCAAATGGCACATCACCAGAAATAGTTCTACTTTCAAACAGATTTAGCCCTGGTCTGTCGGTTATGGCGTCTGACTAGAAATCAGATTCTCTATTGCAGCGTAGGTTCGAAACCTACCTGCTGCAAACGAACATTGTTTTGCTTGAAATATAATTTTTGTAATTAGCAGCTCAGCCAAGAAAATTTTGTCAATTATCGGGATTGAGTGCATAAATTTATAACAATGTAATGCCCTTATATTTCGAATTTCACATCACCAGAAATAGTTCTACTTTCAAACAGGTTTAGCCCTGGTCTGTCGGTTAAGGCGTCTAACTAGAAATCAGATTCTCTATGGCAGCGTAGTTTCGAAACCTACCTGCTGCAAACGACCATTGTTTTGCTTGAAATATAATTTTTGTAATTAGCAGCTCAGCCAAGAAAATTTTGTCAATTATGAGGATTTAGTGCATAAATTTATAACAACATAATGCCCTTATCTTTCAAATAGCACATCACCAGAAATAGTTCTACTTTAAAACAGATTTAGCCCTGGTCTGTCGGTTAAGGCGCTTGACTGGAAATCAGATTCACTATGGCAGCGTATGTTCGAAACCTACCTACTGCAAACGGAAATTGTTTTGCTTGAAATATATATTTTTTAATTAACAGCTCAGCCCAGAAAATTTTCTAAAATCTGGGGATTGAGTACATAAATTTATAAAAATATAATGGAATTTTATACCAGAAATAGTTCTACTTTCAAACAGATTAAGCCCTGGTCTGTCGGTTAAGGCGTCTGACTAGAAATCAGATTCTCTATGGCAGCGTAGGTTCGAAACCCACCTACTGCAAGCGGCCATTGTTTTGCTTGAAATATATAACTTTTAATTAACAGCTCAGAACAGAAATTTTTCTTAAATATGGGGATTGAGTACATAAATTTATAAAAATATAATTTACTTATATTTCAACGCATGGCACATCACCAGAAATAGTTCGACTTTCAAACAGATTTAGCCTTGTTCTGTCGGTTAAGGCGTCTGACTTGAAATCAGATTCTCTATGGTAGCGTAGGTTCGAAACCTACCCACTGCAAACGGCCATTGTTTTGCTTGAAATATATATTTTTTAATTAACAGATCAGCCCAGAAATTTTTCTCAAATATGGGGATTGACTACATAAATTTAAAAATATATAATGGCCTTATATTTCAACGCATGGCACATCACCAGAAATAGTTCGACTTCCAAACAGATTTAGCCTTGGTCTGTCGGTTAAGGCGTCTGACTAGAAATCAGATTCTCTATGGCAGCGTAGGTTCGAAACCTACCTACTGCTAACGGCCATTGTTTTGCTTGAAATATATAATTTTTAGTTAACAGTTCAGCCCAGAAATTTTTCTCAAATATGGGAATTGATTACATAAATTTAAAAAAATATAACGGCCTTATATTTCAACGCATGGCACATCACCAGAAATAGTTCGACTGTCAAACAGATTTAGCCTTGGTCTGTCGGATAAGGCGTATGACTAGAAATCAGATTCTCTATCAGCATAGGTTCGAAACCCACCTACTGCAAACGACCATTGTTTTGCTTGAAATATAATTTTTGTAATTAGCAGCTCAGCCAAGAAAATTTTGTCAATTATGGGGATTGAGTGCATAAATTTATAACAATATAATGCCCTTATATTTCAAAGCATGGCACATCACCAGAAATGGTTCAACTTTCAAATAGATTTAGCCTTGGTCTGTCCGTTAAAGCGTCTGTCTAGAAATCAGATTCCCCATGGCAGCGCAGGTTCGAAACCTACCTAATGCAAACGGCCATTGTTTTGCTTGAAATATATATTTTCTAATTAACAGCTCAGCCTAGAAATTTTTCTCAAATATGGGGATTGAGTACATAAATTTATAAAAATATAATGGACTTATATTTCAACGCATGGCACATCACCAGAAATAGTTCGACTTTCAAACAGATTTAGCTTTGGTCGGTCGGTTAAGGCGTCTGACTAGAAATCAGATTCTCTATCAGCATAGGCCCGAAACCTACCTTCTGCAAACGACCATTTGTTTTGCTTGAAATATAATTTTTGTTATTAGCAGTTCAGTCCAGAAAATTTTGTCAATTATGGGGATTGAGTGCATAAATTTAAAACAATATAATGCCCTTATATTTCAAATGGCACATCACCAAAAATAGTTCTACTTTCAAACAGATTTAGCCCTGGTCTGTCGGTTAAGGCGTCTGACTAGAAATCAGATTCTCCATGGCAGCGTAGATTCGAAACCTACCTACTGCAAACGAAAATTTGTTTTGCTTGAAATTTAATTTTGGTAATTAGCAGCTCTGCCCAAAAAATGTGGTCAATTATGGGGATTGAGTGCATAAATTTACAACAATAAAATGCCCTTATATTTCAAATGGCACATCATCAGAAATAGTTCGAGTTTCAAACAGATTTAGCCTTGGTCTGTCGGTTAAGGCGTCTGACTAGAAATCAGATTCTCTATCAGCATAGGTTCGCCACTGCAAACGACCATTGTTTTGCTTGAAATATAATTTTTGTAATTAGCAGCTCAGCCCAGAAAATTTTGTCAATTATAGGGATTGAGTGCATACATATAAAACAATATAATGCCCTTAAATTTCAAATGGCACATCACCAGAAATAGTTCTACTTTCAAACAGATTTAGCTCTGGTCTGTCGACTAAGGCGTCTGACTTGAAATCAGATTCTCCATGGCAGCGTAGGTTCGAAACCTACCTACTGCAAACGAAAATTGTTTTGCTTGAAATATATATTTTTTAATTAAAAGCTCAGCAAAGAAATTTTTCCCAAATATGGGAATTGAGTACATAAATTTATAAACATATAATGGCGTTATATTTCAACGCATGGCACATCACCAGAAATAGTTCGACTTTCAAACAGATTTAGCTTTGGTCTGTCGTTTAAGGCGTCTGACTAGAAATCAGATTCTCCATGGCAGCGTAGATTCGAAACCTACCTACTGCAAACGGAAATTGTTTTGCTTGAAATATATATTTTTTAATTAACAGCTCAGCCCAGATATTTTTCTCAGATATGGGGATTGAGTACATAAATTTATAAAAATATAATGGCCCTATATTTCAACGCATGGCACATCACCAAAAATAGTTCCACTTTCAAACAAATTTAGATTTGGTCTGTCGGTAAAGGCGTCTGACTAGAAATCAGATTCTCTATCAGCATAGGTTCCAAACCTACCTACTGCAAACGACCATTTGTTTTGCTTGAAATATAATTTTTGTAATTAGCAGCTCAGTCCAGAAAATTTTGTCAATTATGGGGATTGAGTGCATACATTTAAAACAATATAATGTCCTTATATTTCAAATGGCACATCAAAAGAAATAGTTCTACTTTCAAACAGATTTAGCCCTGGTCTGTGGGTTAAGGCGTCTGACTACAAATCAGATTCTCCATGGCAGCGTAGGTATGAAACCTACCTACTGCAAACAACCATTTGTTTTGCGTGAAATATAATTTTTGTAATTAGCAGCTCAGTCCAGAAAATTTTGTCAATTATGGGGATTGAGTGCATACATTTAAAACCATATAATGCTCTTATATTTCAAATGGCATATCACCAGAAATAGTTCTTCTTTCAAAAAGATTTAGCCCTGGTCTGTCGGTTAAGGCGTCTGACTAGAAATCAGATTCTCCATGGCAGCGTAGATTCGAAACCTACCTACTGCAAACGGAAATTGTTTTGCTTGAAATATATATTTTTTAATTAACAGCTCAGCCCAGAAATTTTTCTCAGATATGGGGATTGAGTACATAAATTTATAAAAATATAATGGCCTTATATTTCAACGCATGGCACATCACCAGAAATAGTACCACTTTCAAACAAATTTAGATTTGGTCTGTCGGTAAAAGCGTCTGACTAGAAATCAGATTCTCCATATCAGCGTAGGTTCGAAACCTACCTACTGCAAACGGCCATTTGTTTTGCTTGAAATATAATTTTTATAATTAGCAGCTCAGTCCAGAAAATTTTGTCAATTATGGGGATTGAGTTGGAAACCTACCTACTGCAAACGGCCATTGTTTTGCTTGAAATATATATTTTTTAATTTACAGCTCAGCCCAGAAATTTTTTCAAATATGAAGATTGGGTACATAAATTTATAAAAATATAATGGCCTTATATTTCAACGCATGGCACATCAACAAACAAATTTAGATTTGGTCTGTCGGTAAAGGCGTCTGACTAGAAATCAGATTCTCTATCAGCATAGGTTCCAAACCTACCTACTGCAAACGACCATTTGTTTTGCTTGAAATATAATTTTTGTAATTAGCAGCTCAGTCCAGAAAATTTTGTCAATTATGGGGATTGAGTGCATACGTTTAAAACAATATAATGTCCTTATATTTCAAATGGCACATCAAAAGAAATAGTTCTACTTTCAAACAGATTTAGCCCTGGTCTGTGGGTTAAGGCGTCTGACTACAAATCAGATTCTCCATGGCAGCGTAGGTTCGAAACCTACCTGCTGCAAAGGACCATTTGTTTTGCTTGAAATATAATTTTTGTAATTCGCAGCTCAGTCCAGAAAATTTTGTCAATTATGGGGATTGAGTGCATACATTTAAAACAATGTAATGTCCTAATATTTCAAATGGCACATCAAAAGAAATAGTTCTACTTTCAAACAGATTTAGCCCTGGTCTGTCAATTAAGGCGCCTGACGAGAAATCAGATTCTCCATGGCAGCGTAGGTTCGAAACCTACCTACTGCAAACGGAAATTGTTTTGCTTGAAATATAATTTTTGTAATTAGCAGCTCAGTCCAGAAAATTTTGTCAATTATAGGGATTAAGTTCGAAACCTACCTACTGCAAACGGCCATTGTTTTGCTTGAAATATATATTTTTTAATTAACAGCTCAGCCCAGAATTTTTTTCAAATATCAAGATTGAGTACATAAATTTCTAAAAATATAATGGCCTTATATTTCAACGCATGGCACATCACCAGAAATAGTTCGACTTTCAAACAGATTTAGCCCTGGTCTATTGGTTAATTCGGGTGACTAGACATCAGATTCTCGATGGCAGTGTAGGTTCGAAACCTACTTACTGCAAACGGAAATTGTTTTGTTTGAAATATAATTTTTGTAATTAGCAGCTCAGTCCAGAAAATTTTGTCAATTATGGGGATTGAGTTCGAAACCTACCTACTGCAAACGGCCATTGTTTTGCTTGAAATATATATCTTTTAATTAACAGCTCAGCCCAGAAATTTTTCTCAAATATGGGGATTGAGTACATAAATTTATAAAAATATAATGGACTTATATTTCAACGCATGGCACATCACCAGAAATAGTTCGACTTTCAAACAGATTTAGCCTTGGTCTGTCGGTTAAGGCGTCTGACTAGAAATCAGATTCTCCATGGCAGCGTAGGTAGGTATCGGAGTAGGTGTGATGGTGTAAAAACAGAGTTACGCAACCCGCGCATAATTTTACGTAGGAAATAATTTAAAGACATCCGGCATATTTTTAAAAAATTAAATTTAAAATTATAAAGCCAAAGATGTAAAAACATTAGCAAATTTAAATCGAAATACTCATTTACCGCGGGGAACAATATCGCGACGTCCTGTATACAATTTAAATTCAAAGAAGAAAATAAAAATAACAAAAACGAAAGTATCGTTGACTTAAAAGAAGCGATATAATAACGAAACACATACAACCAATGTAAAGAAAATGGGACAACCTGTATGTGATTAAAAGCAAACTACCTTTTCGGAGTACGTGTGATGGTGTGAAAACAGAGTTACCCAACCCGCGCATGATGTTACGTAGGAAATAATTTAAGGACATCCAGTATATTTTTAAAAAACTAAATTTAAAATTATGAAGCCAGAGATGCAAAAACTTTAACAAAATTAAATCGAAATACTCATTTGCCGCGGTGAACAATATCGCGACGTCCTGTATACAATTTAAATTGAAAGAAGGAAATAAAAATAACCAACACGAAAATATCGTTCGCTCGAAACAAACGAAATAATAACGTAACACATAGAACCAATGTAAAAAAAATGGGACAACCTGTATGTGATTAAAAGCAAACTACCTTATCGAAGAACGTGTGATGGTGTAAAAACAGAGTTACGCAACCCGCGCATGATTTTAGGTAGGAAATAATTTAAGGACATCCGGTATATTTTTAAAAAATTAAATTTAAAATTATAAAGCCAGAGATGCAAAAACATTAGCAAATTTAAATCGAAATACTCATTTACCGCGGGGAACAATATCGCGACGTCCTGTATACAATTTAAATTCAAAGAAGGAAATAAAAATAACGAAAACGAAAGTATCGTTGACTCAAAAGAAGCGATATAATAACGTAACACATAGAACCAATGTAAAGAAAATGGGACAACCTGTATCTGATTAGATGCAAACATTTTTATCTGAGTATGTGTAATCGTGTGAAAACAGAGTTACGCAACCCGCGTATGATTTTACATAGGAAATAATTTAAGGATAACCGGTATATTTTTAAAAAATTGGACATGACGCTAGAGATGTAAAAACCAATGCAAAGAAAAAAAAAACACTAAAATATATTAGCGATAGATAGTCGCAACTCGAAAACTTTTTCTTCATGTCCGGGTAGGAGCACATAGCAATAGAAATATATTTAATTACCTTAAAAAAAGAAAATCAATCACAATTAACTTTCTCGGGTGCACTTTTAAAACAAACTAAATGCAAATCTCGATGAAGATCATCCCACCTACATTGTCACCCCCACCAATTATTTAATATTTCGCGCCTAGGATAACGATCGCTAAGATCGTCGAACGTTGCCACGTTGAGCGCAAAACGTAGTTATTAAAAATGATGCGAGTTAATTTTTGTCTTTACCAATTATGAGAATCGTCGAAATCTATCTGGAAACACTTTCAACTGCATCCCGTCTCTTTTCGTTGAATTGAAATTGATCTTTTTTTCAATAAAAATCGATATAAATCACAATGCAGGGATGCTTCTGGCAACAGTGTCACCCCATCAACTTTTATAACGGTTTTCTGTCCGTCGATCGTAAATCATTTTTTCGCGGGTAAAATAACGGCTGTTAGAGAATCGTCGGACGTTGCCATATTTAAGAGATGCAAAAATCACGAAAATAATCGATCGATTTTAATAAGGGAAAAATGAAAGCCTACCTCGCTTTAAAATTTCAAACTTGAATGGATAGGAGGAACGTCGGAAGCCTACCAAACTATAGTGGTTACGAAACCGTACCACTCTACGCGAGTTATAATAAACTCGGGACGAAAATTCGCTTATTTTTCGCCTCCGACGCACCGTTTCCGAGATACGGCCCTTTTTCGAATTTTTTTTTTCCATTTTAAAATGGCTATAGCTCGAAAACGGTTCGTTTTTTGGGAAAACCGAGCAATTTTTTGCCCCATAGGGGACGGTTTACCACCCCATTTTTCGGGAATCCGGTATCTGTTTTCCCATTTTCTTGATTTTGGTGCCCCCGCCGGCATCGTATAGAGTCTTAGGAGCCTACCTCGATTTAAAATTTTAAACTTGAATGGATAGGAGGAACGTCGGAAACCTACCAGGCTATAGTATATACGAAACCGCACCATTTTACGCGCGTTGTAATAAACTCGGTACGAAAATTCGCTTATTTTTCGCCTCCGGCGCACTCTTATCGAGATACGGCCCTTTCTCTAATTTTTTTTTTTCGATTTTAAAATGGCCATAACTCGAAAACGATTCGTTTTTTGGGAAAACGGAGTAATTTTTTGCCCTAATAGGGACGGTTTACGACCCCATTTTACGGGAATCCGGTGTCAGTTTCCCCATTTTCTTGATTTTGGTACCCCCGCCGGCATCGTATAGAGTATTGCGAGCCTACCTCGATTTAAAATTTAAAACTTGAATGGATAGGAGGAACGTCGGAAACCTACCAGGCTATAGTGGTTACGAATCCGCACCACTCTACGCGCTTTACATTGAGCTCGGTACGAAAATTCGCTTATTTTTTGCCTCCGACGAACCCTTACCGAGATACGGCCCTTTCTCGAAAATTTTTTTCGATTTTAAAATGGCTATATCTCGAAAACGGTTCGTTTTTTGAGAAAACCGAGCAATTTTTTGCCCCGTAGGGGACGCTTTACCACCAAATTTTACGGGAATCCGGTATCGGTTTCCCCATTTTCTTGATTTTGGTACCCCCGCCGGCATCGTATAGAGTATTGCCAGCCTACCTCGATTTAAAATTTAAAACTTGAATGGATAGGAGGAACGTCGGAAACCTACCAGGCTATAGTGGTTACGAATCCGCACCACTCTACGCGCCTTATATTGAGCTCGGTACGAAAATTCGCTTATTTTTCGCCTCCGACGAACCCTTACCGAGATACGGCCCTTTCTCGAAATTTTTTTTTCGATTTTAAAATGGCTATATCTCGAAAACGGTTCGTTTTTTGAGAAAACCGAGCAATTTTTTGCCCCATAGGGGAGCTTTACCACCAAATTTTACGGGAATCCGGTATCGGTTTCCCCATTTTCTTGATTTTGGTACCCCCGCCGGCATCGTATAGAGTATTGCCAGCCTACCTCGATTTAAAATTTAAAACTTGAATGGATAGGAGGAACGTCGGAAACCTACCAGGCTATAGTGGTTACGAATCCGCACCACTCTACGCGCCTTATATTGAGCTCGGTACGAAAATTCGCTTATTTTTCGCCTCCGACGCACCCTTACCGAGATACGGCCCTTTTTCGAAATTTTTTTTTCGATTTTAAAATGGCTATATCTCGAAAACGGTTCGTTTTTTGAGAAAACCGAGCAATTTTTTGCCCCATAGGGGACGGTTTACCACCCATTTTACGGGAATCCGGTGTCAGTTTCCCCATTTTCTTGATTTTGGTACCCCCGCCGGCATCGTATAGAGTATTGCGAGCCTACCTCGATTTAAAATTTAAAACTTGAACTCTACGCGCGTTATATTGAGCTCGGTACGAAAATTCGCTTATTTTTCGCCTCCGACGCACCGTTACCGAGATACGGCCCTTTTTCGTTTTTTTTTTTTTTCGATTTTAAAATGGCCAAAACTCGAAAACGGTTCGCCCAATCAAAAAAAGGACAAAATTTTCACCCCAAAGGGGTCGCTTCTCACCCCCTTTACCCTTAGAAGACATTTTCTCCGATTTTTTTTTTTCAAAAATTACAAAATTCGAGGGGGTAAAATTTGGATTTGATACTTTGCCAGTCGATTCCCCACGCCGAGTTCGCCGGTCCATCTAGTTAATAACGTTGAGGCCGGTACGAAAATTCGCTTATTTTTCGCCTCCGACGCACCGTTTCCGAGATACGGCCCTTTTTCGAAAATTTTTCGAAAATGTCGAAATCTCGAAAACGGCTCGTCGGATCGAAAAACGCACGAAATTTTCGCCCCAAAGGGGTCGCTTCTCACCCCCCTTTACCCTTAGAAGGCATTTTCTCCGATTTTTTTTTTCAAAAATTACAAAATTCGAGGGGGTAAATTTTGGAGGGGGGGGTTGAGACTTTGCCAGTCGATTCCCCACGCCGAGTCGGCCGGTCCCTCTAATCAATGAGGCCGAGGCCGGTACGAAAATTCGCTTATTTTTCGCCTCCGACGCACCGTTTCCGAGATACGACGATTTGAAAATTTTGAAAATTTTTCCAAAAAACCGCCGTATCTCGGAAACGGTTCGTCGTAGCGAGAAACGGAGCGAATTTCCGTCCCAAAAAGGACGGTTTCCGACCCCGTTTTACCCGGATCTGACATCGTTTCCGCCATTTTTCGGAAAAAAGTTCTTTCGGGGGCGGTAACTCCGCCCCCCGAGGTCGGGGGCGGTTCCGCTCCCGGCGCCGAAATCGCGGCCGCCCCCTCCGCCGACCCGCCAAGTTTCATCCCGATCGGAGCGGCCGTTCCCTAGATACATCGCGAGCCTGATACAAACAGTTATATATTCATGTCAATATCTTTCAAATTCTAGTCAAAATCGGCGTCTTTGGGCATTCTAGTAACGAAAACCTTAATAAACTATTAGATTTCGACGTAAGGCAACCATTCTGAGTCAAATAGTTGCCGATTTCGATAAAATCTTAGTCAGAATCTGCTTTTTCGCCTCTTATTGTACCCAAATCTACGTTAGAAATGCAGATATATACTTAAAACACCTTCTTTTGGGACAAATAATTGGTTTTCGCCCTTGATTTACGGAAGATTATAGCCCAAACATGCATTTTCATAACTTAGCGAACTGAAATCTACATTAAAACTGCAGATAACTACTTAAAAATTCACTTCCTTGAATTGATAATAGGTTTTTCTTTGTCATTTTAAACAGATTCCAGTCAAAATCGGCTTCTTCGATTCATATCGTATCTAAAACCGCATCAAAACTGCAAATCTCAGTTTAAACTATCATTTTTTGATACAAACAGTTATATATTCATGTCAATATCTTTCAAATTCTAGTCAAAATCGGCGTCTTTGGGCATTTTAGTAACGAAAACCATAATAAACTATTAGATTTCGACGTAAGGCAACCTTTCTGAGTCAAATAGTTGCCGATTTCGAGAAATCTTAGTCAGAATCTGCTTTTTCGCCTCTTATTGTACCCAAATCTACCTTAGAAATGCAGATATATACTTAAAACACCTTCTTTTAGGACAAATAATTGGTTTTCGCCCTTGATTTACGGAAGATTATAGCCAAAACATGCATTTTCATAACTTAGCGAACTGAAATCTACATTAAAACTGCAGATAACTACTTAAAAATTCACTTCCTTGAATTGATAATAGGTTTTTCTTTGTCATTTTAAACAGATTCCAGTCAAAATCGGCTTCTTCGACTCATATCGTACCTAAAACCGCATCAAAACTGCAAATATCAGTTTAAACTATAATTTTTTGATACAAACAGTTATATATTCATGTCAATATCATTCAAATTCTAGTCAAAATCGGCGTCTTTGGGCATTTTAGTAACGAAAACCTTAATAAACTATTAGATTTCGACGTAAGGCAACAATTCTGGGTCAAATAGTTGCCGATTTCGATACAATCTTAGTCAGAATCTGCTTTTTCGCCTTTTATTGTACCCAAATCTACCTTAGAAATGCAGATATATACTTAAAACACCTTCTTTTGGGACAAATAATTGGTTTTCGCCCTTGATTTACGGAAGATTATAGCCAAAACATGCATTTTCATAACTTAGCGAACTGAAATCTACATTAAAACTGCAGATAACTACTTAAAAATTCACTTCCTTGAATTGATAATAGGTTTTTCTTTGTCATTTTAAACAGATTCCAGTCAAAATCGGCTTCTTCGATTCATATCGTACCTAAACCCGCATCAAAACTGCAAATATCAGTTTAAACTATCATTTTTTGATACAAACAGTTATATATTCATGTCAATATCTTTCAAATTCTAGTCAAAATCGGCGTCTTTGGGCATTTTAGTAACGAAAACCTTAATAAACTATTAGATTTCGACGTAAGGCAACCTTTCTGAGTCAAATAGTTGCCGATTTCGATAAAATCTTAGTCAGAATCTGCTTTTTCGCCTCTTATTGTACCCAAATCTACCTTAGAAATGCAGATATATACTTAAAACACCTTCTTTTGGGACAAATAATTGGTTTTCGCCCTTGATTTACGGAAGATTATAGCCAAAACATGCATTTTCATAACTTAGCGAACTGAAATCTACATTAAAAGTGCAGATAACTACTTAAAAATTCACTTCCTTGAATTGATAATAGGTTTTTCTTTGTCATTTTAAACAGATTCCAGTCAAAATCGGCTTCTTCGACCCATATCGTACCTAAAACCGCATCAAAACTGCAAATATCAGTTTAAACTATCATTTTTTGATACAAACAGTTATATATTCATGTCAATATCTTTCAAATTCTAGTCAAAATCGGCGTCTTTGGGCATTTTAGTAACGAAAACCTTAATAAACTATTAGATTTCGACGTAAGGCAACCATTCTGAGTCAAATAGTTGCCGATTTCGATAAAATCTTAGTCAGAATCTGCTTTTTCGCCTCTTATTGTACCCAAATCTACCTTAGAAATGCAGATATATACTTAAAACACCTTCTTTTGGGACAAATAATTGGTTTTCGCCCTTGATTTACGGAAGATTATAGCCAAAACATGCATTTTCATAACTTAGCGAACTGAAATCTACATTAAAAGTGCAGATAACTACTTAAAAATTCACTTCCTTGAATTCATAATAGGTTTTTCTTTGTCATTTTAAACAGATTCCAGTCAAAATCGGCTTCTTCGACCCATATCGTACCTAAAACCGCATCAGAACTGCAAATATCAGTTTAAACTATCATTTTTTGATACAAACAGTTATATATTCATGTCAATATCTTTCAAATTCTAGTCAAAATCGGCGTCTTTGGGCATTTTAGTAACGAAAACCTTAATAAACTATTAGATTTCGACGTAAGGCAACCATTCTGAGTCAAATAGTTGCCGATTTCGATAAAATCTTAGTCAGAATCTGCTTTTTCGCCTCTTATTGTACCCAAATCTACCTTAGAAATGCAGATATATACTTAAAACACCTTCTTTTGGGACAAATAATTGGTTTTCGCCCTTGATTAACGGAAGATTATAGCCAAAACATGGATTTTCATAACTTAGCGAACTGAAATCTACATTAAAACTGCAGATAACTACTTAAAAATTCACTTCCTTGAATTCATAATAGGTTTTTCTTTGTCATTTTAAACAGATTCCAGTCAAAATCGGCTTCTTCGATTCATATCGTATCTAAAACCGCATCAAAACTGCAAATATCAGTTTAAACTATCATTTTTTGATACAAAGAGTTATATATTCATGTCAATATCTTTCAAATTCTAGTCAAAATCGGCGTTTTTGGGCATTTTAGTAACGAAAACGTTAATAAACTATTAGATTTCGACGTAAGGCAACCTTTCTGAGTCAAATAGTTGCCGATTTCGATAAAATCTTAGTCAGAATCTGCTTTTTCGCCTCTTATTGTACCCAAATCTACCTTAGAAATGCAGATATATACTTAAAACACCTTCTTTTGGGACAAATAATTGGTTTTCGCCCTTGATTTACTGAAGATTATAGCCAAAACATGCATTTTCATAACTTAGCGAACTGAAATCTACATTAAAAGTGCAGATAACTACTTAAAAATTCACTTCCTTGAATTGATAATAGGTTTTTCTTTGTCATTTTAAACAGATTCCAGTCAAAATCGGCTTCTTCGACTCATATCGTACCTAAAACCGCATCAAAACTGCAAATATCAGTTTAAACTATCATTTTTTGATACAAACAGTTATATATTCATGTCAATATCTTTCAAATTCTAGTCAAAATCGGCGTCTTTGGGCATTTTAGTAACGAAAACCTTAATAAACTATTAGATTTCGACGTAAGGCAACCATTCTGAGTCAAATAGTTGCCGATTTCGATAAAATCTTAGTCAGAATCTGCTTTTTCGCCTCTTATTGTACCCAAATCTACCTTAGAAATGCAGATATATACTTAAAACACCTTCTTTTGGGACAAATAATTGGTTTTCGCCCTTGATTAACGGAAGATTATAGCCAAAACATGCATTTTCATAACTTAGCGAACTGAAATCTACATTAAAACTGCAGATAACTACTTAAAAATTCACTTCCTTGAATTGATAATAGGTTTTTCTTTGTCATTTTAAACAGATTCCAGTCAAAATCGGCTTCTTCGATTCATATCGTATCTAAAACCGCATCAAAACTGCAAATATCAGTTTAAACTATCATTTTTTGATACAAACAGTTATATATTCATGTGAATATCTTTCAAATTCTAGTCAAAATCGGCGTCTTTGGGCATTTTAGTAACGAAAACCTTAATAAACTATTAGATTTCGACGTAAGGCAACCTTTCTGAGTCAAATAGTTGCCGATTTCGATAAAATCTTAATCAGAATCTGCTTTTTCGCCTCTTATTGTACCCAAATCTACCTTAGAAATGCAGATATATACTTAAAACACCTTCTTTTGGGACAAATAATTGGTTTTCGCCCTTGATTTACGGAAGATTATAGCAAAAACATGCATTTTCATAACTTAGCGAACTGAAATCTACATTAAAAGTGCAGATAACTACTTAAAAAGTCACTTCCTTGAATTGATAATAGGTTTTTCTTTGTCATTTTAAACAGATTCCAGTCAAAATCGGCTTCTTCGACTCATATCGTACCTAAAACCGCATCAAAACTGCAAATATCAGTTTAAACTATCATTTTTTGATACAAACAGTTATATATTCATGTCAATATCATTCAAATCCTAGTCAAAATCGGCGTCTTTGGGCATTTTAGTAACGAAAACCTTAATAAACTATTAGATTTCGACGTAAGGCAACCATTCTGAGTCAAATAGTTGCCGATTTCGATAAAATCTTAGTCAGAATCTGCTTTTTCGCCTCTTATTGTACCCAAATCTACCTTAGAAATGCAGATATATACTTAAAACACCTTCTTTTGGGACAAATAATTATTTTTCGCCCTTGATTTACGGAAGATTATAGCCAAAACATGCATTTTCATAACTTAGCGAACTGAAATCTACATTAAAACTGCAGATAACTACTTAAAAATTCACTTCCTTGAATTGATAATAGGTTTTTATTTGTCATTTTAAACAGATTCCAGTCAAAATCGGCTTCTTCGATTCATATCGTATCTAAAACCGCATCAAAACTGCAAATATCAGTTTAAACCATCATTTTTTGATACAAACAGTTATATATTCATGTCAATATCTTTCAAATTCTAGTCAAAATCGGCGTCTTTGGGCATTTTAGTAACGAAAACCTTAATAAACTATTAGATTTCGACGTAAGGCAACCATTCTGAGTCAAATAGTTGCCGATTTCGATAAAATCTTAGTCAGAATCTGCTTTTTCGCCTCTTATTGTACCCAAATCTACCTTAGAAATGCAGATATATACCTAAAACACCTTCTTTTGGGACAAATAATTGGTTTTCGCCCTTGATTAACGGAAGATTATAGCCAAAACATGCATTTTCATAACTTAGCGAACTGAAATCTACATTAAAAGTGCAGATAACTACTTAAAAATTCACTTCCTTGAATTGTTAATAGGTTTTTCTTTGTCATTTTAAACAGATTCCAGTCAAAATCGGCTTCTTCGATTCATATCGTATCTAAAACCGCATCAAAACTGCAAATATCAGTTTAAACTATCATTTTTTGATACAAACAGTTATATATTCATGTCAATATCTTTCAAATTCTAGTCAAAATCGGCGTCTTTGGGCATTTTAGTAACGAAAACCTTAATAAACTATTAGATTTCGACGTAAGGAAACCATTCTGAGTCAAATAGTTGCCGATTTCGATAAAATCTTAGTCAGAATCTGCTTTTTCGCCTCTTATAGTACCCAAATCTGCCTTAGAAATGCAGATATATACTTAAAACACCTTCTTTTGGGACAAATAATTGGTTTTCGCCCTTGATTAACGGAAGATTATAGCCAAAACATGCATTTTCATAACTTAGCGAACTGAAATCTACATTAAAAGTGCAGATAACTACTTAAAAATTCACTTCCTTGAATTGATAATAGGTTTTTCTTTGTCATTTTAAACAGATTCCAGTCAAAATCGGCTTCTTCGACTCATATCGTACCTAAAACCGCATCAAAACTGCAAATATCAGTTTAAACTATCATTTTTTGATACAAACAGTTATATATTCATGTCAATCTCATTCAAATCCTAGTCAAAATCGGCGTCTTTGGGCATTTTAGTAACGAAAACCTTAATAAACTATTAGATTTCGACGTAAGGCAACCATTCTGAGTCAAATAGTTGCCGATTTCGATAAAATCTTAGTCAGAATCTGCTTTTTCGCCTCTTATTGTACCCAAATCTACCTTAGAAATGCAGATATATACTTAAAACACCTTCTTTTGGGACAAATAATTGGTTTTCGCCCTTGATTTACGGAAGATTATAGCCAAAACATGCATTTTCATAACTTAGCGAACTGAAATCTACATTAAAACTGCAGATAACTACTTAAAAATTCACTTCCTTGAATTGATAATAGGTTTTTCTTTGTCATTTTAAACAGATTCCAGTCAAAATCGGCTTCTTCGACTCATGTCGTACCTAAAACCGCATCAAAACTGCAAATATCAGTTTAAACTATGATTTTTTGATACAAACAGTTATATATTCATGTCAATATCTTTCAAATTCTAGTCAAAATCGGCGTCTTTGGGCATTTTAGTAACGAAAACCTTAATAAACTATTAGATTTCGACGTAAGGCAACCATTCTGAGTCAAATAGTTGCCGATTTCGATAAAATCTTAGTCAGAATCTGCTTTTTCGCCTCTTATTGTACCCAAATCTGCCTTAGAAATGCAGATATATACTTAAAACACCTTCTTTTGGTACAAATAATTGGTTTTCGCCCTTGATTAACGGAAGATTATAGCCAAAACATGCATTTTCATAACTTAGCGAACTGAAATCTACATTAAAACTGCAGATAACTACTTAAAAATTCACTTCCTTGAATTGATAATAGGTTTTTCTTTGTCATTTTAAACAGATTCCAGTCAAAATCGGCTTCTTCGATTCATATCGTATCTAAAACCGCATCAAAACTGCAAATATCAGTTTAAATTATCATTTTTTGATACAAACAGTTATATATTCATGTCAATATTTTTCAAATTCTAGTCAAAATCGGCGTCTTTGGGCATTTTAGTAACGAAAACCTTAATAAACTATTAGATTTCGACGTAAGGCAACCTTTCTGAGTCAAATAGTTGCCGATTTCGATAAAATCTTAGTCAGAATCTGCTTTTTCGCCTCTTATTGTACCCAAATCTACCTTAGAAATGCAGATATATACTTAAAACACCTTCTTTTGGGACAAATAATTGGTTTTCGCCCTTGATTTACGGAAGATTATAGCAAAAACATGCATTTTCATAACTTAGCGAACTGAAATCTACATTAAAAGTGCAGATAACTATTTAAAAATTCACTTCCTTGAATTGGTAATAGGTTTTTCTTTGTCATTTTAAACAGATTCCAGTCAAAATCGGCTTCTTCGACTCATATCGTACCTAAAACCGCATCAAAACTGCAAATATCAGTTTAAACTATCATTTTTTGATACAAACAGTTATATATTCATGTCAATATCATTCAAATCCTAGTCAAAATCGGCGTCTTTGGGCATTTTAGTAACGAAAACCTTAATAAACTATTAGATTTCGACGTAAGGCAACCATTCTGAGTCAAATAGTTGCCGATTTCGATAAAATCTTAGTCAGAATCTGCTTTTTCGCCTCTTATTGTACCCAAATCTACCTTAGAAATGCAGATATATACTTAAAACACCTTCTTTTGGGACAAATAATTGGTTTTCGCCCTTGATTTACGGAAGATTATAGCCAAAACATGCATTTTCATAACTTAGCGAACTGAAATCTACATTAAAACTGCAGATAACTACTTAAAAATTCACTTCCTTGAATTGATAATAGGTTTTTCTTTGTCATTTTAAACAGATTCCAGTCAAAATCGGCTTCTTCGACTCATGTGGTACCTAAAACCGCATCAAAACTGCAAATATCAGTTTAAACTATGATTTTTTGATACAAACAGTTATATATTCATGTTAATATCTTTCAAATTCTAGTCAAAATCGGCGTCTTTGGGCATTTTAGTAACGAAAACCTTAATAAACTATTAGATTTCGACGTAAGGCAACCATTCTGAGTCAAATAGTTGCCGATTTCGATAAAATCTTAGTCAGAATCTGCTTTTTCGCCTCTTATTGTACCCAAATCTACCTTAGAAATGCAGATATATACTTAAAACACCTTCTTTTGGGACAAATATTATTTTTCGCCCTTGATTTACGGAAGATTATAGCCAAAACATGCATTTTCATAACTTAGCGAACTGAAATCTACATAAAAACTGCAGATAACTACTTAAAAATTCGCTTCCTTGAATTGATAATAGGTTTTTCTTTGTCATTTTAAACAGATTCCAGTCAAAATCGGCTTCTTCGATTCATATCGTATCTAAAACCGCATCAAAACTGCAAATATCAGTTTAAACTATCATTTTTTGATACAAACAGTTATATATTCATGTCAATATCTTTCAAATTCTAGTCAAAATCGGTGTCTTTGGGCATTTTAGTAACGAAAACCTTAATAAACTATTAGATTTCGACGTAAGGCAACCTTTCTGAGTCAAATAGTTGCCGATTTCGATAAAATCTTAGTCAGAATCTGCTTTTTCGCCTCTTATTGTACCCAAATCTACCTTAGAAATGCAGATATATACTTAAAACACCTTCTTTTGGGACAAATATTATTTTTCGCCCTTGATTTACGGAAGATTATAGCCAAAACATGCATTTTCATAACTTAGCGAACTGAAATCTACATTAAAACTGCAGATAACTACTTAAAAATTCGCTTCCTTGAATTGATAATAGGTTTTTCTTTGTCATTTTAAACAGATTCCAGTCAAAATCGGCTTCTTCGACTCATGTCGTACCTAAAACCGCATCAAAACTGCAAATATCAGTTTAAACTATCATTTTTTGATACAAACAGTTATATATTTATGTCAATATCTTTCAAATTCTAGTCAAAATCGGTGTCTTTGGGCATTTTAGTAACGAAAACCTTAATAAACTATTAGATTTCGACGTAAGGCAACCTTTCTGAGTCAAATAGTTGCCGATTTCGATAAAATCTTAGTCAGAATCTGCTTTTTCGCCTCTTATTGTACCCAAATCTACCTTAGAAATGCAGATATATACTTAAAACACCTTCTTTTGGGACAAATAATTGGTTTTCGCCCTTGATTTACGGAAGATTATAGCCAAAACATGCATTTTCATAACTTAGCGAACTGAAATCTACATTAAAACTGCAGATAACTACTTAAAAATTCACTTCCTTGAATTGATAATAGGTTTTTCTTTGTCATTTCAAACAGATTCCAGTCAAAATCGGCTTCTTCGATTCATATCGTATCTAAAACCGCATCAAAACTGCAAATATCAGTTTAAACTATCATTTTTTGATACAAACAGTTATATATTCATTTCAATATCTTTCAAATTCTAGTCAAAATCGGCGTCTTTGGGCATTTTAGTAACGAAAACCATAGTAAACTATTAGATTTCGACGTAAGGCAACCTTTCTGAGTCAAATAGTTGCCGATTTCGATAAAATCTTAGTCAGAATCTGCTTTTTCGCCTCTTATTGTACCCAAATCTACCTTAGAAATGCAGATATATACTTAAAACACCTTCTTTTGGGACAAATAATTGGTTTTCGCCCTTGATTTACGGAAGATTATAGCCAAAACATGCATTTTCATAACTTAGCGAACTGAAATCTACATTAAAACTGCAGATAACTACTTAAAAATTCAGTTCCTTGAATTGATAATAGGTTTTTCTTTGTCATTTTAAACAGATTCCAGTCAAAATCGGCTTCTTCGATTCATATCGTATCTAAAACCGCATCAAAACTGCAAATATCAGTTTAAACTATCATTTTTTGATACAAACAGTTATATATTCATGTCAATATCTTTCAAATTCTAGTCAAAATCGGCGTCTTTGGGCAATTTAGTAACGAAAACCTTAATAAACTATTAGATTTCGACGTAAGGCAACCTTTCTGAGTCAAATAGTTACCGATTTCGATAAAATCTTAGTCAGAATCTGCTTTTTCGCCTCTTATTGTACCCAAATCTACCTTAGAAATGCAGATATATACTTAAAACACCTTCTTTTGGGACAAATAATTGGTTTTCGCCCTTGATTAACGGAAGATTATAGCCAAAACATGCATTTTCATAACTTAGCGAACTGAAATCTACATTAAAACTGCAGATAACTACTTAAAAATTCACTTCCTTGAATTGATAATAGGATTTTCTTTGTCATTTTAAACAGATTCCAGTCAAAATCGGCTTCTTCGATTCATATCGTATCTAAAACCGCATCAAAACTGCAAATATCAGTTTAAACTATCATTTTTTGATACAAACAGTTATATATTCATGTCAATATCTTTCAAATTCTAGTCAAAATCGGCGTCTTTGGGCAATTTAGTAACGAAAACCTTAATAAACTATTAGATTTCGACGTAAGGCAACCTTTCTGTGTCAAATAGTTACCGATTTCGATAAAATCTTAGTCAGAATCTGCTTTTTCGCCTCTTATTGTACCCAAATCTACCTTAGAAATGCAGATATATAATTAAAACACCTTCTTTTGGGACAAATAATTGGTTTTCGCCCTTGATTTACGGAAGATTATAGCCAAAACATGCATTTTCATAACTTAGCGAACTGAAATCTACATTAAAACTGCAGATAACTACTTAAAAATTCACTTCCTTGAATTGATAATACGTTTTTCTTTGTCATTTTAAACAGATTCCAGTCAAAATCGGCTTCTTCGACCCATATCGTACCTAAAACCGCATCAAAACTGCAAATATCAGTTTAAACTATCATTTTTTGATACAAACAGTTATATATTCATGTCAATATCATTCAAATTCTAGTCAAAATCGGCGTCTTTGGGCATTTTAGTAACGAAAACCTTAATAAACTATTAGATTTCGACGTAAGGCAACCATTCTGAGTCAAATAGTTGCCGATTTCGATACAATCTTAGTCAGAATCTGCTTTTTCGCCTCTTATTGTACCCAAATCTACCTTAGAAATGCAGATATATACTTAAAACACCTTCTTTTGGGACAAATAATTGGTTTTCGCCCTTGATTTACGGAAGATTATAGCCAAAACATGCATTTTCATAACTTAGCGAACTGAAATCTACATTAAAACTGCAGATAACTACTTAAAAATTCACATCCTTGAATTGATAATAGGTTTTTCTTTGTCATTTTAAACAGATTCCAGTCAAAATCGGCTTCTTCGATTCATATCGTACCTAAACCCGCATCAAAACTGCAAATATCAGTTTAAACTATCATTTTTTGATACAAACAGTTATATATTCATGTCAATATCTTTCAAATTCTAGTCAAAATCGGCGTCTTTGGGCATTTTAGTAACGAAAACCTTAATAAACTATTAGATTTCGACGTAAGGCAACCATTCTGAGTCAAATAGTTGCCGATTTCGATAAAATCTTAGTCAGAATCTGCTTTTTCGCCTCTTATTGTACCCAAATCTACCTTAGAAATGCAGATATATACTTAAAACACCTTCTTTTGGGACAAATAATTGGTTTTCGCCCTTGATTAACGGAAGATTATAGTCAAAACATGCATTTTCATAACTTAGCGAACTGAAATCTACATTAAAACTGCAGATAACTACTTAAAAATTCACTTCCTTGAATTGATAATAGGTTTTTCTTTGTCATTTTAAACAGATTCCAGTCAAAATCGGCTTCTTCGATTCATATCGTATCTAAAACCGCATCAAAACTGCAAATATCAGTTTAAACTATCATTTTTTGATACAAACAGTTATATATTCATGTCAATATCTTTCAAATTCTAGTCAAAATCGGCGTCTTTGGGCATTTTAGTAACGAAAACCTTAATAAACTATTAGATTTCGACGTAAGGCAACCTTTCTGAGTCAAATAGTTGCCGATTTCGATAAAATCTTAGTCAGAATCTGCTTTTTCGCCTCTTATTGTACCCAAATCTACCTTAGAAATGCAGATATATACTTAAAACACCTTCTTTTGGGACAAATAATTGGTTTTCGCCCTTGATTTACGGAAGATTATAGCAAAAACATGCATTTTCATAACTTAGCGAACTGAAATCTACATTAAAAGTGCAGATAACTACTTAAAAATTCACTTCCTTGAATTGATAATAGGTTTTTCTTTGTCATTTTAAACAGATTCCAGTCAAAATCGGCTTCTTCGACTCATATCGTACCTAAAACCGCATCAAAACTGCAAATATCAGTTTAAACTATCATTTTTTGATACAAACAGTTATATATTCATGTCAATATCATTCAAATCCTAGTCAAAATCGGCGTCTTTGGGCATTTTAGTAACGAAAACCTTAATAAACTATTAGATTTCGACGTAAGGCAACCATTCTGAGTCAAATAGTTGCCGATTTCGATAAAATCTTAGTCAGAATCTGCTTTTTCGCCTCTTATTGTACCCAAATCTACCTTAGAAATGCAGATATATACTTAAAACACCTTCTTTTGGGACAAATAATTGGTTTTCGCCCTTGATTTACGGAAGATTATAGCCAAAACATGCATTTTCATAACTTAGCGAACTGAAATCTACATTAAAACTGCAGATAACTACTTAAAAATTCACTTCCTTGAATTGATAATAGGTTTTTCTTTGTCATTTAAAACAGATTCCAGTCAAAATCGGCTTCTTCGACTCATATCGTACCTAAAACCGCATCAAAACTGCAAATATCAGTTTAAACTATGATTTTTTGATACAAACAGTTATATATTCATGTCAATATCTTTCAAATTCTAGTCAAAATCGGCGTCTTTGGGCATTTTAGTAACGAAAACCTTAAAAAACTATTAGATTTCGACGTAAGGCAACCATTCTGAGTCAAATAGTTGCCGATTTCGATAAAATCTTAGTCAGAATCTGCTTTTTCGCCTCTTATTGTACCCAAATCTACCTTAGAAATGCAGATATATACTTAAAACACCTTCTTTTGGGACAAATATTATTTTTCGCCCTTGATTTACGGAAGATTATAGCCAAAACATGCATTTTCATAACTTAGCGAACTGAAATCTACATTAAAACTGCAGATAACTACTTAAAAATTCACTTCCTTGAATTGATAATAGGTTTTTCTTTGTCATTTTAAACAGATTCCAGTCAAAATCGGCTTCTTCGATTCATATCGTATCTAAAACCGCATCAAAACTGCAAATATCAGTTTAGACTATCATTTTTTGATACAAACAGTTATATATTCATGTCAATATCTTTCAAATTCTAGTCAAAATCGGTGTCTTTGGGCATTTTAGTAACGAAAACCTTAATAAACTATTAGATTTCGACGTAAGGCAACCTTTCTGAGTCAAATAGTTGCCGATTTCGATAAAATCTTAGTCAGAATCTGCTTTTTCGCCTCTTATTGTACCCAAATCTACCTTAGAAATGCAGATATATACTTAAAACACCTTCTTTTGGGACAAATAATTGGTTTTCGCCCTTGATTTACGGAAGATTATAGCCAAAACATGCATTTTCATAACTTAGCGAACTGAAATCTACATTAAAACTGCAGATAACTACTTAAAAATTCACTTCCTTGAATTGATAATAGGTTTTTCTTTGTCATTTTAAACAGATTCCAGTCAAAATCGGCTTCTTCGATTCATATCGTATCTAAAACCGCATCAAAACTGCAAATATCAGTTTAAACTATCATTTTTTGATACAAACAGTTATATATTCATGTCAATATCTTTCAAATTCTAGTCAAAATCGGCGTCTTTGGGCATTTTAGTAACGAAAACCATAGTAAACTATTAGATTTCGACGTAAGGCAACCTTTCTGAGACAAATAGTTGCCGATTTCGATAAAATCTTAGTCAGAATCTGCTTTTTCGCCTCTTATTGTACCCAAATCTACCTTAGAAATGCAGATATACAATTAAAACACCTTCTTTTGGGACAAATAATTGGTTTTCGCCCTTGATTTACGGAAGATTATAGCCAAAACATGCATTTTCATAACTTAGCGAACTGAAATCTACATTAAAACTGCAGATAACTACTTAAAAATTCACTTCCTTGAATTGATAATAGGTTTTTCTTTGTCATTTTAAACAGATTCCAGTCAAAATCGGCTTCTTCGACTCATATCGTACCTAAAACCGCATCAAAACTGCAAATATCAGTTTAAACTATGATTTTTTGATACAAACAGTTATATATTCATGTCAATATCTTTCAAATTCTAGTCAAAATCGGCGTCTTTGGGCATTTTAGTAACGAAAACCTTAATAAACTATTAGATTTCGACGTAAGGCAACCATTCTGAGTCAAATAGTTGCCGATTTCGATAAAATCTTAGTCAGAATCTGCTTTTTCGCCTCTTATTGTACCCAAATCTACCTTAGAAATGCAGATATATACTTAAAACACCTTCTTTTGGGACAAATATTATTTTTCGCCCTTGATTTACGGAAGATTATAGCCAAAACATGCATTTTCATAACTTAGCGAACTGAAATCTACATTAAAACTGCAGATAACTACTTAAAAATTCACTTCCTTGAATTGATAATAGGTTTTTCTTTGTCATTTTAAACAGATTCCAGTCAAAATCGGCTTCTTCGATTCATATCGTATCTAAAACCGCATCAAAACTGCAAATATCAGTTTAAACTATCATTTTTTGATACAAACAGTTATATATTCATGTCAATATCTTTCAACATTACTAAATATTTCCGGGCTTTTGAGCCGTGGTCCCGAGATTAAACTCGACGTTTCGTCTACAACTGCGGAAGACATTTTCAAGAGCGGCGATGCGGTAACGGTCGAAGTGTTCTTCCGTACTGCTCTCCGATGACTGGTTTGTTGACTGGAAGATCCGCCGTATTTAAGCGCGCTGTAATGGGCGTGACCTCGGTGGCGGGCTTGGGTTGAACTTGTCTGGGTAAACACGTTGTTTTGTTGATGACCTGAGTCCATGTTTTACTGATATTGAGACCTTCTTCTTTTCTATTGAAATTATTCCGATGTTTTTGAATTTCAATAGCTTCTCTGAAAAGACGTGGATAAAAATGTGGTGTTTTGTCCAGTACCTGCGTGTCTTTGAACATGATACGATGGTCACCTTTGTCAAAAGCATGTTCTGCCACTGCTGATTTTTCCGTGTGTCCAAGTCGGCAGTTTCTTTTATGTTCCGTTAGTCTAGTTTCAACGCTTCTCTTTGTGGTACCTATATATACCGAGCCACAGGAACACGGAATGCGGTATATCCCTGGTGAAGAAAAGGCGTCCCTTGTATCCTTGGCAGACCTGAGGCTTTGTCTGATTGTAGTCGTTGGTTTAAAGACGACCCGAACGTTGTGTCGTTCTAAATGTTTACCGATCCTGTCTGTGACGTTCTTAATAAAAGGAAATGATACCTTCCCTTGAGGTTCCTCTGTCGTATCTCTTGTCTTAGATCTTCTATTTTTCATAGCTTTTTGTATTTCAGAGGTGGTATATCCGTTATTTTTCAGGGAATTGGTCAAGTGATTAATCTCTTCACGCAGGTACTTGGGTTCGCTAATCCGATTAGCCCTTGTCATTAAGGTTTTTATTACCCCCATTTTCTGTCTCGGATGGTGATTAGATAATTTGTTCAGGTAACGTTCCGTGTGAGTGGGTTTTCGATAAACTTTATGACCCAATTTTCCATTTGGTCGCCTTTCTACCTGCACATCTAAGAATGCCAACCTGCCGTCCTTTTCTGTCTCCATGGTAAATTTTATTTTATTGTTAATGGAATTGAGATGCGCCAAGAAGATTTGAAGCTCCTTTTCGCCGTGGCTCCATATTACAAATGTGTCGTCCACGTAGCGGAACCAACACTTGGGCTTCTTTTGGGCAGTATTTAATGCCTGCTGTTCAAACTTTTCCATGAAAAAATTTGCTATGACCGGGCTTAATGGGCTTCCCATGGCTACCCCGTCAACTTGTTCATAAAACTCCTTGTTCCATTGGAAATAAGTGGTGGTTAAGCAGTGTCGGAAAAGTTCTGTGACATCGTTCCGAAAATGTGCAGATATTAAATCCAAAGTCTCCTTGACTGGCACCATAGTGAACAAAGAAACAACATCGAAGCTCACTAATATGTCTTTGGGTGACAAAGTGATGTTTTTGATCTTCTGTATAAACTGAGTCGAGTCCTTGATGTGTGATACTGTCCTCCCTATGAGTGGTTCAAGGAGTTTGGTTAGATGCTTGGCGAGATGGTAAGTCGGGGAACCTATAGCGCTAACTATGGGTCTCAAGGGTACTGCCTCTTTATGAATTTTTGGCAATCCGTATAATCTTGGTGGTAATGCCTCCGAATTGCTTAGTTTTCGCTGGATTTCTGGTTCAATAGATGACTTCTTGATTAACGTCTTTGTTTTCTTTAGGATGCGGTTGGTTGGGTCCTGTTGCAACTTTTTGTATGTTTTGGGGTCTAGCATCTAACCAAACTCCTTGAACCACTCATAGGGAGGACAGTATCACACATCAAGGACTCGACTCAGTTTATACAGAAGATCAAAAACATCACTTTGTCACCCAAAGACATATTAGTGAGCTTCGATGTTGTTTCTTTGTTCACTATGGTGCCAGTCAAGGAGACTTTGGATTTAATATCTGCACATTTTCGGAACGATGTCACAGAACTTTTCCGACACTGCTTAACCACCACTTATTTCCAATGGAACAAGGAGTTTTATGAACAAGTTGACGGGGTAGCCATGGGAAGCCCATTAAGCCCGGTCATAGCAAATTTTTTCATGGAAAAGTTTGAACAGCAGGCATTAAATACTGCCCAAAAGAAGCCCAAGTGTTGGTTCCGCTACGTGGACGACACATTTGTAATATGGAGCCACGGCGAAAAGGAGCTTCAAATCTTCTTGGCGCATCTCAATTCCATTAACAATAAAATAAAATTTACCATGGAGACAGAAAAGGACGGCAGGTTGGCATTCTTAGATGTGCAGGTAGAAAGGCGACCAAATGGAAAATTGGGTCATAAAGTTTATCGAAAACCCACTCACACGGAACGTTACCTGAACAAATTATCTAATCACCATCCGAGACAGAAAATGGGGGTAATAAAAACCTTAATGACAAGGGCTAATCGGATTAGCGAACCCAAGTACCTGCGTGAAGAGATTAATCACTTGACCAATTCCCTGAAAAATAACGGATATACCACCTCTGAAATACAAAAAGCTATGAAAAATAGAAGATCTAAGACAAGAGATACGACAGAGGAACCTCAAGGGAAGGTATCATTTCCTTTTATTAAGAACGTCACAGACAGGATCGGTAAACATTTAGAACGACACAACGTTCGGGTCGTCTTTAAACCAACGACTACAATCAGACAAAGCCTCAGGTCTGCCAAGGATACAAGGGACGCCTTTTCTTCACCAGGGATATACCGCATTCCGTGTTCCTGTGGCTCGGTATATATAGGTACCACAAAGAGAAGCGTTGAAACTAGACTAACGGAACATAAAAGAAACTGCCGACTTGGACACACGGAAAAATCAGCAGTGGCAGAACATGCTTTTGACAAAGGTGACCATCGTATCATGTTCAAAGACACGCAGGTACTGGACAAAACACCACATTTTTATCCACGTCTTTTCAGAGAAGCTATTGAAATTCAAAAACATCGGAATAATTTCAATAGAAAAGAAGAAGGTCTCAATATCAGTAAAACATGGACTCAGGTCATCAACAAAACAACGTGTTTACCCAGACAAGTTCAACCCAAGCCCGCCACCGAGGTCACGCCCATTACAGCGCGCTTAAATACGGCGGATCTTCCAGTCAACAAACCAGTCATCGGAGAGCAGTACGGAAGAACACTTCGACCGTTACCGCATCGCCGCTCTTGAAAATGTCTTCCGCAGTTGTAGACGAAACGTCGAGTTTAATCTCGGGACCACGGCTCAAAAGCCCGGAAATATTTAGTAATGTAGTTTCTGGCCGTGAAAGTCTAACATCTTTGATAATATCTTTCAAATTCTAGTCAAAATCGGCGTCTTTGGGCATTTTAGTAACGAAAACCATAGTAAACTATTAGATTTCGACGTAAGGCAACCTTTCTGAGTCAAATAGTTGCCGATTTCGATAAAATCTTAGTCAGAATCTGCTTTTTCGCCTCTTATTGTACCCAAATCTACCTTAGAAATGCAGATATACACTTAAAACACCTTCTTTTGGGACAAATAATTGGTTTTCGCCCTTGATTTACGGAAGATTATAGCCAAAACATGCATTTTCATAACTTAGCGAACTGAAATCTACATTAAAACTGCAGATAACTACTTAAAAATTCAGTTCCTTGAATTGATAATAGGTTTTTCTTTGTCATTTTAAACAGATTCCAGTCAAAATCGGCTTCTTCGATTCATATCGTACCTAAACCCGCATCAAAACTGCAAATATCAGTTTAAACTATCATTTTTTGATACAAACAGTTATATATTCATGTCAATATCTTTCAAATTCTAGTCAAAATCGGCGTCTTTGGGCATTTTAGTAACGAAAACCTTAATAAACTATTAGATTTCGACGTAAGGCAACCATTCTGAGTCAAATAGTTGCCGATTTCGATAAAATCTTAGTCAGAATCTGCTTTTTCGCCTCTTATTGTACCCAAATCTACCTTAGAAATGCAGATATATACTTAAAACACCTTCTTTTGGGACAAATAATTGGTTTTCGCCCTTGATTAACGGAAGATTATAGTCAAAACATGCATTTTCATAACTTAGCGAACTGAAATCTACATTAAAACTGCAGATAACTACTTAAAAATTCACTTCCTTGAATTGATAATAGGTTTTTCTTTGTCATTTTAAACAGATTCCAGTCAAAATCGGCTTCTTCGATTCATATCGTATCTAAAACCGCATCAAAACTGCAAATATCAGTTTAAACTATCATTTTTTGATACAAACAGTTATATATTCATGTCAATATCTTTCAAATTCTAGTCAAAATCGGCGTCTTTGGGCATTTTAGTAACGAAAACCTTAATAAACTATTAGATTTCGACGTAAGGCAACCTTTCTGAGTCAAATAGTTGCCGATTTCGATAAAATCTTAGTCAGAATCTGCTTTTTCGCCTCTTATTGTACCCAAATCTACCTTAGAAATGCAGATATATACTTAAAACACCTTCTTTTGGGACAAATAATTGGTTTTCGCCCTTGATTTACGGAAGATTATAGCAAAAACATGCATTTTCATAACTAAGCGAACTGAAATCTACATTAAAAGTGCAGATAACTACTTAAAAATTCACTTCCTTGAATTGATAATAGGTTTTTCTTTGTCATTTTAAACAGATTCCAGTCAAAATCGGCTTCTTCGACTCATATCGTACCTAAAACCGCATCAAAACTGCAAATATCAGTTTAAACTATCATTTTTTGATACAAACAGTTATATATTCATGTCAATATCATTCAAATCCTAGTCAAAATCGGCGTCTTTGGGCATTTTAGTAACGAAAACCTTAATAAACTATTAGATTTCGACGTAAGGCAACCATTCTGAGTCAAATAGTTGCCGATTTCGATAAAATCTTAGTCAGAATCTGCTTTTTCGCCTCTTATTGTACCCAAATCTACCTTAGAAATGCAGATATATACTTAAAACACCTTCTTTTGGGACAAATAATTGGTTTTCGCCCTTGATTTACGGAAGATTATAGCCAAAACATGCATTTTCATAACTTAGCGAACTGAAATCTACATTAAAACTGCAGATAACTACTTAAAAATTCACTTCCTTGAATTGATAATAGGTTTTTCTTTGTCATTTAAAACAGATTCCAGTCAAAATCGGCTTCTTCGACTCATATCGTACCTAAAACCGCATCAAAACTGCAAATATCAGTTTAAACTATGATTTTTTGATACAAACAGTTATATATTCATGTCAATATCTTTCAAATTCTAGTCAAAATCGGCGTCTTTGGGCATTTTAGTAACGAAAACCTTAAAAAACTATTAGATTTCGACGTAAGGCAACCATTCTGAGTCAAATAGTTGCCGATTTCGATAAAATCTTAGTCAGAATCTGCTTTTCGCCTCTTATTGTACCCAAATCTACCTTAGAAATGCAGATATATACTTAAAACACCTTCTTTTGGGACAAATATTATTTTTCGCCCTTGATTTACGGAAGATTATAGCCAAAACATGCATTTTCATAACTTAGCGAACTGAAATCTACATTAAAACTGCAGATAACTACTTAAAAATTCACTTCCTTGAATTGATAATAGGTTTTTCTTTGTCATTTTAAACAGATTCCAGTCAAAATCGGCTTCTTCGATTCATATCGTATCTAAAACCGCATCAAAACTGCAAATATCAGTTTAGACTATCATTTTTTGATACAAACAGTTATATATTCATGTCAATATCTTTCAAATTCTAGTCAAAATCGGTGTCTTTGGGCATTTTAGTAACGAAAACCTTAATAAACTATTAGATTTCGACGTAAGGCAACCTTTCTGAGTCAAATAGTTGCCGATTTCGATAAAATCTTAGTCAGAATCTGCTTTTTCGCCTCTTATTGTACCCAAATCTACCTTAGAAATGCAGATATACAAACAGTTATATATTCATGTCAATATCTTTCAAATTCTAGTCAAAATCGGCGTCTTTGGGCAATTTAGTAACGAAAACCTTAATAAACTATTAGATTTCGACGTAAGGCAACCTTTCTGAGTCAAATAGTTACCGATTTCGATAAAATCTTAGTCAGAATCTGCTTTTTCGCCTCTTATTGTACCCAAATCTACCTTAGAAATGCAGATATACAATTAAAACACCTTCTTTTGGGACAAATAATTGGTTTTCGCCCTTGATTTACGGAAGATTATAGCCAAAACATGCATTTTCATAACTTAGCGAACTGAAATCTACATTAAAACTGCAGATAACTACTTAAAAATTCACTTCCTTGAATTGATAATAGGTTTTTCTTTGTCATTTTAAACAGATTCCAGTCAAAATCGGCTTCTTCGACTCATATCGTACCTAAAACCGCATCAAAACTGCAAATATCAGTTTAAACTATCATTTTTTGATACAAACAGTTATATATTCATGTCAATATCATTCAAATTCTAGTCAAAATCGGCGTCTTTGGGCATTTTAGTAACGAAAACCTTAATAAACTATTAGATTTCGACGTAAGGCAACCATTCTGAGTCAAATAGTTGCCGATTTCGATACAATCTTAGTCAGAATCTGATTTTTCGCCTCTTATTGTACCCAAATCTACCTTAGAAATGCAGATATATACTTAAAACACCTTCTTTTGGGACAAATAATTGGTTTTCGCCCTTGATTTACGGAAAATTATAGCCAAAACATGCATTTTCATAACTTAGCGAACTGAAATCTACATTAAAACTGCAGATAACTACTTAAAAATTCACTTCCTTGAATTGATAATAGGTTTTTCTTTGTCATTTTAAACAGATTCCAGTCAAAATCGGCTTCTTCGATTCATATCGTACCTAAACCCGCATCAAAACTGCAAATATCAGTTTAAACTATCATTTTTTGATACAAACAGTTATATATTCATGTCAATATCTTTCAAATTCTAGTCAAAATCGGCGTCTTTGGGCATTTTAGTAACGAAAACCTTAATAAACTATTAGATTTCGACGTAAGGCAACCTTTCTGAATCAAAGAGTTGCCGATTTCGATAAAATCTTAGTCAGAATCTGCTTTTTCGCCTCTTATTGTACCCAAATCTACCTTAGAAATGCAGATATATACTTAAAACACCTTCTTTTGGGACAAATAATTGGTTTTCGCCCTTGATTTACGGAAGATTATAGCCAAAACATGCATTTTCATAACTTAGCGAACTGAAATCTACATTAAAAGTGCAGATAACTACTTAAAAATTCACTTCCTTGAATTGATAATAGGTTTTTCTTTGTCATTTTAAACAGATTCCAGTCAAAATCGGCTTCTTCGACTCATATCGTACCAAAAACCGCATCAAAACTGCAAATATCAGTTTAAACTATCATTTTTTGATACAAACAGTTATATATTCATGTCAATATCTTTCAAATTCTAGTCAAAATCGGCGTCTTTGGGCATTTTAGTAACGAAAACCTTAATAAACTATTAGATTTCGACGTAAGGCAACCATTCTGAGTCAAATAGTTGCCGATTTCGATAAAATCTTAGTCAGAATCTGCTTTTTCGCCTCTTGTTGTACCCAAATCTACCTTAGAAATGCAGATATATACTTAAAACACCTTTTTTTGGGACAAATAATTGGTTTTCGCCCTTGATTTACGGAAGATTATAGCCAAAACATGCATTTTCATAACTTAGCGAACTGAAATCTACATTAAAAGTGCAGATAACTACTTAAAAATTCACTTCCTTGAATTGATAATAGGTTTTTCTTTGTCATTTTAAACAGATTCCAGTCAAAATCGGCTTCTTCGACTCATATCGTACCTAAAACCGCATCAAAACTGCAAATATCAGTTTAAACTATCATTTTTTGATACAAACAGTTATATATTCATGTCAATATCATTCAAATTCTAGTCAAAATCGGCGTCTTTGGGCATTTTAGTAACGAAAACCTTAATAAACTATTAGATTTCGACGTAAGGCAACCATTCTGAGTCAAATAGTTGCCGATTTCGATAAAATCTTAGTCAGAATCTGCTTTTTCGCCTCTTATTGTACCCAAATCTACCTTAGAAATGCAGATATATACTTAAAACACCTTCTTTTGGGACAAATAATTGGGTTTCGCCCTTGATTTACGGAAGATTATAGCCAAAACATGCATTTCCATAACTTAGCGAACTGAAATCTACATTAAAACTGCAGATAACTACTTAAAAATTCACTTCCTTGAATTGATAATAGGTTTTTCTTTGTCATTTTAAACAGATTCCAGTCAAAATCGGCTTCTTCGATTCATATCGTATCTAAAACCGCATCAAAACTGCAAATATCAGTTTAAACTATCATTTTTTGATACAAACAGTTATATATTCATGTCAATATCTTTCAAATTCTAGTCAAAATCGGCGTCTTTGGGCATTTTAGTAACGAAAACCTTAATAAACTATTAGATTTCGACGTAAGGCAACCTTTCTGAGTCAAATAGGTGCCGATTTTGATAAAATCTCAGTCAGAATCTGCTTTTTCGCCTCTTATTGTACCCAAATCTACCTTAGAAATGCAGATATATACTTAAAACACCTTCTTTTGGGACAAATAATTGGTTTTCGCCCTTGATTTACGGAAGATTATAGCCAAAACATGCATTTTCATAACATAGCGAACTGAAATCTACATTAAAACTGCAGATAACTACTTAAAAATTCACTTCCTTGAATTGATAATAGGTTTTTCTTTGTCATTTTAAACAGATTCCAGTCAAAATCGGCTTCTTCGACTCATATCGTACCTAAAACCGCATCAAAACTGCAAATATCAGTTTAAACTATCATTTTTTGATACAAACAGTTATATATTCATGTCAATATCATTCAAATCCTAGTCAAAATCGGCGTCTTTGGGCATTTTAGTAACGAAAACCTTAATAAACTATTAGATTTCGACGTAAGGCAACCATTCTGAGTCAAATAGTTGCCGATTTCGATAAAATCTTAGTCAGAATCTGCTTTTTCGCCTCTTATTGTACCCAAATCTACCTTAGAAATGCAGATATATACTTAAAACACCTTCTTTTGGGACAAATAATCGGTTTCGCCCTTGATTTACGGAAGATTATAGCCAAAACATGCATTTTCATAACTTAGCGAACTGAAATCTACATTAAAACTGCAGATAACTACTTAAAAACTCACTTCCTTGAATTGATAATAGGTTTTTCTTTGTCATTTTAAACAGATTCCAGTCAAAATCGGCTTCTTCGATTCATATCGTATCTAAAACCGCATCAAAACTGCAAATATCAGTTTAAACTATCATTTTTTGATACAAACAGTTATATATTCATGTCAATATCTTTCAAATTCTAGTCAAAATCTGCGTCTTTGGGCATTTTAGTAACGAAAACCTTAATAAACTATTAGATTTCGACGTAAGGCAACCTTTCTGAGTCAAATAGTTGCCGATTTCAAAAAAATCCTAGTCAGAATCTGCTTTTTTCGCCTCTTATTGTACCCAAATCTACCTTAGAAATGCAGATATATACTTAAAACACCTTCTTTTGGGACAAATAATTGGTTTTCGCCCTTGATTTACGGAAGATTATAGCCAAAACATGCATTTTCATAACTTAGCGAACTTATTTGTCCCAAAAGAAGGTGTTTTAAGTATATATCTACATTTCTAAGTAGATTTGGGTACAATAAGAGGCGAAAAAGCAGATTCTGACTAAGATTTTATCGAAATCGGCAACTATTTGACTCAGAATGGTTGCCTTACGTCGAAATCTAATAGTTTATTAAGGTTTTCGTTACTAAAATGCCCAAAGACGCCGATTTTGACTAGAATTTGAAAGATATTGACATGAATATATAACTGTTTGTATCAAAAAATGATAGTTTAAACTGATATTTGCAGTTTTGATGCGGTTTTAGGTACGATATGAGTCGAAGAAGCCGATTTTGACTGGAATCTGTTTAAAATGACAAAGAAAAACCTATTATCAATTCAAGGAAGTGAATTTTTAAGTAGTTATCTGCAGTTTTAATGTAGATTTCAGTTCGCTAAGTTATGGAAATGCATGTTTTGGCTATAATCTTCCGTAAATCAAGGGCGAAAACCAATTATTTGTCCCAAAAGAAGGTGTTTTAAGTATATATCTGCATTTCTAAGGTAGATTTGGGTACAATAAGAGGCGAAAAACAGATTCTGACTAGGATTTTTTTGAAATCGGCAACTATTTGACTCAGAAAGGTTGCCTTAGGTCGAAATCTAATAGTTTATTAAGGTTTTCGTTTCTAAAATGCCCAAAGACGCCGATTTTGACTAGAATTTGAAAGATATTGACATGAATATATAACTGTTTGTATCAAAAAATGATAGTTTAAACTGATATTTGCAGTTTTGATGCGGTTTTAGGTACGATATGAGTCGAAGAAGCCGATTTTGACTGGAATCTGTTTAAAATGACAAAGAACAACCTATTATCAATTCAAGGAAGTGAATTTTTAAGTAGTTATCTGCAGTTTTAATGTAGATTTCAGTTCGCTAAGTTATGAAAATGCATGTTTTGGCTATAATCTTCCGTAAATCAAGGGCGAAAACCAATTATTTGTCCCAAAAGAAGGTGTTTTAAGTATATATCTGCATTTCTAAGGTAAATTTGGGTACAATAAGAGGCGAAAAAGCAGATTCTGACTAGGATTTTTTTGAAATCGGCAACTATTTGACTCAGAAAGGTTGCCTTACGTCGAAATCTAATAGTTTATTAAGGTTTTCGTTACTAAAATGCCCAAAGACGCCGATTTTGACTAGAATTTGAAAGATATTGACATGAATATATAACTGTTTGTATCAAAAAATGATAGTTTAAATTGATATTTGCAGTTTTGATGCGGTTTTAGATACGATATGAATCGGAGAAGCCGATTTTGACTGGAATCTGTTTAAAATGACAAAGAAAAACCTATTATCAATTCAAGGAAGTGAATTTTTAAGTAGTTATCTGCAGCTTTAATGTAGATTTCAGTTCGCTAAGTTATGAAAATGCATGTTTTGGCTATAATCTTCCGTAAATCAAGGGCGAAAACCAATTATTTGTCCCAAAAGAAGGTGTTCTGAGTATATATCTGCATTTCTAAGGTAGATTTGGGTACAATAAGAGGCGAAAAAGCAGATTCTGACTAAGATTTTATCGAAATCGGCAACTATTTGACTCAGAATGGTTGCCTTACGTCGAAATCTAATAGTTTATTAAGGTTTTCGTTACTAAAATGCCCAAAGACGCACATTTTGACTAGAATTTGAAAGATATTGACATGAATATATAACTGTTTGTATCAAAAAATGATAGTTTAAACTGATATTTGCAGTTTTGATGCGGTTTTAGGTACGATATGAGTCGAAGAAGCCGATTTTGACTGGAATCTGTTTAAAATGACAAAGAAAAACCTATTATCAAATCATGGAAGTGAATTTTTAAGTAGTTATCTGCAGTTTTAATGTAGATTTCAGTTCGCTAAGTTATGAAAATGCATGTTTTGGCTATAATCTTCCGTAAATCAAGGGCGAAAACCAATTATTTGTCCCAAAAGAAGGTGTTTTAAGTATATATCTGCATTTCTAAGGTAGATTTGGGTACAATAAGAGGCGAAAAAGCAGATTCTGACTAAGATTTTATCGAAATCGGCAACTATTTGACTCAGAAAGCTTGCCTTACGTCGAAATCTAATAGTTTATTAAGGTTTTCGTTACTAAAATGCCCAAAGACGCCGATTTTGACTAGAATTTGAAAGATATTGACATGAATATATAACTGTTTGTATCAAAAAATGATAGTTTAAACCGATATTTGCAGTTTTGATGCGGTTTTAGATACGATATGAATCGAAGAAGCCGATTTTGACTGGAATCTGTTTAAAATGACAAAGAAAAACCTATTATCAATTCAAGGAAGTGAATTTTTAAGTAGTTATCTGCAGTTTTAATGTAGATTTCAGTTCGCTAAGTTATGAAAATGCATGTTTTGGCTATAATCTTCCGTAAATCAAGGGCGAAAACCAATTATTTGTCCCAAAAGAAGGTGTTCTAAGTATATATCTGCATTTCTAAGGTAGATTTGGGTACAATAAGAGGCGAAAAAGCAGATTCTGACTAAGATTTTATCGAAATCGGCAACTATTTGACTCAGAAAGGTTGCCTTACGTCGAAATCTAATAGTTTATTAAGGTTTTCGTTACTAAAATGCCCAAAGACGCCGATTTTGACTAGAATTTGAAAGATATTGACATGAATATATAACTGTTTGTATCAAAAAATGATAGTTTAAACTGATATTTGCAGTTTTGATGCGGTTTTAGGTACGATATGAGTCGAAGAAGCCGATTTTGACTGGAATCTGTTTAAAATGACAAAGAACAACCTATTATCAATTCAAGGAAGTGAATTTTTAAGTAGTTATCTGCAGTTTTAATGTAGATTTCAGTTCGCTAAGTTATGAAAATGCATGTTTTGGCTATAATCTTCCGTAAATCAAGGGCGAAAACCAATTATTTGTCCCAAAAGAAGGTGTTTTAAGTATATATCTGCATTTCTAAGGTAAATTTGGGTACAATAAGAGGCGAAAAAGCAGATTCTGACTAGGATTTTTTTGAAATCGGCAACTATTTGACTCAGAAAGGTTGCCTTACGTCGAAATCTAATAGTTTATTAAGGTTTTCGTTACTAAAATGCCCAAAGACGCCGATTTTGACTAGAATTTGAAAGATATTGACATGAATATATAACTGTTTGTATCAAAAAATGATAGTTTAAATTGATATTTGCAGTTTTGATGCGGTTTTAGATACGATATGAATCGGAGAAGCCGATTTTGACTGGAATCTGTTTAAAATGACAAAGAAAAACCTATTATCAATTCAAGGAAGTGAATTTTTAAGTAGTTATCTGCAGCTTTAATGTAGATTTCAGTTCGCTAAGTTATGAAAATGCATGTTTTGGCTATAATCTTCCGTAAATCAAGGGCGAAAACCAATTATTTGTCCCAAAAGAAGGTGTTCTGAGTATATATCTGCATTTCTAAGGTAGATTTGGGTACAATAAGAGGCGAAAAAGCAGATTCTGACTAAGATTTTATCGAAATCGGCAACTATTTGACTCAGAATGGTTGCCTTACGTCGAAATCTAATAGTTTATTAAGGTTTTCGTTACTAAAATGCCCAAAGACGCACATTTTGACTAGAATTTGAAAGATATTGACATGAATATATAACTGTTTGTATCAAAAAATGATAGTTTAAACTGATATTTGCAGTTTTGATGCGGTTTTAGGTACGATATGAGTCGAGGAAGCCGATTTTGACTGGAATCTGTTTAAAATGACAAAGAAAAACCTATTATCAAATCATGGAAGTGAATTTTTAAGTAGTTATCTGCAGTTTTAATGTAGATTTCAGTGCGCTAAGTTATGAAAATGCATGTTTTGGCTATAATCTTCCGTAAATCAAGGGCGAAAACCAATTATTTGTCCCAAAAGAAGGTGTTTTAAGTATATATCTGCATTTCTAAGGTAGATTTGGGTACAATAAGAGGCGAAAAAGCAGATTCTGACTAAGATTTTATCGAAATCGGCAACTATTTGACTCAGAAAGCTTGCCTTACGTCGAAATCTAATAGTTTATTAAGGTTTTCGTTACTAAAATGCCCAAAGACGCCGATTTTGACTAGAATTTGAAAGATATTGACATGAATATATAACTGTTTGTATCAAAAAATGATAGTTTAAACCGATATTTGCAGTTTTGATGCGGTTTTTGATACGATATGAATCGAAGAAGCCGATTTTGACTGGAATCTGTTTAAAATGACAAAGAAAAACCTATTATCAATTCAAGGAAGTGAATTTTTAAGTAGTTATCTGCAGTTTTAATGTAGATTTCAGTTCGCTAAGTTATGAAAATGCATGTTTTGGCTATAATCTTCCGTAAATCAAGGGCGAAAACCAATTATTTGTCCCAAAAGAAGGTGTTCTAAGTATATATCTGCATTTCTAAGGTAGATTTGGGTACAATAAGAGGCGAAAAAGCAGATTCTGAATAAGATTTTATCGAAATCGGCAACTATTTGACTCAGAAAGGTTGCCTTACGTCGAAATCTAATAGTTTATTAAGGTTTTCGTTACTAAAATGCCCAAAGACGCCGATTTTGACTAGAATTTGAAAGATATTGACATGAATATATAACTGTTTGTATCAAAAAATGATAGTTTAAACTGATATTTGCAGTTTTGATGCGGTTTTAGATACGATATGAATCGAAGAAGCCGATTTTGACTGGAATCTGTTTAAAATGACAAAGAAAAACCTATTATCAATTCAAGGAAGTGAATTTTTCGACTTTGATTTACGGAAGATTATAGCCAAAACATGCATTTTCATAACTTAGCGAACTGAAATCTACATTAAAACTGCAGATAACTACTTAAAAATTCACTTCCTTGAATTGATAATAGGTTTTTCTTTGTCATTTTAAACAGATTCCAGTCAAAATCGGCTTCTTCGATTCATATCATATCTAAAACCGCATCAAAACTGCAAATATCAGTTTAAACTATCATTTTTTGATACAAACAGTTATATATTCATGTCAATATCATTCAAATTCTAGTCAAAATCGGCGTCTTTGGGCATTTTAGTAACGAAAACCTTAATAAACTATTAGATTTCGACGTAAGGCAACCATTCTGAGTCAAATAGTTGCCGATTTCGATAAAATCTTAGTCAGAATCTGCTTTTTCGCCTCTTATTGTACCCAAATCTACCTTAGAAATGCAGATATATACTTAAAACACCTTCTTTTGGGACAAATAATCGGTTTCGCCCTTGATTTACGGAAGATTATAGCCAAAACATGCATTTTCATAACTTAGCGAACTGAAATCTACATTAAAACTGCAGATAACTACTTAAAAATTCACTTCCTTGAATTGATAATAGGTTTTTCTTTGTCATTTTAAACAGATTCCAGTCAAAATCGGCTTCTTCGATTCATATCGTATCTAAAACCGCATCAAAACTGCAAATATCAGTTTAAACTATCATTTTTTGATACAAACAGTTATATATTCATGTCAATATCTTTCAAATTCTAGTCAAAATCGGCGTTTTTTGGACATTTTAGTAACGAAAACCTTAATAAACTATTAGATTTCGACGTAAGGCAACCTTTCTGAGTCAAATAGTTGCCGATTTCGATAAAATCTTAGTCAGAATCTGCTTTTTCGCCTCTTATTGTACCCAAATCTACCTTAGAAATGCAGATATATACTTAAAACACCTTCTTTTGGGACAAATAATTGGTTTTCGCCCTTGATTTACGGAAGATTATAGCCAAAACATGCATTTTCATAACTTAGCGAACTGAAATCTACATTAAAACTGCAGATAACTACTTAAAAATTCACTTCCTTGAATTGATAATAGGTTTTTCTTTGTCATTTTAAACAGATTCCAGTCAAAATCGGCTTCTTCGACTCATATCGTACCTAAAACCGCATCAAAACTGCAAATATCAGTTTAAAATATCATTTTTTGATACAAACAATTATATATTCATGTCAATATCTTTCAAATTCTAGTCAAAATCGGCGTCTTTGGGCATTTTAGTAACGAAAACCTTAATAAACTATTAGATTTCGACGTAAGGCAACCTTTCTGAGTCAAATAGTTGCCGATTTCGATAAAATCTTAGTCAGAATCTGCTTTTTCGCCTCTTATTGTACCCAAATCTACCTTAGAAATGCAGATATATACTTAAAACACCTTCTTTTGGGACAAATAATTGGTTTTCGCCCTTGATTTACGGAAGATTATAGCCAAAACATGCATTTTCATAACTTAGCGAACTGAAATCTACATTAAAACTGCAGATAACTACTTAAAAATTCACTTCCATGAATTGATAATAGGTTTTTCTTTGTCATTTTAAACAGATTCCAGTCAAAATCGGCTTCTTCGACTCATATCGTACCTAAAACCGCATCAAAACTGCAAATATCAGTTTAAACTATCATTTTTTGATACAAACAGTTATATATTCATTTCAATATCTTTCAAATTCTAGTCAAAATGTTCGTCTTTGGGCATTTTAGTAACGAAAACCTTAATAAACTATTAGATTTCGACGTAAGGCAACCATTCTGAGTCAAATAGTTGCCGATTTCGATAAAATCTTAGTCAGAATCTGCTTTTTCGCCTCTTATTGTACCCAAATCTACCTTAGAAATGCAGATATATACTCAGAACACCTTCTTTTGGGACAAATAATTGGTTTTCGCCCTTGATTTACGGAAGATTATAGCCAAAACTTGCATTTTCATAACTTAGCGAACTGAAATCTACATTAAAACTGCAGATAACTACTTAAAAATTCACTTCCTTGAATTGATAATAGGTTTTTCTTTGTCATTTTAAACAGATTCCAGTCAAAATCGGCTTCTTCGATTCATATCGTATCTAAAACCGCATCAAAACTGCAAATATCAGTTTAAACTATTTTTTGATACAAACAGTTATATATTCATGTCAATATCTTTCAAATTCTAGTCAAAATCGGCGTCTTTGGGCATTTTAGTAACGAAAACCTTAATAAACTATTAGATTTCGACGTAAGGCAACCTTTCTGAGTCAAATAGTTGCCGATTGCGATAAAATCTTAGTCAGAATCTGCTTTTGGGCATCTTATTGTACCCAAATCTACCTTAGAAATGCAGATATATACTTAAAACACCTTCTTTTGGGACAAATAATTGGTTTTCGCCCTTGATTTACGGAAGATTATAGCCAAAACATGCATTTTCATAACTTAGCGAACTGAAATCTACATTAAAACTGCAGATAACTACTTAAAAATTCACTTCCATGAATTGATAATAGGTTTTTCTTTGTCATTTTAAACAGATTCCAGTCAAAATCGGCTTCTTCGACTCATATCTTACCTAAAACCGCATCAAAACTGCAAATATCAGTTTAAACTATCATTTTTTGATACAAACAGTTATATATTCATGTCAATATCTTTCAAATTCTAGTCAAAATGTGCGTCTTTGGGCATTTTAGTAACGAAAACCTTAATAAACTATTAGATTTCGACGTAAGGCAACCATTCTGAGTCAAATAGTTGCCGATTTCGATAAAATCTTAGTCAGAATCTGCTTTTTCGCCTCTTATTGTACCCAAATCTACCTTAGAAATGCAGATATATACTCAGAACACCTTCTTTTGGGACAAATAATTGGTTTTCGCCCTTGATTTACGGAAGATTATAGCCAAAACATGCATTTTCATAACTTAGCGAACTGAAATCTACATTAAAACTGCAGATAACTACTTAAAAATTCACTTCCTTGAATTGATAATAGGTTGTTCTTTGTCATTTTAAACAGATTCCAGTCAAAATCGGCTTCTTCGACTCATATCGTACCTAAAACCGCATCAAAACTGCAAATATCAGTTTAAACTATCATTTTTTGATACAAACAGTTATATATTCATGTCAATATCTTTCAAATACTAGTCAAAATCGGCGTCTTTGGGCATTTTAGTAACGAAAACCTTAATAAACTATTAGATTTCGACGTAAGGCAACCTTTCTGAGTCAAATAGTTGCCGATTTCAAAAAAGTCCTAGTCAGAATCTGTTTTTCGCCTCTTATTGTACCCAAATCTACCTTAGAAATGCAGATATATACTTAAAACACCTTCTTTTGGGACAAATAATTGGTTTTCGCCCTTGATTTACGGAAGATTATAGCCAAAACATGCATTTTCATAACTTAGCGAACTGAAATCTACATTAAAACTGCAGATAACTACTTAAAAATTCACTTCCTTGAATTGATAATAGGTTGTTCTTTGTCATTTTAAACAGATTCCAGTCAAAATCGGCTTCTTCGACTCATATCGTACCTAAAACCGCATCAAAACTGCAAATATCAGTTTAAACTATCATTTTTTGATACAAACAGTTATATATTCATGTCAATATCTTTCAAATTCTAGTCAAAATCGGCGTCTTTGGGCATTTTAGTAACGAAAACCTTAATAAACTATTAGATTTCGACATAAGGCAACCATTCTGAGTCAAATAGTTGCCGATTTCGATAAAATCCTAGTCAGAATCTGCTTTTGGGCATCTTATTGTACCCAAATCTACCTTAGAAATGCAGATATATACTTAAAACACCTTCTTTTGGGACAAATAATTGGTTTTCGCCCTTGATTTACGGAAGATTATAGCCAAAACATGCATTTTCATAACTTAGCGAACTGAAATCTACATTAAAACTGCAGATAACTACTTAAAAATTCACTTCCATGAATTGATAATAGGTTTTTCTTTGTCATTTTAAACAGATTCCAGTCAAAATCGGCTTCTTCGACTCATATCGTACCTAAAACCGCATCAAAACTGCAAATATCAGTTTAAACTATCATTTTTTGATACAAACAGTTATATATTCATGTCAATATCTTTCAAATTCTAGTCAAAATGTGCGTCTTTGGGCATTTTAGTAACGAAAACCTTAATAAACTATTAGATTTCGACGTAAGGCAACCATTCTGAGTCAAATAGTTGCCGATTTCGATAAAATCTTAGTCAGAATCTGCTTTTGGGCATCTTATTGTACCCAAATCTACCTTAGAAATGCAGATATATACTTAAAACACCTTCTTTTGGGACAAATAATTGGTTTTCGCCCTTGATTTACGGAAGATTATAGCCAAAACATGCATTTTCATAACTTAGCGAACTGAAATCTACATTAAAGCTGCAGATAACTACTTAAAAATTCACTTGCATGAATTGATAATTGGTTTTTCTTTGTCATTTTAAACAGATTCCAGTCAAAATCGGCTTCTTCGACTCATATCGTACCTAAAACCGCATCAAAACTGCAAATATCAGTTTAAACTATCATTTTTTGATACAAACAGTTATATATTCATGTCAATATCTTTCAAATTCTAGTCAAAATCGGCGTCTTTGGGCATTTTAGTAACGAAAACCTTAATAAACTATTAGATTTCGACGTAAGGCAACCTTTCTGAGTCAAATAGTTGCCGATTTCAAAAAAATCCTAGTCAGAATCTGCTTTTTCGCCTCTTATTGTACCCAAATCTACCTTAGAAATGCAGATATATACTTAAAACACTTTCTTTTGGGACAAATAATTGGTTTTCGCCCTTGATTTACGGAAGATTATAGCCAAAACATGCATTTTCATAACTTAGCGAACTGAAATCTACATTAAAACTGCAGATAACTACTTAAAAATTCACCTTCTTTTGGGACAAATAATTGGTTTTCGCCCTTGATTTACGGAAGATTATAGCCAAAACATGCATTTTCATAACTTAGCGAACTGAAATCTACATTAAAACTGCAGATAACTACTTAAAAATTCACTTCCATGAATTGATAATAGGTTGTTCTTTGTCATTTTAAACAGATTCCAGTCAAAATCGGCTTCTTCGACTCATATCGTACCTAAAACCGCATCAAAACTGCAAATATCAGTTTAAACTATCATTTTTTGATACAAACAGTTATATATTCATGTCAATATCTTTCAAATTCTAGTCAAAATGGGCGTCTTTGGGCATTTTAGTAACGAAAACCTTAATAAACTATTAGATTTCGACGTAAGGCAACCTTTCTGAGTCAAATAGTTGCCGATTTCAAAAAAGTCCTAGTCAGAATCTGTTTTTCGCCTCTTATTGTACCCAAATCTACCTTAGAAATGCAGATATATACTTAAAACACCTTCTTTTGGGACAAATAATTGGTTTTCGCCCTTGATTTACGGAAGATTATAGCCAAAACATGCATTTTCATAACTTAGCGAACTGAAATCTACATTAAAACTGCAGATAACTACTTAAAAATTCACTTCCTTGAATTGATAATAGGTTGTTCTTTGTCATTTTAAACAGATTCCAGTCAAAATCGGCTTCTTCGACTCATATCGTACCTAAAACCGCATCAAAACTGCAAATATCAGTTTAAACTATCATTTTTTGATACAAACAGTTATATATTCATGTCAATATCTTTCAAATTCTAGTCAAAATCGGCGTCTTTGGGCATTTTAGTAACGAAAACCTTAATAAACTATTAGATTTCGACGTAAGGCAACCATTCTGAGTCAAATAGTTGCCGATTTCGATAAAATCTTAGTCAGAATCTGCTTTTGGGCATCTTATTGTACCCAAATCTACCTTAGAAATGCAGATATATACTTAAAACACCTTCTTTTGGGACAAATAATTGGTTTTCGCCCTTGATTTACGGAAGATTATAGCCAAAACATGCATTTTCATAACTTAGCGAACTGAAATCTACATTAAAACTGCAGATAACTACTTAAAAATTCACCTTCTTTTGGGACAAATAATTGGTTTTCGCCCTTGATTTACGGAAGATTATAGCCAAAACATGCAACTGCAGATAACTACTTAAAAATTCACTTCCATGAATTGATAATAGGTTGTTCTTTGTCATTTTAAACAGATTCCAGTCAAAATCGGCTTCTTCGACTCATATCGTACCTAAAACCGCATCAAAACTGCAAATATCAGTTTAAACTATCATTTTTTGATACAAACAGTTATATATTCATGTCAATATCTTTCAAATTCTAGTCAAAATGTGCGTCTTTGGGCATTTTAGTAACGAAAACCTTAATAAACTATTAGATTTCGACGTAAGGCAACCATTCTGAGTCAAATAGTTGCCGATTTCAAAAAAGTCCTAGTCAGAATCTGTTTTTCGCCTCTTATTGTACCCAAATCTACCTTAGAAATGCAGATATATACTTAAAACACCTTCTTTTGGGACAAATAATTGGTTTTCGCCCTTGATTTACGGAAGATTATAGCCAAAACATGCATTTTCATAACTTAGCGAACTGAAATCTACATTAAAACTGCAGATAACTACTTAAAAATTCACTTCCTTGAATTGATAATAGGTTGTTCTTTGTCATTTTAAACAGATTCCAGTCAAAATCGGCTTCTTCGACTCATATCGTACCTAAAACCGCATCAAAACTGCAAATATCAGTTTAAACTATCATTTTTTGATACAAACAGTTATATATTCATGTCAATATCTTTCAAATTCTAGTCAAAATGTGCGTCTTTGGGCATTTTAGTAACGAAAACCTTAATAAACTATTAGATTTCGACGTAAGGCAACCATTCTGAGTCAAATAGTTGCCGATTTCGATAAAATCTTAGTCAGAATCTGCTTTTGGGCATCTTATTGTACCCAAATCTACCTTAGAAATGCAGATATATACTTAAAACACCTTCTTTTGGGACAAATAATTGGTTTTCGCCCTTGATTTACGGAAGATTATAGCCAAAACATGCATTTTCATAACTTAGCGAACTGAAATCTACATTAAAACTGCAGATAACTACTTAAAAATTCACTTCCATGAATTGATAATAGGTTTTTCTTTGTCATTTTAAACAGATTCCAGTCAAAATCGGCTTCTTCGACTCATATCGTACCTAAAACCGCATCAAAACTGCAAATATCAGTTTAAACTATCAATTTTGATACAAACAGTTATATATTCATGTCAATATCTTTCAAATTCTAGTCAAAATGTGCGTCTTTGGGCATTTTAGTAACGAAAACCTTAATAAACTATTAGATTTCGACGTAAGGCAACCATTCTGAGTCAAATAGTTGCCGATTTCGATAAAATCTTAGTCAGAATCTGCTTTTGGGCATCTTATTGTACCCAAATCTACCTTAGAAATGCAGATATATACTTAAAACACCTTCTTTTGGGACAAATAATTGGTTTTCGCCCTTGATTTACGGAAGATTATAGCCAAAACATGCATTTTCATAACTTAGCGAACTGAAATCTACATTAAAGCTGCAGATAACTACTTAAAAATTCACTTGCATGAATTGATAATTGGTTTTTCTTTGTCATTTTAAACAGATTCCAGTCAAAATCGGCTTCTTCGACTCATATCGTACCTAAAACCGCATCAAAACTGCAAATATCAGTTTAAACTATCATTTTTTGATACAAAGAGTTATATATTCATGTCAATATCTTTCAAATTCTTGTCAAAATGTGCGTCTTTGGGCATTTTAGTAACGAAAACCTTAATAAACTATTAGATTTCGACGTAAGGCAACCATTCTGAGTCAAATAGTTGCCGATTTCGATAAAATCTTAGTCAGAATCTGCTTTTTCGCCTCTTATTGTACCCAAATCTACCTTAGAAATGCAGATATATACTCAGAACACCTTCTTTTGGGACAAATAATTGGTTTTCGCCCTTGATTTACGGAAGATTATAGCCAAAACATGCATTTTCATAACTTAGCGAACTGAAATCTACATTAAAACTGCAGATAACTACTTAAAAATTCACTTCCTTGAATTGATAATAGGTTTTTCTTTGTCATTTTAAACAGATTCCAGTCAAAATCGGCTTCTTCGATTCATATCGTATCTAAAACCGCATCAAAACTGCAAATATCAGTTTAAACTATCATTTTTTGATACAAACAGTTATATATTCATGTCAATATCTTTCAAATTCTAGTCAAAATCGGCGTCTTTGGGCATTTTAGTAACGAAAACCTTAATAAACTATTAGATTTCGACGTAAGGCAACCTTTCTGAGTCAAATAGTTGCCGATTTCAAAAAAATCCTAGTCAGAATCTGCTTTTTCGCCTCTTATTGTACCCAAAACTACCTTAGAAATGCAGATATATACTCAGAACACCTTCTTTTGGGACAAATAATTGGTTTTCGCCCTTGATTTACGGAAGATTATAGCCAAAACATGCATTTTCATAACTTAGCGAACTGAAATCTACATTAAAACTGCAGATAACTACTTAAAAATTCAATTCCTTGAATTGATAATAGGTTTTTCTTTGTCATTTTAAACAGATTCCAGTCAAAATCGACTTCTTCGATTCATATCGTATCTAAAACCGCATCAAAACTGCAAATATCAGTTTAAACTATCATTTTTTGATACAAACAGTTATATATTCATGTCAATATCTTTCAAATTCTAGTCAAAATCGGCGTCTTTGGGCATTTTAGTAACGAAAACCTTAATAAACTATTAGATTTCGACGTAAGGCAACCTTTCTGAGTCAAATAGTTGCCGATTTCAAAAAAATCCTAGTCAGAATCTGCTTTTTCGCCTCTTATTGTACCCAAATCTACCTTAGAAATGCAGATATATACTTAAAACACTTTCTTTTGGGACAAATAATTGGTTTTCGCCCTTGATTTACGGAAGATTATAGCCAAAACATGCATTTTCATAACTTAGCGAACTGAAATCTACATTAAAACTGCAGATAACTACTTAAAAATTCACCTTCTTTTGGGACAAATAATTGGTTTTCGCCCTTGATTTACGGAAGATTATAGCCAAAACATGCAACTGCAGATAACTACTTAAAAATTCACTTCCTTGAATTGATAATAGGTTGTTCTTTGTCATTTTAAACAGATTCCAGTCAAAATCGGCTTCTTCGACTCATATCGTACCTAAAACCGCATCAAAACTGCAAATATCAGTTTAAACTATCATTTTTTGATACAAACAGTTATATATTCATGTCAATATCTTTCAAATTCTAGTCAAAATCGGCGTCTTTGGGCATTTTAGTAACGAAAACCTTTATAAACTATTAGATTTCGACGTAAGGCAACCATTCTGAGTCAAATAGTTGCCGATTTCGATAAAATCTTAGTCAGAATCTGCTTTTGGGCATCTTATTGTACCCAAATCTACCTTAGAAATGCAGATATATACTTAAAACACCTTCTTTTGGGACAAATAATTGGTTTTCGCCCTTGATTTACGGAAGATTATAGCCAAAACATGCATTTTCATAACTTAGCGAACTGAAATCTACATTAAAACTGCAGATAACTACTTAAAAATTCACTTCCATGAATTGATAATAGGTTTTTCTTTGTCATTTTAAACAGATTCCAGTCAAAATCGGCTTCTTCGACTCATATCGTACCTAAAACCGCATCAAAACTGCAAATATCAGTTCAAACTATCATTTTTTGATACAAACAGTTATATATTCATGTCAATATCTTTCAAATTCTAGTCAAAATGTGCGTCTTTGGGCATTTTAGTAACGAAAACCTTAATAAACTATTAGATTTCGACGTAAGGCAACCATTCTGAGTCAAATAGTTGCCGATTTCGATAAAATCTTAGTCAGAATCTGCTTTTGGGCATCTTATTGTACCCAAATCTACCTTAGAAATGCAGATATATACTTAAAACACCTTCTTTTGGGACAAATAATTGGTTTTCGCCCTTGATTTACGGAAGATTATAGCCAAAACATGCATTTTCATAACTTAGCGAACTGAAATCTACATTAAAACTGCAGATAACTACTTAAAAATTCACTTCCATGAATTGATAATAGGTTTTTCTTTGTCATTTTAAACAGATTCCAGTCAAAATCGGCTTCTTCGACTCATATCGTACCTAAAACCGCATCAAAACTGCAAATATCAGTTTAAACTATCATTTTTTGATACAAACAGTTATATATTCATGTCAATATCTTTCAAATTCTAGTCAAAATGTGCGTCTTTGGGCATTTTAGTAACGAAAACCTTAATAAACTATTAGATTTCGACGTAAGGCAACCATTCTGAGTCAAATAGTTGCCGATTTCGATAAAATCTTAGTCAGAATCTGCTTTTTCGCCTCTTATTGTACCCAAATCTACCTTAGAAATGCAGATATATACTTAAAACACCTTCTTTTGGGACAAATATTATTTTTCGCCCTTGATTTACGGAAGATTATAGCCAAAACATGCATTTTCATAACTTAGCGACCTGAAATCTACATTAAAACTGCAGATAACTACTTAAAAATTCACTTCCTTGAATTGATAATAGGTTTTTCTTTGTCATTTTAAACAGATTCCAGTCAAAATCGGCTTCTTCGATTCATGTCGTATCTAAAACCGCATCAAAACTGCAAATATCAGTTTAAACTATCATTTTTTGATACAAACAGTTATATATTCATGTCAATATCTTTCAAATTCTAGTCAAAATCGGCGTCTTTGGGCATTTTAGTAACGAAAACCTTAATAAACTATTAGATTTCGACGTAAGGCAACCTTTCTGAGTCAAATAGTTGCCGATTTCGATAAAATCTTAGTCAGAATCTGCTTTTTCGCCTCTTATTGTACCCAAATCTACCTTAGAAATGCAGATATATACTTAAAACACCTTCTTTTGGGACAAATAATTGGTTTTCGCCCTTGATTTACGGAAGATTATAGCCAAAACATGCATTTTCATAACTTAGCGAACTGAAATCTACATTAAAAGTGCAGATAACTACTTAAAAATTCACTTCCTTGAATTGATAATAGGTTTTTCTTTGTCATTTTAAACAGATTCCAGTCAAAATCGGCTTCTTCGACTCATATCGTATCTAAAACCGCATCAAAACTGCAAATATCAGTTTAAACTATCATTTTTTGATACAAACAGTTATATATTCATGTCAATATCTTTCAAATTCTAGTCAAAATCGGCGTCTTTGGGCATTTTAGTAACGAAAACCTTAATAAACTATTAGATTTTGACGTAAGGCAACCTTTCTGAGTCAAATAGTTGCCGATTTCGATGAAATCTTAGTCAGAATCTGCTTTTTCGCCTCTTATTGTACCCAAATCTACCTTAGAAATGCAGATATATACTTAAAACACCTTCTTTTGGGACAAATAATTGGTTTTCGCCCTTGATTTACGGAAGATTATAGCCAAAACATGCATTTTCATAACTTAGCGAACTGAAATCTACATTAAAACTGCAGATAACTACTTAAAAATTCACTTCCTTGAATTGATAATAGGTTTTTCTTTGTCATTTTAAACAGATTCCAGTCAAAATCGGCTTCTTCGATTCATATCGTATCTAAAACCGCATCAAAACTGCAAATATCAGTTTAAACTATCATTTTTTGATACAAACAGTTATATATTCATGTCAATATCTTTCAAATTCTAGTCAAAATCGGCGTCTTTGGGCATTTTAGTAACGAAAACCTTAATAAACTATTAGATTTCGACGTAAGGCAACCTTTCTGAGTCAAATAGTTGCCGATTTCAAAAAAATCCTAGTCAGAATCTGCTTTTTCGCCTCTTATTGTACCCAAAACTACCTTAGAAATGCAGATATATACTTAAAACACCTTCTTTTGGGACAAATAATTGGTTTTCGCCCTTGATTTACGGAAGATTATAGCCAAAACATGCATTTTCATAACTTAGCGAACTGAAATCTACATTAAAACTGCAGATAACTACTTAAAAATTCACTTCCTTGAATTGATAATAGGTTGTTCTTTGTCATTTTAAACAGATTCCAGTCAAAATCGGCTTCTTCGACTCATATCGTACCTAAAACCGCATCAAAACTGCAAATATCAGTTTAAACTATAATTTTTTGATACAAACAGTTATATATTCATGTCAATATCTTTCAAATTCTAGTCAAAATCGGCGTCTTTGGGCATTTTAGTAACGAAAACCTTAATAAACTATTAGATTTCGACGCAAGGCAACCTTTCTGAGTCAAATAGTTGCCGATTTCAAAAAAGTCCTAGTCAGAATCTGTTTTTCGCCTCTTATTGTACCCAAATCTACCTTAGAAATGCAGATATATACTTAAAACACCTTCTTTTGGGACAAATAATTGGTTTTCGCCCTTGATTTACGGAAGATTATAGCAAAAACATGCATTTTCATAACTTAGCGAACTGAAATCTACATTAAAAGTGCAGATAACTACTTAAAAATTCACTTCCTTGAATTGATAATAGGTTTTTCTTTGTCATTTTAAACAGATTCCAGTCAAAATCGGCTTCTTCGACTCATATCGTACCTAAAACCGCATCAAAACTGCAAATATCAGTTTAAACTATCATTTTTTGATACAAACAGTTATATATTCATGTCAATATCTTTCAAATTCTAGTCAAAATCGGCGTCTTTGGGCATTTTAGTAACGAAAACCTTAATAAACTATTAGATTTCGACGCAAGGCAACCTTTCTGAGTCAAATAGTTGCCGATTTCAAAAAAGTCCTAGTCAGAATCTGTTTTTCGCCTCTTATTGTACCCAAATCTACCTTAGAAATGCAGATATATACTTAAAACACCTTCTTTTGGGACAAATAATTGGTTTTCGCCCTTGATTTACGGAAGATTATAGCCAAAACATGCATTTTCATAACTTAGCGAACTAAAATCTACATTAAAAGTGCAGATAACTACTTAAAAATTCACTTCCTTGAATTGATAATAGGTTTTTCTATGTCATTTTAAACAGATTCCAGTCAAAATCGGCTTCTTCGACTCATATCGTACCTAAAACCGCATCAAAACTGCAAATATCAGTTTAAACTATCATTTTTTGATACAAACAGTTATATATTCATGTCAATATCTTTCAAATTCTAGTCAAAATCGGTGTCTTTGGGCATTTTAGTAACGAAAACCTTAATAAACTATTAGATTTCGACGTAAGGCAACCTTTCTGAGTCAAATAGTTGCCGATTTCGATAAAATCTTAGTCAGAATCTGCTTTTTCGCCTCTTATTGTACCCAAATCTACCTTAGAAATGCAGATATATACTTAAAACACCTTCTTTTGGGACAAATAATTGGTTTTCGCCCTTGATTTACGGAAGATTATAGCCAAAACATGCATTTTCATAACTTAGCGAACTGAAATCTACATTAAAACTGCAGATAACTACTTAAAAATTCACTTCCTTGAATTGATAATAGGTTTTTCTTTGTCATTTTAAAAAGATTCCAGTCAAAATCGGCTTCTTCGATTCATATCGTATCTAAAACCGCATCAAAACTGCAAATATCAGTTTAAACTATCATTTTTTGATACAAACAGTTATATATTCATGTCAATATCTTTCAAATTCTAGTCAAAATCGGCGTCTTTGGGCATTTTAGTAACGAAAACCATAGTAAACTATTAGATTTCGACGTAAGGCAACCTTTCTGAGTCAAATAGTTGCCGATTTCGATAAAATCTTAGTCAGAATCTGCTTTTTCGCCTCTTATTGTACCCAAATCTACCTTAGAAATGCAGATATATACTTAAAACACCTTCTTTTGGACAAATAATTGGTTTTCGCCCTTGATTTACGGAAGATTATAGCCAAAACATGCATTTTCATAACTTAGCGAACTGAAATCTACATTAAAACTGCAGATAACTACTTAAAAATTCAGTTCCTTGAATTGATAATAGGTTTTTCTTTGTCATTTTAAACAGATTCCAGTCAAAATCGGCTTCTTCGATTCATATCGTATCTAAAACCGCATCAAAACTGCAAATATCAGTTTAAACTATCATTTTTTGATACAAACAGTTATATATTCATGTCAATATCTTTCAAATTCTAGTCAAAATCGGCGTCTTTGGGCATTTTAGTAACGAAAACCTTAATAAACTATTAGATTTCGACGTAAGGCAACCTTTCTGAGTCAAATAGTTGCCGATTTCGATAAAATCTTAGTCAGAATCTGCTTTTTCGCCTCTTATTGTACCCAAATCTACCTTAGAAATGCAGATATATACTTAAAACACCTTCTTTTGGGACAAATAATTGGTTTTCGCCCTTGATTTACGGAAGATTATAGCCAAAACATGCATTTTCATAACTTAGCGAACTAAAATCTACATTAAAAGTGCAGATAACTACTTAAAAATTCACTTCCTTGAATTGATAATAGGTTTTTCTATGTCATTTTAAACAGATTCCAGTCAAAATCGGCTTCTTCGACTCATATCGTACCTAAAACCGCATCAAAACTGCAAATATCAGTTTAAACTATCATTTTTTGATACAAACAGTTATATATTCATGTCAATATCTTTCAAATTCTAGTCAAAATCGGCGTCTTTGGGCATTTTAGTAACGAAAACCTTAATAAACTATTAGATTTCGACGTAAGGCAACCATTCTGAGTCAAATAGTTGCCGATTTCGATAAAATCTTAGTCAGAATCTGCTTTTTCGCCTCTTATTGTACCCAAATCTACCTTAGAAATGCAGATATATACTTAAAACACCTTCTTTTGGGACAAATATTATTTTTCGCCCTTGATTTACGGAAGATTATAGCCAAAACATGCATTTTCATAACTTAGCGAACTGAAATCTACATTAAAACTGCAGATAACTACTTAAAAATTCACTTCCTTGAATTGATAATAGGTTTTTCTTTGTCATTTTAAACAGATTCCAGTCAAAATCGGCTTCTTCGATTCATGTCGTATCTAAAACCGCATCAAAACTGCAAATATCAGTTTAAACTATCATTTTTTGATACAAACAGCTATATATTCATGTCAATATCTTTCAAATTCTAGTCAAAATCGGAGTCTTTGGGCATTTTAGTAACGAAAACCTTAATAAACTATTAGATTTCGACGTAAGGCAACCTTTCTGAGTCAAATAGTTGCCGATTTCGATAAAATCTTAGTCAGAATCTGCTTTTTCGCCTCTTATTGTACCCAAATCTACCTTAGAAATGCAGATATATACTTAAAACACCTTCTTTTGGGACAAATAATTGGTTTTCGCCCTTGATTTACGGAAGATTATAGCCAAAACATGCATTTTCATAACTTAGCGAACTGAAATCTACATTAAAACTGCAGATAACTACTTAAAAATTCACTTCCTTGAATTGATAATAGGTTTTTCTTTGTCATTTTAAACAGATTCCAGTCAAAATCGGCTTCTTCGATTCATATCGTATCTAAAACCGCATCAAAACTGCAAATATCAGTTTAAACTATCATTTTTTGATACAAACAGTTATATATTCATGTCAATATCTTTCAAATTCTAGTCAAAATCGGCGTCTTTGGGCATTTTAGTAACGAAAACCATAGTAAACTATTAGATTTCGACGTAAGGCAACCTTTCTGAGTCAAATAGTTGCCGATTTCGATAAAATCTTAGTCAGAATCTGCTTTTTCGCCTCTTATTGTACCCAAATCTACCTTAGAAATGCAGATATATACTTAAAACACCTTCTTTTGGACAAATAATTGGTTTTCGCCCTTGATTTACGGAAGATTATAGGCAAAACATGCATTTTCATAACTTAGCGAACTGAAATCTACATTAAAACTGCAGATAACTACTTAAAAATTCAGTTCCTTGAATTGATAATAGGTTTTTCTTTGTCATTTTAAACAGATTCCAGTCAAAATCGGCTTCTTCGATTCATATCGTATCTAAAACCGCATCAAAACTGCAAATATCAGTTTAAACAATCATTTTTTGATACAAACAGTTATATATTCATGTCAATATCTTTCAAATTCTAGTCAAAATCGGCGTCTTTGGGCAATTTAGTAACGAAAACCTTAATAAACTATTAGATTTCGACGTAAGGCAACCTTTCTGAGTCAAATAGTTACCGATTTCGATATAATCCTAGTCAGAATCTGCTTTTTCGCCTCTTATTGTACCCAAATCTACCTTAGAAATGCAGATATATAATTAAAACACCTTCTTTTGGGACAAATAATTGGTTTTCGCCCTTGATTTACGGAAGATTATAGCCAAAACATGCATTTTCATAACTTAGCGAACTGAAATCTGCATTAAAACTGCAGATAACTACTTAAAAATTCAGTTCCTTGAATTGATAATAGGTTTTTCTTTGTCATTTTAAACAGATTCCAGTCAAAATCGGCTTCTTCGACTCATATCGTACCTAAAACCGCATCAAAACTGCAAATATCAGTTTAAACTATCATTTTTTGATACAAACAGTTATATATTCATGTCAATATCATTCAAATTCTAGTCAAAATCGGCGTCTTTGGGCATTTTAGTAACGAAAACCTTAATAAACTATTAGATTTCGACGTAAGGCAACCATTCTGAGTCAAATAGTTGCCGATTTCGATACAATCTTAGTCAGAATCTGCTTTTTCGCCTCTTATTGTACCCAAATCTACCTTAGAAATGCAGATATATACTTAAAACACCTTCTTTTGGGACAAATAATTGGTTTTCGCCCTTGATTTACGGAAGATTAGAGCCAAAACATGCATTTTCATAACTTAGCGAACTGAAATCTACATTAAAACTGCAGATAACTACTTAAAAATTCACTTCCTTGAATAGATAATAGGTTTTTCTTTGTCATTTTAAACAGATTCCAGTCAAAATCGGCTTCTTCGATTCATATCGTACCTAAACCCGCATCAAAACTGCAAATATCAGTTTAAACTATCATTTTTTGATACAAACAGTTATATATTCATGTCAATATCTTTCAAATTCTAGTCAAAATCGGCGTCTTTGGGCATTTTAGTAACGAAAACCTTAATAAACTATTAGATTTCGACGTAAGGCAACCATTCTGAGTCAAATAGTTGCCGATTTCGATAAAATCTTAGTCAGAATCTGCTTTTTCGCCTCTTATTGTACCCAAATCTACCTTAGAAATGCAGATATATACTTAAAACACCTTCTTTTGGGACAAATAATTGGTTTTCGCCCTTGATTTACGGAAGATTATAGCCAAAACATGCATTTTCATAACTTAGCGAACTGAAATCTACATTAAAACTGCAGATAACTACTTAAAAATTCACTTCCTTGAATTGATAATAGGTTTTTCTTTGTCATTTTAAAGAGATTCCAGTCAAAATCGGCTTCTTCCACTCATATCGTACCTAAAACCGCATCAAAACTGCAAATATCAGTTTAAACTATCATTTTTTGATACAAACAGTTATATATTCATGTCAATATCTTTCAAATTCTAGTCAAAATCGGCGTCTTTGGGCATTTTAGTAACGAAAACCTTAATAAACTATTAGATTTCGACGTAAGGCAACCATTCTGAGTCAAATAGTTGCCGATTTCGATAAAATCTTAGTCAGAATCTGCTTTTTCGCCTCTTATTGTACCCAAATCTACCTTAGAAATGCAGATATATACTTAAAACACCTTCTTTTGGGACAAATATTATTTTTCGCCCTTGATTTACGGAAGATTATAGCCAAAACATGTATTTTCATAACTTAGCGACCTGAAATCTACATTAAAACTGCAGATAACTACTTAAAAATTCACTTCCTTGAATTGATAATAGGTTTTTCTTTGTCATTTTAAACAGATTCCAGTCAAAATCGGCTTCTTCGATTCATGTCGTATCTAAAACCGCTTCAAAACTGCAAATATCAGTTTAAACTATCATTTTTTGATACAAACAGTTATATATTCATGTCAATATCTTTCAAATTCTAGTCAAAATCGGTGTCTTTGGGCATTTTAGTAACGAAAACCTTAATAAACTATTAGATTTCGACGTAAGGCAACCTTTCTGAGTCAAATAGTTGCCGATTTCGATAAAATCTTAGTCAGAATCTGCTTTTTCGCCTCTTATTGTACCCAAATCTACCTTAGAAATGCAGATATATACTTAAAACACCTTCTTTTGGGACAAATAATTGGTTTTCGCCCTTGATTTACGGAAGAATATAGCCAAAACATGCATTTTCATAACTTAGCGAACTGAAATCTACATTAAAACTGCAGATAACTACTTAAAAATTCACTTACTTGAATTGATAATAGGTTTTTCTTTGTCATTTTAAAAAGATTCCAGTCAAAATCGGCTTCTTCGATTCATATCGTATCTAAAACCGCATCAAAACTGCAAATATCAGTTTAAACTATCATTTTTTGATACAAACAGTTATATATTCATGTCAATATCTTTCAAATTCTAGTCAAAATCGGCGTCTTTGGGCATTTTAGTAACGAAAACCATAGTAAACTATTAGATTTCGACGTAAGGCAACCTTTCTGAGTCAAATAGTTGCCGATTTCGATAAAATCTTAGTCAGAATCTGCTTTTTCGCCTCTTATTGTACCCAAATCTACCTTAGAAATGCAGATATATACTTAAAACACCTTCTTTTGGACAAATAATTGGTTTTCGCCCTTGATTTACGGAAGATTATAGCCAAAACATGCATTTTCATAACTTAGCGAACTGAAATCTACATTAAAACTGCAGATAACTACTTAAAAATTCAGTTCCTTGAATTGATAATAGGTTTTTCTTTGTCATTTTAAACAGATTCCAGTCAAAATCGGCTTCTTCGATTCATATCGTATCTAAAACCGCATCAAAACTGCAAATATCAGTTTAAACTATCATTTTTTGATACAAACAGTTATATATTCATGTCAATATCTTTCAAATTCTAGTCAAAATCGGCGTCTTTGGGCATTTTAGTAACGAAAACCTTAATAAGCTATTAGATTTCGACGTAAGGCAACCTTTCTGAGTCAAATAGTTGCCGATTTCGATAAAATCTTAGTCAGAATCTGCTTTTTCGCCTCTTATTGTACCCAAATCTACCTTAGAAATGCAGATATATACTTAAAACACCTTCTTTTGGGACAAATAATTGGTTTTCGCCCTTGATTTACGGAAGATTATAGCCAAAACATGCATTTTCATAACTTAGCGAACTAAAATCTACATTAAAAGTGCAGATAACTACTTAAAAATTCACTTCCTTGAATTGATAATAGGTTTTTCTATGTCATTTTAAACAGATTCCAGTCAAAATCGGCTTCTTCGACTCATATCGTACCTAAAACCGCATCAAAACTGCAAATATCAGTTTAAACTATCATTTTTTGATACAAACAGTTATATATTCATGTCAATATCTTTCAAATTCTAGTCAAAATCGGCGTCTTTGGGCAATTTAGTAACGAAAACCTTAATAAACTATTAGATTTCGACGTAAGGCAACCTTTCTGAGTCAAATAGTTACCGATTTCGATATAATCCTAGTCAGAATCTGCTTTTTCGCCTCTTATTGTACCCAAATCTACCTTAGAAATGCAGATATATAATTAAAACACCTTCTTTTGGGACAAATAATTGGTTTTCGCCCTTGATTTACGGAAGATTATAGCCAAAACATGCATTTTCATAACTTAGCGAACTGAAATCTACATTAAAACTGCAGATAACTACTTAAAAATTCAGTTCCTTGAATTGATAATAGGTTTTTCTTTGTCATTTTAAACAGATTCCAGTCAAAATCGGCTTCTTCGACTCATATCGTACCTAAAACCGCATCAAAACTGCAAATATCAGTTTAAACTATCATTTTTTGATACAAACAGTTATATATTCATGTCAATATCATTCAAATTCTAGTCAAAATCGGCGTCTTTGGGCATTTTAGTAACGAAAACCTTAATAAACTATTAGATTTCGACGTAAGGCAACCATTCTGAGTCAAATAGTTGCCGATTTCGATACAATCTTAGTCAGAATCTGCTTTTTCGCCTCTTATTGTACCCAAATCTACCTTAGAAATGCAGATATATACTTAAAACACCTTCTTTTGGGACAAATAATTGGTTTTCGCCCTTGATTTACGGAAGATTATAGCCAAAACATGCATTTTCATAACTTAGCGAACTGAAATCTACATTAAAACTGCAGATAACTACTTAAAAATTCACTTCCTTGAATTGATAATAGGTTTTTCTTTGTCATTTTAAACAGATTCCAGTCAAAATCGGCTTCTTCCATTCATATCGTATCTAAAACCGCATCAAAACTGCAAATATCAGTTTAAACTATCATTTTTTGATACAAACAGTTATATATTCATGTCAATATCTTTCAAATTCTAGTCAAAATCGGCGTCTTTGGGCATTTTAGTAACGAAAACCATAGTAAACTATTAGATTTCGACGTAAGGCAACCTTTCTGAGTCAAATAGTTGCCGATTTCGATAAAATCTTAGTCAGAATCTGCTTTTTCGCCTCTTATTGTACCCAAATCTACCTTAGAAATGCAGATATATACTTAAAACACCTTTTTTTGGACAAATAATTGGTTTTCGCCCTTGATTTACGGAAGATTATAGGCAAAACATGCATTTTCATAACTTAGCGAACTGAAATCTACATTAAAACTGCAGATAACTACTTAAAAATTCAGTTCCTTGAATTGATAATAGGTTTTTCTTTGTCATTTTAAACAGATTCCAGTCAAAATCGGCTTCTTCGATTCATATCGTATCTAAAACCGCATCAAAACTGCAAATATCAGTTTAAACTATCATTTTTTGATACAAACAGCTATATATTCATGTCAATATCTTTCAAATTCTAGTCAAAATCGGTGTCTTTGGGCATTTTAGTAACGAAAACCTTAATAAACTATTAGATTTCGACGTAAGGCAACCTTTCTGAGTCAAATAGTTGCCGATTTCGATAAAATCTTAGTCAGAATCTGCTTTTTCGCCTCTTATTGTACCCAAATCTACCTTAGAAATGCAGATATATACTTAAAACACCTTCTTTTGGGACAAATAATTGGTTTTCGCCCTTGATTTACGGAAGATTATAGCCAAAACATGCATTTTCATAACTTAGCGAACTGAAATCTACATTAAAACTGCAGATAACTACTTAAAAATTCACTTCCTTGAATTGATAATAGGTTTTTCTTTGTCATTTTAAACAGATTCCAGTCAAAATCGGCTTCTTCGATTCATATCGTATCTAAAACCGCATCAAAACTGCAAATATCAGTTTAAACTATCATTTTTTGATACAAACAGTTATATATTCATGTCAATATCTTTCAAATTCTAGTCAAAATCGGCGTCTTTGGGCATTTTAGTAACGAAAACCATAGTAAACTATTAGATTTCGACGTAAGGCAACCTTTCTGAGTCAAATAGTTGCCGATTTCGATAAAATCTTAGTCAGAATCTGCTTTTTCGCCTCTTATTGTACCCAAATCTACCTTAGAAATGCAGATATATACTTAAAACACCTTTTTTTGGACAAATAATTGGTTTTCGCCCTTGATTTACGGAAGATTATAGGCAAAACATGCATTTTCATAACTTAGCGAACTGAAATCTACATTAAAACTGCAGATAACTACTTAAAAATTCAGTTCCTTGAATTGATAATAGGTTTTTCTTTGTCATTTTAAACAGATTCCAGTCAAAATCGGCTTCTTCGATTCATATCGTATCTAAAACCGCATCAAAACTGCAAATATCAGTTTAAACTATCATTTTTTGATACAAACAGTTATATATTCATGTCAATATCTTTCAAATTCTAGTCAAAATCGGCGTCTTTGGGCATTTTAGTAACGAAAACCTTAATAAACTATTAGATTTCGACGTAAGGCAACCATTCTGAGTCAAATAGTTGCCGATTTCGATAAAATCTTAGTCAGAATCTGCTTTTTCGCCTCTTATTGTACCCAAATCTACCTTAGAAATGCAGATATATACTTAAAACACCTTCTTTTGGGACAAATAATTGGTTTTCGCCCTTGATTTACGGAAGATTATAGCCAAAACATGCATTTCCATAACTTAGCGAACTGAAATCTACATTAAAACTGCAGATAACTACTTAAAAATTCACTTCCTTGAATTGATAATAGGTTTTTCTTTGTCATTTTAAACAGATTCCAGTCAAAATCGGCTTCTTCGATTCATATCGTATCTAAAACCGCATCAAAACTGCAGATATCAGTTTAAACTATCATTTTTTGATACAAACAGTTATATATTCATGTCAATATCTTTCAAATTCTAGTCAAAATCGGCGTCTTTGGGCATTTTAGTAACGAAAACCTTAATAAACTATTAGATTTCGACGTAAGGCAACCTTTCTGAGTCAAATAGTTGCCGATTTTGATAAAATCTCAGTCAGAATCTGCTTTTTCGCCTCTTATTGTACCCAAATCTACCTTAGAAATGCAGATATATACTTAAAACACCTTCTTTTGGGACAAATAATTGGTTTTCACCCTTGATTTACGGAAGATTATAGCCAAAACATGCATTTTCATAACATAGCGAACTGAAATCTACATTAAAACTGCAGATAACTACTTAAAAATTCACTTCCTTGAATTGATAATAGGTTTTTCTTTGTCATTTTAAACAGATTCCAGTCAAAATCGGCTTCTTCGACTCATATCGTACCTAAAACCGCATCAAAACTGCAAATATCAGTTTAAACTATCATTTTCAAATTCTAGTCAAAATCGGCGTCTTTGGGCATTTTAGTAACGAAAACCTTAATAAACTAATAGATTTCGACGTAAGGCAACCATTCTGGGTCAAATAGTTGCCGATTTCGATACAATCTTAGTCAGAATCTGCTTTTTCGCCTTTTATTGTACCCAAATCTACCTTAGAAATGCAGATATATACTTAAAACACCTTCTTTTGGGACAAATAATTGGTTTTCGCCCTTGATTTACGGAAGATTATAGCCAAAACATGCATTTTCATAACTTAGCGAACTGAAATCTACATTAAAACTGCAGATAACTACTTAAAAATTCACTTCCTTGAATTGATAATAGGTTTTTCTTTGTCATTTTAAACAGATTCCAGTCAAAATCGGCTTCTTCGATTCATATCGTACCTAAACTTAGCGAACTTATTTGTCATATAGAATTTGAAAGATATTGACATGAATATATAACTGTTTGTATCAAAAAATGATAGTTTAAACTGATATTTGCAGTTTTGAAGCGGTTTTAGACACGACATGAATCGAAGAAGCCGATTTTGACTGGAATCTGTTTAAAATGACAAAGAAAAACCTATTATCAATTCAAGGAAGTGAATTTTTAAGTAGTTATCTGCAGTTTTAATGTAGATTTCAGGTCGCTAAGTTATGAAAATACATGTTTTGGCTATAATCTTCCGTAAATCAAGGGCGAAAACCAATTATTTGTCCCAAAAGAAGGTGTTCTAAATATATATCTGCATTTCTAAGGTAGATTTGGGTACAATAAGAGGCGAAAAAGCAGATTGTGACTAAGATTTTATCGAAATCGGCAACTATTTGACTCAGAAAGGTTGCCTTACGTCGAAATCTAATAGTTTATTAAGGTTTTCGTTACTAAAATGCCCAAAGACGCCGATTTTGACTAGAATTTGAAAGATATTGACATGAACATATAACTGTTTGTATCAAAAAATGATAGTTTAAACTGATATTTACAGTTTTGATGCGGTTTTAGGTACGATATGAGTCGAAGAAGCCGATTTTGACTGGAATCTGTTTAAAATGACAAAGAACAACCTATTATCAATTCAAGGAAGTGAATTTTTAAGTAGTTATCTGCAGTTTTAATGTAGATTTCAGTTCGCTAAGTTATGAAAATGCATGTTTTGGCTATAATCTTCCGTAAATCAAGGGCGAAAACCAATTATTTGTCCCAAAAGAAGGTGTTTTAAGTATATATCTGCATTTCTAAGGTAAATTTGGGTACAATAAGAGGCGAAAAAGCAGATTCTGACTAGGATTTTTTTGAAATCGGCAACTATTTGACTCAGAAAGGTTGCCTTACGTCGAAATCTAATAGTTTATTAAGGTTTTCGTTACTAAAATGCCCAAAGACGCCGATTTTGACTAGAATTTGAAAGATATTGACATGAATATATAACTGTTTGTATCAAAAAATGATAGTTTAAATTGATATTTGCAGTTTTGATGCGGTTTTAGATACGATATGAATCGGAGAAGCCGATTTTGACTGGAATCTGTTTAAAATGACAAAGAAAAACCTATTATCAATTCAAGGAAGTGAATTTTTAAGTAGTTATCTGCAGCTTTAATGTAGATTTCAGTTCGCTAAGTTATGAAAATGCATGTTTTGGCTATAATCTTCCGTAAATCAAGGGCGAAAACCAATTATTTGTCCCAAAAGAAGGTGTTCTGAGTATATATCTGCATTTCTAAGGTAGATTTGGGTACAATAAGAGGCGAAAAAGCAGATTCTGACTAAGATTTTATCGAAATCGGCAACTATTTGACTCAGAATGGTTGCCTTACGTCGAAATCTAATAGTTTATTAAGGTTTTCGTTACTAAAATGCCCAAAGATGCACATTTTGACTAGAATTTGAAAGATATTGACATGAATATATAACTGTTTGTATCAAAAAATGATAGTTTAAACTGATATTTGCAGTTTTGATGCGGTTTTAGGTACGATATGAGTCGAAGAAGCCGATTTTGACTGGAATCTGTTTAAAATGACAAAGAAAAACCTATTATCAAATCATGGAAGTGAATTTTTAAGTAGTTATCTGCAGTTTTAATGTAGATTTCAGTTCGCTAAGTTATGAAAATGCATGTTTTGGCTATAATCTTCCGTAAATCAAGGGCGAAAACCAATTATTTGTCCCAAAAGAAGGTGTTTTAAGTATATATCTGCATTTCTAAGGTAGATTTGGGTACAATAAGAGGCGAAAAAGCAGATTCTGACTAAGATTTTATCGAAATCGGCAACTATTTGACTCAGAAAGCTTGCCTTACGTCGAAATCTAATAGTTTATTAAGGTTTTCGTTACTAAAATGCCCAAAGACGCCGATTTTGACTAGAATTTGAAAGATATTGACATGAATATATAACTCTTTGTATCAAAAAATGATAGTTTAAACCGATATTTGCAGTTTTGATGCGGTTTTAGATACGATATGAATCGAAGAAGCCGATTTTGACTGGAATCTGTTTAAAATGACAAAGAAAAACCTATTATCAATTCAAGGAAGTGAATTTTTAAGTAGTTATCTGCAGTTTTAATGTAGATTTCAGTTCGCTAAGTTATGAAAATGCATGTTTTGGCTATAATCTTCCGTAAATCAAGGGCGAAAACCAATTATTTGTCCCAAAAGAAGGTGTTCTAAGTATATATCTGCATTTCTAAGGTAGATTTGGGTACAATAAGAGGCGAAAAAGCAGATTCTGAGTAAGATTTTATCGAAATCGGCAACTATTTGACTCAGAAAGGTTGCCTTACGTCGAAATTTAATAGTTTATTAAGGTTTTCGTTACTAAAATGCCCAAAGACGCCGATTTTGACTAGAATTTGAAAGATATTGACATGAATATATAACTGTTTGTATCAAAAAATGATAGTTTAAACTGATATTTGCAGTTTTGATGCGGTTTTAGATACGATATGAATCGAAGAAGCCGATTTTGACTGGAATCTGTTTAAAATGACAAAGAAAAACCTATTATCAATTCAAGGAAGTGAATTTTTCGACTTTGATTTACGGAAGATTATAGCCAAAACATGCATTTTCATAACTTAGCGAACTGAAATCTACATTAAAACTGCAGATAACTACTTAAAAATTCACTTCCTTGAATTGATAATAGGTTTTTCTTTGTCATTTTAAACAGATTCCAGTCAAAATCGGCTTCTTCGATTCATATCATATCTAAAACCGCATCAAAACTGCAAATATCAGTTTAAACTATCATTTTTTGATACAAACAGTTATATATTCATGTCAATATCATTCAAATTCTAGTCAAAATCGGCGTCTTTGGGCATTTTAGTAACGAAAACCTTAATAAACTATTAGATTTCGACGTAAGGCAACCATTCTGAGTCAAATAGTTGCCGATTTCGATAAAATCTTAGTCAGAATCTGCTTTTTCGCCTCTTATTGTACCCAAATCTACCTTAGAAATGCAGATATATACTTAAAACACCTTCTTTTGGGACAAATAATCGGTTTCGCCCTTGATTTACGGAAGATTATAGCCAAAACATGCATTTTCATAACTTAGCGAACTGAAATCTACATTAAAACTGCAGATAACTACTTAAAAATTCACTTCCTTGAATTGATAATAGGTTTTTCTTTGTCATTTTAAACAGATTCCAGTCAAAATCGGCTTCTTCGATTCATATCGTATCTAAAACCGCATCAAAACTGCAAATATCAGTTTAAACTATCATTTTTTGATACAAACAGTTATATATTCATGTCAATATCTTTCAAATTCTAGTCAAAATCGGCGTTTTTGGACATTTTAGTAACGAAAACCTTAATAAACTATTAAATTTCGACGTAAGGCAACCTTTCTGAGTCAAATAGTTGCCGATTTCGATAAAATCTTAGTCAGAATCTGCTTTTTCGCCTCTTATTGTACCCAAATCTACCTTAGAAATGCAGATATATACTTAAAACACCTTCTTTTGGGACAAATAATTGGTTTTCGCCCTTGATTTACGGAAGATTATAGCCAAAACATGCATTTTCATAACTTAGCGAACTGAAATCTACATTAAAACTGCAGATAACTACTTAAAAATTCACTTCCTTGAATTGATAATAGGTTTTTCTTTGTCATTTTAAACAGATTCCAGTCAAAATCGGCTTCTTCGACTCATATCGTACCTAAAACCGCATCAAAACTGCAAATATCAGTTTAAACTATCGTTTTTTGATACAAACAGTTATATATTCATGTCAATATCTTTCAAATTCTAGTCAAAATCGGCGTCTTTGGGCATTTTAGTAACGAAAACCTTAAAAAACTATTAGATTTCGACGTAAGGCAACCATTCTGAGTCAAATAGTTGCCGATTTCGATAAAATCTTAGTCAGAATCTGCTTTTTCGCCTCTTATTGTACCCAAATCTACCTTAGAAATGCAGATATATACTTAGAACACCTTCTTTTGGGACAAATAATTGGTTTTCGCCCTTGATTTACGGAAGATTATAGCCAAAACATGCATTTTCATAACTTAGCGAACTGAAATCTACATTAAAACTGCAGATAACTACTTAAAAATTCACTTCCTTGAATTGATAATAGGTTTTTCTTTGTCATTTTAAACAGATTCCAGTCAAAATCGGCTTCTTCGACTCATATCGTACCTAAAACCGCATCAAAACTGTAAATATCAGTTTAAAATATCATTTTTTGATACAAACAATTATATATTCATGTCAATATCTTTCAAATTCTAGTCAAAATCGGCGTCTTTGGGTATTTTAGTAACGAAAACCTTAATAAACTATTAGATTTCGACGTAAGGCAAACTTTCTGAGTCAAATAGTTGCCGATTTCGATAAAATCTTAGTCAGAATCTGCTTTTTCGCCTCTTATTGTACCCAAATCTACCTTAGAAATGCAGATATATACTTAAAACACCTTCTTTTGGGACAAATAATTGGTTTTCGCCCTTGATTTACGAAAGATTATAGCCAAAACATGCATTTTCATAACTTAGCGAACTGAAATCTACATTAAAACTGCAGATAACTACTTAAAAATTCGCTTCCATGAATTGATAATAGGTTTTTCTTTGTCATTTTAAACAGATTCCAGTCAAAATCGGCTTCTTCGACTCATATCGTACCTAAAACCGCATCAAAACTGCAAATATCAGTTTAAACTATCATTTTTTGATACAAACAGTTATATATTCATTTCAATATCTTTCAAATTCTAGTCAAAATGTTCGTCTTTGGGCATTTTAGTAACGAAAACCTTAATAAACTATTAGATTTCGACGTAAGGCAACCATCCTGAGTCAAATAGTTGCCGATTTCGATAAAATCTTAGTCAGAATCTGCTTTTTCGCCTCTTATTGTACCCAAATCTACCTTAGAAATGCAGATATATACTCAGAACACCTTCTTTTGGGACAAATAATTGGTTTTCGCCCTTGATTTACGGAAGATTATAGCCAAAACATGCATTTTCATAACTTAGCGAACTGAAATCTACATTAAAACTGCAGATAACTACTTAAAAATTCACTTCCTTGAATTGATAATAGGTTTTTCTTTGTCATTTTAAACAGATTCCAGTCAAAATCGGCTTCTTCGATTCATATCGTATCTAAAACCGCATCAAAACTGCAAATATCAGTTTAAACTATTTTTTGATACAAACAGTTATATATTCATGTCAATATCTTTCAAATTCTAGTCAAAATCGGCGTCTTTGGGCATTTTAGTAACGAAAACCTTAATAAACTATTAGATTTCGACGTAAGGCAACCTTTCTGAGTCAAATAGTTGCCGATTTCGATAAAATCTTAGTCAGAATCTGCTTTTGGGCATCTTATTGTACCCAAATCTACCTTAGAAATGCAGATATATACTTAAAACACCTTCTTTTGGGACAAATAATTGGTTTTCGCCCTTGATTTACGGAAGATTATAGCCAAAACATGCATTTTCATAACTTAGCGAACTGAAATCTACATTAAAACTGCAGATAACTACCTAAAAGTTCACTTCCATGAATTGATAATAGGTTTTTCTTTGTCATTTTAAACAGATTCCAGTCAAAATCGGCTTCTTCGACTCATATCTTACCTAAAACCGCATCAAAACTGCAAATATCAGTTTAAACTATCATTTTTTGATACAAACAGTTATATATTCATGTCAATATCTTTCAAATTCTAGTCAAAATGTGCGTCTTTGGGCATTTTAGTAACGAAAACCTTAATAAACTATTAGATTTCGACGTAAGGCAACCATTCTGAGTCAAATAGTTGCCGATTTCGATAAAATCTTAGTCAGAATCTGCTTTTTCGCCTCTTATTGTACCCAAATCTACCTTAGAAATGCAGATATATACTCAGAACACCTTCTTTTGGGACAAATAATTGGTTTTCGCCCTTGATTTACGGAAGATTATAGCCAGAACATGCATTTTCATAACTTAGCGAACTGAAATCTACATTAAAACTGCAGATAACTACTTAAAAATTCACTTCCTTGAATTGATAATAGGTTTTTCTTTGTCATTTTAAACAGATTCCAGTCAAAATCGGCTTCTTCGATTCATATCGTATCTAAAACCGCATCAAAACTGCAAATATCAGTTTAAACTATCATTTTTTGATACAAACAGTTATATATTCATGTCAATATCTTTCAAATTATAGTCAAAATCGGCGTCTTTGGGCATTTTAGTAACGAAAACCTTAATAAACTAATAGATTTCGACGTAAGGCAACCATTCTGAGTCAAATAGTTGCCGATTTCGATAAAATCTTAGTCAGAATCTGCTTTTTCGCCTCTTATTGTACCCAAATCTACCTTAGAAATGCAGATATATACTTAAAACACTTTCTTTTGGGACAAATAATTGGTTTTCGCCCTTGATTTACGGAAGATTATAGCCAAAACATGCATTTTCATAACTTAGCGAACTGAAATCTACATTAAAACTGCAGATAACTACTTAAAAATTCACTTCCTTGAATTGATAATAAGTTTTTCTTTGTCATTTTAAACAGATTCCAGTCAATATCGGCTTCTTCGATTCATATCGTATCTAAAACCGCATCAAAATTGCAAATATCAGTTTAAACTATCATTTTTTGATACAAACAGTTATATATTCATGTCAATATCTTTCAAATTCTAGTCAAAATCGGCGCTTTGGGCATTTTAGTAACGAAAACCTTAATAAACTATTAGATTTTGACGTAAGGCAACCATTCTGAGTCAAATAGTTGCCGATTTCGATAAAATCTTAGTCAGAATCTGCTTTTTCGCCTCTTATTGTACCCAAATCTACCTTAGAAATGCAGATATATACTTAAAACACCTTCTTTTGGGACAAATAATTGGTTTTCGCCCTTGATTTACGGAAGATTATAGCCAAAACATGCATTTTCATAACTTAGCGAACTGAAATCTACATTAAAACTGCAGATAACTACTTAAAAATTCACTTCCTTGAATTGATAATAGGTTTTTCTTTGTCATTTTAAACAGATTCCAGTCAAAATCGGCTTCTTCGATTCATATCTTATCTAAAACCGCATCAAAACTGCAAATATCAGTTTAAACTATCATTTTTTGATACAAACAGTTATATATTCATGTCAATATCTTTCAAATTCTAGTCAAAGTCGGCGTCTTTGGGCATTTTAGTAACGAAAACCTTAATAAACTATTAGATTTCGACGTAAGGCAACCATTCTGAGTCAAATAGTTGCCGATTTCGATAAAATCTTAGTCAGAATCTGCTTTTTCGCCTCTTATTGTACCCAAATCTACCTTAGAAATGCAGATATATACTTAAAACACCTTCTTTTGGGACAAATAATTGGTTTTCGCCCTTGATTTACGGAAGATTATAGCCAAAACATGCATTTTCATAACTTAGCGAACTGAAATCTACATTAAAACTGCAGATAACTACTTAAAAATTCACTTCCTTGAATTGATAATAGGTTTTTCTTTGTCATTTTAAACAGATTCCAGTCAAAATCGGCTTCTTCGACTCATATCGTACCTAAAACCGCATCAAAACTGCAAATATCAGTTTAAACTATCATTTTTTGATACAAACAGTTATATATTCATGTCAATATCTTTCAAATTCTAGTCAAAATCGGCGTCTTTGGGCATTTTAGTAACGAAAACCTTAATAAACTATTAGATTTCGACGTAAGGCAACCATTCTGAGTCAAATAGTTGCCGATTTCGATAAAATCTTAGTCAGAATCTGCTTTTTCGCCTCTTATTGTACCCAAATCTACCTTAGAAATGCAGATATATACTTAAAACACCTTCTTTTGGGACAAATAATTGGTTTTCGCCCTTGATTTACGGAAGATTATAGCCAAAACATGCATTTTCATAACTTAGCGAACTGAAATCTACATTAAAACTGCAGATAACTACTTAAAAATTCACTTCCTTGAATTGATAATAGGTTGCCGGCGGGGGTACCAAAATCAAGGAAATGGGGAAACCGATACCGGATTCCCGTAAAACGGGATGGTAAACCGTCCCTGATGGGGCAAAAAATTGCTCGGTTTTCTCAAAAAACGAACCGTTTTCGAGATATAGCCATTTTAAAATCGAAAAAAAAATTTCGAGAGAGGGCCGTATCTCGGTAAGGGTGCGTCGGAGGCGTAAAATAAGCGAATTTTCGTACCGAGCTCAATATAACGCGCGTAGAGTGGTGCGGATTCGTAACCACTATAGCCTGGTAGGTTTCCGACGTTCCTCCTATCCATTCAAGTTTTAAATTTTAAATCGAGGTAGGCTCGCAATACTCTATACGATGCCGGCGGGGGTACCAAAATCAAGAAAATGGGGAAACTGACACCGGATTCCCGTAAAATGGGGACGTAAACCGTCCTTATAAGCGCAAAAAATTACTCCGTTTTCCCAAAAAACGAATCGTTTTCGAGTTATGGCCATTTTAAAATCGAAAAAAAAAATTAGAAAAAGGGCCGTATCTCGGTAAGGGTTCGCCGGAGGCGAAAAATAAGCGAATATTCGTACCGAGTTTATTATAACGCGCGTAAAATGGTGCGGTTTCGTATATACTATAGCCTGGTAGGTTTCCGACGTTCCTCCTATCCATTCAAGTTTAAAATTTTAAATCGAGGTAGGCTCCTAAGACTCTATACGATGCCGGCGGGGGCACCAAAATCAAGAAAATGGGAAAACAGATACCGGATTCCCGTAAAATGGGGTGGTAAACCATCCCTGATGGGGCAAAAAATTGCTCGGTTTTCCCAAAAAACGAACCGTTTTCGAGCTATAGCCATTTTAAAATGGAAAAAAAAATTTCGAAAAAGGTCCGTATCTCGGAAACGGTGCGTCGGAGGCGAAAAATAAGCGAATTTTCGTACCGGCCTCGGCGTCATTGACTAGGTGGACCGGCCGACTCGGCGTGGGGAATCGACTGGCAAAGTCTCAACCCCCCCCTCCAAAATTTACCCACTCGAATTTTGTAATTTTTGAAAAAAAAAATCGGAGAAAATGCCTTCTAAGGGTAAAGGGGGGTGAGAAGCGACCCCTATGGGGCGAAAATTTCGTGCGTTTTTCGATCCGACGAGCCGTTTTCGAGATTTCGACATTTTTGATTTACGGAAGATTATAGCCAAAACATGCATTTTCATAACTTAGCGAACTGAAATCTACATTAAAACTGCAGATAACTACTTAAAAATTCACTTCCTTGAATTGATAATATGTTTTTCTTTGTCATTTTAAACAGATTCCAGTCAGAATCTGCTTTTTCGCCACTTATTGTACCCAAATCTACCTTAGAAATGCAGATATATAATTAAAACACCTTCTTTTGGGACAAATAATTGGTTCTCGCCCTTGATTTACGGAAGATTATAGCCAAAACATGCATTTTCATAACTTAGCGAACTGAAATCTACATTAAAACTGCAGATAACTACTTAAAAATTCACTTCCTTGAATTGATAATAGGTTTTTCTTTGTCATTTTAAACAGATTCCAGTCAAAATCGGCTTCTTCGACTCATATCGTACCCAAAACCGCATCAAAACTGCAAATATCAGTTTAAACTATCATTTTTTGATACAAACAGTTATATATTCATGTCAATATCTTTCAAATTCTAGTCAAAATCGGCGTCTTTGGGCATTTTAGTAACGAAAACCTTAATAAACTATTAGATTTCGACGTAAGGCAACCATTCTGAGTCAAATAGTTGCCGATTTCGATAAAATCTTAGTCAGGATCTGCTTTTTCGCCTCTTATTGTACCCAAATCTACCTTAGAAATGCAGATATATACTTTAAACACCTTCTTTTGGGACAAATAATTGGTTTTCGCCCTTGATTTACGGAAGATTATAGCCAAAACATGCATTTTCATAACTTAGCGAACTGAAATCTACATTAAAACTGCAGATAACTACTTAAAAATTCACTTCCTTGAATTGATAATAGGTTGTCGGCGGGGGTACCAAAATCAAGAAAATGGGGAAACCGATACCGGATTCCCGTAAAACGGGATGGTAAACCGTCCCTGTTGGGGCAAAAAATTGCTCGGTTTTCTCAAAAAACGAACCGTTTTCGAGATATAGCCATTTTAAAATCGAAAAAAAAATTTCGAGAGAGGGCCGTATCTCGGTAAGGGTGCGTCGGAGGCGTAAAATAAGCGAATTTTCGTACCGAGCTCAATATAACGCGCGTAGAGTGGTGCGGATTCGTAACCACTATAGCCTGGTAGGTTTCCGACGTTCCTCCTATCCATTCAAGTTTTAAATTTTAAATCGAGGTAGGCTCGCAATACTCTATACGATGCCGGCGGGGGTACCAAAATCAAGAAAATGGGGAAACTGACACCGGATTCCCGTAAAATGGGGACGTAAACCGTCCCTATAAGCGCAAAAAATTACTCCGTTTTCCCAAAAAACGAATCGTTTTCGAGTTATGGCCATTTTAAAATCGAAAAAAAAAATTAGAAAAAGGGCCGTATCTCGGTAAGGGTGCGCCGGAGGCGAAAAATAAGCGAATATTCGTACCGAGTTTATTATAACGCGCGTAAAATGGTGCGGTTTCGTATATACTATAGCCTGGTAGGTTTCCGACGTTCCTCCTATCCATTCAAGTTTAAAATTTTAAATCGAGGTAGGCTCCTAAGACTCTATACGATGCCGGCGGGGGCACCAAAATCAAGAAAATGGGAAAACAGATACCGGATTCCCGTAAAATGGGGTGGTAAACCGTCCCTGATGGGGCAAAAAATTGCTCGGTTTTCCCAAAAAACGAACCGTTTTCGAGCTATAGCCATTTTAAAATGGAAAAAAAAATTTCGAAAAAGGGCCGTATCTCGGAAACGGTGCGTCGGAGGCGAAAAATAAGCGAATTTTCGTACCGGCCTCGGCGTTATTGACTAGGTGGACCGGCCGACTCGGCGTGGGGAATCGACTGGCAAAGTCTCAACCCCCCCCTCCAAAATTTACCCACTCGAATTTTGTAATTTTTGAAAAAAAAAATCGGAGAAAATGCCTTCTAAGGGTAAAGGGGGGTGAGAAGCGACCCCTTTGGGGCGAAAATTTCGTGCGTTTTTCGATCCGACGAGCCGTTTTCGAGATTTCGACATTTTTGATTTACGGAAGATTATAGCCAAAACATGCATTTTCATAACTTAGCGAACTGAAATCTACATTAAAACTGCAGATAACTACTTAAAAATTCACTTCCTTGAATTGATAATATGTTTTTCTTTGTCATTTTAAACAGATTCCAGTCAAAATCGGCTTCTTCGACTCATATCGTACCTAAAACCGCATCAAAACTGCAAATATCAGTTTAAACAATCATTTTTTGATACAAACAGTTATATATTTATGTCAATATCTTTCAAATTCTAGTCAAAATCGGCGTCTTTGGGCATTTTAGTAACGAAAACCTTAATAAACTATTAGATTTCGACGTAAGGCAACCTTTTTGAGTCAAATAGTTGCCGATTTCGATAAAATCTTAGTCAGAATCTGCTTTTTCGCCACTTATTGTACCCAAATCTACCTTAGAAATGCAGATATATAATTAAAACACCTTCTTTTGGGACAAATAATTGGTTTTCGCCCTTGATTTACGGAAGATTATAGCCAAAACATGCATTTTCATAACTTAGCGAACTGAAATCTACATTAAAACTGCAGATAACTACTTAAAAATTCACTTCCTTGAATTGATAATATGTTTTTCTTTGTCATTTTAAACAGATTCCAGTCAAAATCGGCTTCTTCGACTCATATCGTACCTAAAACCGCATCAAAACTGCAAATATCAGTTTAAACAATCATTTTTTGATACAAACAGTTATATATTTATGTCAATATCTTTCAAATTCTAGTCAAAATCGGCGTCTTTGGGCATTTTAGTAACGAAAACCTTAATAAACTATTAGATTTCGACGTAAGGCAACCTTTTTGAGTCAAATAGTTGCCGATTTCGATAAAATCTTAGTCAGAATCTGCTTTTTCGCCACTTATTGTACCCAAATCTACCTTAGAAATGCAGATATATAATTAAAACACCTTCTTTTGGGACAAATAATTGGTTTTCGCCCTTGATTTACGGAAGATTATAGCCAAAACATGCATTTTCATAACTTAGCGAACTGAAATCTACATTAAAACTGCAGATAACTACTTAAAAATTCACTTCCTTGAATTGATAATAGGTTTTTCTTTGTCATTTTAAACAGATTCCAGTCAAAATCGGCTTCTTCGACTCATATCGTACCTAAAACCGCATCAAAACTGCAAATATCAGTTTAAACTATCATTTTTTGATACAAACAGTTATATATTCATGTCAATATCATTCAAATTCTAGTCAAAATCGGCGTCTTTGGGCATTTTAGTAACGAAAACCTTAATAAACTATTAGATTTCGACGTAAGGCAACCATTCTGAGTCAAATAGTTGCCGATTTCGATACAATCTTAGTCAGAATCTGCTTTTTCGCCTCTTATTGTACCCAAATCTACCTTAGAAATGCAGATATATACTTAAAACACCTTCTTTTGGGACAAATAATTGGTTTTCGCCCTTGATTTACGGAAGATTATAGCCAAAACATGCATTTTCATAACTTAGCGAACTGAAATCTACATTAAAACTGCAGATAACTACTTAAAAATTCACTTCCTTGAATTGATAATAGGTTTTTCTTTGTCATTTTAAACAGATTCCAGTCAAAATCGGCTTCTTCGATTCATATCGTACCTAAACCCGCATCAAAACTGCAAATATCAGTTTAAACTATCATTTTTTGATACAAACAGTTATATATTCATGTCAATATCTTTCAAATTCTAGTCAAAATCGGCGTCTTTGTGCATTTTAGTAACGAAAACCTTAATAAACTATTAGATTTCGACGTAAGGCAACCTTTCTGAGTCAAATAGTTGCCGATTTCGATAAAATCTTAGTCAGAATCTGCTTTTTCGCCTCTTATTGTACCCAAATCTACCTTAGAAATGCAGATATATACTTAAAACACCTTCTTTTGGGACAAATAATTGGTTTTCGCCCTTGATTTACGGAAGATTATAGCCAAAACATGCATTTTCATAACTTAGCGAACTGAAATCTACATTAAAAGTGCAGATAACTACTTAAAAATTCACTTCCTTGAATTGATAATAGGTTTTTCTTTGTCATTTTAAACAGATTCCAGTCAAAATCGGCTTCTTCGACTCATATCGTACCTAAAACCGCATCAAAACTGCAAATATCAGTTTAAACTATCATTTTTTGATACAAACAGTTATATATTCATGTCAATATCTTTCAAATTCTAGTCAAAATCGGCGTCTTTGGGCATTTTAGTAACGAAAACCTTAATAAACTATTAGATTTCGACGTAAGGCAACCATTCTGAGTCAAATAGTTGCCGATTTCGATAAAATCTTAGTCAGAGTCTGCTTTTTCGCCTCTTATTGTACCCAAATCTACCTTAGAAATGCAGATATATACTTAAAACACCTTCTTTTGGGACAAATAATTGGTTTTCGCCCTTGATTAACGGAAGATTATAGCCAAAACATGCATTTTCATAACTTAGCGAACTGAAATCTACATTAAAACTGCAGATAACTACTTAAAAATTCACTTCCTTGAATTGATAATAGGTTTTTCTTTGTCATTTTAAACAGATTCCAGTCAAAATCGGCTTCTTTGATTCATATCGTATCTAAAACCGCATCAAAACTGCAAATATCAGTTTAAACTATCATTTTTTGATACAAACAGTTATATATTCATGTCAATATCTTTCAAATTCTAGTCAAAATCGGCGTCTTTGGGCATTTTAGTAACGAAAACCTTAATAAACTATTAGATTTCGACGTAAGGCAACCATTCTGAGTCAAATAGTTGCCGATTTCGATAAAATCTTAGTCAGAATCTGCTTTTTCGCCTCTTATTGTACCCAAATCTACCTTAGAAATGCAGATATATACTTAAAACACCTTCTTTTGGGACAAATAATTGGTTTTCGCCCTTGATTAACGGAAGATTATAGCCAAAACATGCATTTTCATAACTTAGCGAACTGAAATCTACATTAAAACTGCAGATAACTACTTAAAAATTCACTTCCTTGAATTGATAATAGGTTTTTCTTTGTCATTTTAAACAGATTCCAGTCAAAATCGGCTTCTTCGATTCATATCGTATCTAAAACCGCATCAAAACTGCAAATATCAGTTTAAACTATCATTTTTTGATACAAGCAGTTATATATTCATGTGAATATCTTTCAAATTCTAGTCAAAATCAGCGTCTTTGGGCATTTTAGTAACGAAAACCTTAATAAACTATTAGATTTCGACGTAAGGCAACCTTTCTGAGTCAAATAGTTGCCGATTTCGAAAAAATCTTAGTCAGAATCTGCTTTTTCGCCTCTTATTGTACCCAAATCTACCTTAGAAATGCAGATATATACTTAAAACACCTTCTTTTGGGACAAATAATTGGTTTTCGCCCTTGATTTACGGAAGATTATAGCAAAAACATGCATTTTCATAACTTAGCGAACTGAAATCTACATTAAAAGTGCAGATAACTACTTAAAAATTCACTTCCTTGAATTGATAATAGGTTTTTCTTTGTCATTTTAAACAGATTCCAGTCAAAATCGGCTTCTTCGACTCATATCGTATCTAAAACCGCATCAAAACTGCAAATATCAGTTTAAACTATCATTTTTTGATACAAACAGTTATATATTCATGTCAATATCTTTCAAATTCTAGTCAAAATCGGCGTCTTTGGGCATTTTAGTAACGAAAACCTTAATAAACTATTAGATTTCGACGTAAGGCAACCTTTCTGAGTCAAATAGTTGCCGATTTCGATAAAATCTTAGTCAGAATCTGCTTTTTCGCCTCTTATTGTACCCAAATCTACCTTAGAAATGCAGATATATACTTAAAACACCTTCTTTTGGGACAAATAATTGGTTTTCGCCCTTGATTTACGGAAGATTATAGCCAAAACATGCATTTTCATAACTTAGCGAACTAAAATCTACATTAAAAGTGCAGATAACTACTTAAAAATTCACTTCCTTGAATTGATAATAGGTTTTTCTATGTCATTTTAAACAGATTCCAGTCAAAATCGGATTCTTCGACTCATATCGTACCTAAAACCGCATCAAAACTGCAAATATCAGTTTAAACTATCATTTTTTGATACAAACAGTTATATATTCATGTCAATATCTTTCAAATTCTAGTCAAAATCGGCGTCTTTGGGTATTTTAGTAACGAAAACCTTAATAAACTATTAGATTTCGACGTAAGGCAACCATTCTGAGTCAAATAGTTGCCGATTTCGATAAAATCTTAGTCAGAATCTGCTTTTTCGCCTCTTATTGTACCCAAATCTACCTTAGAAATGCAGATATATACTTAAAACACCTTCTTTTGGGACAAATATTATTTTTCGCCCTTGATTTACGGAAGATTATAGCCAAAACATGCATTTTCATAACTTAGCGACCTGAAATCTACATTAAAACTGCAGATAACTACTTAAAAATTCACTTCCTTGAATTGATAATAGGTTTTTCTTTGTCATTTTAAACAGATTCCAGTCAAAATCGGCTTCTTCGATTCATGTCGTATCTAAAACCGCATCAAAACTGCAAATATCAGTTTAAACTATCATTTTTTGATACAAACAGTTATATATTCATGTCAATATCTTTCAAATTCTAGTCAAAATCGGCGTCTTTGGGCATTTTAGTAACGAAAACCTTAATAAACTATTAGATTTCGACGTAAGGCAACCTTTCTGAGTCAAATAGTTGCCGATTTCGATAAAATCTTAGTCAGAATCTGCTTTTTCGCCTCTTATTGTACCCAAATCTACCTTAGAAATGCAGATATATACTTAAAACACCTTCTTTTGGGACAAATAATTGGTTTTCGCCCTTGATTTACGGAAGATTATAGCCAAAACATGCATTTTCATAACTTAGCGAACTAAAATCTACATTAAAAGTGCAGATAACTACTTAAAAATTCACTTCCTTGAATTGATAATAGGTTTTTCTATGTCATTTTAAACAGATTCCAGTCAAAATCGGCTTCTTCGACTCATATCGTACCTAAAACCGCATCAAAACTGCAAATATCAGTTTAAACTATCATTTTTTGATACAAACAGTTATATATTCATGTCAATATCTTTCAAATTATAGTCAAAATCGGCGTCTTTGTGCATTTTAGTAACGAAAACCTTAATAAACTATTAGATTTCGACGTAAGGCAACCATTCTGAGTCAAATAGTTGCCGATTTCGATAAAATCTTAGTCAGAATCTGCTTTTTCGCCTCTTATTGTACCCAAATCTACCTTAGAAATGCAGATATATACTTAAAACACCTTCTTTTGGGACAAATATTATTTTTCGCCCTTGATTTACGGAAGATTATAGCCAAAACATGCATTTTCATAACTTAGCGACCTGAAATCTACATTAAAACTGCAGATAACTACTTAAAAATTCACTTCCTTGAATTGATAATAGGTTTTTCTTTGTCATTTTAAACAGATTCCAGTCAAAATCGGCTTCTTCGATTCATGTCGTATCTAAAACCGCATCAAAACTGCAAATATCAGTTTAAACTATCATTTTTTGATACAAACAGTTATATATTCATGTCAATATCTTTCAAATTCTAGTCAAAATCGGTGTCTTTGGGCATTTTAGTAAAGAAAACCTTAATAAACTATTAGATTTCGACGTAAGGCAACCTTTCTGAGTCAAATAGTTGCCGATTTCGATAAAATCTTAGTCAGAATCTGCTTTTTCGCCTCTTACTGTACCCAAATCTACCTTAGAAATGCAGATATATACTTAAAACACCTTCTTTTGGGACAAATAATTGGTTTTCGCCCTTGATTTACGGAAGATTATAGCCAAAACATGCATTTTCATAACTTAGCGAACTGAAATCTACATTAAAACTGCAGATAACTACTTAAAAATTCACTTCCTTGAATTGATAATAGGTTTTTCTTTGTCATTTTAAACAGATTCCAGTCAAAATCGGCTTCTTCGATTCATATCGTATCTAAAACCGCATCAAAACTGCAAATATCAGTTTAAACTATCATTTTTTGATACAAACAGTTATATATTCATGTCAATATCTTTCAAATTCTAGTCAAAATCGGCGTCTTTGGGCATTTTAGTAACGAAAACCATAGTAAACTATTAGATTTCGACGTAAGGCAACCTTTCTGAGTCAAATAGTTGCCGATTTCGATAAAATCTTAGTCAGAATCTGCTTTTTCGCCTCTTATTGTACCCAAATCTACCTTAGAAATGCAGATATATACTTAAAACACCTTCTTTTGGGACAAATAATTGGTTTTCGCCCTTGATTTACGGAAGATTATAGCCAAAACATGCATTTTCATAACTTAGCGAACTGAAATCTACATTAAAACTGCAGATAACTACTTAAAAATTCACTTCCTTGAATTGATAATAGGTTGCCGGCGGGGGTACCAAAATCAAGAAAATGGGGAAACCGATACTGTTTGTATCAAAAAATGATAGTTTAAACTGATATTTGCAGTTTTGATGCGGTTTTAGATACGACATGAATCGAAGAAGCCGATTTTGACTGGAATCTGTTTAAAATGACAAAGAAAAACCTATTATCAATTCAAGGAAGTGAATTTTTAAGTAGTTATCTGCAGTTTTAATGTAGATTTCAGGTCGCTAAGTTATGAAAATGCATGTTTTGGCTATAATCTTCCGTAAATCAAGGGCGAAAAATAATATTTGTCCCAAAAGAAGGTGTTTTAAGTATATATCTGCATTTCTAAGGTAGATTTGGGTACAATAAGAGGCGAAAAAGCAGATTCTGACTAAGATTTTATCGAAATCGGCAACTATTTGACTCAGAATGGTTGCCTTACGTCGAAATCTAATAGTTTATTAAGGTTTTCGTTACTAAAATGCACAAAGACGCCGATTTTGACTAGAATTTGAAAGATATTGACATGAATATATAACTGTTTGTATCAAAAAATGATAGTTTAAACTGATATTTGCAGTTTTGATGCGGTTTTAGGTACGATATGAGTCGAAGAAGCCGATTTTGACTGGAATCTGTTTAAAATGACATAGAAAAACCTATTATCAATTCAAGGAAGTGAATTTTTAAGTAGTTATCTGCACTTTTAATGTAGATTTTAGTTCGCTAAGTTATGAAAATGCATGTTTTGGCTATAATCTTCCGTAAATCAAGGGCGAAAACCAATTATTTGTCCCAAAAGAAGGTGTTTTAAGTATATATCTGCATTTCTAAGGTAGATTTGGGTACAATAAGAGGCGAAAAAGCAGATTCTGACTAAGATTTTATCGAAATCGGCAACTATTTGACTCAGAAAGGTTGCCTTACGTCGAAATCTAATAGTTTATTAAGGTTTTCGTTACTAAAATGCCCAAAGACGCCGATTTTGACTAGAATTTGAAAGATATTGACATGAATATATAACTGTTTGTATCAAAAAATGATAGTTTAAACTGATATTTGCAGTTTTGATGCGGTTTTAGATACGACATGAATCGAAGAAGCCGATTTTGACTGGAATCTGTTTAAAATGACAAAGAAAAACCTATTATCAATTCAAGGAAGTGAATTTTTAAGTAGTTATCTGCAGTTTTAATGTAGATTTCAGGTCGCTAAGTTATGAAAATGCATGTTTTGGCTATAATCTTCCGTAAATCAAGGGCGAAAAATAATATTTGTCCCAAAAGAAGGTGTTTTAAGTATATATCTGCATTTCTAAGGTAGATTTGGGTACAATAAGAGGCGAAAAAGCAGATTCTGACTAAGATTTTATCGAAATCGGCAACTATTTGACTCAGAATGGTTGCCTTACGTCGAAATCTAATAGTTTATTAAGGTTTTCGTTACTAAAATACCCAAAGACGCCGATTTTGACTAGAATTTGAAAGATATTGACATGAATATATAACTGTTTGTATCAAAAAATGATAGTTTAAACTGATATTTGCAGTTTTGATGCGGTTTTAGGTACGATATGAGTCGAAGAATCCGATTTTGACTGGAATCTGTTTAAAATGACATAGAAAAACCTATTATCAATTCAAGGAAGTGAATTTTTAAGTAGTTATCTGCACTTTTAATGTAGATTTTAGTTCGCTAAGTTATGAAAATGCATGTTTTGGCTATAATCTTCCGTAAATCAAGGGCGAAAACCAATTATTTGTCCCAAAAGAAGGTGTTTTAAGTATATATCTGCATTTCTAAGGTAGATTTGGGTACAATAAGAGGCGAAAAAGCAGATTCTGACTAAGATTTTATCGAAATCGGCAACTATTTGACTCAGAAAGGTTGCCTTACGTCGAAATCTAATAGTTTATTAAGGTTTTCGTTACTAAAATGCCCAAAGACGCCGATTTTGACTAGAATTTGAAAGATATTGACATGAATATATAACTGTTTGTATCAAAAAATGATAGTTTAAACTGATATTTGCAGTTTTGATGCGGTTTTAGATACGATATGAGTCGAAGAAGCCGATTTTGACTGGAATCTGTTTAAAATGACAAAGAAAAACCTATTATCAATTCAAGGAAGTGAATTTTTAAGTAGTTATCTGCACTTTTAATGTAGATTTCAGTTCGCTAAGTTATGAAAATGCATGTTTTTGCTATAATCTTCCGTAAATCAAGGGCGAAAACCAATTATTTGTCCCAAAAGAAGGTGTTTTAAGTATATATCTGCATTTCTAAGGTAGATTTGGGTACAATAAGAGGCGAAAAAGCAGATTCTGACTAAGATTTTATCGAAATCGGCAACTATTTGACTCAGAAAGGTTGCCTTACGTCGAAATCTAATAGTTTATTAAGGTTTTCGTTACTAAAATGCCCAAAGACGCCGATTTTGACTAGAATTTGAAAGATATTGACATGAATATATAACTGTTTGTATCAAAAAATGATAGTTTAAACTGATATTTGCAGTTTTGATGCGGTTTTAGATACGATATGAGTCGAAGAAGCCGATTTTGACTGGAATCTGTTTAAAATGACAAAGAAAAACCTATTATCAATTCAAGGAAGTGAATTTTTAAGTAGTTATCTGCACTTTTAATGTAGATTTCAGTTCGCTAAGTTATGAAAATGCATGTTTTTGCTATAATCTTCCGTAAATCAAGGGCGAAAACCAATTATTTGTCCCAAAAGAAGGTGTTTTAAGTATATATCTGCATTTCTAAGGTAGATTTGGGTACAATAAGAGGCGAAAAAGCAGATTCTGACTAAGATTTTTTCGAAATCGGCAACTATTTGACTCAGAAAGGTTGCCTTACGTCGAAATCTAATAGTTTATTAAGGTTTTCGTTACTAAAATGCCCAAAGACGCCGATTTTGACTAGAATTTGAAAGATATTCACATGAATATATAACTGCTTGTATCAAAAAATGATAGTTTAAACTGATATTTGCAGTTTTGATGCGGTTTTAGATACGATATGAATCGAAGAAGCCGATTTTGACTGGAATCTGTTTAAAATGACAAAGAAAAACCTATTATCAATTCAAGGAAGTGAATTTTTAAGTAGTTATCTGCAGTTTTAATGTAGATTTCAGTTCGCTAAGTTATGAAAATGCATGTTTTGGCTATAATCTTCCGTTAATCAAGGGCGAAAACCAATTATTTGTCCCAAAAGAAGGTGTTTTAAGTATATATCTGCATTTCTAAGGTAGATTTGGGTACAATAAGAGGCGAAAAAGCAGATTCTGACTAAGATTTTATCGAAATCGGCAACTATTTGACTCAGAATGGTTGCCTTACGTCGAAATCTAATAGTTTATTAAGGTTTTCGTTACTAAAATGCCCAAAGACGCCGATTTTGACTAGAATTTGAAAGATATTGACATGAATATATAACTGTTTGTATCAAAAAATGATAGTTTAAACTGATATTTGCAGTTTTGATGCGGTTTTAGATACGATATGAATCGAAGAAGCCGATTTTGACTGGAATCTGTTTAAAATGACAAAGAAAAACCTATTATCAATTCAAGGAAGTGAATTTTTAAGTAGTTATCTGCAGTTTTAATGTAGATTTCAGTTCGCTAAGTTATGAAAATGCATGTTTTGGCTATAATCTTCCGTTAATCAAGGGCGAAAACCAATTATTTGTCCCAAAAGAAGGTGTTTTAAGTATATATCTGCATTTCTAAGGTAGATTTGGGTACAATAAGAGGCGAAAAAGCAGACTCTGACTAAGATTTTATCGAAATCGGCAACTATTTGACTCAGAATGGTTGCCTTACGTCGAAATCTAATAGTTTATTAAGGTTTTCGTTACTAAAATGCCCAAAGACGCCGATTTTGACTAGAATTTGAAAGATATTGACATGAATATATAACTGTTTGTATCAAAAAATGATAGTTTAAACTGATATTTGCAGTTTTGATGCGGTTTTAGGTACGATATGAGTCGAAGAAGCCGATTTTGACTGGAATCTGTTTAAAATGACAAAGAAAAACCTATTATCAATTCAAGGAAGTGAATTTTTAAGTAGTTATCTGCAGTTTTAATGTAGATTTCAGTTCGCTAAGTTATGAAAATGCATGTTTTGGCTATAATCTTCCGTAAATCAAGGGCGAAAACCAATTATTTGTCCCAAAAGAAGGTGTTTTAAGTATATATCTGCATTTCTAAGGTAGATTTGGGTACAATAAGAGGCGAAAAAGCAGATTCTGACTAAGATTTTATCGAAATCGGCAACTATTTGACTCAGAATGGTTGCCTTACGTCGAAATCTAATAGTTTATTAAGGTTTTCGTTACTAAAATGCCCAAAGACGCCGATTTTGACTAGAATTTGAAAGATATTGACATGAATATATAACTGTTTGTATCAAAAAATGATAGTTTAAACTGATATTTGCAGTTTTGATGCGGTTTTAGGTACGATATGAGTCGAAGAAGCCGATTTTGACTGGAATCTGTTTAAAATGACAAAGAAAAACCTATTATCAATTCAAGGAAGTGAATTTTTAAGTAGTTATCTGCAGTTTTAATGTAGATTTCAGTTCGCTAAGTTATGAAAATGCATGTTTTGGCTATAATCTTCCGTAAATCAAGGGCGAAAACCAATTATTTGTCCCAAAAGAAGGTGTTTTAAGTATATATCTGCATTTCTAAGGTAGATTTGGGTACAATAAGAGGCGAAAAAGCAGATTCTGACTAAGATTTTATCGAAATCGGCAACTATTTGACTCAGAATGGTTGCCTTACGTCGAAATCTAATAGTTTATTAAGGTTTTCGTTACTAAAATGCCCAAAGACGCCGATTTTGACTAGAATTTGAAAGATATTGACATGAATATATAACTGTTTGTATCAAAAAATGATAGTTTAAACTGATATTTGCAGTTTTGATGCGGTTTTAGGTACGATATGAGTCGAAGAAGCCAATTTTGACTGGAATCTGTTTAAAATGACAAAGAAAAACCTATTATCAATTCAAGGAAGTGAATTTTTAAGTAGTTATCTGCAGTTTTAATGTAGATTTCAGTTCGCTAAGTTATGAAAATGCATGTTTTGGCTATAATCTTCCGTAAATCAAGGGCGAAAACCAATTATTTGTCCCAAAAGAAGGTGTTTTAAGTATATATCTGCATTTCTAAGGTAGATTTGGGTACAATAAGAGGCGAAAAAGCAGATTCTGACTAAGATTTTATCGAAATCGGCAACTATTTGACTCAGAATGGTTGCCTTACGTCGAAATCTAATAGTTTATTAAGGTTTTCGTTACTAAAATGCCCAAAGACGCCGACTTTGACTAGAATTTGAAAGATATTGACATGAATATATAACTGTTTGTATCAAAAAATGATAGTTTAAACTGATATTTGCAGTTTTGATGCGGTTTTAGATACGATATGAATCGAAGAAGCCGATTTTGACTGGAATCTGTTTAAAATGACAAAGAAAAACCTATTATCAATTCAAGGAAGTGAATTTTTAAGTAGTTATCTGCAGTTTTAATGTAGATTTCAGTTCGCTAAGTTATGAAAATGCATGTTTTGGCTATAATCTTCCGTAAATCAAGGGCGAAAACCAATTATTTGTCCCAAAAGAAGGTGTTTTAAGTATATATCTGCATTTCTAAGGTAGATTTGGGTACAATAAGAGGCGAAAAAGCAGATTCTGACTAAGATTTTATCGAAATCGGCAACTATTTGACTCAGAATGGTTGCCTTACGTCGAAATCTAATAGTTTATTAAGGTTTTCGTTACTAAAATGCCCAAAGCGCCGATTTTGACTAGAATTTGAAAGATATTGACATGAATATATAACTGTTTGTATCAAAAAATGATAGTTTAAACTGATATTTGCAATTTTGATGCGGTTTTAGATACGATATGAATCGAAGAAGCCGATATTGACTGGAATCTGTTTAAAATGACAAAGAAAAACTTATTATCAATTCAAGGAAGTGAATTTTTAAGTAGTTATCTGCAGTTTTAATGTAGATTTCAGTTCGCTAAGTTATGAAAATGCATGTTTTGGCTATAATCTTCCGTAAATCAAGGGCGAAAACCAATTATTTGTCCCAAAAGAAGGTGTTTTAAGTATATATCTGCATTTCTAAGGTAGATTTGGGTACAATAAGAGGCGAAAAAGCAGATTCTGACTAAGATTTTATCGAAATCGGCAACTATTTGACTCAGAATGGTTGCCTTACGTCGAAATCTATTAGTTTATTAAGGTTTTCGTTACTAAAATGCCCAAAGACGCCGATTTTGACTAGAATTTGAAAGATATTGACATGAATATATAACTGTTTGTATCAAAAAATGATAGTTTAAACTGATATTTGCAGTTTTGATGCGGGTTTAGGTACGATATGAATCGAAGAAGCCGATTTTGACTGGAATCTGTTTAAAATGACAAAGAAAAACCTATTATCAATTCAAGGAAGTGAATTTTTAAGTAGTTATCTGCAGTTTTAATGTAGATTTCAGTTCGCTAAGTTATGAAAATGCATGTTTTGGCTATAATCTTCCGTAAATCAAGGGCGAAAACCAATTATTTGTCCCAAAAGAAGGTGTTTTAAGTATATATCTGCATTTCTAAGGTAGATTTGGGTACAATAAGAGGCGAAAAAGCAGATTCTGACTAAGATTGTATCGAAATCGGCAACTATTTGACTCAGAATGGTTGCCTTACGTCGAAATCTGATAGTTTATTAAGGTTTTCGTTACTAAAATGCCCAAAGACGCCGATTTTGACTAGAATTTGTATGATATTGACATGAATATATAACTCATTGTATCAAAAAATGATAGTTTAAACTGATATTTGCAGTTTTGATGCGGTTTTAGGTACGATATGAGTCGAAGAAGCCGATTTTGACTGGAATCTGTTTAAAATGACAAAGAAAAACCTATTATCAATTCAAGGAAGTGAATTTTTAAGTAGTTATCTGCAGTTTTAATGTAGATTTCAGTTCGCTAAGTTATGAAAATGCATGTTCTGGCCATAATCTTCCGTAAATCAAGGGCGAAAACCAATTATTTGTCCCAAAAGAAGGTGTTTTAAGTATATATCTGCATTTCTAAGGTAGATTTGGGTACAATAAGAGGCGAAAAAGCAGATTCTGACTAAGATTTTATCGAAATCTTCAACTATTTGACTCAGAATGGTTGCCTTACGTCGAAATCTAATAGTTTATTAAGGTTTTCGTTACTAAAATGCCAAAAGACGCCGATTTTGACTAGAATTTGAAAGATATTGACATGAATATATAACTGTTTGTATCAAAAAATGATAGTTTTGGTTAGTTTGGTTAGTAGACGCTTTACCACCCCATTTTACGGGAATCCGGTATCGGTTTCCCCATTTTCTTGATTTTGGTACCCCCGCCGGCATCGTATAGAGTATTGCGAGCCTACCTCGATTTAAAATTTAAAACTTGAATGGATAGGAGGAACGTCGGAAACCTACCAGGCTATAGCGGTTACGAATCCGCACCACTCTACGCGCGTTATATTGAGCTCGGTACGAAAATTCGCTTATTTTTCGCCTCCGACGCACCGTTACCGAGATACGGCCCTTTTTCGTTTTTTTTTTTTTCGATTTTAAAATGGCCATAACTCGAAAACGATTCGTTTTTTGGGAAAATGAAGTAATTTTTTGCCCTAACAGGGACGGTTTACGACCCCATTTTACGGGAATCCGGCGTCAGTTTCCCCATTTTCTTGATTTTGGTACCCCCGCCGGCATCGTATAGAGTATTGCGAGCCTACCTCGATTTAAAATTTAAAACTTGAATGGATAGGAGGATAGCTCGGTACGAAAATTCGCTTATTTTTCGCCTCCGACGCACCGTTACCGAGATACGGCCCTTTTTCGTATTTTTTTTTCGATTTTAAAATGGCCATAACTCGAAAACGGTTCGTCCAATCAAAAAAAGGACAAAATTTTCACCCCAGAGGGGTCGCTTCTCACCCCCTTTACCCTTAGAAGACATTTTCTCCGATTTTTTTTTTCAAAAATTACAAAATTCGAGGGGGTAAAATTTGGATTTGATACTTTGCCAGTCGATTCCCCACGCCGAGTTCGCCGGTCCGCCTAGTTAATAACGCTGAGGCCGGTACGAAAATTCGCTTATTTTTCGCCTCCGACGCACCGTTTCCGAGATACGGCCCTTTTTCGAAAATTTTTCGAAAATGTCGAAATCTCGAAAACGGCTCGTCGGATCGAAAAACGCACGAAATTTTCGCCCCAAAGGGGTCGCTTCTCACCCCCCTTTACCCTTAGAAGGCATTTTCTCCGATTTTTTTTTTCAAAAATTACAAAATTCGAGGGGGGGGTTGAGACTTTGCCAGTTGAGGCCGGTACGAAAATTCGCTTATTTTTCGCCTCCGACGCACCGTTTCCGAGATACGGCCCTTTTTCGAAATTTTTTTTTCAATTTTAAAATGGCTGTAGCTCGAAAACGATTCGTTTTTTGGGAAAACGGAGTAATTTTTTGCCCTTATAGGGACGGTTTACGACCCCATTTTACGGGAATCCGGTGTCAGTTTCCCCATTTTCTTGATTTTGGTACCCCCGCCGGCATCGTATAGAGTATTGCGAGCCTACCTCGATTTAAAATTTAAAACTTGAATGGATAGGAGGAACGTCGGAAACGTATCAGGCTATAGTGGTTACGAAACCGCACCATTTTGCGCGCGTTATAATAAACTCGGTACGAAAATTCGCTTATTTTTCGCCTCCGGCGCACCCTTACCGAGATACGGCCCTTTTTCTAATTTTTTTTTTTCGATTTTAAAATGGCCATAACTCGAAAACGGTTCGTCCAATCAAAAAAAGGACAAAATTTTCACCCCAAAAGGGTCGCTTCTCACCCCCCTTTACCCTCCGATTTTTTTTTTCAAAAATTACAAAATTCGAGGGGGTAAATTTTGGAGGGGGGGGTTGAGACTTTGCCAGTTGAGGCCGGTACGAAAATTCGCTTATTTTTCGCCTCCGACGCACCGTTTCCGAGATACGGCCCTTTTTCGAAATTTTTTTTTCAATTTTAAAATGGCTGTAGCTCGAAAACGGTTCGTTTTTTGGGAAAACCGAGCAATTTTTTGCCCCATAGGGGACGCTTTACCACCCCATTTTACGGGAATCCGGTATCGGTTTCCCCATTTTCTTGATTTTGGTACCCCCGCCGGCATCGTATAGAGTATTGCGAGCCTACCTCGATTTAAAATTTAAAACTTGAATGGATAGGAGGATAGCTCGGTACGAAAATTCGCTTATTTTTCGCCTCCGACGCACCGTTACCGAGATACGGCCCTTTTTCGTATTTTTTTTTCGATTTTAAAATGGCCATAACTCGAAAACGGTTCGTCCAATCAAAAAAAGGACAAAATTTTCACCCTGAAGGGGTCGCTTCTCACCCCCTTTACCCTTAGAAGACATTTTCTCCGATTTTTTTTTTCAAAAATTACAAAATTCGAGGGGGTAAAATTTGGATTTGATACTTTGCCAGTCGATTCCCCACGCCGAGTTCGCCGGTCCGCCTAGTTAATAACGCTGAGGCCGGTACGAAAATTCGCTTATTTTTCGCCTCCGACGCACCCTTACCGAGATACGGCCCTTTTTCGAAATTTTTTTTTCGATTTTAAAATGGCTATATCTCGAAAACGGTTCGTTTTTTGAGAAAACCGAGCAATTTTTTGCCCCTTGAGGGACGCTTTACCACCCCATTTTACGGGAATCCGGTATCGGTTTCCCCATTTTCTTGATTTTGGTACCCCCGCCGGCATCGTATAGAGTATTGCGAGCCTACCTCGATTTAAAATTTAAAACTTGAATGGATAGGAGGAACGTCGGAAACCTACCAGGCTATAGCGGTTACGAATCCGCACCACTCTACGCGCGTTATTTTGAGCTCGGTACGAAAATTCGCTTATTTTTCGCCTCCGACGCACCGTTACCGAGATACGGCCCTTTTTCTTATTTTTTTTTCGATTTTAAAATGGCCATAACTCGAAAACGGTTCGTCCAATCAAAAAAAGGACAAAATTTTCACCCCGAAGGGGTCGCTTCTCACCCCCCTTTACCCTCAGAAGGCATTTTCTCCGATTTTTTTTTTCAAAAATTACAAAATTCGGGGGGGTAAATTTTGGAGGGGGGGGTTGAGACTTTGCCAGTTGAGGCCGGTACGAAAATTCGCTTATTTTTCGCCTCCGACGCACCGTTTCCGAGATACGGCCCTTTTTCGAAATTTTTTTTTCCATTTTAAAATGGCTATAGCTCGAAAACGGTTCGTTTTTTGGGAAAACCGAGCAATTTTTTGCCCCATAGGGGACGCTTTACCACCCCATTTTACGGGAATCCGGTATCGGTTTCCCCATTTTCTTGATTTTGGTACCCCCGCCGGCATCGTATAGAGTATTGCGAGCCTACCTCGATTTAAAATTTAAAACTTGAATGGATAGGAGGAACGTCGGAAACGTATCAGGATATAGTGGTTACGAATCCGCATCACTCTACGCGCGTCAAAATGAGCTCGGTACGAAAATTCGCTTGTTTTTCGCCTCCGACGCACCCTTACCGAGATACGGCCCTTTTTCGAAATTTTTTTTTCGATTTTAAAATGGCTATATCTCGAAAACGGTTCGTTTTTTGAGAAAACCGAGCAATTTTTTGCCCCATAGGGGACGCTTTACCACCCCATTTTACGGGAATCCGGTATCGGTTTCCCCATTTTCTTGATTTTGGTACCCCCGCAGGCATCGTATAGAGTATTGCGAGCCTACCTCGATTTAAAATTTAAAACTTGAATGGATAGGAGGAACGTCGGAAACGTATCAGGCTATGGTGGTTACGAATCCGCAGCATATTGAGCTCGGTACGAAAATTCGCTTATTTTTCGCCTCCGACGCACCGTTACCGAGATACGGCCCTTTTTCGTATTTTTTTTTCGATTTTAAAATGGCCATAACTCGAAAACGGTTCGTCCAATCAAAAAAAGGACAAAATTTTCACCCACGGCATCGTATAGAGTATTGCGAGCCTACCTCGATTTAAAATTTAAAACTTGAATGGATAGGAGGATAGCTCGGTACGAAAATTCGCTTATTTTTCGCCTCCGACGCACCGTTACCGAGATACAGCCCTTTTTCGTATTTTTTTTTCGATTTTAAAATGGCCATAACTCGAAAACGGTTCGTCCAACCAAAAAAAGGACAAAATTTTCACCCTAAAGGGGTCGCTTCTCACCCGCTTTACCCTTAGAAGACATTTTCTCCGATTTTTTTTTTCAAAAATTACAAAATTCGAGGGGGTAAAATTTGGATTTGATACTTTGCCAGCCGATTCCCCACGCCGAGTTCGCCGGTCCATCTAATTAATAACGCTGAGGCCGGTACGAAAATTCGCTTATTTTTCGCCTCCGACGCACCGTTTCCGAGATACGGCCCTTTTTCAAAAATTTTTCGAAAATGTCGAAATCTCGAAAACGGCTCGTCGGATCGAAAAACGCACGAAATTTTCGCCCCAAAGGGGTCGCTTCTCACCCCCCTTTACCCTTAGAAGGCATTTTCTCCGATTTTTTTTTCTAAAATTACAAAATTCGAGGGGGTAAATTTTGGAGGGGGGGTTGAGACTTTGCCAGTTGAGGCCGGTACGAAAATTCGCTTATTTTTCGCCTCCGACGCACCGTTAAAGAGATACGGCCCTTTTTCGAAATTTTTTTTTCCATTTTAAAATGGCTATAGCTCGAAAACGGTTCGTTTTTTGGGAAAACCGAGCAATTTTTTGCCCCGTAAGGGACGCTTTACCACCCCATTTTACGGGAATCCGGTATCGGTTTCCCCATTTTCTTGATTTTGGTACCCCCGCCGGCATCGTATAGAGTATTGCGAGCCTACCTCGATTTAAAATTTAAAACTTGAATGGATAGGAGGAACGTCGGAAACCTACCAGGCTATAGTATATACGAAACCGCACCATTTTGCGCGCGTTATAGTAAACTCGGTACGAAAATTCGCTTATTTTTCGCCTCCGGCGCACCCTTACCGAGATACGGCCCTTTTTCTAATTTTTTTTTTCGATTTTAAAATGGCCATAACTCGAAAACGGTTCGTCTAATCAAAAAAAGGACAAAATTTTCACCCTAAAAGGGTCGCTTCTCACCCCCCTTTACCCTCAGAAGGCATTTTCTCCGATTTTTTTTTTCAAAAATTACAAAATTCGAGGGGGTAAATTTTGGAGGGGGGGGTTGAGACTTTGCCAGTTGAGGCCGGTACGAAAATTTGCTTATTTTTCGCCTCCGACGCACCGTTTCCGAGATACGGCCCTTTTTCGAAATTTTTTTTTCCATTTTAAAATGGCTGTAGCTCGAAAACGGTTCGTCCAATCAAAAAAAGGACAAAATTTTCACCCACGGCATCGTATAGAGTATTGCGAGCCTACCTCGATTTAAAATTTAAAACTTGAATGGATAGGAGGATAGCTCGGTACGAAAATTCGCTTATTTTTCGCCTCCGACGCACCGTTTCCGAGATACGGCCCTTTTTCGAAATTTTTTTTTCCATTTTAAAATGGCTATAGCTCGAAAACGGTTCGTTTTTTGGGAAAACCGAGCAATTTTTTGCCCCATAGGGGACGCTTTACCACCCCATTTTACGGGAATCCGGTATCGGTTTCCCCATTTTCTTGATTTTGGTACCCCCGCCGGCATCGTATAGAGTATTGCGAGCCTACCTCGATTTAAAATTTAAAACTCGAATGGATAGGAGGATAGCTCGGTACGAAAATTCGCTTATTTTTCGCCTCCGACGCACCGTTACCGAGATACGGCCCTTTTTCGTTTTTTTTTTCGATTTTAAAATGGCCATAACTCGAAAACGGTTCGTCCAATCAAAAAAAGGACAAAATTTTCACCCCAAAAGGGTCGCTTCTCACCCCCTTTACCCTTAGAAGACATTTTCTCCGATTTTTTTTTTCAAAAATTACAAAATTCGAGGGGGTAAAATTTGGATTTGATACTTTGCCAGTCGATTCCCCACGCCGAGTTCGCCGGTCCGCCTAGTTAATAACGCTGAGGCCGGTACGAAAATTCGCTTATTTTTCGCCTCCGACGCACCGTTTCCGAGATACGGCCCTTTTTCAAAAATTTTTCGAAAATGTCGAAATCTCGAAAACGGCTCGTCGGATCGAAAAACGCACGAAATTTTCGCCCCAAAGGGGTCGCTTCTCACCCCCCTTTACCCTTAGAAGGCATTGTCTCCGATTTTTTTTTTCAAAAATTACAAAATTCGAGGGGATAAATTTTGGAGGGGGGGTTGAGACTTTGCCAGTTGAGGCCGGTACGAAAATTCGCTTATTTTTCGCCTCCGACGCACCGTTACCGAGATACGGCCCTTTTTCGTATTTTTTTTTTTCAATTTTAAAATGGCCATAACTCGAAAACGATTCGTTTTTTGGGAAAACGGAGTAATTTTTTGCCCTTATAGGGACGGTTTACGACCCCATTTTACGGGAATCCGGTGTCAGTTTCCCCATTTTCTTGATTTTGGTACCCCCGCCGGCATCGTATAGAGTATTGCGAGCCTACCTCGATTTAAAATTTAAAACTTGAATGGATAGGAGGATAGCTCGGTACGAAAATTCGCTTATTTTTCGCCTCCGACGCACCGTTACCGAGATACGGCCCTTTTTCGTATTTTTTTTTCGATTTTAAAATGGCCATAACTCGAAAACGGTTCGTCCAATCAAAAAAAGGACAAAATTTTCACCCTGAAGGGGTCGCTTCTCACCCCCTTTACCCTTAGAAGACATTTTCTCCGATTTTTTTTTCAAAAATTACAAAATTCGAGGGGGTAAAATTTGGATTTGATACTTTGCCAGTCGATTCCCCACGCCGAGTTCGCCGGTCCGCCTACTTAATAACGCTGAGGCCGGTACGAAAATTCGCTTATTTTTCGCCTCCGACGCACCGTTTCCGAGATACGGCCCTTTTTCGTATTTTTTTTTTTTTCGATTTTAAAATGGCCATAACTCGAAAACGATTCGTTTTTTGGGAAAACGGAGTAATTTTTTGCCCTTATAGGGACGGTTTACGACCCCATTTTACGGGAATCCGGTGTCAGTTTCCCCATTTTCTTGATTTTGGTACCCCCGCCGGCATCGTATAGAGTATTGCGAGCCTACCTCGATTTAAAATTTAAAACTTGAATGGATAGGAGGAACGTCGGAAACGTATCAGGCTATAGTGGTTACGAAACCGCACCATTTTGCGCGCGTTATAATAAACTCGGTACGAAAATTCGCTTATTTTTCGCCTCCGGCGCACCCTTACCGAGATACGGCCCTTTTTCTAATTTTTTTTTTTCGATTTTAAAATGGCCATAACTCGAAAACGGTTCGTCCAATCAAAAAAAGGACAAAATTTTCACCCCAAAAGGGTCGCTTCTCACCCCCCTTTACCCTCCGATTTTTTTTTTCAAAAATTACAAAATTCGAGGGGGTAAATTTTGGAGGGGGGGGTTGAGACTTTGCCAGTTGAGGCCGGTACGAAAATTCGCTTATTTTTCGCCTCCGACGCACCGTTTCCGAGATACGGCCCTTTTTCGAAATTTTTTTTTCAATTTTAAAATGGCTGTAGCTCGAAAACGGTTCGTTTTTTGGGAAAACCGAGCAATTTTTTGCCCCACAGGGGACGCTTTACCACCCCATTTTACGGGAATCCGGTATCGGTTTCCCCATTTTCTTGATTTTGGTACCCCCGCCGGCATCGTATAGAGTATTGCGAGCCTACCTCGATTTAAAATTTAAAACTTGAATGGATAGGAGGATAGCTCGGTACGAAAATTCGCTTATTTTTCGCCTCCGACGCACCGTTACCGAGATACGGCCCTTTTTCGTATTTTTTTTTCGATTTTAAAATGGCCATAACTCGAAAACGGTTCGTCCAATCAAAAAAAGGACAAAATTTTCACCCTGAAGGGGTCGCTTCTCACCCCCTTTACCCTTAGAAGACATTTTCTCCGATTTTTTTTTTCAAAAATTACAAAATTCGAGGGGGTAAAATTTGGATTTGATACTTTGCCAGTCGATTCCCCACGCCGAGTTCGCCGGTCCGCCTAGTTAATAACGCTGAGGCCGGTACGAAAATTCGCTTATTTTTCGCCTCCGACGCACCCTTACCGAGATACGGCCCTTTTTCGAAATTTTTTTTTCGATTTTAAAATGGCTATATCTCGAAAACGGTTCGTTTTTTGAGAAAACCGAGCAATTTTTTGCCCCTTGAGGGACGCTTTACCACCCCATTTTACGGGAATCCGGTATCGGTTTCCCCATTTTCTTGATTTTGGTACCCCCGCCGGCATCGTATAGAGTATTGCGAGCCTACCTCGATTTAAAATTTAAAACTTGAATGGATAGGAGGAACGTCGGAAACCTACCAGGCTATAGCGGTTACGAATCCGCACCACTCTACGCGCGTTATTTTGAGCTCGGTACGAAAATTCGCTTATTTTTCGCCTCCGACGCACCGTTACCGAGATACGGCCCTTTTTCTTATTTTTTTTTCGATTTTAAAATGGCCATAACTCGAAAACGGTTCGTCCAATCAAAAAAAGGACAAAATTTTCACCCCAAAGGGGTCGCTTCTCACCCCCCTTTACCCTTAGAAGGCATTTTCTCCGATTTTTTTTTTCAAAAATTACAAAATTCGGGGGGGTAAATTTTGGAGGGGGGGTTGAGACTTTGCCAGTTGAGGCCGGTACGAAAATTCGCTTATTTTTCGCCTCCGACGCACCGTTTCCGAGATACGGCCCTTTTTCGAAATTTTTTTTTCCATTTTAAAATGGCTATAGCTCGAAAACGGTTCGTTTTTTGGGAAAACCGAGCAATTTTTTGCCCCATAGGGGACGCTTTACCACCCCATTTTACGGGAATCCGGTATCGGTTTCCCCATTTTCTTGATTTTGGTACCCCCGCCGGCATCGTATAGAGTATTGCGAGCCTACCTCGATTTAAAATTTAAAACTTGAATGGATAGGAGGAACGTCGGAAACGTATCAGGATATAGTGGTTACGAATCCGCATCACTCTACGCGCGTCAAAATGAGCTCGGTACGAAAATTCGCTTGTTTTTCGCCTCCGACGCACCCTTACCGAGATACGGCCCTTTTTCGAAATTTTTTTTTCGATTTTAAAATGGCTATATCTCGAAAACGGTTCGTTTTTTGAGAAAACCGAGCAATTTTTTGCCCCATAGGGGACGCTTTACCACCCCATTTTACGGGAATCCGGTATCGGTTTCCCCATTTTCTTGATTTTGGTACCCCCGCAGGCATCGTATAGAGTATTGCGAGCCTACCTCGATTTAAAATTTAAAACTTGAATGGATAGGAGGAACGTCGGAAACGTATCAGGCTATGGTGGTTACGAATCCGCAGCATATTGAGCTCGGTACGAAAATTCGCTTATTTTTCGCCTCCGACGCACCGTTACCGAGATACGGCCCTTTTTCGTATTTTTTTTTCGATTTTAAAATGGCCATAACTCGAAAACGGTTCGTCCAATCAAAAAAAGGACAAAATTTTCACCCACGGCATCGTATAGAGTATTGCGAGCCTACCTCGATTTAAAATTTAAAACTTGAATGGATAGGAGGATAGCTCGGTACGAAAATTCGCTTATTTTTCGCCTCCGACGCACCGTTACCGAGATACAGCCCTTTTTCGTATTTTTTTTTCGATTTTAAAATGGCCATAACTCGAAAACGGTTCGTCCAACCAAAAAAAGGACAAAATTTTCACCCTAAAGGGGTCGCTTCTCACCCGCTTTACCCTTAGAAGACATTTTCTCCGATTTTTTTTTTCAAAAATTACAAAATTCGAGGGGGTAAAATTTGGATTTGATACTTTGCCAGCCGATTCCCCACGCCGAGTTCGCCGGTCCATCTAATTAATAACGCTGAGGCCGGTACGAAAATTCGCTTATTTTTCGCCTCCGACGCACCGTTTCCGAGATACGGCCCTTTTTCAAAAATTTTTCGAAAATGTCGAAATCTCGAAAACGGCTCGTCGGATCGAAAAACGCACGAAATTTTCGCCCCAAAGGGGTCGCTTCTCACCCCCCTTTACCCTTAGAAGGCATTTTCTCCGATTTTTTTTTCTAAAATTACAAAATTCGAGGGGGTAAATTTTGGAGGGGGGGTTGAGACTTTGCCAGTTGAGGCCGGTACGAAAATTCGCTTATTTTTCGCCTCCGACGCACCGTTAAAGAGATACGGCCCTTTTTCGAAATTTTTTTTTCCATTTTAAAATGGCTATAGCTCGAAAACGGTTCGTTTTTTGGGAAAACCGAGCAATTTTTTGCCCCGTAAGGGACGCTTTACCACCCCATTTTACGGGAATCCGGTATCGGTTTCCCCATTTTCTTGATTTTGGTACCCCCGCCGGCATCGTATAGAGTATTGCGAGCCTACCTCGATTTAAAATTTAAAACTTGAATGGATAGGAGGAACGTCGGAAACCTACCAGGCTATAGTATATACGAAACCGCACCATTTTGCGCGCGTTATAGTAAACTCGGTACGAAAATTCGCTTATTTTTCGCCTCCGGCGCACCCTTACCGAGATACGGCCCTTTTTCTAATTTTTTTTTTCGATTTTAAAATGGCCATAACTCGAAAACGGTTCGTCTAATCAAAAAAAGGACAAAATTTTCACCCTAAAAGGGTCGCTTCTCACCCCCCTTTACCCTCAGAAGGCATTTTCTCCGATTTTTTTTTTCAAAAATTACAAAATTCGAGGGGGTAAATTTTGGAGGGGGGGGTTGAGACTTTGCCAGTTGAGGCCGGTACGAAAATTTGCTTATTTTTCGCCTCCGACGCACCGTTTCCGAGATACGGCCCTTTTTCGAAATTTTTTTTTCCATTTTAAAATGGCTGTAGCTCGAAAACGGTTCGTCCAATCAAAAAAAGGACAAAATTTTCACCCACGGCATCGTATAGAGTATTGCGAGCCTACCTCGATTTAAAATTTAAAACTTGAATGGATAGGAGGATAGCTCGGTACGAAAATTCGCTTATTTTTCGCCTCCGACGCACCGTTTCCGAGATACGGCCCTTTTTCGAAATTTTTTTTTCCATTTTAAAATGGCTATAGCTCGAAAACGGTTCGTTTTTTGGGAAAACCGAGCAATTTTTTGCCCCATAGGGGACGCTTTACCACCCCATTTTACGGGAATCCGGTATCGGTTTCCCCATTTTCTTGATTTTGGTACCCCCGCCGGCATCGTATAGAGTATTGCGAGCCTACCTCGATTTAAAATTTAAAACTCGAATGGATAGGAGGATAGCTCGGTACGAAAATTCGCTTATTTTTCGCCTCCGACGCACCGTTACCGAGATACGGCCCTTTTTCGTTTTTTTTTTCGATTTTAAAATGGCCATAACTCGAAAACGGTTCGTCCAATCAAAAAAAGGACAAAATTTTCACCCCAAAAGGGTCGCTTCTCACCCCCTTTACCCTTAGAAGACATTTTCTCCGATTTTTTTTTTCAAAAATTACAAAATTCGAGGGGGTAAAATTTGGATTTGATACTTTGCCAGTCGATTCCCCACGCCGAGTTCGCCGGTCCGCCTAGTTAATAACGCTGAGGCCGGTACGAAAATTCGCTTATTTTTCGCCTCCGACGCACCGTTTCCGAGATACGGCCCTTTTTCAAAAATTTTTCGAAAATGTCGAAATCTCGAAAACGGCTCGTCGGATCGAAAAACGCACGAAATTTTCGCCCCAAAGGGGTCGCTTCTCACCCCCCTTTACCCTTAGAAGGCATTGTCTCCGATTTTTTTTTTCAAAAATTACAAAATTCGAGGGGATAAATTTTGGAGGGGGGGTTGAGACTTTGCCAGTTGAGGCCGGTACGAAAATTCGCTTATTTTTCGCCTCCGACGCACCGTTACCGAGATACGGCCCTTTTTCGTATTTTTTTTTTTCAATTTTAAAATGGCCATAACTCGAAAACGATTCGTTTTTTGGGAAAACGGAGTAATTTTTTGCCCTTATAGGGACGGTTTACGACCCCATTTTACGGGAATCCGGTGTCAGTTTCCCCATTTTCTTGATTTTGGTACCCCCGCCGGCATCGTATAGAGTATTGCGAGCCTACCTCGATTTAAAATTTAAAACTTGAATGGATAGGAGGAACGTCGGAAACCTACCAGGCTATAGCGGTTACGAATCCGCACCACTCTACGCGCGTTATTTTGAGCTCGGTACGAAAATTCGCTTATTTTTCGCCTCCGACGCACCGTTACCGAGATACGGCCCTTTTTCTTATTTTTTTTTCGATTTTAAAATGGCCATAACTCGAAAACGGTTCGTCCAATCAAAAAAAGGACAAAATTTTCACCCCAAAGGGGTCGCTTCTCACCCCCCTTTACCCTTAGAAGGCATTTTCTCCGATTTTTTTTTTCAAAAATTACAAAATTCGGGTGGGTAAATTTTGGAGGGGGGGGGTTGAGACTTTGCCAGTTGAGGCCGGTACGAAAATTCGCTTATTTTTCGCCTCCGACGCACCGTTTCCGAGATACGGCCCTTTTTCGAAATTTTTTTTTCCATTTTAAAATGGCTATAGCTCGAAAACGGTTCGTTTTTTGGGAAAACCGAGCAATTTTTTGCCCCATAGGGGACGCTTTACCACCCCATTTTACGGGAATCCGGTATCGGTTTCCCCATTTTCTTGATTTTGGTACCCCCGCCGGCATCGTATAGAGTATTGCGAGCCTACCTCGATTTAAAATTTAAAACTTGAATGGATAGGAGGAACGTCGGAAACGTATCAGGATATAGTGGTTACGAATCCGCATCACTCTACGCGCGTCAAATTGAGCTCGGTACGAAAATTCGCTTGTTTTTCGCCTCCGACGCACCCTTACCGAGATACGGCCCTTTTTCGAAATTTTTTTTTCGATTTTAAAATGGCTATATCTCGAAAACGGTTCGTTTTTTGAGAAAACCGAGCAATTTTTTGCCCCATAGGGGACGCTTTACCACCCCATTTTACGGGAATCCGGTATCGGTTTCCCCATTTTCTTGATTTTGGTACCCCCGCAGGCATCGTATAGAGTATTGCGAGCCTACCTCGATTTAAAATTTAAAACTTGAATGGATAGGAGGAACGTCGGAAACGTATCAGGCTATAGTGGTTACGAATCCGCAGCACTCTACGCGCGTTATATTGAGCTCGGTACGAAAATTCGCTTATTTTTCGCCTCCGACGCACCGTTACCGAGATACGGCCCTTTTTCGTATTTTTTTTTCGATTTTAAAATGGCCATAACTCGAAAACGGTTCGTCCAATCAAAAAAAGGACAAAATTTTCACCCACGGCATCGTATAGAGTATTGCGAGCCTACCTCGATTTAAAATTTAAAACTTGAATGGATAGGAGGATAGCTCGGTACGAAAATTCGCTTATTTTTCGCCTCCGACGCACCGTTACCGAGATACAGCCCTTTTTCGTATTTTTTTTTCGATTTTAAAATGGCCATAACTCGAAAACGGTTCGTCCAACCAAAAAAAGGACAAAATTTTCACCCTGAAGGGGTCGCTTCTCACCCGCTTTACCCTTAGAAGACATTTTCTCCGATTTTTTTTTTCAAAAATTACAAAATTCGAGGGGGTAAAATTTGGATTTGATACTTTGCCAGCCGATTCCCCACGCCGAGTTCGCCGGTCCATCTAATTAATAACGCTGAGGCCGGTACGAAAATTCGCTTATTTTTCGCCTCCGACGCACCGTTTCCGAGATACGGCCCTTTTTCAAAAATTTTTCGAAAATGTCGAAATCTCGAAAACGGCTCGTCGGATCGAAAAACGCACGAAATTTTCGCCCCAAAGGGGTCGCTTCTCACCCCCCTTTACCCTTAGAAGGCATTTTCTCCGATTTTTTTTTCAAAAATTACAAAATTCGAGGGGGTAAATTTTGGAGGGGGGGTTGAGACTTTGCCAGTTGAGGCCGGTACGAAAATTCGCTTATTTTTCGCCTCCGACGCACCGTTACCGAGATACGGCCCTTTTTCGAAATTTTTTTTTCCATTTTAAAATGGCTATAGCTCGAAAACGGTTCGTTTTTTGGGAAAACCGAGCAATTTTTTGCCCCATAAGGGACGCTTTACCACCCCATTTTACGGGAATCCGGTATCGGTTTCCCCATTTTCTTGATTTTGGTACCCCCGCCGGCATCGTATAGAGTATTGCGAGCCTACCTCGATTTAAAATTTAAAACTTGAATGGATAGGAGGAACGTCGGAAACCTACCAGGCTATAGTATATACGAAACCGCACCATTTTGCGCGCGTTATAGTAAACTCGGTACGAAAATTCGCTTATTTTTCGCCTCCGGCGCACCCTTACCGAGATACGGCCCTTTTTCTAATTTTTTTTTTTCGATTTTAAAATGGCCATAACTCGAAAACGGTTCGTCTAATCAAAAAAAGGACAAAATTTTCACCCTAAAAGGGTCGCTTCTCACCCCCCTTTACCCTTAGAAGGCATTTTCTCCGATTTTTTTTTTCAAAAATTACAAAATTCGAGGGGGTAAATTTTGGAGGGGGGGGTTGAGACTTTGCCAGTTGAGGCCGGTACGAAAATTTGCTTATATTTCGCCTCCGACGCACCGTTTCCGAGATACGGCCCTTTTTCGAAATTTTTTTTTCCATTTTAAAATGGCTGTAGCTCGAAAACGGTTCGTCCAATCAAAAAAAGGACAAAATTTTCACCCACGGCATCGTATAGAGTATTGCGAGCCTACCTCGATTTAAAATTTAAAACTTGAATGGATAGGAGGATAGCTCGGTACGAAAATTCGCTTATTTTTCGCCTCCGACGCACCGTTTCCGAGATACGGCCCTTTTTCGAAATTTTTTTTTCCATTTTAAAATGGCTATAGCTCGAAAACGGTTCGTTTTTTGGGAAAACCGAGCAATTTTTTGCCCCATAGGGGACGCTTTACCACCCCATTTTACGGGAATCCGGTATCGGTTTCCCCATTTTCTTGATTTTGGTACCCCCGCCGGCATCGTATAGAGTATTGCGAGCCTACCTCGATTTAAAATTTAAAACTCGAATGGATAGGAGGATAGCTCGGTACGAAAATTCGCTTATTTTTCGCCTCCGACGCACCGTTACCGAGATACGGCCCTTTTTCGTTTTTTTTTTCGATTTTAAAATGGCCATAACTCGAAAACGGTTCGTCCAATCAAAAAAAGGACAAAATTTTCACCCCAAAAGGGTCGCTTCTCACCCCCTTTACCCTTAGAAGACATTTTCTCCGATTTTTTTTTCAAAAATTACAAAATTCGAGGGGGTAAAATTTGGATTTGATACTTTGCCAGTCGATTCCCCACGCCGAGTTCGCCGGTCCGCCTAGTTAATAACGCTGAGGCCGGTACGAAAATTCGCTTATTTTTCGCCTCCGACGCACCGTTTCCGAGATACGGCCCTTTTTCAAAAATTTTTCGAAAATGTCGAAATCTCGAAAACGGCTCGTCGGATCGAAAAACGCACGAAATTTTCGCCCCTAAGGGGTCGCTTCTCACCCCCCTTTACCCTAAGAAGGCATTGTCTAAGATTTTTTTTTTCAAAAATTACAAAATTCGGGGGGATAAATTTTGGAGGGGGGGTTGAGACTTTGCCAGTTGAGGCCGGTACGAAAATTCGCTTATTTTTCGCCTCCGACGCACCGTTACCGAGATACGGCCCTTTTTCGTATTTTTTTTTTCAATTTTAAAATGGCCATAACTCGAAAACGATTCGTTTTTTGGGAAAACGGAGTAATTTTTTGCCCTTATAGGGACGGTTTACGACCCGATTTTACGGGAATCCGGTGTCAGTTTCCCCATTTTCTTGATTTTGGTACCCCCGCCGGCATCGTATAGAGTATTGCGAGCCTACCTCGATTTAAAATTTAAAACTTGAATGGATAGGAGGAACGTCGGAAACGTATCAGGCTATAGTGGTTACGAATCCGCACCACTCTACGCGAATTACATTGAGCTCGGTACGAAACTTCGCTTATTTTTCGCCTCCGACGCACCGTTTCCGAGATACGGCCCTTTTTCGAAATTTTTTTTTCCATTTTAAAATGGCTGTAGCTCGAAAACGGTTCGTTTTTTGGGAAAACCGAGCAATTTTTTGCCCCATAGGGGACGCTTTACCACCCCATTTTACGGGAATCCGGTATCGGTTTCCCCATTTTCTTGATTTTGGTACCCCCGCCGGCATCGTATAGAGTATTGCGAGCCTACCTCGATTTAAAATTTAAAACTTGAATGGATAGGAGGAACGTCGGAAACGTATCAGGCTATAGTGGTTACGAATCCGCACCACTCTACGCGCATTATATTGAGCTCGGTACGAAAATTCGCTTATTTTTCGCCTCCGACGCACCCTTACCGAGATACGGCTCTTTTTCGAAATTTTTTTTTCGATTTTAAAATGGCTATATCTCGAAAACGGTTCGTTTTTTGAGAAAACCGAGCAATTTTTTGCCCCATAGGGGACGCTTTACCACCCCATTTTACGGGAATCCGGTATCGGTTTCCCCATTTTCTTGATTTTGGTACCCCCGGTACCGAGATACGGCCCTTTTTCGTATTTTTTTTTCGATTTTAAAATGGCCATAACTGGAAAACGGTTCGTCCAATCAAAAAAAGGACAAAATTTTCACCCAAAAGGGGTCGCTTCTCACCCCCTTTACCCTTAGAAGACATTTTCTCCGATTTTTTTTTTTCAAAAATAACAAAATTCGAGGGGGTAAAATTTGGATTTGATACTTTGCCAGTCGATTCCCCACGCCGAGTTCGCCGGTCCATCTAATTAATAACGCTGAGGCCGGTACGAAAATTCGCTTATTTTTCGCCTCCGACGCACCGTTTCCGGGATACGGCCCTTTTTCAAAAATTTTTCGAAAATGTCGAAATCTCGAAAACGGCTCGTCGGATCGAAAAACGCACGAAATTTTCGCCCCAAAGGGGTCGCTTCTCACCCCCCTTTACCCTTAGAAGGCATTTTCTCCGATTTTTTTTTTCAAAAATTACAAAATTCGAGGGGGTAAATTTTGGAGGGGGGGTTGAGACTTTGCCAGTTGAGGCCGGTACGAAAATTCGCTTATTTTTCGCCTCCGACGCACCGTTACCGAGATACGGCCCTTTTTCGTATTTTTTTTTCGATTTTAAAATGGCCATAACTGGAAAACGGTTCGTCCAATCAAAAAAAGGACAAAATTTTCACCCGAAAGGGGTCGCTTCTCACCCCCTTTACCCATAGAAGACATTTTCTCCGATTTTTTTTTTTCAAAAATAACAAAATTCGAGGGGGTAAAATTTGGATTTGATACTTTGCCAGTCGATTCCCCACGCCGAGTTCGCCGGTCGATCTAATTAATAACGCTGAGGCCGGTACGAAAATTCGCTTATTTTTCGCCTCCGACGCACCGTTTCCGAGATACGGCCCTTTTTCAAAAATTTTTCGAAAATGTCGAAATCTTGAAAACGGCTCGTCGGATCGAAAAACGCACGAAATTTTCGCCCTAAAAGGGTCGCTTCTCACCCCCCTTTACCCTTAGAAGGCATTTTCTCCGATTTTTTTTTTCAAAAATTACAAAATTCGAGGGGGTAAATTTTGGAGGGGGGGTTGAGACTTTGCCAGTTGAGGCCGGTACGAAAATTCGCTTATTTTTCGCCTCCGACGCACCGTTACCGAGATACGGCCCTTTTTCGTATTTTTTTTTTTCGATTTTAAAATGGCCATAACTCGAAAACGATTCGTTTTTTGGGAAAACGGAGTAATTTTTTGCCCTTATAGGGACGGTTTACGACCCCATTTTACGGGAATCCGGTGTCAGTTTCCCCATTTTCTTGATTTTGGTACCCCCGCCGGCATCGTATAGAGTATTGCGAGCCTACCTCGATTTAAAATTTAAAACTTGAATGGATAAGAGGAACGTCGGAAACGTATCAGGCTATAGTGGTTACGAATCCGCACCACTCTATGCGCATTATGTTGAGCTCGGTACGAAAATTCGCTTATTTTTCGCCTCCGACGCACCCTTACCGAGATACGGCCCTTTTTCGAAATTTTTTTTTCGATTTTAAAATGGCTATATCTCGAAAACGGTTCGTTTTTTGAGAAAACCGAGCAATTTTTTGCCCCTTAGGGGACGCTTTACCACCCCATTTTACGGGAATCCGGTATCGGTTTCCCCATTTTCTTGATTTTGGTACCCCCGCCGGCATCGTATAGAGTATTGCGAGCCTACCTCGATTTAAAATTTAAAACTTGAATGGATAAGAGGAACGTCGGAAACGTATCAGGCTATAGTGGTTACGAATCCGCACCACTCTATGCGCGTTATGTTGAGCTCGGTACGAAAATTCGCTTATTTTTCGCCTCCGACGCACCCTTACCGAGATACGGCCCTTTTTCGAAATTTTTTTTTCGATTTTAAAATGGCTATATCTCGAAAACGGTTCGTTTTTTGAGAAAACCGAGCAATTTTTTGCCCCTTAGGGGACGCTTTACCACCCCATTTTACGGGAATCCGGTATCGGTTTCCCCATTTTCTTGATTTTGGTACCCCCGCCGGCATCGTATAGAGTATTGCGAGCCTACCTCGATTTAAAATTTAAAACTTGAATGGATAGGAGGAACGTCGGAAACGTATCAGGCTATAGTGGTTACGAATCCGCACCACTCTACGCGAATTACATTGAGCTCGGTACGAAACTTCGCTTATTTTTCGCCTCCGACGCACCGTTTCCGAGATAAGGCCCTTTTTCGAAATTTTTTTTTCCATTTTAAAATGGCTGTAGCTCGAAAACGGTTCGTTTTTTGGGAAAACCGAGCAATTTTTTGCCACATAGGGGACGCTTTACCACCCCATTTTACGGGAATCCGGTATCGGTTTCCCCATTTTCTTGATTTTGGTACCCCCGCCGGCATCGTATAGAGTATTGCGAGCCTACCTCGATTTAAAATTTAAAACTTGAATGGATAGGAGGAACGTCGGAAACGTATCAGGCTATAGTGGTTACGAATCCGCACCACTCTACGCGAATTACATTGAGCTCGGTACGAAACTTCGCTTATTTTTCGCCTCCGACGCACCGTTCGCCGGTCGATCTAATTAATAACGCTGAGGCCGGTACGAAAATTCGCTTATTTTTCGCCTCCGACGCACCGTTTCCGAGATACGGCCCTTTTTCAAAAATTTTTCGAAAATGTCGAAATCTTGAAAACGGCTCGTCGGATCGAAAAACGCACGAAATTTTCGCCCTAAAAGGGTCGCTTCTCACCCCCCTTTACCCTTAGAAGGCATTTTCTCCGATTTTTTTTTTCAAAAATTACAAAATTCGAGGGGGTAAATTTTGGAGGGGGGGTTGAGACTTTGCCAGTTGAGGCCGGTACGAAAATTCGCTTATTTTTCGCCTCCGACGCACCGTTACCGAGATACGGCCCTTTTTCGTATTTTTTTTTTTCGATTTTAAAATGGCCATAACTCGAAAACGATTCGTTTTTTGGGAAAACCGAGCAATTTTTTGCCACATAGGGGACGCTTTACCACCCCATTTTACGGGAATCCGGTATCGGTTTCCCCATTTTCTTGATTTTGGTACCCCCGCCGGCATCGTATAGAGTATTGCGAGCCTACCTCGATTTAAAATTTAAAACTTGAATGGATAGGAGGAACGTCGGAAACGTATCAGGCTATAGTGGTTACGAATCCGCACCACTCTACGCGAATTACATTGAGCTCGGTACGAAACTTCGCTTATTTTTCGCCTCCGACGCACCGTTTCCGAGATACGGCCCTTTTTCGAAATTTTTTTTTCCATTTTAAAATGGCTGTAGCTCGAAAACGGTTCGTTTTTTGGGAAAACCGAGCAATTTTTTGCCACATAGGGGACGCTTTACCACCCCATTTTACGGGAATCCGGTATCGGTTTCCCCATTTTCTTGATTTTGGTACCCCCGCCGGCATCGTATAGAGTATTGCGAGCCTACCTCGATTTAAAATTTAAAACTTGAATGGATAGGAGGAACGTCGGAAACGTATCAGGCTATAGTGGTTACGAATCCGCACCACTCTACGCGCATTATATTGAGCTCGGTACGAAAATTCGCTTATTTTTCGCCTCCGACGCACCCTTACCGAGATACGGCTCTTTTTCGAAATTTTTTTTTCGATTTTAAAATGGCTATATCTCGAAAACGGTTCGTTTTTTGAGAAAACCGAGCAATTTTTTGCCCCATAGGGGACGCTTTACCACCCCATTTTACGGGAATCCGGTATCGGTTTCCCCATTTTCTTGATTTTGGTACCCCCGCCGGCATCGTATAGAGTATTGCGAGCCTACCTCGATTTAAAATTTAAAACTTGAATGGATAGGAGGATAGCTCGGTACGAAAATTCGCTTATTTTTCGCCTCCGACGCACCGTTACCGAGATACGGCCCTTTTTCGTATTTTTTTTTCGATTTTAAAATGGCCATAACTGGAAAACGGTTCGTCCAATCAAAAAAAGGACAAAATTTTCACCCGAAAGGGGTCGCTTCTCACCCCCTTTACCCTTAGAAGACATTTTCTCCGATTTTTTTTTTCAAAAATAACAAAATTCGAGGGGGTAAAATTTGGATTTGATACTTTGCCAGTCGATTCCCCACGCCGAGTTCGCCGGTCCATCTAATTAATAACGCTGAGGCCGGTACGAAAATTCGCTTATTTTTCGCCTCCGACGCACCGTTTCCGAGATACGGCCCTTTTTCAAAAATTTTTCGAAAATGTCGAAATCTTGAAAACGGCTCGTCGGATCGAAAAACGCACGAAATTTTCGCCCCAAAAGGGTCGCTTCTCACCCCCCTTTACCCTTAGAAGGCATTTTCTCCGATTTTTTTTTTTCAAAAATTACAAAATTCGAGGGGGTAAATTTTGGAAGGGGGGTTGAGACTTTGCCAGTTGAGGCCGGTACGAAAATTCGCTTATTTTTCGCCTCCGACGCACCGTTTCCGAGATACGGCCCTTTTTCGTATTTTTTTTTTTCGATTTTAAAATGGCCATAACTCGAAAACGATTCGTTTTTTGGGAAAACGGAGTAATTTTTTGCCCTTATGGGGACGGTTTAACTTAGCGAACTGAAATCTACATTAAAACTGCAGATAACTACTTAAAAATTCACTTCCTTGAATTGATAATAGGTTTTTCTTTGTCATTTTAAACAGATTCCAGTCAAAATCGGCTTCTTCGACTCATGTCGTACCTAAAACCGCATCAAAACTGCAAATATCAGTTTAAACTATGATTTTTTGATACAAACAGTTATATATTCATGTCAATATCTTTCAAATTCTAGTCAAAATCGGCGTCTTTGGGCATTTTAGTAACGAAAACCTTAATAAACTATTAGATTTCGACGTAAGGCAACCATTCTGAGTCAAATAGTTGCCGATTTCGAAAAAATCTTAGTCAGAATCTGCTTTTTCGCCTATTATTGTATCCAAATCTACCTTAGAAATGCAGATATATACTTAAAACTCCTTTTTTGGGACAAATAATTGGTTTTCGCCCTTGATTTACGGAAGATTATAGCCAAAACATGCATTTCCATAACTTAGCGAACTGAAATCTACATTAAAACTGCAGATAACTACTTAAAAATTCACTTCCTTGAATTGATAATAGGTTTTTCTTTGTCATTTTAAACAGATTCCAGTCAAAATCGGCTTCTTCGATTCATATCGTATCTAAAACCGCATCAAAACTGCAAATATCAGTTTAAACTATCATTTTTTGATACAAACAGTTATATATTCATGTCAATATCTTTCAAATTCTAGTCAAAATCGGCGTCTTTGGGCATTTTAGTAACGAAAACCTTAATAAACTATTAGATTTCGACGTAAGGCAACCTTTCTGAGTCAAATAGTTGCCGATTTTGATAAAATCTCAGTCAGAATCTGCTTTTTCGCCTCTTATTGTACCCAAATCTAACTTAGAAATGCAGATATATACTTAAAACACCTTCTTTTGGGACAAATAATTGGTTTTCGCCCTTGATTTACGGAAGATTATAGCCAAAACATGCATTTTCATAACATAGCGAACTGAAATCTACATTAAAACTGCAGATAACTACTTAAAAATTCACTTCCTTGAATTGATAATAGGTTTTTCTTTGTCATTTTAAACAGATTCCAGTCAAAATCGGCTTCTTCGATTCATATCGTATCTAAAACCGCATCAAAACTGCAAATATCAGTTTAAACTATCATTTTTTGATACAAACAGTTATATATTCATGTCAATATCTTTCAAATTCTAGTCAAAATCTGCGTCTTTGGGCATTTTAGTAACGAAAACCTTAATAAACTATTAGATTTCGACGTAAGGCAACCTTTCTGAGTCAAATAGTTGCCGATTTCAAAAAAATCCTAGTCAGAATCTGCTTTATCGCCTCTTATTGTACCCAAATCTACCTTAGAAATGCAGATATATACTTAAAACACCTTCTTTTGGGACAAATAATTGGTTTTCGCCCTTGATTTACGGAAGATTATAGCCAAAACATGCATTTTCATAACATAGCGAACTGAAATCTACATTAAAACTGCAGATAACTACTTAAAAATTCACTTCCTTGAATTGATAATAGGTTTTTCTTTGTCATTTTAAACAGATTCCAGTCAAAATCGGCTTCTTCGACTCATATCGTACCTAAAACGGCATCAAAACTGCAAATATCAGTTTAAACTATCATTTTTTGATACAAACAGTTATATATTCATGTCAATATCTTTCAAATTCTAGTCAAAATCGGCGTCTTTGGGCATTTTAGTAACGAAAACCTTAATAAACTATTAGATTTCGACGTAAGGCAACCATTCTGAGTCAAATAGTTTCCGATTTCGATAAAATCTTAGTCAGAATCTGCTTTTTCGCCTCTTATTGTACCCAAATCTACCTTAGAAATGCAGATATATACTCAGAACACCTTCTTTTGGGACAAATAATTGGTTTTCGCCCTTGATTTACGGAAGATTCACCAACTAACACAACTAACCAAAACTAACCAACCAAAACATGCATTTTCATAACTTAGCGAACTGAAATCTACATTAAAACTGCAGATAACTACTTAAAAATTCACTTCCTTGAATTGATAATAGGTTTTTCTTTGTCATTTTAAACAGATTCCAGTCAAAATCGGCTTCTTCGATTCATATCGTATCTAAAACCGCATCAAAACTGCAAATATCAGTTTAAACTATCATTTTTTGATATAAACAGTTATATATTCATGTCAATATCTTTCAAATTCTAGTCAAAATCTGCGTCTTTGGGCATTTTAGTAACGAAAACCTTAATAAACTATTAGATTTCGACGTAAGGCAACCTTTCTGAGTCAAATAGTTGCCGATTTCAAAAAAATCCTAGTCAGAATCTGCTTTATCGCCTCTTATTGTACCCAAATCTACCTTAGAAATGCAGATATATACTTAAAACACCTTCTTTTGGGACAAATAATTGGTTTTCGCCCTTGATTTACGGAAGATTATAGCCAAAACATGCATTTTCATAACTTAGCGAACTTATTTGTCCCAAAAGAAGATGTTTTAAGTATATATCTACATTTCTAAGGTAGATTTGGGTACAATAAGAGGCGAAAAAGCAGATTCTGACTAAGATTTTATCGAAATCGGCAACTATTTGACTCAGAATGGTTGCCTTACGTCGAAATCTAATAGTTTATTAAGGTTTTCGTTACTAAAATGCCCAAAGACGCCGATTTTGACTAGAATTTGAAAGATATTGACATGAATATATAACTGTTTGTATCAAAAAATGATAGTTTAAACTGATATTTGCAGTTTTGATGCGGTTTTAGATACGATATGAATCGAAGAAGCCGATTTTGACTGGAATCTGTTTAAAATGACAAAGAAAAACCTATTATCAATTCAAGGAAGTGAATTTTTAAGTAGTTATCTGCAGTTTTAATGTAGATTTCAGTTCGCTAAGTTATGAAAATGCATGTTTTGGCTATAATCTTCCGTAAATCAAGGGCGAAAACCAATTATTTGTCCCAAAAGAAGGTGTTCTGAGTATATATCTGCATTTCTAAGGTAGATTTGGGTACAATAAGAGGCGAAAAAGCAGATTCTGACTAAGATTTTATCGAAATCGGCAACTATTTGACTCAGAATGGTTGCCTTACGTCGAAATCTAATAGTTTATTAAGGTTTTCGTTACTAAAATGCCCAAAGACGCCGATTTTGACTAGAATTTGAAAGATATTGACATGAATATATAACTGTTTGTATCAAAAAATGATAGTTTAAACTGATATTTGCAGTTTTGATGCGGTTTTAGGTACGATATGAGTCGAAGAAGCCGATTTTGACTGGAATCTGTTTAAAATGACAAAGAACAACCTATTATCAATTCAAGGAAGTGAATTTTTAAGTAGTTATCTGCAGTTTTAATGTAGATTTCAGTTCGCTAAGTTATGAAAATGCATGTTTTGGCTATAATCTTCCGTAAATCAAGGGCGAAAACCAATTATTTGTCCCAAAAGAAGGTGTTTTAAGTATATATCTGCATTTCTAAGGTAGATTTGGGTACAATAAGAGGCGAAAAAGCAGATTCTGACTAGGATTTTTTTGAAATCGGCAACTATTTGACTCAGAAAGGTTGCCTTACGTCGAAATCTAATAGTTTATTAAGGTTTTCGTTACTAAAATGCCCAAAGACGCCGATTTTGACTAGAATTTGAAAGATATTGACATGAATATATAACTGTTTGTATCAAAAAATGATAGTTTAAACTGATATTTGCAGTTTTGATGCGGTTTTAGATACGATATGAATCGAAGAAGCCGATTTTGACTGGAATCTGTTTAAAATGACAAAGAAAAACCTATTATCAATTCAAGGAAGTGAATTTTTAAGTAGTTATCTGCAGTTTTAATGTAGATTTCAGTTCGCCAATTTATGAAAATGCATGTTTTGGCTATAATCTTCCGTAAATCAAGGGCGAAAACCAATTATTTGTCCCAAAAGAAGGTGTTTTAAGTATATATCTGCATTTCTAAGGTAGATTTGGGTACAATAAGAGGCGAAAAAGCAGATGCTGACTAGGATTTTAACGAAATCGGCAACTATTTGACTCAGAATGGTTGCCTTACGTCGAAATCTAATAGTTTATTAAGGTTTTCGTTACTAAAATGCCCAAAGACGCCGATTTTGATTAGAATTTGAAAGATATTGACATGAATATATAACTGTTTGTATCAAAAAATGATATTTTAAACTGATATTTACAGTTTTGATGCGGTTTTAGGTACGATATGAGTCGAAGAAGCCGATTTTGACTGGAATCTGTTTAAAATGACAAAGAAAAACCTATTATCAATTCAAGGAAGTGAATTTTTAAGTAGTTATCTGCAGTTTTAATGTAGATTTCAGTTCGCTAAGTTATGAAAATGCATGTTTTGGCTATAATCTTCCGTAAATCAAGGGCGAAAACCAATTATTTGTCCCAAAAGAAGGTGTTCTAAGTATATATCTGCATTTCTAAGGTAGATTTGGGTACAATAAGAGGCGAAAAAGCAGATTCTGACTAAGATTTTATCGAAATCGGCAACTATTTGACTCAGAAAGGTTGCCTTACGTCGAAATCTAATAGTTTATTAAAAAATGATAGTTTAAACTGATATTTGCAGTTTTGATGCGGTTTTAGATATGATATGAATCGATGAAGCCGATTTTGACTGGAATCTGTTTAAAATGACAAAGAAAAACCAATTATCAATTCAAAGAAGTGAATTTTTAAGTAGTTATCTGCAGTTTTAATGTAGATTTCAGTTCGCTAAGTTATGAAAATGCATGTTTTGGCTATAATCTTCCGTAAATCAAGGGCGAAAACCAATTGTTTGTCCAAAAAGAAGGTGTTTTAAGTATATATCTGCAATTCTAAGGTAGATTTGGGTACAATAAGAGGCGAAAAAGCAGATTCTGACTAAGATTTTATCGAAATCGGCAACTATTTGACTCAGAAAGGTTGCCTTACGTCGAAATCTAATAGTTTATTAAGGTTTTCGTTACTAAAATGCCCAAAGACGCCGATTTTGACTAGAATTTGAAGGATATTGACATGACTATATAACTGTTTGTATCAAAAAATGATAGTTTAAACTGATATTTGCAGTTTTGATGCGGTTTTAGATACGATATGAATCGAAGAAGCCGATTTTGACTGGAATCTGTTTAAAATGACAAAGAAAAACCTATTATCAATTCAAGGAAGTGAATTTTTAAGTAGTTATCTGCAGTTTTAATGTAGATTTCAGTTCGCTAAGTTATGAAAATGCATGTTTAGGCTATAATCTTCCGTAAATCAAGGGCGAAAACCAATTATTTGTCCCAAAAGAAGGTGTTTTAAGTATATATCTGCATTTCTAAGGTAGATTTGGGTACAATAAGAGGCGAAAAAGCAGATTCTGACTAATATTTTATCGAAATCGGCAACTATTTGACTCAGAAAGGTTGCCTTACGTCGAAATCTAATAGTTTATTAAGGTTTTCGTTACTAAAATGCCCAAAGACGCCGATTTTGACTAGAATTTGAAAGATATTGACATGAATATATAACTGTTTGTATCAAAAAATGATAGTTTAAACTGATATTTGCAGTTTTGATGCGGTTTTAGATACGATATGAATCGAAGAAGCCGATTTTGACTGGAATCTGTTTAAAATGACAAAGAAAAACCTATTATCAATTCAAGGAAGTGAATTTTTAAGTAGTTATCTGCAGTTTTAATGTAGATTTCAGTTCGCTAAATTATGAAAATGCATGTTTTGGCTATAATCTTCCGTAAATCAAGGGCGAAAACCAATTATTTGTCCCAAAAGAAGGTGCTTTAAGTATATATCTGCATTTCTAAGGTAGATTTGGGTACAATAAGAGGCGAAAAAGCAGATTCTGACTAAGATTTTATCGAAATCGGCAACTATTTGATTCAGAATGGTTGCCTTACGTCGAAATCTAATAGTTTATTAAGGTTTTCGTTACTAAAATGCCCAAAGACGCCGATTTTGACTAGAATTTGAAAGATATTGACATGAATATACAACTGTTTGTATCAAAAAATGATAGTTTAAAATGATATTTGCAGTTTTGATGCGGTTTTAGGTACGATATGAGTCGAAGAAGCCGATTTTGACTGGAATCTGTTTAAAATGACAAAGAAAAACCTATTAACAATTCAAGGAAGTGAATTTTTAAGTAGTTATCTGCAGTTTTAATGTAGATTTCAGTTCGCTAAGTTATGAAAATGCATGTTTTGGCTATAATCTTCCGTAAATCAAGGGCGAAAACCAATTGTTTGTCCCAAAAGAAGGTGTTTTAAGTATATATCTGCATTTCTAAGGTAGATTTGGGTACAATAAGAGGCGAAAAAGCAGATTCTGACTAAGATTTTATCGAAATCGGCAACTATTTGACTCAGAAAGGTTGCCTTACGTCGAAATCTAATAGTTTATTAAGGTTTTCGTTACTAAAATGCCCAAAGACGCCGATTTTGACTAGAATTTGAAGGATATTGACATGACTATATAACTGTTTGTATCAAAAAATGATAGTTTAAACTGATATTTGCAGTTTTGATGCGGTTTTAGATACGATATGAATCGAAGAAGCCGATTTTGACTGGAATCTGTTTAAAATGACAAAGAAAAACCTATTATCAATTCAAGGAAGTGAATTTTTAAGTAGTTATCTGCAGTTTTAATGTAGATTTCAGTTCGCTAAGTTATGAAAATGCATGTTTTGGCTATAATCTTCCGTAAATCAAGGGCGAAAACCAATTATTTGTCCCAAAAGAAGGTGTTTTAAGTATATATCTGCATTTCTAAGGTAGATTTGGGTACAATAAGAGGCGAAAAAGCAGATTCTGACTAAGATTTTATCGAAATCGGCAACTATTTGACTCAGAAAGGTTGCCTTACGTCGAAATCTAATAGTTTATTAAGGTTTTCGTTACTAAAATGCCCAAAGACGCCGATTTTGACTAGAATTTGAAAGATATTGACATGAATATATAACTGTTTGTATCAAAAAATGATAGTTTAAACTGATATTTGCAGTTTTGATGCGGTTTTAGATACGATATGAATCGAAGAAGCCGATTTTGACTGGAATCTGTTTAAAATGACAAAGAAAAACCTATTATCAATTCAAAGAAGTGAATTTTTAAGTAGTTATCTGCAGTTTTAATGTAGATTTCAGTTCGCTAAATTATGAAAATGCATGTTTTGGCTATAATCTTCCGTAAATCAAGGGCGAAAACCAATTATTTGTCCCAAAAGAAGGTGCTTTAAGTATATATCTGCATTTCTAAGGTAGATTTGGGTACAATAAGAGGCGAAAAAGCAGATTCTGACTAAGATTTTATCGAAATCGGCAACTATTTGATTCAGAATGGTTGCCTTACGTCGAAATCTAATAGTTTATTAAGGTTTTCGTTACTAAAATGCCCAAAGACGCCGATTTTGACTAGAATTTGAAAGATATTGACATGAATATATAACTGTTTGTATCAAAAAATGATAGTTTAAAATGATATTTGCAGTTTTGATGCGGTTTTAGGTACGATATGAGTCGAAGAAGCCGATTTTGACTGGAATCTGTTTAAAATGACAAAGAAAAACCTATTAACAATTCAAGGAAGTGAATTTTTAAGTAGTTATCTGCAGTTTTAATGTAGATTTCAGTTCGCTAAGTTATGAAAATGCATGTTTTGGCTATAATCTTCCGTAAATCAAGGGCGAAAACCAATTGTTTGTCCCAAAAGAAGGTGTTTTAAGTATATATCTGCATTTCTAAGGTAGATTTGGGTACAATAAGAGGCGAAAAAGCAGATTCTGACTAAGATTTTATCGAAATCGGCAACTATTTGACTCAGAAAGGTTGCCTTACGTCGAAATCTAATAGTTTATTAAGGTTTTCGTTACTAAAATGCCCAAAGACGCCGATTTTGACTAGAATTTGAAGGATATTGACATGACTATATAACTGTTTGTATCAAAAAATGATAGTTTAAACTGATATTTGCAGTTTTGATGCGGTTTTAGATACGATATGAATCGAAGAAGCCGATTTTGACTGGAATCTGTTTAAAATGACAAAGAAAAACCTATTATCAATTCAAGGAAGTGAATTTTTAAGTAGTTATCTGCAGTTTTAATGTAGATTTCAGTTCGCTAAGTTATGAAAATGCATGTTTTGGCTATAATCTTCCGTAAATCAAGGGCGAAAACCAATTATTTGTCCCAAAAGAAGGTGTTCTAAGTATATATCTGCATTTCTAAGGTAGATTTGGGTACAATAAGAGGCGAAAAAGCAGATTCTGACTAAGATTTTATCGAAATCGGCAACTATTTGACTCAGAATGGTTGCCTTACGTCGAACTGCTTTTTCGCCTCTTATTGTACCCAAATCTACCTTAGAAATGCAGATATATACTTAAAACACCTTCTTTTGGGACAAATAATTGGTTTTCGCCCTTGATTTACGGAAGATTATAGCCAAAACATGCATTTTCATAACTTAGCGAACTGAAATCTACATTAAAACTGCAGATAACTACTTAAAAATTCACTTCCTTGAATTGATAATAGGTTTTTCTTTGTCATTTTAAACAGATTCCAGTCAAAATCGGCTTCTTCGACTCATGTCGTACCTAAAACCGCATCAAAACTGCAAATATCAGTTTAAGCTATGATTTTTTGATACAAACAGTTATATATTCATGTCAATATCTTTCAAATTCTAGTCAAAATCGGCGTCTTTGGGCATTTTAGTAACGAAAACCTTAATAAACTATTAGATTTCGACGTAAGGCAACCATTCTGAGTCAAATAGTTGCCGATTTCGAAAAAATCTTAGTCAGAATCTGCTTTTTCGCCTCTTATTGTATCCAAATCTACCTTAGAAATGCAGATATATACTTAAAACTCCTTTTTTGGGACAAATAATTGGTTTTCGCCCTTGATTTACGGAAGATTATAGCCAAAACATGCATTTCCATAACTTAGCGAACTGAAATCTACATTAAAACTGCAGATAACTACCTAAAAATTCACTTCCTTGAATTGATAATAGGTTTTTCTTTGTCATTTTAAACAGATTCCAGTCAAAATCGGCTTCTTCGATTCATATCGTATCTAAAACCGCATCAAAACTGCTATCATTTTTTGATACAAACAGTTATATATTCATGTCAATATCTTTCAAATTCTAGTCAAAATCGGCGTCTTTGGGCATTTTAGTAACGAAAACCTTAATAAACTATTAGATTTCGACGTAAGGCAACCTTTCTGAGTCAAATAGTTGCCGATTTTGATAAAATCTCAGTCAGAATCTGCTTTTTCGCCTCTTATTGTACCCAAATCTACGTTAGAAATGCAGATATATACTTAAAACACCTTCTTTTGGGACAAATAATTGGTTTTCGCCCTTGATTTACGGAAGATTATAGCCAAAACATGCATTTTCATAACATAGCGAACTGAAATCTTCATTAAAACTGCAGATAACTACTTAAAAATTCACTTCCTTGAATTGATAATAGGTTTTTCTTTGTCATTTTAAACTGCAGATAACTACTTAAAAATTCACTTCCTTGAATTGATAATAGGTTTTTCTTTGTCATTTTAAACAGATTCCAGTCAAAATCGGCTTCTTCGATTCATATCGTATCTAAAACCGCATCAAAACTGCAAATATCAGTTTAAACTATCATTTTTTGATACAAACAGTTATATATTCATGTCAATATCTTTCAAATTCTAGTCAAAATCTGCGTCTTTGGGCATTTTAGTAACGAAAACCTTAATAAACTATTAGATTTCGACGTAAGGCAACCTTTCTGAGTCAAATAGTTGCCGATTTCAAAAAAATCCTAGTCAGAATCTGCTTTATCGCCTCTTATTGTACCCAAATCTACCTTAGAAATGCAGATATATACTTAAAACACCTTCTTTTGGGACAAATAATTGGTTTTCGCCCTTGATTTACGGAAGATTATAGCCAAAACATGCATTTTCATAACATAGCGAACTGAAATCTACATTAAAACTGCAGATAACTACTTAAAAATTCACTTCCTTGAATTGATAATAGGTTTTTCTTTGTCATTTTAAACAGATTCCAGTCAAAATCGGCTTCTTCGATTCATATCGTATCTAAAACCGCATCAAAACTGCAAATATCAGTTTAAACTATCATTTTTTGATATAAACAGTTATATATTCATGTCAATATCTTTCAAATTCTAGTCAAAATCTGCGTCTTTGGGCATTTTAGTAACGAAAACCTTAATAAACTATTAGATTTCGACGTAAGGCAACCTTTCTGAGTCAAATAGTTGCCGATTTCAAAAAAATCCTAGTCAGAATCTGCTTTATCGCCTCTTATTGTACCCAAATCTACCTTAGAAATGCAGATATATACTTAAAACACCTTCTTTTTTGACAAATAATTGGTTTTCGCCCTTGATTTACGGAAGATTATAGCCAAAACATGCATTTTCATAACTTAGCGAACTTATTTGTCCCAAAAGAAGATGTTTTAAGTATATATCTACATTTCTAAGGTAGATTTGGGTACAATAAGAGGCGAAAAAGCAGATTCTGACTAAGATTTTATCGAAATCGGCAACTATTTGACTCAGAATGGTTGCCTTACGTCGAAATCTAATAGTTTATTAAGGTTTTCGTTACTAAAATGCCCAAAGACGCCGATTTTGACTAGAATTTGAAAGATATTGACATGAATATATAACTGTTTGTATCAAAAAATGATAGTTTAAACTGATATTTGCAGTTTTGATGCGGTTTTAGATACGATATGAATCGAAGAAGCCGATTTTGACTGGAATCTGTTTAAAATGACAAAGAACAACCTATTATCAATTCAAGGAAGTGAATTTTTAAGTAGTTATCTGCAGTTTTAATGTAGATTTCAGTTCGCTAAGTTATGAAAATGCATGTTTTGGCTATAATCTTCCGTAAATCAAGGGCGAAAACCAATTATTTGTCCCAAAAGAAGGTGTTTTAAGTATATATCTGCATTTCTAAGGTAGATTTGGGTACAATAAGAGGCGAAAAAGCAGATTCTGACTAGGATTTTTTTGAAATCGGCAACTATTTGACCCAGAAAGGTTGCCTTACGTCGAAATCTAATAGTTTATTAAGGTTTTCGTTACTAAAATGCCCAAAGACGCCGATTTTGACTAGAATTTGAAAGATATTGACATGAATATATAACTGTTTGTATCAAAAAATGATAGTTTAAACTGATATTTGCAGTTTTGATGCGGTTTTAGATACGATATGAATCGAAGAAGCCGATTTTGACTGGAATCTGTTTAAAATGACAAAGAAAAACCTATTATCAATTCAAGGAAGTGAATTTTTAAGTAGTTATCTGCAGTTTTAATGTAGATTTCAGTTCGCTAAATTATGAAAATGCATGTTTTGGCTATAATCTTCCGTAAATCAAGGGCGAAAACCAATTATTTGTCCCAAAAGAAGGTGCTTTAAGTATATATCTGCATTTCTAAGGTAGATTTGGGTACAATAAGAGGCGAAAAAGCAGATTCTGACTAAGATTTTATCGAAATCGGCAACTATTTGACTCAGAAAGGTTGCCTTACGTCGAAATCTAATAGTTTATTAAAAAATGATAGTTTAAACTGATATTTGCAGTTTTGATGCGGTTTTAGATATGATATGAATCGATGAAGTCGATTTTGACTGGAATCTGTTTAAAATGACAAAGAAAAACCAATTATCAATTCAAAGAAGTGAATTTTTAAGTAGTTATCTGCAGTTTTAATGTAGATTTCAGTTCGCTAAGTTATGAAAATGCATGTTTTGGCTATAATCTTCCGTAAATCAAGGGCGAAAACCAATTGTTTGTCCCAAAAGAAGGTGTTTTAAGTATATATCTGCATTTCTAAGGTAGATTTGGGTACAATAAGAGGCGAAAAAGCAGATTCTGACTAAGATTTTATCGAAATCGGCAACTATTTGACTCAGAAAGGTTGCCTTACGTCGAAATCTAATAGTTTATTAAGGTTTTCGTTACTAAAATGCCCAAAGACGCCGATTTTGACTAGAATTTGAAGGATATTGACATGACTATATAACTGTTTGTATCAAAAAATGATAGTTTAAACTGATATTTGCAGTTTTGATGCGGTTTTAGATACGATATGAATCGAAGAAGCCGATTTTGACTGGAATCTGTTTAAAATGACAAAGAAAAACCTATTATCAATTCAAGGAAGTGAATTTTTAAGTAGTTATCTGCAGTTTTAATGTAGATTTCAGTTCGCTAAATTATGAAAATGCATGTTTTGGCTATAATCTTCCGTAAATCAAGGGCGAAAACCAATTATTTGTCCCAAAAGAAGGTGCTTTAAGTATATATCTGCATTTCTAAGGTAGATTTGGGTACAATAAGAGGCGAAAAAGCAGATTCTGACTAAGATTTTATCGAAATCGGCAACTATTTGATTCAGAATGGTTGCCTTACGTCGAAATCTAATAGTTTATTAAGGTTTTCGTTACTAAAATGCCCAAAGACGCCGATTTTGACTAGAATTTGAAAGATATTGACATGAATATATAACTGTTTGTATCAAAAAATGATAGTTTAAAATGATATTTGCAGTTTTGATGCGGTTTTAGGTACGATATGAGTCGAAGAAGCCGATTTTGACTGGAATCTGTTTAAAATGACAAAGAAAAACCTATTAACAATTCAAGGAAGTGAATTTTTAAGTAGTTATCTGCAGTTTTAATGTAGATTTCAGTTCGCTAAGTTATGAAAATGCATGTTTTGGCTATAATCTTCCGTAAATCAAGGGCGAAAACCAATTGTTTGTCCCAAAAGAAGGTGTTTTAAGTATATATCTGCATTTCTAAGGTAGATTTGGGTACAATAAGAGGCGAAAAAGCAGATTCTGACTAAGATTTTATCGAAATCGGCAACTATTTGACTCAGAAAGGATGCCTTACGTCGAAATCTAATAGTTTATTAAGGTTTTCGTTACTAAAATGCCCAAAGACGCCGATTTTGACTAGAATTTGAAGGATATTGACATGACTATATAACTGTTTGTATCAAAAAATGATAGTTTAAACTGATATTTGCAGTTTTGATGCGGTTTTAGATACGATATGAATCGAAGAAGCCGATTTTGACTGGAATCTGTTTAAAATGACAAAGAAAAACCTATTATCAATTCAAGGAAGTGAATTTTTAAGTAGTTATCTGCAGTTTTAATGTAGATTTCAGTTCGCTAAGTTATGTTTTGGCTATAATCTTCCGTAAATCAAGGGCGAAAACCAATTATCTGTCCCAAAAGAAGGTGTTTTAAGTATATATCTGCATTTCTAAGGTAGATTTGGGTACAATAAGAGGCGAAAAAGCAGATTCTGACTAAGATTTTATCGAAATCGGCAACTATTTGACTCAGAAAGGTTGCCTTACGTCGAAATCTAATAGTTTATTAAGGTTTTCGTTACTAAAATGCCCAAAGACGCCGATTTTGACTAGAATTTGAAAGATATTGACATGAATATATAACTGTTTGTATCAAAAAATGATAGTTTAAACTGATATTTGCAGTTTTGATGCGGTTTTAGATACGATATGAATCGAAGAAGCCGATTTTGACTGGAATCTGTTTAAAATGACAAAGAAAAACCTATTATCAATTCAAGGAAGTGAATTTTTAAGTAGTTAACTGCAGTTTTAATGTAGATTTCAGTTCGCTAAATTATGAAAATGCATGTTTTGGCTATAATCTTCCGTAAATCAAGGGCGAAAACCAATTATTTGTCCCAAAAGAAGGTGCTTTAAGTATATATCTGCATTTCTAAGGTAGATTTGGGTACAATAAGAGGCGAAAAAGCAGATTCTGACCAAGATTTTATCGAAATCGGCAACTATTTGATTCAGAATGGTTGCCTTACGTCGAAATCTAATAGTTTATTAAGGTTTTCGTTACTAAAATGCCCAAAGACGCCGATTTTGACTAGAATTTGAAAGATATTGACATGAATATATAACTGTTTGTATCAAAAAATGATAGTTTAAAATGATATTTGCAGTTTTGATGCGGTTTTAGGTACGATATGAGTCGAAGAAGCCGATTTTGACTGGAATCTGTTTAAAATGACAAAGAAAAACCTATTAACAATTCAAGGAAGTGAATTTTTAAGTAGTTATCTGCAGTTTTAATGTAGATTTCAGTTCGCTAAGTTATGAAAATGCATGTTTTGGCTATAATCTTCCGTAAATCAAGGGCGAAAACCAATTGTTTGTCCCAAAAGAAGGTGTTTTAAGTATATATCTGCATTTATAAGGTAGATTTGGGTACAATAAGAGGCGAAAAAGCAGATTCTGACTAAGATTTTATCGAAATCGGCAACTATTTGACTCAGAAAGGTTGCCTTACGTCGAAATCTAATAGCTTATTAAGGTTTTCGTTACTAAAATGCCCAAAGACGCCGATTTTGACTAGGATTTTGAAGGATATTGACATGACTATATAACTGTTTGTATCAAAAAATGATAGTTTAAAATGATATTTGCAGTTTTGATGCGGTTTTAGGTACGATATGAGTCGAAGAAGCCGATTTTGACTGGAATCTGTTTAAAATGACAAAGAAAAACCTATTAACAATTCAAGGAAGTGAATTTTTAAGTAGTTATCTGCAGTTTTAATGTAGATTTCAGTTCGCTAAGTTATGAAAATGCATGTTTTGGCTATAATCTTCCGTAAATCAAGGGCGAAAACCAATTATTTGTCCCAAAAGAAGGTGTTTTAAGTATATATCTGCATTTCTAAGGTAGATTTGGATACAATAAGAGGCGAAAAAGCAGATTCTGACTAAGATTTTTTCGAAATCGGCAACTATTTGACTCAGAATGGTTGCCTTACGTCGAAATCTAATAGTTTATTAAGGTTTTCGTTACTAAAATGCCCAAAGACGCCGATTTTGACTAGAATTTGAAAGATATTGACATGAATATATAACTGTTTGTATCAAAAAATCATACTTTAAACTGATATTTGCAGTTTTGATGCGGTTTTAGGTACGACATGAGTCGAAGAAGCCGATTTTGACTGGAATCTGTTTAAAATGACAAAGAAAAACCTATTATCAATTCAAGGAAGTGAATTTTTAAGTAGTTATCTGCAGTTTTAATGTAGATTTCAGTTCGCTAAGTTATGAAAATGCATGTTTTGGCTATAATCTTCCGTAAATCAAGGGCGAAAACCAATTATTTGTCCCAAAAGAAGGTGTTTTAAGTATATATCTGCATTTCTAAGGTAGATTTGGGTACAATAAGAGGCGAAAAAGCAGTTCGACAAATAATTGGTTTTCGCCCTTGATTTACGGAAGATTATAGCCAAAACATGCATTTCCATAACTTAGCGAACTGAAATCTACATTAAAACTGCAGATAACTACTTAAAAATTCACTTCCTTGAATTGATAATAGGTTTTTCTTTGTCATTTTAAACAGATTCCAGTCAAAATCGGCTTCTTCGATTCATATCGTATCTAAAACCGCATCAAAACTGCAAATATCAGTTTAAACTATCATTTTTTGATACAAACAGTTATATATTCATGTCAATATCTTTCAAATTCTAGTCAAAATCGGCGTCTTTGGGCATTTTAGTAACGAAAACCTTAATAAACTATTAGATTTCGACGTAAGGCAACCTTTCTGAGTCAAATAGTTGCCGATTTTGATAAAATCTCAGTCAGAATCTGCTTTTTCGCCTCTTATTGTACCCAAATCTACCTTAGAAATGCAGATATATACTTAAAACACCTTCTTTTGGGACAAATAATTGGTTTTCGCCCTTGATTTACGGAAGATTATAGCCAAAACATGCATTTTCATAACATAGCGAACTGAAATCTACATTAAAACTGCAGATAACTACTTAAAAATTCACTTCCTTGAATTGATAATAGGTTTTTCTTTGTCATTTTAAACAGATTCCAGTCAAAATCGGCTTCTTCGACTCATATCGTACCTAAAACCGCATCAAAACTGCAAATATCAGTTTAAACTATCATTTTTTGATACAAACAGTTATATATTCATGTCAATATCTTTCAAATTCTAGTCAAAATCGGCGTCTTTGGGCATTTTAGTAACGAAAACCTTAATAAACTATTAGATTTCGACGTAAGGCAACCATTCTGAGTCAAATAGTTTCCGATTTCGATAAAATCTTAGTCAGAATCTGCTTTTTCGCCTCTTATTGTACCCAAATCTACCTTAGAAATGCAGATATATACTCAGAACACCTTCTTTTGGGACAAATAATTGGTTTTCGCCCTTGATTTACGGAAGATTATAGCCAAAACATGCATTTTCATAACTTAGCGAACTGAAATCTACATTAAAACTGCAGATAACTACTTAAAAATTCACTTCCTTGAATTGATAATAGGTTTTTCTTTGTCATTTTAAACAGATTCCAGTCAAAATCGGCTTCTTCGATTCATATCGTATCTAAAACCGCATCAAAACTGCAAATATCAGTTTAAACTATCATTTTTTGATATAAACAGTTATATATTCATGTCAATATCTTTCAAATTCTAGTCAAAATCTGCGTCTTTGGGCATTTTAGTAACGAAAACCTTAATAAACTATTAGATTTCGACGTAAGGCAACCTTTCTGAGTCAAATAGTTGCCGATTTCAAAAAAATCCTAGTCAGAATCTGCTTTATCGCCTCTTATTGTACCCAAATCTACCTTAGAAATGCAGATATATACTTAAAACACCTTCTTTTGGGACAAATAATTGGTTTTCGCCCTTGATTTACGGAAGATTATAGCCAAAACATGCATTTTCATAACTTAGCGAACTTATTTGTCCCAAAAGAAGATGTTTTAAGTATATATCTACATTTCTAAGGTAGATTTGGGTACAATAAGAGGCGAAAAAGCAGATTCTGACTAAGATTTTATCGAAATCGGCAACTATTTGACTCAGAATGGTTGCCTTACGTCGAAATCTGATAGTTTATTAAGGTTTTCGTTACTAAAATGCCCAAAGACGCCGATTTTGACTAGAATTTGAAAGATATTGACATGAATATATAACTGTTTGTATCAAAAAATGATAGTTTAAACTGATATTTGCAGTTTTGATGCGGTTTTAGATACGATATGAATCGAAGAAGCCGATTTTGACTGGAATCTGTTTAAAATGACAAAGAAAAACCTATTATCAATTCAAGGAAGTGAATTTTTAAGTAGTTATCTGCAGTTTTAATGTAGATTTCAGTTCGCTAAGTTATGGAAATGCATGTTTTGGCTATAATCTTCCGTAAATCAAGGGCGAAAACCAATTATTTGTCCCAAAAAAGGAGTTTTAAGTATATATCTGCATTTCTAAGGTAGATTTGGATACAATAAGAGGCGAAAAAGCAGATTCTGACTAAGATTTTTTCGAAATCGGCAACTATTTGACTCAGAATGGTTGCCTTACGTCGAAATCTAATAGTTTATTAAGGTTTTCGTTACTAAAATGCCCAAAGACGCCGATTTTGACTAGAATTTGAAAGATATTGACATGAATATATAACTGTTTGTATCAAAAAATCATAGTTTAAACTGATATTTGCAGTTTTGATGCGGTTTTAGGTACGACATGAGTCGAAGAAGCCGATTTTGACTGGAATCTGTTTAAAATGACAAAGAAAAACCTATTATCAATTCAAGGAAGTGAATTTTTAAGTAGTTATCTGCAGTTTTAATGTAGATTTCAGTTCGCTAAGTTATGAAAATGCATGTTTTGGCTATAATCTTCCGTAAATCAAGGGCGAAAACCAATTATTTGTCCCAAAAGAAGGTGTTCTGAGTATATATCTGCATTTCTAAGGTAGATTTGGGTACAATAAGAGGCGAAAAAGCAGATTCTGACTAAGATTTTATCGAAATCGGCAAATATTTGACTCAGAATGGTTGCCTTACGTCGAAATCTAATAGTTTATTAAGGTTTTCGTTACTAAAATGCCCAAAGACGCCGATTTTGACTAGAATTTGAAAGATATTGACATGAATATATAACTGTTTGTATCAAAAAATGATATTTTAAACTGATATTTACAGTTTTGATGCGGTTTTAGGTACGATATGAGTCGAAGAAGCCGATTTTGACTGGAATCTGTTTAAAATGACAAAGAAAAACCTATTATCAATTCAAGGAAGTGAATTTTTAAGTAGTTATCTGCAGTTTTAATGTAGATTTCAGTTCGCTAAGTTATGAAAATGCATGTTTTGGCTATAATCTTCCGTAAATCAAGGGCGAAAACCAATTATTTGTCCCAAAAGAAGGTGTTCTAAGTATATATCTGCATTTCTAAGGTAGATTTGGGTACAATAAGAGGCGAAAAAGCAGATTCTGACTAAGATTTTATCGAAATCGGCAACTATTTGACTCAGAAAGGTTGCCTTACGTCGAAATCTAATAGTTTATTAAAAAATGATAGTTTAAACTGATATTTGCAGTTTTGATGCGGTTTTAGATACGATATGAATCGAAGAAGCCGATTTTGACTGGAATCTGTTTAAAATGACAAAGAAAAACCTATTATCAATTCAAGGAAGTGAATTTTTAAGTAGTTATCTGCAGTTTTAATGTAGATTTCAGTTCGCTAAATTATGAAAATGCATGTTTTGGCTATAATCTTCCGTAAATCAAGGGCGAAAACCAATTATTTGTCCCAAAAGAAGGTGCTTTAAGTATATATCTGCATTTCTAAGGTAGATTTGGGTACAATAAGAGGCGAAAAAGCAGATTCTGACTAAGATTTTATCGAAATCGGCAACTATTTGATTCAGAATGGTTGCCTTACGTCGAAATCTAATAGTTTATTAAGGTTTTCGTTACTAAAATGCCCAAAGACGCCGATTTTGATTAGAATTTGAAAGATATTGACATGAATATATAACTGTTTGTATCAAAAAATGATATTTTAAACTGATATTTACAGTTTTGATGCGGTTTTAGGTACGATATGAGTCGAAGAAGCCGATTTTGACTGGAATCTGTTTAAAATGACAAAGAAAAACCTATTATCAATTCAAGGAAGTGAATTTTTAAGTAGTTATCTGCAGTTTTAATGTAGATTTCAGTTCGCTAAGTTATGAAAATGCATGTTTTGGCTATAATCTTCCGTAAATCAAGGGCGAAAACCAATTATTTGTCCCAAAAGAAGGTGTTCTAAGTATATATCTGCATTTCTAAGGTAGATTTGGGTACAATAAGAGGCGAAAAAGCAGATTCTGACTAAGATTTTATCGAAATCGGCAACTATTTGACTCAGAAAGGTTGCCTTACGTCGAAATCTAATAGTTTATTAAAAAATGATAGTTTAAACTGATATTTGCAGTTTTGATGCGGTTTTAGATACGATATGAATCGAAGAAGCCGATTTTGACTGGAATCTGTTTAAAATGACAAAGAAAAACCTATTATCAATTCAAGGAAGTGAATTTTTAAGTAGTTATCTGCAGTTTTAATGTAGATTTCAGTTCGCTAAATTATGAAAATGCATGTTTTGGCTATAATCTTCCGTAAATCAAGGGCGAAAACCAATTATTTGTCCCAAAAGAAGGTGCTTTAAGTATATATCTGCATTTCTAAGGTAGATTTGGGTACAATAAGAGGCGAAAAAGCAGATTCTGACTAAGATTTTATCGAAATCGGCAACTATTTGATTCAGAATGGTTGCCTTACGTCGAAATCTAATAGTTTATTAAGGTTTTCGTTACTAAAATGCCCAAAGACGCCGATTTTGACTAGAATTTGAAAGATGTTGACATGAATATATAACTGTTTGTATCAAAAAATGATAGTTTAAAATGATATTTGCAGTTTTGACGCGGTTTTAGGTACGATATGAGTCGAAGAAGCCGATTTTGACTGGAATCTGTTTAAAATGACAAAGAAAAACCTATTAACAATTCAAGGAAGTGAATTTTTAAGTAGTTATCTGCAGTTTTAATGTAGATTTCAGTTCGCTAAGTTATGAAAATGCATGTTTTGGCTATAATCTTCCGTAAATCAAGGGCGAAAACCAATTGTT